>NC_133531.1:62958641-63569185 GCF_048544455.1 Silene latifolia
TAACCTCTAGCATCAATCTCACAATCCTTTGATTTCCCTTCAAGAAGCTTGGCTTGAAAACTTTTAAAGGTAGCATCGTCCACAAGGCTATCAAGGATCTCTCGGTGAAGAACGGGCTCGGCAACCATAGCACCAAGATAATCAAAACCACTCTCCACAAGTTGCAAACTTAGCTTACGAAACTCGGCACAAAGGTCGTCGGGGAGCACACGAATGGCACTCAAGGAATGAGTAGACTTCCTACTAAGGGCGTCGGCAACCACATTTGCCTTTCCTTCATGATACAACATCTCTACGTCATAATCATTCACCAATTCCAACCATCGTCGTTGTCTCATGTTCAAATCCTTTTGGGTGAAGATATATCTCAAACTCTTATGATCGGTGTAGATGCGGCAATGGACTCCAATGAGATAGTGTCTCCACATCTTCAAGGCATGAACAATAGCGGCTAATTCCAAATCATGAGTGGGATAGTTCACCTCATGAACTCTCAATTGCCGCGAAGCATAGGCAACAACTCTTCTATTTTGCATAAGAACACAACCTAAACCCATCTTAGAAGCATCACAAAACACATCAAAGTCAACTCCATCCTCGGGCAAGGTCAACACGGGAGCGGTAGTCAACCTCTTCTTCAACTCTTGGAATGCACTTTCACAAGCTTCGGTCCACACAAACTTGGTTTCTTTCTTCAAAAGTTGAGTCATCGGTCTAGCAAGCTTGGAAAAATCTTTCACAAAGCGACGGTAATAACCCGCCAAACCCAAGAAACTACGGATCTCACCAACATCGGTTGGACTCTTCCACTCAATCACGGCTTCAATCTTCGAAGGGTCTACCATGACACCATCCTTAGATATAACGTGGCCTAGAAAAGATACCTTAGACAACCAAAATTCACACTTGGAGAATTTGGCAAACCACTTTTGTCGACGGAGGATTTCCAAAATGATACGAAGGTGATCTGCATGCTCTTCTTCGGACTTGGAGTAGATGAGGATATCGTCAATGAAGACCACAACACACTTGTCTAAGAACTCACTAAAGGTCCGGTTCATTTGGTCCATGAAGATGGAAGGGGCATTGGTTAAACCAAAGGGCATCACCTTAAACTCAAAGTGTCCATACCTTGTGCTAAAGGCGGTCTTAGGGATATCGGACTCACGAACGGGAATTTGATGATAACCGGATCTCAAATCAATCTTGGAAAAAGTCGAAGTACCTTTGAGTTGATCAAACAAATCTTCAATTCTCGGTAGAGGATACTTGTTCTTGATGGTAACACGGTTAAGCTCACGGTAATCAATGCAAAGTCTCATGGATCCATCTTTCTTCTTCACAAAGAGAACGGGAGCACCCCAAGGTGAGGCACTAGGTCTAATGAATCCTTTCTCAATCATCTCATCAAGTTGCTTTCTCAACTCCTTCAACTCGGTTGGCGCCATACGGTACGGGGCTTTAGCAATCGGTCTGGTTCCGGGTACAAGGTCGATAGAAAATTCTACATCACGCTCGGGAGGGATTCCGGGCAATTCTTCGGGAAAGACATCGGCGAACTCACAAACCACGGGCACTTCTTCGATCTTTGGTAAGGGAGGAGAGGTAGAAGTTACCACACATAGAAAGATTTGGTAACCTTTCCTCTTCATGCTCATCAACTTCAAAGCGGAAATCAATTTCACACCTTCTTGGGAACGAACTCCTTTATAGGATACGCGAGTGCCTAGCGGACTCTTGAGGCAAATCTTTTGGTCTCTACACTCGAGTCTTGCATCATACTTTGACAACCAATCCATACCCAAAATCACATCGAATTCCTCAAGGGGAAAACGAAGTAGGTTAGCGGGAAATAAGGTTCCCGAAATAGAGATAGGAATGTCGGAGAAAGAAAGGGAACAAGAGAACATTTCTCCGGAAGGTAAGGATATAGAAGTTTCCTCACTAGGAATTGGTTCAATGGCTAGCTTTTCGGAAAATTTGGAAGATATAAAGGATAAAGATGCGCCGGTATCAAATAAAATGAGGCAAGGTTGATCAAAAATTGAGAACATACCCGTAATGATATCGGGATGAGCGGCGGCTTCGGCTCGACTCATGACAAAGATAGTTCCTCTTGGCCTAGCATTTGAAGTAGGAGCATTCTTCTTCTCGGGGCAATCGGCAACACGATGTCCGGGCTTCTTACAATGGAAGCAAGTCAAGGGCTTGCCATAGCATCCAATTCCGGGGTGTGCGGCTTGCCTACAATGGTAGCACTTACGATCCTTCTCAAGTTCATTAGTTGGTGTGGGAACTTGTCCTCTAGGTTCTTGAACTCTTGGTCCTTGTCCTCCATGGTCTTGCATCCTTGGCACAAACCTCCTCTTATTGGCATAGTTGGAAGTAGAAGGTACAAATGGTCTCTTGCCATGAAAGTTAGAACGGTAAGAATGAGAAGAGGAGTGGGGCTTGGCTTCTTCTTCAATGGCCTTCAAAGAGCTTTCGGCCCAAATGGCATCATCATAGACTTCCACAAAGGTAGTTGAAGTTCTTCTCACCATGCTTTCCACCTTAGGATTCAACTTGTTCTTATAGAAGTAGACACGATCCTATTCATCTTTCACGAACTAGGAGGCATAATGAGCAAGTTCATTAAACTTGTCGGTGTAGGCTTGAATTGATAGCTTCCCTTGCTTGAAGTCCATGAACTCCTTCAATCTTTGTTGTTTGAGCTCCTTAGGGTAGAAGCGAGTCTCCACAAGTGACTTGAAGCGGTTCCAATCGAAGTTGGGGTCTTGAGTAGCGGTAGGACCGGTCAAAGTCCACCACCTATCGGCTTCCTTCACAAGAAAGTGAGAGGCTAATCTCACCTTGTCCTCTTCTCGGGCATCAAAGAGAGAAAAGTTCTTCTCCATATCACGAAACCACTCCGAGAGAGTAACGGGATCCACTTCACCACCATAGGTCCTAGCCTTGTTCCTTGCTAGTTGACTTGCAATCCAAGCATAGCTTCCTTGACGGTTAGCCGGGTGCGGGGGAGCGGGTTGAGCATTTTGTTGATTAGCAAGCACTTGTGTGAGGGCTTGCATGATAGCATTCTCCACATTGGTTGGTCGTACCATCTTTTGCACAAGAGCAAACAAGTTAGAACCTATCACAAAACATACACAAAAAGGCTACCAACTTAGGTCCTTCATTCTACCCATCTCTCATTCATTATTCAAGGTCAAGTAAGAATTTTAAGTTGGGGTACACGTGTGTGCGTCGGGAGCAATATATGCTCTGATACCAACTATGACACCCCTCGTTGAGGCAACTAAATATAACTAGTAAATCGTGGCGGAAACACGAGATTTTTAAAACTTTTAAAGCTTCTAGTGAAGTCCAACGCGAGGTATCACCAACACGATAGATAAGTTTAGATAGTTAAAGTTAAGTTTACAACACAAGTCTAATTATTGGGGAAAAGATATCCCACGAATGAACATGTGTCTAAAAATAGGTGAGTCTATTAAAGTGATAGCTAAATAAGGTCCAAGGTAAGAACTCGCTAGCTCACACGGTCTTCCCCACTTAAGCTTCATCACCAACCTGTCATTCATAATAAATATGAAAGCCACAGTCAGTGGGGAGTAACTCGGGGTTCTCCACCACAATATGTCAAAATACAAGTAATTAAGAATTTAATTAAACAAACAAGCATAAGAATAAATACTTACGGTAACAAGAGAATCATGATTAGTATACAAAATGCAATAAGAGTAGTTATGCATAAATGAGAGAAGAATAATTAGGTCAAACGGTCAAATAATGACTCAACTCAAATGTAAGACAAATTACAAAGTATAGACTCAAACAAGACAACCCTCTAGACTCCAACCTCTTGGTAGGACGACGATCATAATACGATCCTAGTCTAAACCTGGCCAGACTCTCGGGATGGACGACACCCGATTCGACAAACGATACCAAATCGTATCCAAGACTCGAAATATGGTACACCTAACCGTGCCCGAAAGTCGAGTAACCTCAAGCGGAACCTTGTCACCTAACCGTGACCCCCGGTCCGAAGAGGCGGAAGGAAAAATAGCCCAACTCGGAAACAATGGCACCTAACCGTGACCCAATGTCCGAGGGCAAATAAATAAGGAATGTCGAGTAGTCTCACAATGTAAAACGTCACACTCGGGTCACAAATACGAGTGGAAAAGATTGAACAAACATAACGTAAACAATTCATGTGAAGCATGCATAAGTATAAAGGTATGAGAAACATCAGGTACTCTCTGCCGGTGTGGGCACTGCTGCCGCCCACCGCAGAGGATTCATGCTCGGTGAACAATGTCAAATTAGGTGAGGGTGTATTCTCTCATTGGGTGCTTGCTGCCCGCCCACCGGCAGGGGATACAAGCTAAAGGAAACAAGGTCAAAAACATTCAATGTGTATCCTCTCCGGTGGACAGATGACTGCCCACCGCCCACCGGCAGGGAATACCTACTATAGTCAATTAACTTCAACATTTCACATTGTGTATTCTCTCGCGGTTGACCGGTGCCGCCCACCGGCAGGGGATACACCCTATTATAAAAGGCACCAAAATTTCATGTCGTGCGCTGCCGGTTGGGTAGGCAGTTTGCCTGCCCACCCATAGGGGATCACAAAGGCTTAATTCTCTATTTTCACAAGTCAGAAATGCAAAGACGCGCTGCCGGTTGGGTAGGCGGCTTTGCCGCCCACCGGCAGAGGATCACCGTATACGAAAACTCAACAAACATTCATCTAAAGCCTTCCAAATTCAACCATCTTTCATTTAATCATTTCATACTTCTTAAACATGATGAATACTCAGAAATTACCACTTTCAAGATGTAATTAACATATGGGGTGGATTATAAGTCATTAAAGTGAGGCTTAAATCAAATAATTATGAGGGAATTACACTAACATCATCCCATATTTCACCATATTACAACAAGACATGAAATTACTCCTTAAACATGTGAGATTTGTCATACAAGTATTCTACTCAACACCAAATCACCAAAAAGCATGAAAGACACCAAATTTAACATTCATGTGAGTCTAATACTACACAATTCACACAATTTTAACATAAAAGTCGAGTAACCCATCACCGTTACCTTTTTGCACTTCAATCTTCTAAAGACTCGTCAATGAGGTAGCTATCCTCCTCCGGGTTGTCCAAGTTCTCCCCTAAACACAAAAACAAAGGTATTAAGTCAAGAATCCACATCCTTGTAAGATGAGAATTTCGAAATAGAGGAAAAGATGGCAACTTTCTTACTTAGAAAGAAGGGAAATGAGAAAAGGAAGAGAATGGCGCGAAAAGGAACGAGATTGGTGAAGAATTGAGTGAGATATGGTGATTTTAGGGTTAGTAAGGGAAGGTTCAACAATGGTGATGTGGTTGTTGGGAAATTTCAGAAATTAGAAGTGAGAGAGATGAAGTTGTGAGGGTTTAGTTGAGGTTTTGTGTAGAGAAAAGAGGGGGAAAAAGGCCCATGAGTCAAGTTAAGCCCAATAACTCAAAATGAGTCGGTATCCACTAGAATTTTCGTCCCAAGTCTACTATAACTCGAGTCGGAGAATAATATTATAAAAATCTACACTATTATTACCGTTACACGGCTAAGACGATATTTTATAAAAATAAGCTTTAAATAATAATTATTTAATAAAAATTACTTAAAAGTTCATTTAAAATATAAGAAAGGCGCGGGGTGTTACAAATTATCCCATTTAATAAAAACCCCGCCATCTCATTATCTCGTCATAAAGATCTCCACAAATACTCTCTGCCATCACATCTCATATTCCCCTTCACTACCCATCATTTGCCGTCGCCTGTTGCTGCCGCCGATCACCAACATTATCGATGAACATCTCCGACGCTGGCGAAGCTCCGGCGACGCCATTGAACACCTTTCCCAATATTTCGGATTCCTGCCGATAACCAATTTAATGTGAAATCCAATTTTGATATTTACCTCGTCGGCCACCCTATATCGATCTCCACCATCCTCCTCGCCAATCACCTCTAACACAAGGCTAAACTCCTTTCCTTCGCCGATTCCCGCCGTATTACTCTCCGGAAAATAAACCATAAAACTGAATGTCAAAATTACAAATCTAATGTCGAAAGAAAAAACAAAAAGAGGCGTCTTCTACCAAATCGGCGACGATGGTGATTGTGAAAGAGCTCGCCTGTCCTAATCTGGTTATTGACGGCAAAAGTAAATGAAGTCTGGGGATGAAGATTGCTCTGGAATATGTAATTAAAGAATGGGCTGCTCTATGTTCTCATGAATTAGAGATGTCGCAGATGTACGGTAATTTTGATGATGGTTGATGTATCTACACTACTCTTTGATGTATCTAACCACTGTATTAATGTATCTTAATATAGATACACACAATTAGTTATTAGGTACATCAAAATCAGTTTGAGATACATCAATCTATAAACCAGATTCTTTAATTTCGATTAGCTCCGATAATGTTGGATTTGATAATAGTTGGGTGGAGGAAGCAAATGTGATGACGGGAAGAAGATCTCGCTGGTTTTTGAGGTAGGCATCTCGTTGGAGATTGGATATTTGATCGGAGTTATGCCATTAATGATGGCTGCAATGTGAAAGCAGAGGCGACGACATCAAAGTGACAGTGAGGACGGCAGCAGACGACGGCTATTTTCAATTCACAAAGCAATGACGAGAAAAAAAGGTGACTAAAGTGAGAGAGACAAGGACATGGATGTTCGCCAGCGTCGTCTGGTTTGTGGTGGCGACGGCGGCGGTTGGTGTTGGTTTCCGGCGTCAGGTGGTGGTACGTGATGGATGGGAATGAATAAGATGGACTTTGGGTACTGTGTTTAATAATTTGGTGGGGCATGGGCTTTATGATTATGTTTGTGCGAGGTTGTGTTTGGACCGTGGATTTCTTTTTAATCCAATGGTTAGTATTCGTTCTCACCGTTCACCGAGTATTCGTTCTCACCGGATCTTGACTCAATATATATATATATATATATATATATATATATATATATATATATATATATATATATATATATATATATATAATGGGTTACGTACCTTTTCGCACAATCAAACCCGACCGTACCTCTTCGTGAAAGACGACATATATTAGGGTAAGGTAAGAGGGAATAATAATTCCCGAACTTTAATTACATTAATCGAAACCGATCCATCACGGTATCGTCTTTTATATTAAAGTCCTTAACTTATATTTAAACTCGAAACACTTAGGACATTCGAATATTATTAAATATTCTAACAGACTGCAATTTGCAAATGAAGTTTATTCGATTAAATAATGTATTTGTCAAACACTTACAAATATAAAAATAAGTAGCTAAAATTTTAATCGTATAAATGACTTTGTTCAAATAAGCCACCTCTAATCAAACAAGCATTAGTCGAGTGTTTAATATATATTGTTTGGTTACTCGCCCATTTACTCGTTGAACATCATAATCTTTATCTTTATTATAGTTTATACATAGTCAACTCGACTGTCACGATGTAAATGAATAGTCAAAACACTAAAAAGCTAGCATAATTAACACAATAAACATGATTACCAAGGGATTAAGCAAAGCATAACCCGAGTAAATTAATGACGGACTAGTCATCACACCAACAAACAAATTTGTTTAGTTCTTAATGAACAACCCAAGAAAGTTCCATTTATAACCCTCCAAAAAAATGACTTCCAATATATTATACTTCTATTTCCATGTTCTTTCCTATTTTCCTATATATATACCTACATTTCCAACCACCCTTACCCTCTACCATAAAACTTAGTTCATCTTGTTGTAATATTATTCAAACCTCATTCAACAAACATACAAAACCATCCAAAAGAATCAACAATATGAACAATAATATCTATGATATGGGCTATAAGAGAGTAAATGGAGCTATAAGATGCAATGTTTTTCGCGGTGTTCGGCTCAACGTAAAAAAGGTATCAATTCATAAGCTAAGAGTTAGATTCATGCAATTTTTCAACAAATGGAGAAGAACATACAAGAATGTTATTAAATCACTAAGGAGAAGAATTAGTGGGAAGAGAAGTTGTAGAAAGAATAGTAAGAGTAGATTAATATCAGGAGCAATGGATAATAATATTAAGCGAGATTGTTGTAGGTTAAGGTCTTTAGGTCGGACCAACTCATTTTATACACAAGCAATTGCTGATTGCTTGGAGTTTATTAAGCGAAATTCGGTTTCTGTTGATCATCCTCATAACAGTGATGAGATTGCTAAGAGTTTAATATCATGATCTTATATTATTAAAATTGTGGATTTGCTTTTCTATAGAAGTAGTGTAAGTTTATATTTTGTTTCTTATGAGTTGGTCTTTATTTGGTTCTTTGATGTTGAAGAACATTAAGTTGATTCTTTTCCTACAAAAAAAAAAAAAAAAAAAGAGTTGATTCTTTGGATATTGCATATAATTGTCTTAATAGTGGCGAATCAAGTTTTTAAGTCGGGCACAAATTTTCAGGAATCTAAATGGTAATACAAACAAATAAGAAGAAAATTGAAAATTTTACGTAGAAGTTTCAATTTTTTGTTATACACTGAAACATCCCTTTTAACTCCCTTAATTCGTCATTGAGTTGATTCTTTGAACACAAAATATTCCATATAATTTTCTTAGTGGTGGCGATTCAAGTTTTTGGTCGGGGCCCAAAATTTCAGGAATCTAAATAGTAATCCAATTTCCAAACAAATTAGCAGAAAAAATTGAAAATGCCATGTAAAAGTTTCAAATTTTTTGTTATAAAAATGAAACATCTTTTTTATCTCCCTTATTTCGCCTTTGTCACTGAATCTTAGCAAGTCAATACTAAAAACCCGAATCTTATGCCCTATTTTGGGAATAAACCCACATGCTGGTGAAAATTAAGTGATTGGAGAGGAAAATGATGTTGTGAATGTCGAAGTAAAGCTCACAATGTTGTAATATACTACGTATATTAGAATGGTCAAATTGAAAGTAAACAATGTGGTGAGAGTTAAAGTAACTAATACGTACTTACATACGTTCGATAATGATTGACCAATAAATCTGAGGTTAGAGGATGTTGTATAATGTATATGCATCAACGTGGAATGTGAGGGGCGAAGGACGCAAGCTCGCAGGGGTTCCTTAATTCTAGGGTTCTTGGTATGTAGGTAGGAATGAGTTAATCGAATAACTTTGATTAGTAGCCACCTAATTTGGTGGAAAATGTTGAATTATTTGACAACTAATAATCTCAAGGAGAATGTATAACTAAATAAACATTAACGATGATTAATATACGAAGAGCACAAATGAACAACTTTAAAAACTTAAGCTTTGGAGTTGTAAAATACGGGTCATTTGAATCGGTTACGGATCGGCTTAAATCGGTTCAATTGAATCGGGTTGAACTTAGTTTCGGTTTCAGTTCGATTTCAATGGGTTCATTTCGGTTAGCAACTTTAATCGGATTTTGTGATTTCGAGTTGGGAACGGTTCGGGTCGGATCAATATCAGTTTAGTTGAGTTTCAGGTCATTGTATTCTTGAGCCGAGGGTCAAGAAATTAGCTTACTTTTCAATTTAAATGTAATAATTTTATAAAACAATTAACAAATAAATAATCAATGAAAAATAACTAAAATACAACTATATAAGTGTTTTTATGAGAAAATAAATATTTCTTACTCAGGTCAACCGCTTCAATTTATATCGGTTCATATATACGCAGGTTCGAGTATCAATCGGTTATTATTGAATTCAAATCAGTTTCAGTTTTATTTGGTTTGAGTCGAGTGGTGTTATCAATTCAAATATTTTCGATCGATTTTTCGAATTTGGGTTTATTTTGCCAGGTTTACACCCAGCTACGACCTACTCAATTAAACACTAGACCAATTTTGGGCACATCTCAATCCAAATAAACAACTTTAGGTGTAGATAAATCATTTCTACACCTCCCGCCAACCACCCAGTGATGATTGAGCCGCATGTGTTATACGCGGAACGATTTATGACAGTCCGTAAGTTCATCGTCAAGTGATAGCTCAAACACTCAAGTCAACCCCTTGGTCGTCATCTACGCACCGATACGTTCGCTTTGACAGTAATTAGAGTTCACTTGTAGTCCGGGTCAAAAACCGCTTCATTTTCTGAAAACCGTTTAAATGCCGAGTCGGAATATTCTGGAATGTTCTAAAATTCTCTGGATATTTATTCCTAATTAAATTTAATATTTTAAGTAAATATCTGCCGTGATATTGTGTTTTATGGAACAAGGAAGTGTATATCTACCGAAATTCTATAATAAAATGCGGAAATCTTTCTTGCTGAGGAGGAAACCTCAGGGGAAATGACGCAGCAGGTGTTGCGCCTCTTCCAAGAATCGCAGTAGTTGCTGCGCCTCTTCTCCAGCCCTCTTTTCGCACTTTTCAGAATATTTCCGTGATTTGTTTCCAAATCCGTGTCATTCCTTAAATCTTCCGTATGTTTAGTATAAATAGAGGCCTTCAGCCTCCATATTTGGCACGCGAGTGTTCCGACCCTTCTTTCTCTCTCTTTGCATTCTAGACTACGCTATTGCCTTTCAACGCCTACGTGCTTGATCAATCGACCATGTAAGCTCAGATCATTCTGAGTCCTAGTCACGTTGCAAAGACCGACCAACTCGACTTTTAATCAACCTAATCAATCTACTAAATCCTCTAACGAGGGCACTTTCCACGCATATTCGAGTCGAGCAATCACTAAACGATAACTTTAGTCAATCTCGTTTCGTCAAACATGTAAGTCTAAGGGTGTAAATCCCATTTTATTATTGTACATTATTTTGTATCAATTAATGTAGATCTATATCAAGAGCACGTTCAGAAACCGATTTAAAATCCGTCTTTTAAAACCGTTTTTACGAAACAGCAGAGGCCAGGCGTCGAGAAGAAACGTAGTAGTAGCTGCGCCTCTTTGAAGGATCGCAGCTCTGCTGCGCCTCTTCCAGAGGTTGCTTGTTGCTCCTGCTCTTCTTCTTCTTCCTCGGCTTCTTGCAAGTTTCCTTTTTTTCTTACTCTTTTTTGTTTCTTCGTTCTTTTTGTACATAAATCATGTTTTAACAACTTCCTTTCTCTTACAATGTTTAATTCATCCTTAATCCCGAGTAATTCAATACTTGCGGGTTTTCGCCGTTTTAATTCAAATCGATTCGTCGGGGTTTCGACTTGTTCATGTCGAGGTTCTGGAGTCCCAATTTGATACATAAGTTTTCTTCTGAATCGTCGGGCGGGATTAGGTATTCGACTTGTACATCGACGACATATCAAATATGAACAATTTTCCTAATCATTAGTAGAGGCCGCTATCGAGGCCGGAGGGATTAGGTGTTCGAATTAAAGAGCTTCCTAATACGTACCCTCAGCCCTTACTCCAGTTATCTCTGGACATCCGTGTCCATTGGCATCTCGAGAGTCATCCTAGACATAGAATGCTAAGGGTAACGAGTTCTTAGTGTTCATGTCATTACTTTGTGTCTTGACATGGCACGAGGTATTCGAACGGTTTCCAATTTTTCCACAATAAATTGGTGGCGACTCCACAAATGCAGGCTTATTCAACCTTTCACCGGTTTCATTGCCTTTCGAATCGGTAACGGCCCATGACGTGCCTCGGCCTCACGCCGGAGTTCCGTGGGAGAAGTGCCGCCACCTCAAAACCACAACGCGCGGGTGCGCGTGGCGCGGGTGGCCCATGTCCACAGTTTGGCGACTCCGCTGGGGATGATACACTTACGTTTTACCCAGGGTGAAACTTAAACAAGACTAGGGAATAGTTTATCGAGACGGTTGTCGATTTTCATTACTCGACCTTCTTAGGTCGTTTCATTTGGTTTTCCTAGGCCCTAAACCAACCCATTCGACCAATCATCCCGTCCGGACGGTCCAAATTCATATCTGGGCGTAAAGATGGATAGCGATTGACGTCAACCATACTGCGGTACATACTCATGTTTGTATCAAAAGCTTTCACTACTCGAGGAAATGGACTAGGAACCGACCTTAATCATGTTTGGCACAGACCTCTCCATAGACCAAGGTTTGATTGCTTGGTATGGCAACCCACTTTTTTAAGCTAAAACCCTTTAAATGCACTCAGCATATTGTTATAATGCCCATATGTATGTTTGTATCATACAAGTGATCACCATTTGTAAACAAACCCATGACGAAATTTTGTAAAATAAAATTCATTTCAAAATATAAAACATTTTCAAAAATGGTCTAAAACAGCACAAAATAAGCCGAAACTCTGTCCAAATGTCGAGTCAAAACTTCGGGCCTCAAACCCATTTCAAAACTCACTTCGAGTCAGCACTCCTACAACTACACTACAGTTGTCTAGGATAAACATTTCAAAACTTGTCATTTTTAAATCCCACTTGACACAGTGGCACACACCCACTTCACGAGTCGAGTCTTTTTTGAGTAAGTGTGCAAAAATGGTCGATCATGTTTTATTCGTCGTCGATTTCTTATCCTCAGTCCAAAATGGTGGGAACTAGTCATGGAAGCGTTAATGGTCAACCCGAACCGTCCGCAAATGGTAATGATCAAATCCTAGCTGCGCTCCTTCGTCTCCAGACAAGCCAAGACCAAGCTTATGATCGCCTTAATGCTATCGAAAGCCGCATTGTCGCTGTAGAAACTAGACTTCCTCCTGTAGAGGGTCCCATTCCCGACGCGCTCATGCACGATAATCCTCCACCCTTTGAATCGCCAGAAGTGAAAATTCCACCATGTCCTACTGAAGCTGAAAAGCGGCTACAGTATTTGGAGGAGCAACTAATGTATCTCAAGGGAGATGACATCTATAGGGAAAACAGTCGCAAATATGAGGCAGTAAATGCTCATCTGCCAACTAACTTCAACATGACTGACATCCCGAAGTTTAAGGGGCATGAAAACCTTTTGAACCATATTCGTGCATTCAAAGATTATATGTATATCAAAGGCATTAAGCCAGAGATGTTCTTAAGGATCTTTCCTTCATCTCTTAATACTATTCCTAAGCAATGGTTCTACATCATGGATCACAAGAAAATTGCTACTTGGGACGATGCTGCAATTGAGTTCACCAAACAGTACGCAGATAATGCTGAAATTCAAGTCAATATGCGCACTCTAGAGGTTCTTACCCAAAATGAGAAAGAAGGTTTCACCGACTTCCTAAGTAGGTAGAGAAAGACTAGCACGTAACTCGTCGAACGCCCAGACGAAGCTACTCTTGTTGAAAAGTTCGTGGACAATTTAAGGCCAATGTATGCGAACCATCTAAGGTATCAAAACATAAAGTCTTTCAAAGACTTAACTGTGCTAGGAACAAGAATTGAAGACGACATCCGTAAAGGACTCTTGTCCAAAATGATTACTCAAGGGTTCCAAAACATCAAGTTTCATCAAAAATAGACTAGCACAGGGCCATTTTCGAAGGGTTTTACGTTTTAGCAGAGAGCGTCGCATTTCGCCCTCAAATCCTTAATACTTGACGAAAATTCGAAAGAAATACATGGTTATGTTCCTAACATGATCAATTACTCATTTCTAATGTCAATTTCATGAGACAAATTCATTTGAGACGAAAGCCCCAAATTTTCGACCAAAATGGGTGTATAAACCCTAATTTTCGACCCAAAATCAAAGCTCAAATGCAAAATAAAGCAAGTACAAGACACATACCTCGATTAGTCATGATTTATGGCAAGTTTTGATCAAGTTTTTGACGGAATTTGGTAAAGAGAACGAAATATTTGTGTTTTTGAAATGAAAAACAAACACGGCTTAAGTTGGGTTTTTACCCAGATATGGGTGAGCTCGAGAGAAGACGCAGCACCTGCTGCGCCTCTTCCAAGGGTTGGAGATTTTTCTGCGCCTTTTCCTCAGCGAGTTTCCAGCGAGATTCGTTAAAATTCGTTATAAGTTTGTTATTTGTGGGCCCAGGCTTCATGCGCCTCTTCTCCGACGTCTTATCTTCAACATATGGCCCCTTTTTAGCGTTCTCTTCGTCCGAATCGGCATTTTCTCTTCAAGAGACTACAGACAACCACGACATTTTGTTCCCCAGCGAGAGTTCATGATCACTAAATACAATTCATTGGCTTCTCCTCTTTATCGGAATTTCGCTTGCGACGACTCGAGCGGATTTTCTCCTCGGCGATGCCAAGGACGTGTCGTTGTCGATCTATTATTTTCTCCTCAGCGGTGCTAAGGATGCGCCGTTGTCGACTTAACATGTGATTCTTCCTCACGGAGTTTAAGATAAAATTCTCCGAAGAGCATTTGTACCTTCAAATCCTTCACCCAGAGGTGTTTCAGGTATGGTTTCTTCTTATGGCTGGTGAGCTTCCTTACGTAGTCTAATGGACTTTAAACGACCCTCCTCGATAGTCGACAGACTCTAAAATGTTCCTGACGATAGGTCATTGGTTCAAACCCCTTGAGCCGCCTCGCGTCGCCATAGTCGTCAGGTTATAATCTTCGATTGACCTGATGGCTATACTTTGACTTTCGCCTTATCTAAGCCTCCGTCAAAGTGGGGGCTCTGTAGATACCTCGTTTCTACACCTTCCGCCAACCACCCAGTGATGATTGGGCCACATGTTTGATACGCGGAATGATTTATGACAGTCTGTAAGTTCATCGTCAAGTGATAGCTCAAACACTTGAGTCAACCCCTTGGTCGTCATCTACGCACCGATACGGTCGTTTTGACAGTAATTAGAGTTCATTTGGAGTCCGGGTCATAAACCGCTTCATTTTCTGAAAACCGTTTAAATGCCGAGTCGGAGTATTCCGGAATGTTCTAGAATTCTCTGGATATTTATTCCTAATTAAATTTAATATTTTAAATAAATATTTGCCGTGATATTGTGTTTTATGGAACAAGGAAGTGTATATCTACCGAAATTCCATAATAAAACGCGGAAATCTTTCTTGCTGAGGAGGAAACCTCTAGGGAAATGACAAAGCACGTGTTGCGCCTCTTCCAAGAATCGCAGTAGTTGATGCGCCTCTTCTCCAGCCCTCTTTTCGCACTTTTTAGAATATTTCCGTGATTTGTTTCCAAATTCGTGTTATTCCTAAACTCTTCTATATGTTTAGTATAAATAGAGGCCTTCGGCCTCCATATCTGGCACGCGAGTGTCCCGCCCCTTCTTTATCTCTCTTTGCATTCTAGACTACGCTATTGCCTTTCGACGCCTACATGCTTGATCAGTCGACCACGTAAGCTCAGATCATTTTGAGTCCTAGTCACGTTGCATAGACCGACCAACTTGACCAAATCCACTTTTAATCAACCTAAGCAATCTACTAAATCCTCTAACGAGGGCACTTTCCATGCATTTTTTAGTCGAGCAATCACTAAACGATAACTTTAGTCAATATCGTTTCGTCAAACATGTAAGTCTGAGGGTGTAAATCCCATTCTATTATTGTACATTATTTTGTGTCACTTAATGTAGATCTATATCAAGAGCACGTTCAGAAACCGATTTAAAATCCGTCTTTTAAAACCATTTTTACGAAACAGCAGAGGCCAAACGTCGAGAAGAAACGCAGCAGCAGCTGCGCCTCTTCGAAGGATCGCAGCTCTGTTGCGCCTCTTCCAGAGGTTGCTTATTGCTCCTGCTCTTCTTCTTCTTCCTCGGCTCCCTGCAAGTTTCCTTTTTTTTCTTATTCTTTTTTGTTTCTTCGTTCTTTTTGTACATAAATCATGTTTTAACAATTTTCTTTCTTTTACAATGTTTAATTCGTCCTTAATCCCGAGTATTTTAATACTTGCGGGTTTTCGCTGTTTTAATTCAAATCGATTCGTCGGGGTTTCGACTTGTTCATGTCGAGGTTCTGGAGTCCCAATTTGATACATAAGTTTTCTTCCGAATCTTATTTGTCTAGTTTCGTCTTAATCTAATCCTCAAGTCTCGTCCTTTTTGTATTTCCGACACGAGTTAATCATAATCATGTAAACCGCTGTAATTTCTCATTTTAATTCGTTTTATGACTTGCCTAGATATATATAATCGGTTAAAGTACTTCAATTTGAGTCTAATATCGATAATTCATCCTAAATCTACCAACGAACGATAACAGTGTTGCGGTTCTGACTTCACAGCTATAACCCAGCTCTAGAACAAACGCATGAAGTGTTGCGCGTCTTCCGCAGGACGCAGCAGATGTTGCACTTGTTCTCAGGGGTTGGTTTCGCGCCCTTTGAACTCTTTCTCGCTTTGACGTAGCTCCTAATTACGGTTTAAATCAACTATTATGCATATTATCACCTCTAATCTGACGTACGTTCATATTTTAGTTCTAATTTTATTTTCCTTTTATTTTCTTCTTTGAAATCCCGTCTTTGAGCGTGCTTTTGACGTAGATCAAATAAAGCTTGTAATTTTTGTAATTTTAATTATTTTAACTCATTTATTGTAATTATTATTATGTATGATTTAATTGTATGGCATTCACATGTATTAAATCTAACATTTACTTCGACCAAATTGTTTGCTAAAATACGTGTTCACCGACATAGTCTAATCTCACATGCTAGGATTAATCCATGTTTGTTGCATTGCATGCATTATATTGACGACATATCAAATATGAACAATTCCCTAATCATTAGTAGAGGCCGCTATCAAGGCGGGCGGGATTAGGTGTTCGAATTAAAGAGCTTCCTAATACGTACCCTCGCCCCTTACTCCAGTTATCTCTGGAGATCCGTGTCCATTGGCATCTCGAGAGTCATTCTAGACATAGAATGCTAAGGGTAACGAGTTCTTAGTGTTAATGTCATTACTTTGTGTCTTGACATTGCACGAGGTTTTCAAACGGTTTCAAATTTTTCCACAATAAATTGGTGGCGACTCCACAAATGCAGGCTTATTCAACCTTTCACCGGTTTCAATGCCTTTCGAATCGGTAACGTCCCATGACGTGCATCGGCCTCGCGCCGGATTTACGTGGGAGAAGTGCCGTCGCCTCAAAACCAGACAACGCGCGGGTGGCCCATGTCCACATTAGGCAGTGTTCTTTTTTACTTAATTTCAGCTCGTTTCAGTTCAACTCAACTCTATTCAGTCCAGTTACACTTCATTCAGTTTGGTTGAACTCAATTTGGCTAATCTCGTCACAAATTTACTCTTATTTCAACTCCATTCACTTCAATTTAGTTCAAATCTTATCAACTAAAAAAAACAGAACCGAATTGTTAGATTCTAAAGTCTAAATTCAAAGAACAATACATGAACTCTTCAAACAAGTCTTCTCTTTGTACACTCTCCATAAAGAGCACAATGGTTAGCTTCTCACAACTTGTAACACCCAAGAGATTATGAGATTAAGTTGTCCCACATCGGGAAATTAAGTGGCTTATGAGATGTTTATTAGGGCTTCCACTCACCACTTAATAACAAGACCTTATTCTTTTGGCTTAAGTGAGGGCAAATAATGGGTCCAAAGGTACACATCTCATCTTATTGGAATTGTGTTATGACGGTGGTGGATCGGGTTGTTATACAAATTCCTCGACAACGGCGTCAAAATTTGACAGGCTATAAGTCGTATGCCTAACAAATTTAAATTTATAATCACTCACTTGACTATACTACTAAACAGTAATATAGTGAAAATAAGGGTCAAACCCACAAGGAAGGACTAAATCAATTAAAGAGTCTAAGAGTAGAGAGTAAATTAAGTAACCAGTTTTTTTTTTTGGGGGGGGGGGGGGATGATTTCGTTTGATTAATCTAAAGAACTACGAGTAACAAATATTACCGTAAGTGAATTTAGATGATTTAAAGGGTTTGAAACAAGCACAAGTCTGCAACTTAATACAGTTGATCATTGTAAGACGGTTCTTTTTAAATACCTTGACTACCTTATCGTGAATAATAATATTCCAATTCTCCTTAAGATTAGCTAATTAAAACATATCCCGCTCTTAACCAACCCTAACTATCAAACAACCTTAACAATCCAGATCAAAGTTTAATCTCACAGCAGCAATAATGAATAGAGAATTCCACAAGGAATAAATAGTACATACAATTCAGTTGTACTTTAGATATATGTTAATTGCTTCTAAATATCAATATTAACGAATCCCGTTCAATACTAATCTCTAGTTGTTACTAATATAGAGTAATCAATAAATCTTATTCAATTAACTCTAATTGTAATAGAACGATGAATTAGACAACTAGTTGCGCACCTAGCAATCATAAAACAACATTCATATATAATATTAAGAACAAAGCAATTAACAGAACTTTCAAACTCACAACTGAATTACAAGTGCTTCAATGGCTAAAATCAACCGTCAAACTTTTGAAATCACTTCATTGTAGATATATGTTTTAGTGATATAGTTTGGAAACTTAGTAAAGATAATTTAGCCAATCTGAACTCTGATAACTAGATTAATGCCTTAATGGTGAAGTCCCAGAGCTAAGAGATTTTCATCGTATTAAGTACTTGTATTGTGAATAATAATTAGAGCAATAATAATTAGAGCAATAGCCAATCTGAACTCTGATAACTAGATTAAATACGATTTTATAAAACTATACTACTAAACAAACAAGGACGTGTTCATCCTCTATTACGCCAAACTTCCCTTAGAATATTAAATATTTTATGGGATTGGAAATGCTCTCCCAAGTTCTTACTATTGTTTTGGAATATCGCTCATAATATTAGAGCAATAGCAATAATGGTTCTTAGTCTTGGGGTGATCACTAAGAACCCAAAATAAAAAGTTCTTCTATTGCAAGTAAAATGTTGTTCTTAATTTTAAGAATTGAGTCCAAAATAAGAACTTGGTTGTTCATACATGGGAATTTGAGAAATAATAAACATACTTTGAAAAATGTGGAAGACCAATTACTTATTTTATATATTTTATTTAAGAACTTTATACAAATGTCATTTATTGTGGGCAAAAGTTCTTAAACATTGGAACTAATAAAATATGATATGGCATAAGAAGAACTTAATATAAAGTTCATCTATTGCTATTGCTCTTATGCATATTAAAGGCTGTCTTTCTCGCTGAGGATTACAAGTCAACAATTCTTTTGTATTTTGAGGAGATCATCCATGAATGTCCGAGCATTTATTTTGAAATTGCACTTTTACAAAACGAATATGGAAGGTGAGGAGTCATAATTATATGCATATTTATGTCTCCCCTTAGTTACTTTTGATACGGTTTTCATGTTAATTTATATTAATTACATGCCTTTTATGTTAGAATGTTGTTACTACCGCTATTTGATGTTTAATGTAGAAATGATGCATTTGAGGAGTAAAGGAATGAAATGGGCATCGCGGAGTGGGTATGAAGGAATATACGAAGCATGGCACGGGAATCTAGAAGAATAAAGGAAGAGAAGTAAAGAAGACAACACGAAGAAAAGAGCTGAAATAGAGGATACTCGATCAATCCCGACCAGGCTCGATCGAGGAAGTAGTGTACTCGATCGAGTGCACCTAGGCTCGATCAAGTACGCATCGAGCTGAGGGATTTTCCGCAATTTCCATAAGCCGGTTGTGTTTTACTATAAATACCCAATTCGTACCCTATGTTTATGGACGCCTTATTTTACCTAGCTACGTAGATTTACCCTAGAAAACTCTCTAAAACTTTTATTTTAGTTTTATTGTTATTGTTTTCGAATCTAAACACTCTTTAATTACGGATTCTCTAATCCTTCTTTAGTTATTATTAATTCAAGTTCTATTTCATTCAATTGCTTATTGTACATCTTTACATGCTTTCAATTATGTCTTATATAATTATTATTGTTGTTATTGTTATTAATATGCGTAGCTAATTTCATATTCTAGGGTGAAAGGGGATATAGGTTGTTAAAAAAGGGTTAATTAATGAATTGATTGTTAAGTTGCTATTGATTGTTGTTCAATTATTGTCTTACATCTAATTAATTAATTACTGATCAGAATTGGTTGATTAGTCTTGCAAACTAGATTTTTTACCGATTGGGTTAAGACTAGTATGTCCACGATAATTGAATTAGACCGACTTAATAATAGCAATCGCATGTTAAGTTTAGATCTAAAAAGACATATTAGAATCGACCGATCGTATGACTTTCAACTGTTAGGTTCATATACCTATTATTAGACTCCTCTAATAGTAACTAATTAACTTCTTAATTATTTTTTCTTTAGATCTAGTGCATTCATAACAAAATAAGAGATTTATAAGAAAAACAATGTCCCTTACATTGTAGGTTGGTTCGAAATTTTGGGCACAAATAAGGTCACCTTCCTTATTTGTTCTTGAGCTTAAAATGTTAGATGATCCTCCAAAAATCCCAATGTAGAGATTCTCCTCTTGATTGCACCCAAGATTTAACCCTTATCACTACTAAATGATATTTGCTAGATATTAATTTAGTAGTTCATTTTTAAAATTGATTACTAATACTCATATATTACACTAATAATATTAGTAATCTCATTGAACAATTTGAATCAAAATTTCTCAAGTTTTGATAGAAAAAGATGAACTAAGTAAGAGAGATATTGCATGTATGAATGAATATGCATGAGAAGAATGAATATGTTGTGTGTAGTAGTGGACAAATGAGAACAAACTCTCATTATAGAGGAAATGGAGTCAGGTAAAAGAGGCCAAAATGGCATCTTCTTTTGCCTTTTTCTCTTACCCAAAATGTAGGCTTGTAAGACTAGTGTAGCTTAGGCATAATTAACTTATTTTATCTCATAAAATAATTCACCCACTAACACCTATCATCCTCAATTTTTCGGTCCACATACATAAAATGGACTACCCTTTTATTTTGTCAATTTGTCATTTGTCACACAATATGTCACATGTAGTATGTTACATGTTATTAATTAATTTAATGCATATTTATCAAATAAATATCATTTTATAAATTAATTAAATTACATATAACAAATTGACTAGTGATACTTGATCACATAAATAAAATGGGTCATATATTTATAATTCACAACATCCTGTAATTATAATTAACCATTCATTCTTATCTCTATTGTTTCACAATCAATAATCAATTTTAGTAATAAAGTATTTCAATTACTAAAATAAATCTTATTTAATCCCATTACAATAAGATATAAACATTCTCTCTCACAAATTGAAGTGTTCAATTTTAAGGAATTGATTAACTTGTATCATCATACAATTAATCAACTTTACTGATAAGGGCATCATCCTTTAGGTGTGACCTTAAGGGGTCAACTGACCACCACCGTCCTACGACAGTAACGTCAAACTCTAGCAAGCCAATCGTTACCGATTAATGTTGATCAGTTGACTATTTAATTTATCATCCCTTTCGTATTCTTATTATGAGATTTAATTATGATATTAAATCATGTGATCGCACTATTATTGAGGACACATATTCCAATAATCTCCCACTTGTCCGAGACAAGTGTGCGTCACCAATTCTCTTGTCCTATTACAATCTCCCACTCAATGCAAGGTGTCTCACAAGTCGTACTTGAATTTGATCATATCTTGAGTGGTTTCCTCGATCTGGAGTATAACTGTCTGGCCGGAATTATCTACCATAGATACCTTCCGAGCGTGGCCACGCATTTCCAGTTCACTACTCCTCGAGTGGCCTTGAGATTTTAAACAACCTTGACAAGGGGGTGGACAATTCCTATCGCACTATTCCCTTCGTTTAGCCACAGTTCATCATAACCCAAAATATACCCATTTGACCTCATTTACGACAGTCGTAGAGCATAAATCAAAGCCAATCAGAAATTTGTGCTAACTTGGGCGAATAGTCTCTAGTCAAAAGAATTGACTCATAAGAATACTATAGTAGCTCTTGCCACGACCAGGCTTTATGAATTACCAGAACTCTATAAGCGGTCACTGCCCGACAGAGTGTCCCATACAGTCTGCCTATGTGATCGACTAGTCATCCCGTATGACTCTATGGCACTTGAACTTGCCATCAATCGCATCACACTCTAGTCACTTCGAGACGTCACCTCATATAAGTAACTAGGGGCGAATACCATGTCAATCCAGTCACTTTAATGGGGTTCAATTTGTCTCTACAACCCATTCGGATACGACAAGGTAACAGGTGAGTTTAATGAAACCCAAACGATAAATGCGATTATCATATATGAATAGTCCATACACTATTACTACTTCATATCTTATAATCTTTAGTGTATTATTAACACTAGTTAAAATGAAATAAAAGCTTGGCAAGTGGATATACCCTATATTCATATATTCCAACTTTGTCAATTGTTATTTTCTTTAATTCAATGTTATTTCTAATAACTTGAATTCATTTCTAAGTATTTGTCTAGTCTTCTTGCTAGACTTGGGCTCTTTTACTTGAAAGATGCTCCCACTGTTATCGCATAACTTGTGACAAAGTCATTTGTAGAGGGATTCACCCTTAATCCCTACGTTGACCATTTTATCAGAATCTACTTAGATTCCTTTTGTAGAATTTGCAATGCGTGAAAGTAAAACACTTTTCTAGTCTCTTACTCCTAAGTCAATAAAACATCCTAGGATTTCAACAAATCCTTTTCAGTTTGGAAACTAAAGTTTGTGCAACCCTTCAACACCTAACTTAGTTTATCATCCAAACATATGAACGAATCTTTAATTCTTCTCAAGAATCTCGAGGATGTTCTTTAAGACTTTCGCAAGCCATGTCATGGGAATTATCTTGTTATTGACTTATCATGCTCTAGGCATGTATCACATCATGGCATTTGCGTCGGTTGGCATATATGATCATTCTAATGGCGGAAACATTAGCAAACGATTTCATGTAATCAACAACTTAATAGGTTCAGTGAACGACTATGACTCCTATCATAGTAATTCCACTTTCATCATCATGAATAACCCATTCAACCTTGTTGATGTTAAACAGATACGAAAAGATCTTATCATCATAAGACTCACACTTCTATGCCAATATTCTATCTCATAGATTCAAAATCTAGAATACTTTGCATCCTTTTCCAAGTCTCAAATCACTCTTTCACAGAAGAGAGCATTGGTACATTATTCTCAATAAGTAATATGTCATCAACATATAAGACATGGAGAAACAAATTCTAGCTCCCACTTAACTTCATGTATAATCATGATTCTTCAATCATGTGAATGAACCAATTCACTATTATCACATGAACGAAAAGTATAATCCTTTAATGCTTGCTTAAGACCATTCTAGGATCACTTAAGAAAGCTACGCATAATATGTTAGGATTCTTAGATCTTCATCTAAGGTTTTGTGTTCCAAACACATCCTTCTCTAAATTCCCATTTTAGAAAAGCGAATTTTTAAATATCATTTGCCATCCTTCATCAAAATGAAATGTGGCGATTCCTAACATAATTTATCTTGATCAACATCTTCATGTCAATCTATGCATTTGAGTACTCTAAAGCTCTATTTACCTTTAAAGAGACTCTCGCTTTAAAGTAAATCTACTCTTGAGTAACAATTTTTGGACTGTAATGCTATGGCTCGTATGTAACAAGGTCGATTTGGGACAATGTCATAATACCATTACTTTCACAAAGCAACATTTTAACAACAAGACATGTGTGTTAAACTCCCACTGAGCTATACTCCCACTCTATCTTTATAGATTATAGTTCCATTACTTTCATAAAGTAACTCATTAACTATAAGACATGTTTGTGACGATCTAATCTACTCTCACTCTATCTCTTAGAAATACCTTTATCTTCTTAAGAGATAGCTTTGTGAGTTACAAACATATATTGTGGAGTATTTGGAAGTTCGTCTAGACTAACGAATTTGCACATAAAAGACCAGCTCTATCATAGCAGCTTGATTCCTGTCATATGCGAGCCTGATCCATTTTATTTGTTAAATAGACTCTCTATTTCAGGTATCTCCTGGTTGACCATCCGTTTAGAATTACGTGTCCGTCTTGGATTGCAAATTTCCAAAATTGAGTTCAATAACTCAAACCGACTCATATTAGTTTGATCTTATGGGTAGTGACACTAGTTCATAATCCATCTTTAATAAATCAAATTTATTACTTAGATCTTTGTCACTACGATCGGATCGTAATGCTTTAGTACTTTGTTCAATTGGTTCTCTACATTATTTAGAAATTTCTTAAATTTCTTAAATGCTTCACTTTATATTTGATTAAGTAAATATGCCCATATCTACTTAAATTATCGGTAAAAGTGACGAAGTAGTCATAAATTCCCCTTGCGGTGATACTCATTAGAACACATACATCGGCATGTATTAGTTCCAACAAATCACTTGCTCGTGTCCCTTTACCACTAAAAGGAGTACAAATCATAAAGGAGACAAGATTCGCATATTCCATATGATTGAAAATCAAATGGTTCATTAAATCTAGTCGACACTGGCGTTTAATGCGTTTCTCATTTATGTGACCTAATTGAAAAAGCCAAATGTACAAATCATTTGGATTATTAGTTATGAGTCTTTTGGATTGTCTTATGAAGATATATTTGCTTGAGTTGGAAGTGTCTAAAACTTGTACATCATAAAGATAAGTGACATGGCTCACAGCCATGTCTATTTTCAACAAAATACAACAATTGTCTTTGATGACAAAATATAAATCCTTTCATGTCTCTCATAGAAATGGAAATAATGTTTTAGACAAAGTGGCTACATAATAACAATTATGTAGATTACAACTCAAAGCTATTAGCAAACATAAGTACATAAGTCCCTCTTGAAGTGGCGGCTACCCTAGCTCCATTTCCTTGTCGGAGATTCATATTACTCTTGTTTAGATTTTCCACATTTCCAAGTCCCACTTGGAGTAACAAGTCCAACTTTGATATCTCTCAAATACTTGGGGCAATTTCGCTTCCAATGGCCCATGACATTACAGTAATGACATTCCTCATAGGATTGGGCACCCTTCTTGGTCTTGGTTTTGGTAGTCCCACTATCCATTTCCAATTCATTATCAGGTTTGGGTTTCTTACCCATCTTTGCCTTCCCTTTAACAATGCCAATACTCCTTTCATTTGTAAGGACACTCTTGCTAGAACTCCCACTGAATTTAATATTTCTCCTTGTTTCTTCCAACAAGGATGCCCTTGGTTTAATGAGAGTTTCTTCACAATATTTTCTTACCAAAGTGGTGGGCATTAATATTGGAGTGGGTGGTGTGGAGGTGGTAAAGAAGCAAAAATTTCCATCTTGACCAATGCCAACGCGTAATTCTCTAATCGTATCATTGTCATACTCGGAGCATTTTTCATCGAATGATTGGAGCCATAAATCAATGGTGATTGGTGTAGGAGTATTAGATGAATTCATTGCATATAATTAACTACAAAAATGGAAATGAAGGAAATAATTAACATCTATCGTTTTTAAAATTACTTGTAAACAAGTATTGCATTTATATAAAGACCTCTACCCAACTATTATAAATGATTCCGATATCCAAATTCATATTAATACGGGTACGGTGAGCCGAGTCATCCCTTATTAATATAACTCGGTGGATTAACCTCTTAATCGATTCTACTTCTAGAACTCTCGGTCGATAAAAATTACTTTAATTTTCATCTTTAGCCCGGAACACATGCGACTACGGTCACGAATACTTCCGTTGAGCTCAATCCAAATTTCAATGTAATAACATTTTATTACCCACTTACCCAACGTAACAAGTTTAGTACCCAGGTGAGCCGAATCTACTTCCTTATGAAATTGGGATTCATGGTTTCTACTATTTGGTAAGGCTAATTCTCAATTAATATAAGCGAGAGATCTTGTCAATTTATTATCTATCACGTTTTAAGTGAACTAAAGCGGTGAACTACGATAACTATAATTGACACGGTCGATGACTTGATATGACATGCATGTGTTGTTATGGCGATTTGGCAATGCATGCAACATATCAAAATAAATGCTAAGCAATAATAATAAGTTCCTAGTATGGCCTTCCTAAAAATAGAAAATCAAATAATCTATTACATATTTGGAAACCAACTCCTTTGGTCCCTTGAATCTTCAAGTGGCACGCCTTCCAAGAACTCCGTCTTTGTCGGAACACCTTTCCGATTGGCACCGTCTTGAAGCAATTCCATAATTACAAATAATAATAAAAATACAAAACTATTCCTATTATACATTTGTAAAAATTAAAAAACCAATAAAATAAAATAAATGTGATACGAGATCACATTAAATTACAACCGAATCAATATTCCATTTCATTACGGGTAATATCGATTAAAACTAAGGCCATACTAAGATAAAATTACATAATTCAAAATTATATAAATAAAAGACATTCAACAATTGAAATATGAAGCATTATAATATGTATCTATCATGCCAAATTATGTGCCAAATCGCCCTATTTAACTTATATCGTATATATAACCCGGTTTTATGGAAATGCGTGATAATAACTTCTTAAAATCACAAATTAACACTTAAATCACATCTAAGCTCAAGTTAATTATCCTAACACTATTAGGACTCAAAAATTAGTCATCACTCAATTTTTGACAATAATTCAACTTGACTTAAGTTTTATGCTCATTTTTTACCTTAAAATCATAACATTTATGAAATAAATCCAAATTAAATTACAATAATTTCAAAATTTGAATTTTAAATTTTTTAACATTCTGGAATATTTCCATGACACTAATAATGTCAAAAATCATGGTTAAAATTTTCGAATTAATTTTGAGAAAATATAGTTGCATTTTATAGGTTTTATCTCATAAAACATCTAAAGTATCCAAAAATTAATCCAATAAATTTTACAACCTTAGATATGATTAGTGGGATATTTATTCAACCTAAAATAATTTTCTCATGCCATGTAATTCGTTTTAGCTATTTATGCTAAAATAGTCACTATTTATGTCATTTTTACACTAAAAATTCATAAATCATGTTAAATGAGATCATTTATTCTCACAATTTACATAAACTTTGTAAATCATGCATTTGACAACATATTAAAGTTTCATGGCCCAATTCGACATTTAACTATTTTTAACCATTTTACCTCTTTTAATCCATTTTTATCTCATAAAAATCATAAATCATGTAATATTAATCCAATTAATACGAGACTTTTCACACAACTTGTAAAATATGTATGTGAGGTCATATAACCTTTTCAAGGTCATAGAGTAAATTTAACCATTTTTAGTCATTTAACCTCCATTTATGCCATTTTTTCACTAAAAATTCATAAATCATGAAATATTAATCACATTAATATGATATTTTACATGCAATACATAAAATATTCATGTGAGGTGATACTAAAATACCACAGCCAGTACTGAAGGTTAACTTATTTTAGTGAATAAAAGTTTATTTTACTCATAAAAATATAATAAAATCACTAAAAATCATTAAAATGAGGAATAAATTTCCATAAATCATAAAAATGACCTAAAAATATTTTAGGACCAGAATATATAACATGCATTATGATTTCGTGACTTACTCTTATAAATCACAAATTTTTAGTTTTATATGTTAACATTTTAACTCGAAAAAACAATAACCGATTATGCATGCAACATCCTATGCTCTGATACAACTCGTTAGGTTCATATACCTATTATTAGACTCCTCTAATAGTGAAATAATTAACTTCTTAATTATTTGTTCTTTAGATCTAGTGCATGCATAACAAAATAAGAGATTTATAAGAAAAACAATGTCCCTTACATTGTAGGGTGGTTCGAAATTTTGGGCACAAATAAGGTCACCTTCCTTATTTGTTCTTGAGCTTAAAATGTTGGATGATCCTCCAAAAATCCCAATGTAGAGATTCTCCTCTTGATTGCACCCAAGATTTAACCCTTATCACTACTAAATGATATTTGCTAGATATTAATTTAGTAGTCAACCTTAAAATTGATTACTAATACTCATATATTACACTAATAATATTAGTAATCTCATTGAACAATTTGAATCAAAATTTCTCAAGTTTTGATAGAAAAAGATGAACTAAGTAAGAGAGATATTGCATGTATGAATGAATATGCATGAGAAGAATGAATATGTTGTGTGTAGTAGTGGAAAAATGAGAACAAACTCTCATTATAAAGGAGATGGAGCCGGGTAGAAGAGGCCAAAATGGCGTCTTCTTTTGCCTTTTTCTCTTACCCAAAATATAGGCTTGTAAGACTAGTGTAGCTTAGGCATAATTAACTTATTTTATCTCATAAAATAATTCACCCACTAACACCTATCATCCTCAATTTTTCGGTCCACATACATAAAATGGACTACCCTTTTATTTTGTCAATTTGTCATTTGTCACACAATATGTCACATGTAGTATGTTACATGTTATTAATTAATTTAATGCATATTTATCAAATAAATATCATTTTATAAATTAATTAAATTACATATAACAAATTGACTAGTGATACTTGATCGCATAAATAAAATGGGTCATATAATTATAATTCACAATATCTTGTAATTATAATTAACCATTCATTCTTATCTCTATTGTTTCACAAACAATAATCAATTTTAGTAATAAAGTATTTCAATTACTAAGATAAATCTTATTTAATCCAATTACAATAAGATATAAACATTCTCTCTCACAAATTGAATTGTTCAATTTTAAGGAATTGATTAACTTGTATCATCATACAATTAATCAACTTTACTGATAAGGGCATCATCCTTTAGGTGTGACCTTAAGGGATCAACTGACCACCACCGTCCTACGACAGTAACGTCAAACTCTAGCAAGCCAATCATTACCGATTAATGTTGATCAGTTGACTATTTAATTTATCATCCATTTCGTATTCTTATTATGAGATTTAATTATGATATTAAATCATGTGATCGCACTATTGTTGAGGACACATAATCCAACATCAACAATATAAATTGCTCAATCAATGAATTATATCTCACCCTTGGATGACTACCTAGTGAACCCAATCCCTAGACTCTTTAATATTATTGAATTTGTCTTTATTTTCATCGCAATTAGTTTAGAAATCAAACAAACAAAACCTCATAAAATTGTTACCTTTAAGACGAACTTAAATATAAACAAATTAGATTAATTAACTCGCCTCCCTGTGGATTCGACCCTTTCTTGCCACTAGCTACCAGTTAGTAGTAATTTAGGATTTATTTTGATAGGCCAACAATTGAAAATAACCTTATCAAATTTGGCGCCGTTGCCGGGGAGGCGACAATTTTTTTTTTTTTTTTTTTTTGACTATTTTTGTCTTTTGTCTTAGTGGTTTGATATTTTTCTTATTGTTTTCGTGTATGCCCAGGTCTGACAGGTCGGAGATTGTATCTTTTGATCCCGAGCCAGAGAAGACTTTTCGCTATAGACGAAAATTTCAAAGAGAAGTAAGTCAGGTGGAAGACTTGAGTACACTTGACTACGAGAGGTTTACTTTCGCAGAAGCTTCGTCCTTTGAAGAGGACACACTTATTTCTGCACCCGTTACTCCTACAACATTGAAGATGCCGACCTTGGCAAGTCATTTTGAACCCATCATTGATTCTATTCCTAAAGGCTTTAAGCTCCCTACCACTGATAAAGGAACCTTTGAGATCAAACCGTCTTACATAAGCCTGGTAGAACGAAATCTATTTGTGGAGGAAAAGCTGGAGAGGACCCTGCCAAACACATGGAGAAATTTGTCACATATTGTTCTATTCCTTTGACTGCTGAGGTGACTCAAGATCAAGTCAAACAGACTCTTTTTCCTTTCTCTCTGAGAGATGATGCAGCAGAATGGCTACGTGACTTGGATATGGAGACTGAATCAATCACTAACTGGACTTCACTAGTTCTTGCATTCTTCAAGAGGTATTTTCCACCGCATAAGACCAATGTCGCTCTTAGAAGCCAGATTACGAGTTTTAAACAAGGTCCTACCGAAGACCTTAATTAGGCCTGTATTCATTTCAAAAGGCAAGTTCGATCCGTCCCTCATCATGGCTTTCATATTTGGTTCCTTTGCAACCAGTTTTACAACGGGTTGTATGACGATCACAGAGCTTTGCTTAATTCTGCTGCCAATGGGAGATTCCAGGATAATACTAATGACACTAATGCTTGGAAGTTGATTGATCAGATAGCTACTCACACTGCTGAGTATGGTAACCCCAGAGGTAGTAAGAGAGGAAGTGATTCAGACAATGTTATTGCGGCACAGCTAGAGGCCTTAACGACTCAAATAGCTGAATTAAAGACATCTCAGTCTTTGGGTAATAAGCAAGAAATGGTTCATATGGTTCAACAAGAGGTGTCTTGTGAGGGGTGTGGGATAGATGGCCATACTGCGGCCAAGTTTATGAGTACCATTGAATAAGTCCATGCTTTCCAGTCTTTCAAGCAAGGTACTCCCTATTCTAATTTCTTCCCTGAAAGGAGTCAGAGTGTATTTGTTCAAGCCCCGCAACAGAATGCTTATATCATTCCTCAAAATCGTGGTAATCAACCACAAGGAAATTTTGTTTGGCAAAATCAAGGAGGTTTTCAACAGATGCAACCTCCTCCTCAAACTCCAAGTAATGAAATGGCAGAGATGAGGGCTCTATTGCAACAAAGTTTAATAATTCAACAAAAGCAAACGGCTCAGATTTCCGAACTAATAGCTTACAACAAGATGTTAGATACTCAAGTTGCTCAAATGGCGGCTCAAAATCCTTCAAAACAGTCCGGCAATATTCCTCCTCAAGGTAAGCAAGCACATGAACAAGTTAATGTTATTTCTTTGAGAAGCGGTACCACTTATCAAAGTTCGGATGTGCCCATTGATGAAGAGGAAGTCCCATTATATGCATCCTAAGGGATTGGGTAATCTCGAGTTGAGTGATGATAAGAAAGAATTTTGCAAGGATCAAACACGGGATAAGCAAAAAGACAAAATAAAAAGAGGAAAGACGTGAGTACTCGATCGAGTCCCAACAGGATTGATCGAGGAACCACGGTACTCGATCGAGTACAGCCCGAGCTCGATCGAGGACACCCCCCAAAATTGAAATCTTCACGTGTTTCAGCTACGGCATTGGAAGAAAATAGGATCTCGATCGAGTGACCACTGGACTCGATCGAGTACACCCTGTCGGTGCTTCTAAAACGACTACAAAAGTAAAAGAAGTCGTGCCAATTAAAATTCAACTATCTTTTCCACAATGATTGCAAAAGTCTAAGCTTGAACAACAGTTCGGAAGGTTCATGAAGGTAGTGAAGAATCTTCAAGTGAGTGTGCCATTTACTGAATTGGTCACTCAAGTGTCGGCGTATGCTATGTTTTTGAAAGAGATCTTGCTAAAGAAGCGGTCTTTTGATGAAGTTAAGACGGTAGCATTCACTCAAAAGTGCGCGACCGCATTACAAGCTAACTCACCACCAAAGCTAAAGGATCCGGGGAGTTTTTCTATTCCTTGTCATATTGGTAGTATAGCTATTGATAAAACCCTTTGTGATTTAGGGGCTAGTGTTAGTGTCATGCCGTATTCTATATGTAAAAAGTTAAATATGAGTCAACTACGTATCACTAATATGACCTTGCAAATGGCTGATAGATCTTTAAAGAAGCCTATGGGTGTCTTAGAGGATGTGTCAGTTAGAGTAGGGAAGTATTTCATTCCAGTTGACTTTATCGTTATGGATATGGCTGAGGACTCTCAAGTCCCTATTATTCTAGGTAGACCATTCCTTCACACTGCAGGAGCACTCATAGATGTTAGGGATGGCAATTTTACACTAAGAGTTGGGGATGACATTATTAAATTTATTCTTGATAACGCTTTAAAGCATCCCCACTCAGTAGCTCCATGTTATATGCTTAATGTTGTTGATCCAGCTATTCATGATTCCTTTACTTTATGTTTGGACAGGAATAAGTCTGACGCCCCTACTGTTGCATTAGGACCATAGAGCAAGGAGGTGGATGAGATAGAGAAGTTGATTTACGGAGATGAGCCTCATCCTGAGCCAGTTTATAGCTTTGATGATGATGTTGACATAGAAGCTAAGCTGGATGCCTTGGAGGCCGAGATTTTTAGAGAGAAGTCCGTCAAAGTTTTTGATGAAGCTCCTACGACCGATGAAGAGCCCCATATCCTCCCTAAAGATGATGGCTTGAAGAGCGATGAACATACTTGCTCATATTTTATATTAGATTTTGAGTTTGATGTGCCATAACTTTATTCATTGCTTACATTGTTTGCTTGGACTTTTTATTGCTGCTACTTATGTATGTGTGTAGCACATGCGCTACTTTTTTTTTTACTATTGCGCGCTTTAAGTTTTATTGATTGTGCCTTGTATGGGCATTTGTTTTAAATGCAGGAAATCGTCTCGCTAGATGAGTACTTGATCGAGTCCACCCAGGCTCGATCGAGTACCCTTACTTTTTAGGGTTTAATTCATAGTTGGCTTGGATAGAATTGCGCGGTTGATCTTTCTCCCCTATTTTTGCAGCTGGTTTGGGGGAACTCCTATGCTCTTACCCGGTATTCTCTTCCCTTTTATCTACTTTTATTGTATTATCTCTATTTCTTTTCCATTCCTTTTGTTAGATGTGTCCTTTAGGTTGCTGGAAATTTTTGTGTGATTGCTATATATATGCTGTAGGCGTCACAATGAGGACACTGTGACATTTAGGTTTGGAGGAGGAGTCTTTATTTATGTTGCGTGATTTACTTTATTGTTGTGTGCATTTATATCAAAAAGCCATAAAAATTAAAATTTCAAAATACAAAAACATGTTTTTCCTTTACTTTAGGTCGAGTCTTGGTGAATTGAATAACAATGATGTTGAATTGCATTGTTTTTGCATTTGAATCCTAAATAGTTGTCCATGTACTTCGTTTTGACCCGTTATTCATGAAAACAAAGCTCATAACTCGAGTCTTGACCGTATTGACATGCCTTATACTAATTAGATTTGACACAATTATGTTGGTAAACTACTTAAATTGTGAGGTCTATAGAGCTTCCTAGGCCAAGAACATCAATAAACTGGTCTCATTGTCAATTAGGATTGAGTGTGGTTTCTCCTTGTGGAATGTGTAATATCAAACTGCATAAGTGTGACATTGATTTCTTGATACTTTTATTGCTTTTATTTGACTAAGTACATGTGGATAGGCGGTTTTACCGTTCAAATAAGCCTTACATCACCTTTTGTTTAGCCCGTTTGAACCCTTGTAGCAAACTTTAAATTGCATCCTATGAGCTACAATCCCAGAATTTGCCTACCTTTTTCGGGACAGTCGCAGTTTCTTATTTTTCGTGTCTACTTTGCTATTATGGTTGAGTTGGGACTTATTGTCATGTGGGTATGGCAAAACACTTTATTAGCAATTGTGTTGTATCCTTGTGTTGGAAAAAGAAAAAAATACGAAGAAAAAAAAAGAAAAAGAAAAAAAAGAATTGAAAAGAAAAAAAGAAAAGAAATTGATTGCTTCATTTTGGTTTTGTCAAGGATAGAAAGGATGTTTACTAGAGTCTAATGCATATTTGGAGAGTACTTCATAAGCTCTCATGTGTTGTAAAGTTGAGATGATTTCTCTTGTTGGGTTGTATTTGTTGGACCATATAGATATATGATTAAGTTTTGATAATGACAAGTGTGTGCTTCGTTTTATATATACTCTTGCTCGTAATCGTTTGTTTAGTCTTTGTTAGATTGACTTAGGTTTACAAGTTTAGCAAGCAATGTTATAGCATTCTTAGTTATAACATTGAAGATTTGTGAAGCATCATTCAAGTAATGTTAGAGCAGCTTGAGCTATAACATTGAAGATTCTTAAAGCGTCATAGTAACTGTAACAAAGTTTCAAGTATGATGATCACTCAAGAAAAAGGCTAGATTAAGTCTTTAACAAAGCTTAAGATGAAGAGCTTTTGGTCAAGATAAAAAGAAAATCTTATCACTGAAGATCTCCAGGAAGATTAGCTAGTATAGGTCTTTATCTATTGACGTTATCTTAAGAAAGGAATATTGGGAAAGTAAAGTTATAGCTATTTCACCTATAACTTTACTTACCAAACTTAAAGTTATAATTGTTTCTACTATAACTTTGGGTAGCATTTTAATAGCACGATTTTAATATTTTTAAAATCATTTTTCAAAGGATAAAATTCTTTAAACATATTTCGAAATCATTTGTATCTATAGTAGAGTTGATATATGGGTTGTTATAATGGATAACTTGCATATTTCTATTGGTTAGTAAACAACTTATGGGTCGTCATGCTACCTAGGGTTTGCTAGTTTATTCAACCTAACCTTAATCCAAGAAGAGAGATTTCCATGGACACAGGCCTAGGGTTTTTACTGTGGGTCGTAAACCGATGGGTCATGTAAGTTGTTTTGTATAAGTAACCTATCTAATCAAATCTAGCTTATATTTATATAAGATATTTTCCTATCTTAATAATATATGATTTGATTTGTTTACTTATCTAAACATCTTAAAGATATAGTTATAGAAAACAAATAAGATTCACTTTTATCTTATTTACCTAAACTATAATATCTTGGATTGAATTAGGAAAGAGATAGAGATTTATCTCTTGCAAAGCATGCCGCCTATCTCACGGTATCCTAGGGTTTCGTGCAAACCCTAGTTCTTTCTTCTACTATAAATACACATGATCATTCCTTGTTTTAAGTGAAGCTTTTCGAAGTATTAAAATCCCTTGCAAACAAATTAGAGTTTAATTTTCAATTTACTATTTTCATTGTTTTGCATTTGAAAATCTTGCGAAAAGTCGTGCTCTTTAATATGCTTATTATTTTTCTTAAAGTTACGTCATAAGATAATAGTACTTCATATTGTTTCTTACTCGTTCAATTGTGTGAACACTTAGAAGAACAATCAAGTGCTTTCTTAGTAACTTAAGATAGTCAAAACCGAATATCTAGTGATATTCAAATTGAGTTATAGCTAGAGTTAGCTATACGAGTTGGGTTGATAATTTTATAATCCGGAGTAAGGTACTAAAACTATTAATCGAGAATAGTGGACGTCGGCTTTGACGTGTGAAGCTGAACCACTTCAAATATCGTGTGTCCTTGCAGTTTTCATTTCAGTCATTTCATTACGTTCATAATCATTTAGTTAATTAGTTAAAGTTTAATCAATAAACCTTAAGTAATTAATTACCTTGATATAAAATAAAAAGTAGGCATAATTTTTAAATACTCAATTCACCCCCCCCCCCCCCTGAGTATTTCGGGTGTGATAGACTCTTCAATTGGTATCAGAGCCTCGTGCTCTTGATTGCCTAACCGCAAAGAGGCTAGATCCGTCTATCTTTTTATCTTTTTATTTTATTTTCATTCCGCTGCCTTACACGTGTGAAATGGATTCCAAGTATCTTAAGTGTCCCGTCTTTGATGGGAAGAATTATGGATTTTGGAAAAACATGATGACACACTACATAAAAGGACATGATTGGGAGTGCTGGACGATTATAAAGAACGGAACACATAAACTTTTGGTCGCATCTTCGGAAGGCACTACCTATGAGAAAATTGAAGAAGACTATGTTGAGGCTGATTACAAGAAGGCTGAGAAAAACTCGAAAGCGATAAGCCTGTTACAAAACGGCATGACATCGACTGAATTCGATCATTTTTCCTCTTGCACTTCGGCCAACGAAATATGGGATGGTCTTGAATTGGCCTATGAAGGAACGTCGGCTATAAGGAAATATCGCATTGACTTGCTGATTCAAAAGTATGAACTTTTTAGAATGGAAAGGAATGAATCACTTGATAGCATGTCAGCACGATTTTCTACTATAGTCAATGAGCTCAAAAATCTTGGTAAAACTTTTAACTCCGAGGATATTGCTAGAAAATTACTTAGGAGTCTAACCAAGAAATGGTGTCCCAAGGTCACGGTCATGGAAGAAGTAAGAGATCTTATGTCTCTTCCTTATGCAGAACTTATTGGTGCTCTCATGGCTCATGAACTCGTCCTGGAAGACGATGAGGCCGAGGCCAGTAACACTAAAAGCATGGCTTTACAAGCTTCTGCTAAGGAAGAAGAAGATGCTGAAATAGAGGACGAAACGGTCTTGTTTGCTAAACGATTCAACAAACGCATCTTCAGAAATAAGCAAGCAAAATCATTCAACAACAAGAACAATAAGTTCTCTAATAAAACTTATGAGTCAAAGAACACGTTTGCTAATAGAGGATGCTTCAAGTGTGGAGAATCCAGTCATATGATTAAGGATTATCCCACGTGGGAGACCATTAAAGACAAAGCAAAACGTGAGAAGACCAAAAAGGAATTCAAGCAAGTAATGATGGCATCATGCTGGGGAGATCTCGACCCTGAGGACGACGAAGCATCAGAAGAAGAAGAAGTTGCTAACCTATGTCTAAGCAACGTTAGTCTTGACCTCTTCTCAGACAATGATAAACATAGCGTGGACTCATATTGCTGTTTTCTAGGAGATTCTGATTCAGAAGAAGAAAAAGAGGTAAGTTATCTTGAACTTAAGAAAAGTGTTAAGAAACTGCCTAAAAATGCCTTAATTGAATATTTTGAGCAATCTCTTGATAAGTGTCACGAACAAGAGATGGAATTGAAAGACTTGAAAGAACAAATTCTCGATATTGCTGAAGAGAATCATCTCCTTAAAGCAAAGGCCAAAAAGCTCAAATCTAAAGTTACAGCTAATATGGCTACAACTTCAGATTTGACAAATGCTGAGAAGAAGGCTCTTGAGAGTAAAGTTATAGCTAATGAAGCTATAACCTCCGACCTGAAACTCAACATTAAGCATCTTCAAGCCAAAGTTATAGCTAGTGAAGCTATAACATTGGAATTGAGGAAAGTCAAAGAGCTTCTTGAGTCCAAGGCTACGGCTACAGAAGCCGTGATCTCAGATCAAAATAAGGATATTGAATCTCTAACTCAGCAATTAAAGGAATCCAAAACCGTTCTTTCAAATACTAAAAGAACGCATACCGAGATGGTACGAGTTCTTAATGATAGATTCCAAAACTTTCGTGACAATTATGAAGAGACTCATCCTCCCAAGGCCGTAGAGTCAGATCATTCCAAATGCAACAAAGAAATAGAGTCCTTAAAAGAATTACTCTTGCATGCTAGAAAGGTTCACGAAAAATGGGAAGGTAGCACGCGTGTTCTAAACTTCCTAACTGAGCAATCAGATAATAACATGAAAATGGGATTAGGGCACGAGTGCTATGGTCGTAGAGATCACTCTAAATGCAAATCAACCCCTTCCGAACGAGATTTCAGAAGGAGAAAATATACAAATTTACCAGAATATTTGATTTGCAATTACTGTGGTCATACTGGACATATTCAAGAAAATTGTGTCAAATATGCTCAGGATTTAAGAAAAGGAATCAACTTTGTTAAAGAATCCGACACTATTTTCGAGGATAATGATTATACCCCATCAAAACCAAGTGCAAGTGAAGAACGCAACAATGATCATCGTTGGTTCTACGATATGAGTTTTGATTACAAGAAGGCTACCAAATCAAAACAAACACCTAAACCTAAAGAGCCCTTCAAAACCAAAGCATCTCCAAAACAACCTGAAAGACCACGACATAAGGAACCCACAACTAAACCTAAGACGGCTCCTAAACAAACCCTTTCGCCTCCAAAACGAAAAGTTATAAAAAGGGTTTGGGTTAGAAAAGATCTAGTTTTTAGAGTGACTAACATCAAAGGACCCAACTTAGCTTGGGTACCTAAAAACTGTATCTAATTATTTTGCAGGTTGTGGTGAAAGAAAATAACTTATGGTACCTTGATAGTGGATGCTCAAGGCACATGACTGGAGATGTAAATTTATTTCTTTCACTTGAACCTTTCGATGGAGGTAAGGTCACATTTGGTGATAACAAGAAGGGTAAGATCATCGGTGTTGGTAAAGTTGGAATATCCTCTTCTCATGCTATTAGTGATGTTTACCTTGTGAGTGGTCTCAAACACAATTTACTAAGTATCTCTCAATTATGCGACAAAGGAAATAAAGTTGTTTTTCATTCAGATTCTTGTCGAATAATAATGGAAGGAACAAGTAGTGTTGTGCTTGAAGGACACCGTAGAAGGAATGTTTATATGATTGACCTAAATAATATTCCTACAAATTCATTCACGTGCATGAAAGTAACGACAGATGATCCATGCCTTTGGCACAAAAGATTGGCTCATATAAATTCAACTACATTGAATAAGCTAAAGAAGTGGGATTTGGTTGAAGGACTTCCCTCAATCAAATTCGATCAAGAAACTTTATGTGATTCATGTGCCCGATGCAAACATGTGAGATCGTCATTCAAACCCAAGAGAATGGTAAGTACCAAGGAACCACTAGAACTCGTGCATATGGATCTGTGTGGCCCAATGAAGTTAAGAAGTAGAGGTGGATCCAGGTATGTCTTCGTTCTAGTTGATGATTATTCCAGATATGTTTGGCCAATCTTTCTCAATTCAAAAGATGAGACTTTCGAAGAATTTGCAGTTCTAATGAAGCTTGCCCAAAATAAGTATAAATCAAAATTAGTTTCCATTCGTACGGATCATGGCACCGAATTTGATAATCATGCCTTTATAGAATATTGTAGGGAGAATGGTGTTGGGCATAACTTCTCAGCACCACGAACCCCACAATAAAATGGTGTTGTTGAACGTATGAATAGAACATTGGAGGATATGGTACGCACGATGTTATTGTGTAGTGGCCTACCTCGAAATTTCGGGTCAAGCTATTAGATCTTGTATGCTATGTTCATAATCGAGCTTTGATTAGACCGATTCTCAAGAAGACTCCTTATGAGCTTCTTAGGGGACGTAAACCTAACATATCACATCTACGTTGCTTCGGGAGTAAATGTTTTGTCCATAATAATGGCAAAAATAGATTAAGCAAATTCGATCCCAGAAGTGACGAAGCGGTGTTTGTCGGTTATTCTAATCATAGTAAAGCATATAAGGTTTTCAATAAGAGAACCTTATGCATCGAAGAAAGTATCTATGTTGTTTTTGATGAGAATAATATGTTTGACAAAGCTGAAGAGGATGAGGAAGAAGATTTGAACAAACCTGATTTCCGACTATCCAGGGATGAGCTTCCAGAATTGGATGAGGAAGATAAGGAAATTGAGAGCACAAATGATGAACAAGGAAGCCCTTCGAATGATAAAGGAAAGAGAACTGAGAGTTTAGTTGATGATACTAAAACCTCTTATCAATCTAAGAAATTGGAGAATAAAGTTATAACTGATGAAGTTATAACTTCTACTCCAAATCAACGAACTAAGTCCAATGTTATAACTGATTCTGTTATAACCCCAGGCTTGGATTCAGGGGGAACAAGGCATGAACCCCGATCATTCGGAGATGATGAAACTAGTTCAGATGAAGATGTGCCTCCTGTTTCAAAGAAATGGAGATATAAGGATTCCCATCCAATGGAAACCATCCTAGGAAGTTTGAATGAAGGCGTTCGAACTCGGAGAAGACTTAGCAACTTTTGCTCATTCTACTCCTTTCTTTCAACCATTGAGCCAACAAATATCAAAGAAGCACTTGCCGAACCAGATTGGATCGTTGCTATGCAAGAAGAGCTTCAACAGTTCGAACGGAACAAAGTGTGGCATTTGGTTCCAAGACCTAAAGACCGAACGGTTATCGGTACAAGATGGGTTTTTAGAAACAAGTTGGACGATACAGGAGTTATTGTTCGAAATAAAGCTAGATTGGTTGTACAAGGGTATAATCAACAAGAAGGAATTGACTATGATGAGACCTTTTCTCCTGTAGCCAGACTTGAGGCTATTAGATTATTAATAGCGTTTGCTGCTCATAAAGGAATTAAACTTTTTCAAATGGAATTAAGACAGCTTTTCTTAACGGTTATTTGAATGAGGAGGTTTTTGTTGAACAACCCCCAGGATTTCTTGATAGCAAGTTTCAAGACCATGTTTTCAAATTAGATAAAGCCCTGTATGGTTTGAAACAAGCTCCGAGGTCGTGGTACGACAGATTGTCAAAATATCTTCTTGAAAGTGGCTTTAAAAGAGGATCTGTCGATAAAACCCTATTCCTGAAAACTGAGAATTTCGATCTATTAGTTGTACAAATATACGTTGACGATATTATTTTTGGTTCAACTAATAATCGTTTGTGTAAGTACTTTTCAGATTTAATGACCTCAGAATTCGAGATGAGCATGATGGGAGAACTCAAGTTCTTCCTTGGACTCCAAATCCAACAAACTCCTGAAGGGATTATGATACACCAACAAAAATACATCAAGGAGCTAATCAAGAAATTCGGTATGGAAAATTCTAATTCTAAGCCAACTCCTATGGGTATTGAGAAGAAGTTGACCTTGGATGAAAATGGTAAGTCTGTCGATGAGACGACTTATCGAGGTATGATTGGCTCACTTCTTTATTTAACTGCAAGTCGTCCGGATATTATGTTTAGTGTATGCGTATGTGCTCGATTCCAATCGTGCCCTAAAGAATAGCATATGATTGCAGTTAAAAGAATATTGAAGTATTTAATTGGTACATCTAAATTATATCTATGGTATCCTCTTGAGTGTAATTTCGATCTCATAGGATATTCAGATGCAGATTATGCAGGTTGTTCACTTGATAGAAAAAGTACTTCCGGGATAGCCACGTTTGTTGGACCGTGTATTATTACGTGGGGGTCAAAGAAGCAAAATTCCGTTGCGTTATCTACTGCTGAAGCCGAATACATTGCCGCTGGATTGGTATGTTCTTAACTTTTGTGGCTCAAGCAACAACTATGTGATTACGGTGTTAATGTTGGGTGTATACCTATTTTATGTGATAACACGAGTGCCATAATTATATCTAAGAACCCTGCACAGCACTCACGAACTAAGCATGTAGACATTAGACACCATTTTCTACGGGATCATGTAGATAAGGGCAATATAAGACTAGAATTTTGTAGTACAGAAAAACAATGGGCTGACATTTTTACCAAAGCATTGGCTAGAGAACGTTTTGAGATTTTGCGGTTGGAAATTGGTTTAATTGGTGGCAACTAAACTTGTCACAAATATTTTATTCTCCATATGACTGACTAGATTTGACGAGATTGTATGACTGTGTCCATATTTTTCGTTGCAAGTTTATTTATGTCAAATGTTATATTATATTATGAGAATATTCCATTTTCTAGTCATGTATATCTTAAGTTTTATTACGAACCATAAGTCGTAACAAATTGCTTCCAGTTTCTTGCCTTAACCGAAATTCTCCAAAAATATATCTCTTGCCATATCTTATCATATCTTTTAAACAATCTACCCTAACCACTTGTTTTATCTTATGGAAAGTAAATAATTAAAAAAAAAATTCCTTTACCTACTTCCACACGCCACCTCCACCTTCCTTATTTCCCTTAAACTCTTTTACCATAATTGAATTATTACTCCCATAAATACCCACCTCCCACCGTCACAATCAAAATACAACACCCAAAGATTTACCTTTTAGACTTTTCTACACACTCAACCTCCAAAATCCAATCATCATTATGACTCCTCCCTCAACTCGCCTCCACTCGCCCTCAACTCGGTCCACAACTCGGACCGGGTCCTCCAAATAACCATGCAAAAAAACCTATGTCCCTCTCAAAACTCCCTCACCTTCATCAAACCTAAAACCAACTAACCCCGATCATAATCGGGTTGATCCTAACTTAGAAGGGAAAAGACGGAAATTAAATAAAGGGAAAAAGAAGGCCGTAGGGTTTGAAGGTTCGGTGGAAGAAACCGAGGTTGTAGCTACTCAAGAAGGTCATCAAAGGGTCATGTTTCGAGAGTATATGCCGAATGCAACATCAATGGGGCTTGATAAGCTTCGACTCACCGCGGACGAGAGAACCCATGTCAACTATGTGTGGTCATGGGCCACATCTCGGTCCGCGGACTTGGGGTCCATCTACCGGTCCGTAGTCACGGGCCACCTGCACACCCAGCCAATCTGTGGACATGCAGCGGTCTATTGAAAGCCACGCTCGGCGGCGTAAAATGCTTTCGACCGGATCGTTTTAGATCGGTCGGTTTCATCTCGGTAAGGGTCTCGAAACGATTAGAGATGTTCGGAGTCGCCACCAAGCATTTGTGGGATGCCTGGAACCCGTTCGAATTCCACTTTATACCTCGGTCAAATCGAAGCACAAAGCAGCGTTTGACATAGGTACTAAAGATAAGGAAATCGTCCCTCTTTAGCATCATATCTCTAGAATGACTCTCGTACGCCCTGGATAAGGTCGTCCACTATCCAAAGTTTCTGAGTAAGAGGTGAAGGTACGTATTGGGAAGCCCTTTAATCAAACACCCAATCCCGCTCGCGTTAGCGGCCTCTACTGATCGATCTTGGTTGGTTGAATGCAAAAGTTGATAAAACGGTTTAAATGCATGAATGCGCATCCAATAATTTAAACCTAACATGTGAGAGCTTTCTAAGTCGGTTGATTTAATCCAAGTTTCAAGTATAAGATGTCGAGTTGGATTAATGATTGATTTGCATGCAAGACGGAAATTAAACATCCATTTACCGTATTAGGTTTAGGGTGCATAACGTGATCCATTTGTCTTAGTATTTTGCAAACATGATTTTGAATGGATAATAGTCATCTGATCCATCCTGTATCCGGGCTAACCGGAGTCGGGATCGTCCCAGACTAATGCTGGAAGGTAACAGACCCTGTACCAGATGGCTATATGAGGCGCGAGCCAGCCGGCGGTGTAAGGGGCCTCTTCCTGGTTTTGAAGATGAGGAATGGAGGGCCTGTTTAGGCGCGGGTTAGCCCACGGTTTATGTGCCGTGTTCTGACTTTTAGAAAACGTTATAAAACGTGTTGAAAATGGGTATTTGAACCCGGTTTGAATTAAAAGGGGTCATTTAGACCGCATTTGTTAATTTGAAGAACTAGACTCGAATAATCATCATTATTTGGATAATATTCGGTGTCGGGTTCGATTTGACAAACTTGACATGAATAGTTTTGAAAATAATTATGGACTAATTGTTTTAAGTCCATTTGAATGTAATTAGTCGATACTCATCATCGTACCCGGGTTAAAATCCGGCATGGTATGTAGAACCAAGGATGACTTTGTGTTGGGGACTAATATGTTCATTTCGGAAATGTGAAGAAATGAAATAAAAGGTTTTAAAATACCTTTTAAATGTCTTTAACCAAATATTATCACCGAAACACGGATTTAACCGTCATGGTATGAGGAACCAAGGGTGAAGAATGTTTTATGGTTAAAACAAATGCAATAAAATAAAATAAAAGGGTTCGAAAGTATTTGGAATGGTAAAAACCGATTACAAATGTGAAAATGAATTAAAGGGAAATGATGAGAACAAATACGGTTGATCTCTGACCTGGACACCCCATTTAGGCGCGGGCAAGCTGGCGACCTAAGGGGCTTCTGTCTCAAGCCAAAAATTTGTTTTGGCTCGTTTATTCCATATTTTGGTTCATGTTATGCACGTTTTAGCATGTTATAGTCATGAAACAAATGAAAACATAATAAAAGAGGATTTTTACACCCTCATACTTACATGTTTGGTTATGGCGAGTGACCGACGTAAGTGTAACAACTCGTTTGATCGGAAAAATCTCGGTTAAAAACCGTTTTGGTAAGTAAAAAGAGTGTTTTGATGTTTAGTGACGGTGTAGTGGTCGAAGTGGTCGGTCAAGTGATTTAATGCACGATGACGGTACCAAACAATGTGTAAGGCTTGTATTTACGATCGGTAGGTCGTAAATACGCGTCGGGTTATGACTTAAGAAGTCGAGTATATAAGTTTAAGGGAGATGTGAGGGGGCGGACTCTCGCGTAAATATCAAATTGGTGGCATTTGAGGGGTATTTATAGGAGAATGAGTGGTTGTGTGAGTTTTGAGCGACGTGGCCATCTGGGCCGCTCAAAGAGGCGCGAGCCACGTCGCGGTTCTTCGAGGTGAGTTGTCGCTTTCACAACAAACGCAATCATGATTTGTTCTATCCTAGGTTTTGTAGTCACATGTTTGGTACTTGACCAACATGAATCCGGGAAAACTTAAGGTAGAAGATTTGAAATGTTTTGTTTTTAGTGGTTGACTCGGTTTGACTCGTTGTTGGAGTCGGGATTTGAATTTTTGAGTCGGTTTTTGGTCCGGTGTCGGTTTTGACTCTAGTTAGTGTCATTGCGACCCCCTCGTCGTGCATTAAACACTCCAGGTATTTTTGAAATGCTTTGAAGTGTTTTATTTTCGAAATCGTTTTAAGTTTTCCGACGTAAAGTTGTACACAAACTGTCGATCAAACGCCGCGATTCCAAAACATGTTGTAGTTCGATAATCATCGGGTGTTTGTTGGAGTCTCAGCAGATACTGGGGTATCTCTGAGCCCCCACTTTGACCGAGGCTTGGACAGGGCGAAAGTCAAAGTAGAGCCCCCAGGTCAATCGAAGATTACAACCTGGAGACCAAAGCGACGTCGAGGCGCCTCGAAAGGATTCGGGCCAAGGACCTGCCGTCGGGAAGGGCGACGCCAAGGTGACTCGAGGGTACGAGCCAAGGACCTAACGTCCGGAACAGTTTAGAGTCTGTCGACTATCCGTGCGGGTCGTTTAAAGTCCGTTAGACTACGTACAAAGGCTCGCCAGCCATAAGAAGGAGTCATACCTGAGGCGTCTTCGGATATGTCCCTGCGCGTTTGCGGACAAAGGGTCGCCAGCTGTGGTAAGGAAATGTACCCGAGGCATCTTTGGGATGTGTCCTTGCGTATCTGCGGACAAAGGCTCGCCAGCCATGATAAGTAAATGTACCCGAGGCATCTTCGGGATGTGTCCTTGCGTATCTGCGGACAAAGGCTCGCCAGCCATGATAAAGAAATGTACCCGAGGCATCTTCGGGATCTGTCCTTGAATGTTTGCGGACAAAGGCTCGCCAGCCATGATAAGGAAATGTACCCGAGGCATCTTCGGGATCTGTCCTTGAATATTTGCGGACAAAGGCTCGCCAGCCATGATAAGGAAATGTACCCGAGGCATCTTCAGGATATGTCCTTGCGTATCTGCGGACAAAGGCTCGCCAGCCATGATAAGGAAATGTACCCGAGGCATCTTCGGGATCTGTCCTTGAATGTTTGCGGACAAAGGCTCGCCAGCCATGATAAGGAAATATACCCGAGGCATCTTCGGGATCTGTCCTTGAATGTTTGCGGACAAAGGCTCGCCAGCCATGATAATCGGTTAACGGGCCGTGAGCATAGCCGCGTCAAATGGGCTTGTTTTGAAAGTAGCGAACTCATGATGCCGCTGTGGAAATAGTGAAGTCAAATCTTCACTATCACTGTTTTCGAAATGAGTGGGTTCCGCGAGGAAGCCCCCTGCTGGTATAGTGAATTTGGAATCTTCACCATTCGTCGTTCTTCTTTGAATTTGAAGTGGCGGTTTCGATCGCCGTTTATTTGAATTTTGAAGGAAATAGCAAATTTTAAACCTGCTATTACGTTTGAAGTGACGGTTTATGTGCCGCCGTTGACATTTGATGGAAATAGTGAATTTGGAATCTTCACTATTAATTGAAGTGACGGTTTATGCGCCGCCGTTGACATTTGATGGAAATAGTGAATTTAGAATCTTCACTATTAATTGAAGTGACGGTTTATGTGCCGCCGTTGACATTTGATGGAAATAGTGAATTTGGAATCTTCACTATTAATTGAAGTGACGGTTTATGTGCCGCCGTTGACATTTGGTGGAAATAGTGAATTTAATTCCCGACCATTATTTTGGAAATGACGGTTTTAATTGCCGTCGTTTGAAAATTTAAAGAAATAGTGAATTTTGAATTTTCACTATTATTTTTGAAAATTGAAGACAATAGCGAATTTTGAATTTTCACTATTAGTTTTTGTTTTTGAGAAAATGACGACCTTTAATATCGTCAAAGAAAACTCAGTTTAATACGTGAAATTGGGCCAAAGCCCGAATTTCGGTGAAAAAGCAAGGGGACGCCTGATTGAGGCGCGAGCCCTCTTGCGAATCAAAGGGGCTTCCCTTTTTTCTGTAAAAGACGCGAGTTCAGGCTGCATCCCATTCATCCTCGTCTTCTTCACATTTCGATAAAACAAGCTAAGATCGCCATCGTTGGACCTTCTAGCTCACTTCCATTCTTGCCCTTAACAACAATGTCATCTCAAGGTATGCATTCCCTCATGAATCCATTTAAATTTGTTGATCTTTGGCTTGATTGAATTAGGGCGGAATTTTACCCTAGCAAATCGAATTGGGCGTTTTTGATTGAGCCCATTTCGGGTGAAATTGATGCTTGCATTAGGTTAGAAACCTGTTTAGGAGTATAGGAGTGCTTTTAGTTTGCATTTGGGTCCCCGTTCCGGGTCCTTATGCTCGAAAAACGTGAGTGAGGTGAGAAACCGTCTCATTTCGCAATGCCAAGTTTATTTGCTTGGATAGTGGGTCCCATTAGGTTGCATTGTAGTTAGGAGAACCCGTGTTTCGCCATTTATGGACCTTTGTTGGGTATTGTGGGCAAAATTGGATTTTTGCCTTTGGTGACGGTCTTATGTCTGACAAAATAAGCGTCTGTTTGGGCTTGAATTGAGTCAGTTGGCCTTGAAATGGACCTCATTGGTAGTTTAGGTCACTTTGAGGTGTGATAAAATCACGTTTCCCTTTTTGCGGTCATTTTTGAATTTTTGACCGACTTGGGCTCAAATTAGCGTAGGAATTGCCTTTTTGAGCCGTAGAAAAATACCCCATTGTGCCAGGAATGTATTTTGGTTTGTTGGCGGACCTTGTAGGGGTCTTGAAATGCCGATTTTTTTGTGGTTTTGACTCGTCTTTTGCTTGAAAAGATGGGCGAGTCGTTTTTTGTGCGCTTTTTGTTTTTGTTGTTTGGTTGGATTTTGGGCGGGATTGCCCCTGTTTTGTTTTGCAGGTTGTTGTTTTTTGCTTTCTTTTTGGATTTGTCCATTTCATGCCGTCTTAATGCCTAAATTTCGGTTGACATCTTTTGCTTGTTGTTTTTTTTATTGCAGAGTACCGTTTGGGACCTATGGGGTCCGTTGTGGAGGCACTGGAGGAGGAAGACGATCCTGGAGGGGAAGAGACGACCGAAGAGGCTGCCGGATTTGAGGCGGTGGTGGAGGATGCTTCCGTAGAGGAGGAGAGGCGGCTGATGTGGCCGGCTTGTCCTTTTCATTGTGGCTCATAAACAGGATGGCTGATGATTGGGGGTCAGCACCGGAGTGGTGCATTGCATCATGGTTCTTGGCCTTCTCATCATCTGAAGTCTGCAAGACACTGTCTTCATTTTTGTCGTGGAGCAGGAACGAGGTATTACCATAATGGTAATCACCTCTGCTTCCGTTGTTGCTCCTTTGTTTCTTGTGTTGCTCCCTTTCTTTTCTGTTTGAGAGGATAGAGAGTGCTTAGTTCGGTAGGTGGCGGATAGCCCCCAGTTCGTTGTCTTAGGCCAGTATCTGTATGATAGATGTCTGTTTTAGGCCAGTGTCTGTATGATAGATGTTTGTTTTGGATCCTGTTTGTATGGTCAATTGTCCGTATCAAACGTGTGTCGATGTATTTTGCGTAAGGCGGTTTGTATATATGTGTTTTTGGATTGTGGTTTATTTTGTGAATTTTTTGGCTTTTTGAGTTGTGTTTCGGAGGAGCGGTGTTGGCTGTTGATTCTCCTTATCCTTTGCATTAGTTCCTGCATCGTTAGTGTAGAAAATAGGCAACAGATAGCATATATACATAAACGCAAACACGTAGAAGCATTTGATTCAAAACACGTAAAACATTTGATCGAAAACCAAAATTAACCAAGATGACTTGGAGTTAAAATTGAATTTTGAATTTTGAAATGAATTTTGAAAATTCCGTGACAAGTCGTCACGTTCGGAATTCAAGAGGAGTTGATTTGAAAATTTGAGCGATTAACTCATGTTGTGAATTAAATTGCATCGAAATTATTGAAATTGATTTGCGACTCGAAAAATTCAAACTCAAACCGTCAGGAAGGAATTTTGCGAGTATATTTGATTTTTGATTTTTGAGGTCAAGACTCGAATTTGTGAGTGCTTGAATTTTTGAGGAAAACTGATGTCGTGTTATCAGTTTTCGATTTTTATTTTTGATGGAAAATTGCGAAAAAGCGAAAAATTTTCGGAATTTCGACTGACATGGAAACGATCCGTCGCGGATCGGGGCGACTAGCCCTTCCCCCCTTAAAAAAAGAAAGAAAAATCTGTATGTTTAAAGCTGCGTCACGGAAACCGTGTCGAATTTCGTAAAACGCGAAAACAAGGAAATGTGAGTGTGAGGAAACACAAAATGTCCTGAATCATCCCGAAGAGGCGCGAGCTTCCTGGCGGGAGGTTTGAGATGTCAGGAGAAAACACAAGTTGAAAGAGACAAGTCAACAGCGGGAATCCTGGGGAAGCCTCAAGGAGGCGCGAGCAGCCTGACGATGGAAGCCGGCTCACCCCCTTTTCTGAAAAATGCGCTGATCACTTTGTATAAATAGGGACGTTTGCGCTTCATTGTTTCATCATCCGAAACACAAAATCGTCTCTATAAAACCTCTTCTTCTTCAACAAAAATATTTCATGGATGCTTTTGAGAACGCATTGCGACAATGGTGCCGGGATTTGTCGCCTCCCGAAAAGTATCAACTCGTTTGCATGGGAGTTGGTCAATTGTTGGTGCTTCGTCAAGTCAAGGTGCAACCTTCATTTCTTGAAGCATGTTCTCGGTTTTGGGATTCAAAACATCATGTTTTTGTTTTCCCGAAAGGTGAGCTTTGTCCTTTTGCCGAAGAAGTTGGAGCCATTGGTGGGTGGCCGGGTTGTGTTCGGTGCTTCCTCCGACTCGGTTGTGCTACAAGGAGAAATTTCGTTCCATGTTGGGCTTGTCAACAAGCCAAATCAACTTTCTTCTTGCTCCACATGGTGTGGACATGTTGGCTCTTATCAACATCTTTTCGAATCAATTAGATGCTAATGTCTCGGAGGTGGCTAGGAGAAGGGCTCTTGCCTTTTGTCTTGTCCATGTGTACCTCTTTGTTGATGTTTTGAAGAAAGAGGGGTCAAAATGCTATGGTAGCATGACCCTTATTCATGTGATTGAGCAAATGGAGCATGGTAGAGATCCATCATGGTTGGTGCTTGGCGAGATCATCCAAGCTTTGGACAAGGAAGGCTCTTGTGGAGAAGCTCCCACTTTCGGATCCCCAAGGATCCTCCAAGTGTGGCTATTGGAGAGGCTAAGGTATGTAGAGCCTCCGGTTGATTCTTTGTAACACCCCGTATTTTAATAAGTTGGATAAAATTATTTTAATTGCTACTTTGTATTTAATTACGTTGGTTAACGATTTATATATTTATTTTCTCAGCTAATTAATTAATTTCATTATAGTTCGTTACGTTAAATTTTAATATCCGCCTCATGCTTTATATAACTTAACTCGTTAATTATTACACATTGAGTTAATTGGACTTCACATAATTATTTTGTGGGACACATTTGATTTTAGTAAATGGGCTAGCTAAATTTAGTAATTTGGGCTAGTCACAGTTATAAATCGTTTGGGCGCTAATTTGGTTTAATTTAAATATAATTAATTTTTCCGTCTCATATTTTATATAACGATAATTCGTTAATATCGTCCTTTCACATAATTATTTTAGGTGACTCATATGTGGTTGAAGATGAAGAGTAATTTTGGGTTTTAGAAGCTTTCTCAAGTTATTACTTGTCTTTTTGCTAGCGTAAGGTAACATATTTCGAGTTACTCGACGAATAAATGTCACATTCTTTGCTTTTTGTGTGATTTTGTGTATGTTAATTGGGTGGTTAATTTCACATGATTATATGGGTTAAATTCATGTCTTTTATAAGTATAAGTTCACATATTAGTATGGAAATGAAATCGGAATGATTAATTGATGCTTAAAACGATGTTAAAATGAACAAAAACGGAAAAATGGAGAATTGGTGGTGGCGGCCCAGCAGGCCCGGCAGGCCCACGGCAGGCCCTGGGTTGGCCCGGGTCGGCCCGTTGCTTGTTTTCGCGATTTTTCATGCGTTGTTCGTCGTTTTAGGTTCATTAATGTTATAGTTAGTATAAGTAACATATGGGTAAACTTTTGAAATGAATAATGTTAGTAGTAAATATAATGAGGTTGGTAAAATTATGCTTATATTGGTAGTTTGCACATGTTAGGATAAGTTATGATATGAAATTGTAATGTTATTGCTTAAAATGAATTTTATAGCGATAATTGTAATGTTTGGATGATTATCGAAAATCGAGCCCTTAGTCCCTTTGATGAATCGATGTCGAGTCAATCGTGTGGATCGTCACCGCAATTTAACCGCACGCCGCAAAGGTGGGGTTGCAGGTAAAAATTCGGTTGGATGAAATTTTGTATGAATTGGATAATCGGCCTTATTCTTGTTTTAGGCCATTTATTATGTTTTTATTTCACATGTGTTGTTGGTTGATTTGAGTAGTTTCTTATATTGTAGAAACGGCCCTAGATTCCCTGAAACCTTTAATATTGTTAATATTGCTAGAAATGGAATTGGTATTGAATACTTCTTGCAGGTTGTTGTGTTTGTCATAGATAGGTCTTTATAGTCTCTGACGAGTATATGTTCACTGCTTAATAGCCTATGTGTTCCTGACTTGGTGGGTTTATATCCAAGTTGGGGCATGACCTCGTTACTTATTTTGAGGGTAAGTGGTCAGCTTAAGTACTAGCCAACCCTTTGGTGGACTCCTTAGGGTACTCACTTTGTTTTAGAAAAATTGTGGGTCTTGGGTGCGGTGGTGTGTATCTGCATGTCTAGGTCTGCTCAGATTTTAGGCTAGGGTTGTGTTGTGTCTTGGCCATGTTTTGATAGAACCTCTGAGCCAAGATACCGGTTCGATTACCTTCCCTACCTCGTGGTATAGACTCGAGTTACAAAGTGACTATTGACCGTGCTAAGAACTTATGCCTGTCTTTGATATATTGCCCTTTCTTGTATGGTGATTTTATGAATTGTAATAGGTGAGATGTAAGCCGGTTACAATTGATAAAGTTTGGATTACTATTTGTTATATGATTCACATGATAGTTTAATTTGGTCAGTTTAGTGTTCATATGTTAGAATACTCGATAGTTAATTGATTTATGATGTTGTTTACATGTTATATTACATGTTACATTAAATATGACATTTCGTGGCTGGGAGGACTCGAAGTTACTCCCCACTGAATTGTGGCTTTCGTGTTTGTATAAAATGCGATTGACAGGTTGATGATGATTAGATGGGGTACACGGGCGAGCTAGTGAGCAAAAGAACCTTGGACTTAGTTTGGCTATTTTTTTGTAGTACACCTTTAATCTTTTGATTGTGTTTATATTTTGAAGGGACATATGTCTCCCTCTTTTTCTTTGGTTTGTATCACTTTATTCTCGCAGCTTTAGCATAGTTATGTAAATTAGTTTGTTAGTATTTGCAGGTTTTGGCACTCTACATTTGGAAATGTTTGTGAATGGTTTAGAAAAGTTTTAAAAATTACAGGTTTTAATTCGTTGAACCAATTACAAACATATCCTGTCAGTTTTTCTGTAGAATTTACGTGTTTATTTAACGCTATATGTGAGGGTGTCACATTCTTCTTCTTATTTCTTCTGTCATCTTACCATGAGGAAGAAGTTGTACCCGGATAGTTTTGCTTCCACCGAGGCTTATTGGGCCGCAAGGTTGGCGGAGGAGGGTGGTCCTCATATCCGTTGGGTGGTGCCATGGTGGCACTTGAGGTTCTTCACGGGGTTGCCCGCTTCGGGTGCTAGTCCTCCTTCTTTGATGGTGGTGGGTTTGAAGGTTGCTTCCTTCATATATCCCGAAAGGCTCACGAGGCAAATGGGGCGTCAACAAAAAGTGCCCGCTCAAGATACCCTTGTCCAAGAGAATATCTTCCGGAACTCCGAGCTTGTGGAGGTCTTCGAAAGGTGGTGGGCCACTCGGCCACTTTGGAAGGTACCAAACCCCGTTGCCACGACATGGGTGACTCCCGCTTATGTCAAGTGGTCACGTGCTCCGTCCTTGGAAGAGAGATCCAAATTTCGTAAGGACGAGGTTGTTGACTTGAAGTATCGGGAAGTTGGCAAGGCCAACCGTGCCTTCTTTGAGGAGTATGTTGATGGAGCTACCCCCGATGCGATGAGACCACCGAAGAGGAGGAGTTCCGGCCCCAAGAATATGGTGGGCCGTGCATTGGCTCGTCTTGGGTCGAATATGGGGTCTTGTGCTAGACCGGAGGCCGTCGCCGTCTTAGATCCGTTGAGGATCCGTTCCGAGGAGGAAATCCACGCTAGGCGGGCCAACAAGAAGAACAAGGGGAAGATGTACCCCGAGGGAAAAGGCAAGGGTAGAATGGAAGAGTGAAGACCTTCATTACCCACTTTATTATTATGTTATAGTAGTGTTGTGAGTTTTTATTATGTTATACTAGCTAATTATTGTATGTTTTGTGCTAGTTTTATTATGTGAGGTGTTTTAGTTGACACCTTAGCTTTGACAAGTTGTAGACTCGTCGAGCTTTATTTATTGTCGAAATTGTAATCCCTCCCATTATTAATTAAATAAGAGGATTGCCCGTGTCGAAAATTGTGAACGCTTGTTTCTTCCATCCATTGGGTAAAGGCAATTCGATTTGAATCGTCCTAAACATTTGCACTTGGGAAAGTGGGATTTTGTAGGAAGGGAGAAAGGCTTATTTTTGTACTTTGTGAGAAAGGGAATGGTTTTCCCTTTCTTTCTTTTTTTTGAAAGTGGATGTTTTTTTTTTATGGGAATGGTTGTATCCTTCTTGTGTAAGAAAGAACTGCCTACGTATTCACCTGAAGAGGTGAAATCAAACCATGATTGTAGTTCGAAATGTTTTGTAAATTTGATTGGGTTTTGTGGTTGTATCCCTCATGCATGAGAGGGACTGCCTGCGTATCCACCTAAAGAGGTGAAATCAAACCATGCTCGTAGTTCAGGGGGTTTTTGTTTTAGTACAAATGGACGTTACCTTTGACAGATCAAAGGACATTTGAAACGGGCAAGGTGCCGCAGCTTAGACTCGATAAAACATGCAATTTCAAATCAGAACACGTTGAGGAACTTGACTTGAAAAGGGGTTGAGGTGATTGCTAGTTGTAAAACTAGGCTAGGTCGTTGGTTGCTATGGTTCAAGGGTAGTATTTCTTGAGTTGGTCTAGGTTGGTCGGGTTTGTAAAATCCTCCCCATCTAGGTCACTCAGTCTCACTGCGCCCCCCGAAAGTATCTTCTTGACCAGGTATGGTCCGGCCCAGTTGGGTTTGAATTTCCCTCTCGGATCGACGGGTAATGGTGCTCGAACTGACTTGAGGACCAAGTCGCCCTCCTGGATGTTTCTGGGTTTAACCTTCTTGTTGAATGCCCGTTGTATACGTCGTTGGTATAGTTGGACGTTGTGCAAGGCGTTGAGTCGTCGTTCGTCTAGAAGAGTGAGTTGCTCGTACCTTTAACGGGTCCATTCCGCCTCGGGGACTTGACTCTCCAGTAGGATGCGTAGAGAAGGGACCTCTAACTCTACCGGTTGAACCGCCTCCATACCGTATGCTAGGTAGAAGGGTGTGGCGCCTGTCGGTGTTCGAATGGAGGTTCGGTATCCCCAGAGTGCGAACAGAAGTTTGCTCGGCCAATCGCGGTAGTTGTCTTGCATTTTCTTGATAATGCTAACAAGAGTTTTGTTCGCTGCCTCCACCGCTCCTTTAGTTTGGGGACGGTAGGGGGATGATCGATGTCGCTTGATCTTGTATTTGTCCAGTAAAGCTTGAGTTTCCGCCCGGAAGTGAGAGCCTTGATCGCTGATGATTTCGTGGAGTACCCCATATCTGCAGATGATGTTGTTTTGAATGAACTTGGCCACTTGTTTGGCGGTCAAGACTGCATATGACTGCGCTTCCACCCATTTGGTGAAGTAGTCGATGGCGACGAGGACGAAGCAATGCCCCTTAGTGCCTACCGGGTTGACTTTCCCGATGATGTCGATGCCCCAGGTTGAGAAAGGCCAGGGTGATGTCATGGTGTATAAAAGGGATGGTGGTATGTGTTGTATGTTGGCGAAGATTTGGCATTCGTCGTCGATGATGGCGCAAATGTGAGCTGGCTCGCTCCTTCTCTCGACACATAGGGGCATCGATGTCATGTCGTCAGGTATGTTGACGAGTGCGGCAAGCTTTGCCAGGGCATCAGCAAATTGATTTTCTTCCCGCGGCAAGAGGAAGTAGTCGATTTGGTCGAAGAACTCTACCTCTTGATTGATCTTTGCTCGGTAGGGAGCTAAGCTGTCGGATCAGATTTTCCATGATCCGGACACCTGATTAATGATGAGCGAGGAGTCGCCGTGGACCCTCAGCCTCTTGATGCCAAGTGTGATGGCTGCTTGCAGGCCGATGAGACATGCTTCATATTCAGCGGCATTGTTGGTGACGGCAAAGTCCAGCTTGACCGATATCGGAACATGTTCTCCTTCTGGTGATATTAGAAGGATTACTACCCCGAAGCCTCTCAAATTAGATGCACCATCGAAGTAATAGGTCCCATGCGTCAGAATCGGCACAAAGGATGTCTTCGTCAGGAAGTGACCACGTGTCGGTCGTTGGATCTTCGTTGACAGGATTCTCGCCAGAAATCGGCGATCGCTCTTCCCTTGATAACCTTGAGGGGTACAAACTTGAGATCAAACTCGGATAACATGTAATGCCGCAGCTTGGAGTAGATGTGGACCGTGTAGCTGAGCATGTAATGCCGCAGCTTCTTTGTTGACCATACTAGGGCAAGGCATGTCTTCTCCAGTTGGGTATACCTCGTCTCGTACTCAATGAACTTTTTCCTGATGTAGTAGATGGCCCGTTCTTCGTTGCCGACTGTTTGTGCTAACATTGCTGTAACACCCCCATACTCCAAGTGCCTTACCAGGACCACTCAGGTATGAGGACATCACCATCTCGGTTGCCCGAGGTATGATAATCAAATAGACAAAACAGAAACAACATTTATTATAAATAGTTTAATGAATAAATACAATCCTCGAAACCAAACTGAAAGTACAATACATTAATCCAAACTATCTGTTCTCAACTGAAATGTAAATAAATGCTAAACTACAGCGGAAGACTCTATCGTCATGTCGTGGCCATCCCAGCTATCCCAGTACTCATCTCTATACCTGCTCAATATCTGCTCACCATCCCCGAATGGATCACCGCAGGTTTACAAAACAACACCGGGGTCAGTACTAATCACACAACCAATATAGACAGCAATAACAAGATACACAGACAATTTGAATGTCACACACACACACACACCAACTCCCATCATCTCAATCTTGTTGTCCTTTGGACCCCCCCGATGGGGACCGCCGCCGTTTCCACCTAAGCCCCGCTCATCGTACGAGCGATAACCCTGTCCATTAATGTGCACATCCCCTTTCGTGGCGGGTTCCACGAAGGGCGAAACTAGGGCGTGAAGTCACTCCCGCAAGTGACCCCACTCAGCCGAGAACGCATCTCGAGAGCCATAGACAACCAAGCACAATCACAATCACAATCACAATCATCATATCAAACAACTAACTACAAAGACATCACCAATATCCCATTATGGGACTAATACTTGAGTAGGAAATCCTACCCGGAAAGCACAACACGCAGACGGTATCTACAATTTGTATCAAAACGGCTCCTCTACGAATTCTCCTCCTACCATACAACACATAGATGCTACCATTCAAATACTACTCATAAAAACCCCAATTCCTAAATTAGGGTTTCATCAATCTTATCAAAACATTATAGAAATTATATTAAAAGCTTACCCTCGACGCAGGGAATCCAACGACACGAACTACGATACGAACCGACCGTCAATCGAACTCGGAATTGTCAAGAACGCGATTAGGAAGAAGACTAGTTGCTTTCTCTCTTAAACAGGTTTTAGGTTTTGTAAAAAGTGATTTAAAACAATTACGAATATGTTTAAATACCTTAATCGCGTAATTAACAAAACCCGAGAAAACTCCCCCGTAAAACCGGACACTCGATCGAGTACCCAAGGTACTCGATCGAGTACCCCCTTACTCGATCGAGTGCCCCAGCTACTCGATCGAATACCCAACAGCTCAGAAACTATTTTATTCCGCAACTTGCCCTTACTCGACAGAGTAAGGGCTACTCGATAGAGTACCCCAAGACATATAAATACGGAGTATTACAGTCTTCCCTCCTTAAAAGGAACTTCGTCCCCGAAGTTCAAACCACCACTAAACAAAGGTACTCCCATAAGCCTCCCGACTCGAAGGTCAAACAAAACACAACGTAAAACATGATACTAACCCCAACCTATCCCGACAAACATACCGACGCAACATATAAAAAAAAAGATGTGTAAAACTCTTAAAAACTGCTCGCGATCATCTCCTACCCCCCTAAAAGAAACAAGGTTACGTCCCCGTAACCATACATACCTGATCAAAAAGGAAGGGGTAACGCTCTTTCATGATATCCTCTGCCTCCCATGTAGCTTCCTCAGTCTCGTGGTTAGACCAAAGGATCTTAAGCAAAACTGTCTCACCACTCCGAGTCTTTCTAACCTTTCGGTCTAGGATCCGCTTAGGCACCTCCGATATGATAAAGACTCATCCACTCTAAGCTCTCTGCCTCCAACACATGTGACGGGTCACTCACATACTTCCGCAGCTGCGATACATGAAACACATTATGCACTCTTTCTAATGCAGCTGGTAATGCCAGACGATAAGCAACTTCCCCAACTCGCTCTAAGATCTCATAAGGCCCTATAAACTTCTGACTTAGCTTGCCTTTCTTCCAAAACCTCATAACTCCACGCATTGGAGACACTTTCAGAAGAACCTTGTCCCCAACCTGAAACTCTATGTCCCGACGATGTAGATCTGCATAACTCTTACGTCGATCCGGGTTGCTCTCATCCGTTCCCCGATCATCTTAATGCATTCCACCATCTCATGCACCATCTCGGTCCTAAAACCCTTGCCTCAAAGCACTATCGTCCCAACAGATTGGACTCCTACATTTCCTCCCATACAAAGCCTCAAACGGTGTCATACCAATACTAGTGTGATAGCTGTTATTGTAAGAAAATTCTATCAAGTCCAACCTCTGCTCCCAGCTACCACCAAAATCCATCACACAAGCTCGCAACATATCCTCAAGGGTCTTGATTGTTCTCTCATTCTGCCCATCTGTCGCAGGATGAAATGTTGTACTCATCTTCAAAGCTGTTCCCAACGATTCCTGCAACTCCTTCCAAAACCTCGATATAAACCTCGCATCTCTGTCAGACACTATGTCCTTAGGGACTCCATGTAACTTAAGCACGTTCTTTCGATAGGCCATAGCCAGTTGTGCCTTAGTCCATGTATCTTTCATTGGAACAAAGTGAGCTGACTTGGTCAGACGATCCACTATCACCCAAATCATGTTGTTACCTTGTTGACTCTTCGGCAAACCCACAATGAAATCCATGGAAATGGATTCCCACTTCCACTCAGGCACCTCTAAAGACTGAATCTTACCTTGTGGTCTTCTCTGTTTCCCTTTAACTCTTTGGCATGTCAAACAACGGGACACGAACTCAGTTGTCTCTTTCTTCATCCCAGGCCACCAAAACGTTTTCTTCAAATCTTTGTAAAGCTTGTCTCCACCCGGATGCACTGAATATGGTGTGCAATGTGCCTCTGTCATGATTGTCTTTTTCAACTCCTCGTCATTAGGAACACACCACCTACCATCAAATCTCAAGCTACCATCTGTATGAATGGAAAACCGGGACACTGTCCCTTTCTCTACTCCAGCTCTCCACTCCACTATCTTAGGATCCAAAGCCTGTTTACCTCGAATATCATCATAAAACTCCAGATGTACTGTCATATCACCCATGGCATCTCCTGTCTGCATCATATGTATCCCAAAGCTCGCTACCTCATCCCTCATCCTCATCAAAGATAGAGCTGTACACAAGGAGTGTACACTCTTCCTACTCAAAGCATCAGCAACAACATTGGCCTTCCCTTCATGGTAGATAATTTCCATGTCGTAATCGCCAATCAACTCCATCCACCTCCTCTGTCTCATGTTCAACTCCTTCTGCGTGAAGATGTACTTAAGACTCTTGTGGTCAGAAAATACCTTAAAGATTGCTCCATAAAGGTAATGCCTCCAAATCTTGAGAGCAAACCACATGCACCCAACTCCGGATCATGAGTAGGGTAGTTCTCCTCATAAGGCTTCAACTGCCTAGAAGCATAGGCAATCACTTTACCATTCTCCATCAACACACATCCCAACCCATTCTTCGAGGCATCTGTATAAACCTCAAAATTCTCGCTCCCTTCAGGCAATGCGAGGACGGGGAGCGTGGTCAAACGCTCCTTTAATGCTTGGAACGCCGTCTCACAACTCTCATCCCAACGAAACCTGTTCTCTTTCCTCATCAACGCTGTCATCGGTCTAGCTATCTTGGAGAAATCTTTCACGAACCGTCTGTAGTATCCGGCTAAACCCAAGAAACTTCTCACCAAAGCAACATTCTTCGGTGCTTCCCACTTTGTCTTCGCCTCAATCTTCGCCGGATCCACGGCTACCCCATCTTTAGAGATTACATGCCCCAGAAAAGCAACTTTCTCTAACCGGAACTCACACTTGGACAACTTAGCATACAACTCATGCTCCCTCAAAGTCTGCAACACGATCCTCGGATGCTCCTCATGCTCCTCCTTAGTCTTAGAGTAGACTAAGATGTCATCGATAAACACCACCACGAACTGGTCCAAGAACCGCCTCGAAGATCCTATTCATCAAATCCATAAACACCGACGGCGCATTAGACAACCCAAATGGCATCACCACATACTCATAATGGCCATACCTCGACGTGAAAATTTGTCTTCGGTATGTCCACATCTCTAATCTTCACCTGATGGTACCCCGACCTCAAATCAATCTTAGAAAAGACCGTTGCACCGCTCAACTGATCAAACAGGTCATCTATCCTTGGCAAAGGATACTTGTTCTTTATCGTCACACGGTTCGGCTCCCGGTAATCGATGCACGACCTCAAACTCCCATCTTTCTTCTTCACGAAAAGAACTGGTGCTCCCCAAGGCGATACACTTGGTCTAATGTATCCCTTCTCTATCAAATCAATCTTAGAAAAGACCGTTGCACCGCTCAACTGATCAAACAGGTCATCTATCCTTGGCAAAGGATACTTGTTCTTTATCGTCACACGGTTCAGCTCCCGGTAATCGATGCACAGCCTCAAACTCCCATCTTTCTTCTTCACGAAAAGAACTGGTGCTCCCCAAGGCGATACACTTGGTCTAATGTATCCCTTCTCTATCAAATCATCCAACTGCTTCCTAAGTTCCTCCATCTCCTTAGGACCCATACGGTACGGCGCCTTAGAGATTGGCCCCGTCCCTGGCTTCAACTCAACGGTGAAATCTATCTCCCTCTTCGGTGGCAACCCCGGAATCTCCTCTGGAAAAACATCTGCAAACTCTCCCACCACTGGTATCTCGTCAACTACCGGGCTCTCTATCCGGTCATCTCTCACATGGCACAAAATCAGAGGACATCCCTTCCTCAGATACGACTTCAAGGTGTTTGCAATCAACTTGACTTTGGGTTTGACTAGAAACCCACGGTAAGACACACTAACACCCTTAGGACCTCTTAGGGACACTTTCTTTTGATGACAGTCTATCTTAGCTTTATACTTCCCTAACCAATCCATCCCAACTATCATCTCAAAACCATTAAAAGGAAACTCTAGCAAATCTACGGGGAAATCGACTTGCCCAACTATCAAAGATACATCTCTAAACAACCTCCCACACGATACAGACTCACCCGAAGGTATGAAAACTTGCTCCCTAACAGACTCATATACTCTCAAACCCAACTGTTTTACATGACTCGAAGACACAAACGACTGAGAAGCCCCCCGAATCAAACAAAACAAACGTAGGAACACCATTAACAAGAAATGTACCGGTGATAACATGCGCATCTTCCTCAGCTGCTTTCTTCTCCATCATGAATAACTTGCCACTGGTCTTCTGCCCACCTCCCTAGACAGTACTGGCGGATACGGTCGGCTTAGCACCCGACCCTTGATTGTTGTTGTTGTTGTTCATCGGTGTCTTCTGATAAGAATTACCGCCGTTGCGGTTGCCTCCACTCGGTAGCTCGACCTCCCGGTTTGGCCATGATCCACTGGTTTGTTGCTCGCGAAGCTCAGGCGGAGTCTGCGAGCAGATCCGGTGCACTCGTGCACTCATGTCTCTTGTGGCCTACGCCACCACAACCAAAGCAGTCACTCCCGCCTATTGCTCACACTCCCACGGCCTCTCCCAAAGGAAGTCCCAAAGACTAAACCCGGACCCGTAAGAAAACCCCTTAGATTGATTGTGGTTGCCTTTCTTGAAATTAGATTGGCCACCACCCTCGCTCTCGGACTTCCTCTTCTCTCCACCGACCTCTCCGAGCCATCTCCACTAGTCTCTCGGCTCTTCCACCCTCTCATACGCTTCCTTTACATCGGTAAGGACTCCCACGGGTAACTTATCCATAATTTTCGTGGTTAGCCCTCTCTCAAACCTCAAAGCCAGATTCTCCTCACTCAAACCCATATCCTCGGCATATCTAGATTTCTCATTGAACGCTGTAGTACTCGCCACGAGACATCTCGGAGTCATCTTAAACTTGTCGAATTCCTCTCTCAACTTACTCCTCACATGTTCTGGTACGAACTCCTTCCTCACGGCCCTACGAAACTCCTCCCAAGGTATAGCGGGTAACCCCTGGTTGGTATATATCTCCTTGGCACTCACTTTCACCGAATCCCACCACTTTTTTGCCTCCCTCGGATAGAATGCGGCTGATCCACTCTCATCTCATCGGGACGGCGAACTAAATCTAGTATGTTCTCCATCTCCCTCACCAACTATCAAGAAGGTTAGGCTCCTCAACTCCCTTGTACTCCTTCGGGTTAAACCTCGCAATATAGAGGCTGACTTTAGCATGGTCAACCTCCTTCTCCTTACTCTTATCCTTGTCCTCATTCACTCTCTTGGGGTCTCGGTAAGAGCATCCTGGTGCTCTAACATCTTGACGATGTCGTCCGTAGTCATAAGCTCAGCTCTCGCATACAAAGCATTTCTCTTGGGCGGCATTTTGAAGCTATATAAGAAAGGGTAAACATAAACACACGTACTAAACCTCAAAACACGAAACGCTACGCCCAGAACCTACTCGATCGAGTATCAAAACCCACTCGATCGAGTAACGGGCTACTCGATCGAGTGCCCCCATGTACTCGATCGAGTACCCAAACTCCAGAACCAAACAAACCTTCTGATCTCTAACCCACTCGATCGAGTATCTAGGCTACTCGATCGAGTGACCCCCTACTCGATCGAGTACCCCTAGTTACTCGATCGAGTGCCCCAAAACGCGATTCTGGACTCAAAATCGTCAAAAACCTATCCGATCGAGTCAGCCTCACTCGATCAAGTACCACCCATACGTAAGAGCTACCCGCATATTATGTCATATACTAACATGCTAACTGTATAAATCACATTATATCATAACAATCATGCTATTAATTGCCACGTTGTAAAACATTCCATCATGCTATCATTTCATCAACAATGTCTATATATATATAACATCACTTTTCTTTTATCTCATCAACTTCCAATTCGAACATCCAACCATCAACACATTCCATCACATTGTTACGTAAGTTACTTAGCACACACATGACTCAACACACATTTCCCCCATGTGACCGGTTCAAAGTTGTAGGGCGACCCCCGCGACTTTAGGACGTCTCCCAAGCCTTTGCACTAGCTCCTACAACTTCTACTCCGGGTTCATTTTAATTGACTCCCTATGTTCATTAAGTTCATTGGTTACAGGTTTCAGGATCGTCGCTCTGATACCATTTGTAACACCCCCATACTCCAAGTGCCTTACTAGGACCACTCAAGTATGAGGACATCACCATCTCGGTTGCCCGAGGTATGATAATCAAATAGACAAAACAGAAACAACATTTATTATAAATAGTTTAATGAATAAATACAATCCTCGAAACCAAACTGAAAGTACAATACATTAATCCAAACTATCTGTTCTCAACTGAAATGTAAATAAATGCTAAACTACGGCGGAAGACTCTATCGTCATGTCGTGGCCATCCCAGCTATCCCAGTACTCATCTCTATACCTGCTCAATATCTGCTCACCATCCCCGAATGGATCACCGCAGGTTTACAAAACAACACCGGGGTCAGTACTAATCACACAACCAATATAGACAGCAATAACAAGATACACAGACAGCTGAACTGTCACACACACACACACACCAACTCCCATCATCTCAATCTTCGATCGTCCTTTGGACCCCACTGCCAGTGGGGGACCGCAGCCGTTCCCACCTAAGCCCCGCTCATCGTACGAGCGATAACCCTGTCCATTAATGTGCACATCCCCTTTCGTGGCGAGTTCCACGAAGGGCGAAACTAGGGCGTGAAGTCACTCCCGCAAGTGACCCCACTCTGCCGAGAACGCATCTCGAGAGCCATAGACAACCAAGCACAATCACAATCACAATCATCATATTAACTACAGCACATCACCAATATCCCATTATGGGACTAATACTGAGTAGGAAATCCTACCTGGAAAGCACAACACGCAGACGGTATCTACAGCTGTATCAAAACGGCTCCTCTACGAATTCTCCTCCTACCATACAACACATAGATGCTACCATTCAAATACTACTCATAAAAACCCCCAATTCCTAAATTAGGGTTTCATCAATCTTAACAAAACATTATATAAATTATATTAAAAGCTTACCCTCGACGCAGGGAATCCAACGACGCGAACTACGATACGAACTGACCGTCTGAACTCCGGGAATTGTCAAGAACGCGATTAGGAAGAAGACTAGTTGCTTTCTCTCTTAAACAGGTTTTAGGTTTTGTAAAAAGTGATTTAAAACAATTACGAATATGTTTAAATACCTTAATCGCGTAATTAACAAAACCCGAGAAAACTCCCCCGTAAAACCGGACACTCGATCGAGTACCCAAGGTACTCGATCGAGTACCCCCTTACTCGATCGAGTGCCCCAGCTACTCGATCGAGTACCCAACAGGTCAGAAACTATTTTATTCCGCAACTTGCCCTTACTCGACAGAGTAAGGGCTACTCGATAGAGTACCCCAAGACATATAAATACGGAGTATTACAATTGCTCCCATGGCTGTGTTGGTAACAGTCAGGTATAGGGATAGAGGAATTCCCGGTTGAGGTGGCATGAGGACATGAGGTTTGGATAGGATTTCCTTTACCCTGTCGAAGGCCTTTTGACAGTCGTCGTCCCAATCGGTATGGTCGGAGGCGCGAAGTTTCTTGAATATTGGTTCACAGATCATGGTGAGCTTGGCAATGAAGCGGCTGATGTATTGGACCTGACAGAGGAATCCCCGAATCTCCTTCTCGTTCTTAGGCCGAGGCATTTGTTGAAGGGCTTTGATTTTGGTTGGATCAATCTCAATGCCTCTTTTGCTGACGACATGTCCTAAGAGTTTTCCGGAGGTGACCCCGAATGCACACTTCTGAGGATTTAGTCTCATGTTATATTTTCGCAAACGAACGAAGAATTTCCGGAGGGCACTGATGTGGCCGTCCCCCTCTTTTGATTTGACAATCATGTCATCGACATATACCTCTACCTCTTTGTGCATCATATCATGTAGGAGAGTGGTAGCGGTTCTTTGATAAGTGGCTCCGGCATTGATGAGGCCGAAAGGCATGACCGTGTAGCAATATGTACCCCCACTGTGTAGTGAATGCTGTCTTGTGCATGTCTTCCTCAGCTATTTTAATCTGGTTGTACCCAGCATTCCCGTCCATGAATGATAGGAGAGCGTGCTCGGCAGTATTGTCCACCAGGATGTCAACATGTGGCAAAGGGAAGTCGTCCTTTGGACTTGCCTTGTTCAGATCCCTAAAGTCGACGCAAACCAGAATTCTTCCGTCTTTCTTTGGTACGGGCACAATGTTGGCCACCCAATCAGAATATTCCGACACTTTGATGAAACCAGCCTTGAACTATTTATCCACTTCTTCCTTGATTTTCAGGGCCCATTCAGGGCGCATCCGGCGTAGCTTCTGCTTCACAGGTTTAGCCCCGGGTTTATGGGTATCCGGTGCTCTGCAATTTCTCTGTCAATCCCAGGCATGTCTCTGTAAGACCAGGCGAATACGTCCTTGTATTCGTGGAGGAGGTCAATGAACTGTTGTCTTTCCGAGGGGTCCAGGGTTGTCCCTATCCTAAGTTCTTGAGGTATGTTGTCGGTTCCTACGTTAATAGCTTCGGTCTCCTCAATGACGGGGGTTCTGGTTTCCCGTTTGTCAAGTTCTTTGGCTAGGTGAGGCGGGTTGTCACTTAAGTCAAATTCCTCATAGTCATTCAGAATTGCATTGCAGTTAAAATGAGACGAGTCATAAGCAAACTTAGCGTTCATTAAGTTAACACGAGCGAAAAGCTCGGAAAGGACAGACATCTCGTGGTCAGTCAGAGGTGAGACAACAGAGGAGGTAGCCCCTGGAACAGGCTCCAGGTCGTCATCTTTCATGGGAGTGGGGGTAACCCTAGTAGACTCAGCCTCTGAATCAGCCACGACTTTGCGATAAAACAGTGGGAATGGGACCTTGACTGGGACATCAGGAGCGTTAGGAGCCACGACAGACTCTGACTCCGACTCAGACTTAGACTCAGATTCTTCTTCGCTTCCCCCTTTGAACATAGGGCCTTCTCCAGTTGTGATCTTGAGAATACGGCCTTGGCGATCGGTCCACTTGACGGTCTTCCTCCAGCCTTGGGTAGCTTTCTCCGGGTCAGTGTCGGAGATCAAGGCGGTCGGATCAAATTGGTTGTCCTTCAGGGCGATGTTGATAATGTCCTCATAGTCGAGGTGTTTGATGTTATATTCCCCAAAGAGGAGTGTGACAGCTTGTCCGTCGAGGCATGGTGACGGCTTAGACTCCGTTGATGCAGCTTCGATGTTGTCGGGGATGAAGTAGCAGTCCTGGAAGACTTCCACTCCCGGGTACCTAGCCCTGGCTACAGAGTCATAAATTGGCTCCGGAAAGCCATGGTAGAGCTCGGACTCTCCCTCGGGGACAAAGTATCCATTGAGAGTCAGATGGTAGGGACGGAGGATAACTCCGTGCTTCTTGCGCTTTCGAACTAGGAGTTTCATCTCCTGGATGTCTTCATCGGTAGGTTCATAGTCCAGTCCGAAGGGAATGTTGGGGACCTTAGCCTGTTTCAAGGGAGGCAATGGGTCCTTCAGTGGATTGAGCGGCAAACCCGGGAAGTAACCCTGACGCATCATGATACGGTTGACTGTGAGGTTGGCGAACGGGTCACAATCAGAGGGTACTGATTCATCAGTTATGGCGTTCACAGCTTGGAAACCCCACATTTCATTGTCATCCTCCTCAATGGCTTGGGAGGCTATTCCCTTTCTCATGACAGCTTTGATCGGGGAAGTAGGAATCGTGATCGTTTTCCCGTTGAAGGGGACCCTGATTTTCTGGTGGAGAGTCGAGGTAACTGCCTTGACGGCGTGAATCCAGGGACGTCCCAAGAGCATATTGAAAGAGGCGTCGATGTCGACCACCTGAAAATTGGTTTGTCTTTCCAGTGGTCCGGTCGCGACAGCCAGAGTGATGAGCCCTGCGACCTTGCGACGAGTGCCGTCATAGGCGCGTACTCCTTGATTTGTCGGGACCAAATCCTCTTCCTTAATACCCAGCTTGTGAGCAGTCTTGAGAGGGATGACATTCACCGCGGATCCGTCATCCACGAGGACCATGGGTACATTTTTCTTGAGGCATTGTACGTGATATACAGGGCCAGGTTATGATTGGCTCCGAATGGAGGGATATCCTCGTCGGAGAAGACAACTGGGTTGTTCAGATCAGGGGCGTCCCTTGTCATGTGTGCCACTATTTCTTCTGGGGAAGAGGTGGAGGGCACGGTTAATTTTCCCAAGGCTTGCAGCAAAGCTTGTCGATGCTCAAAAGACGTTGCGATCAGTTGCCAGATTGAGATTTCGGCTTTTGCCTTCTGAAGCTGTTTCAGGATTGAATTCTCAGAAGCCTTTGGTTGAGTGTCCATTTCCGGGACGGCTTGGTCATTCGTTGTTGGAACGACCGTTGGATTGTTCGGGTTCTGATAGGGGCGTCCGGACGGGGTAAGGTGGCCGATCTCTTTTGCCCGTTTCTCTTTCCCTGGGATGATATAGACATCCTCAACATCATCTCTCCAGATGCCTATAATTTCAGAGTCTCGAGGGTACCTTGGAGGGGTATTCCTCGGTGGGCAATTCTTGTGAGGGATATTTTTGTGAGGGTGGTTTTTGTGGGGGGTAGTTATTGTGAGGGTAGTTATTGTGAGGGTGATTTTCGTGAGGTCTATGCCAGAATGGTCGCGGGAGCAATCCATCCTGGTGTGGGTAGCTTTGAACGCTTGGGGGACTCTCCCTCGGGCATGGCGGTGGAGGATTGAAGATAAGTCGACGGTAGGCATCGTCAAGTCGGGTGATTCTCTCGGAGGGACTGGCTATGGCTTCTTCGACCTGTTGGAACATAGTGAGCATAGTGGCAGCACTAAACACGAACACTCCGTCCGAAGGATCTTTTTCCAAAGCATTCACCTCGTCATCAACTAGCAGGATGAGGTGAGAGGAGTCTAAAGTTGGCTCGTCGTTAGAGATAGCGTGGATTCCCAAAGGGTTCGTTTTTTTGTTCGGCTTAGTCGGTGGAGGTAACGGCAAACCTCCTTTCTCAATCATGTCTTGGATGATGTGCTTGAGTTTGAAGCAGGTTTCGGTATCATGCCCTTTCCCTTGATGATACTGACAGTAGGCATTGGGGTTCCAGAACCGGGACTTCTTGGCATCGGTCGGATCCGGGGTGGGTCCGATCGGTTGTAATTTCCCCTGGTCCATGAGCCTCTTCAGGGCACTTGCATAAGTCGACCCTATGTTGGTGAACACTCTCTGGGGGCGCTCGGTTCTCTTAGCAGATGGTTCGATTAGGTTAACCTCATCTATCTTGTTTGTTTGACCATAAGGGCGAGATCCGGTTGAGGTGGATCCCTGGTAGCCTCTGCCAGTGGTCTTGGCCAAGACACCCTTTCGGAGGTCATCTTCAATGCGTGTCCCCAGAATTTGCAGGTCTTGAAAGGTCTTAATATTCTGATACCTCAGTAGGTTGGCATAAAATGGGCGGAGATTGTTGACGAACTTTTCCACCAAAGTTGACTCACTCGGCTTACTGACCAGTTGAGTACTCACCCTCCTCCAACGGGTTAAGAACTCAGTGAACCCCTCCTTTTCGTTCTGGGTTAGCACTTCGAGAGTACGGGTATTGGCCTGGATCTCGACATTGTCGGCATATTGTTTGGCAAACTCAACTGCGATCTCATCTCATGTAGTAAGGTTTTTCAGATCAAGGGAGTAGTACCATTGTCGAGGGATCGGTTCCAAGGAGGATGGGAAGATCCGGGTAAAAAGTTCCTGTTTGACCCCTTTAATGGCCATGTAGTCTTTGAAAGCACGGATATGATTGAGTGGGTCCTCCACTCCTTTGAACTTAGGCACATCAGTTAGGGTGAAGTTGTCAGGTAATTGATCCCCAACAGGTTCGAACCTTCGGTTGTTCTCAAGATGGATATTGTTACCCCAGGCTAGGAGCTGTTCTTTCAAGAGCTTTAGCCTCTTCTCAGTTTCAGTCAGAGGTGGAGTATTATGTTCTCCAGTTTCCTTGTTCTCCAGGGCATCGATACGGGTCTCGACGCGATCTAGGGTGACCTTAAGAGCGGTAAGCGGTGCAAGCTAGGCGATCGGTCGTGACATCTCTGTTGTTATCATTGTTGTTGGATGAAGTCAAGACGGGGCCATGGCTCTGAGGCAGAAAAACGGCTCACGTTACAACTCAATCCGACACGGTTCCAAGACTGAACGCAGACAACGCAAAGGAAGAGACAAAGATCAGACTCAACAAGACGGGGGTGACCGTGTGTGGTCACTCGGTGCTGACTCGATTTATGACGTGACGGTGTTTGACCGAACCTTTGACACGAGTCCAACGTAACGGCGTGACGCCATTGGACGGGTCTCGTGGTGAGACGACTCATAAGTAAAGACCCATAAGTACGTTTGCTTCGACTCGATAGACACGAGGCGGAATTGGAATGGTGGACTGACGTTTTCGAAAATAGAAATTTTCAAAAAGATTCATTCGTCGCTTTAATGGACGGCTTCCGAAGATAGAGATCTCTGCAAGTCAATCAGTTGAAAGGGGTTGTCTTAAGTTTATTTTCAAAAGACAGTTTGAGTTTGAATCGGCTCGGAAAACAGTGTATTTTCTCCCAAGACGGTTTTTGAAATTCAAAATTGTATGTTTTGAAAATCGGGTTTGAAATGTTTGAAGAGGTCTCGGGGACGGTGCGTGGTCCTCGGGATCCCGAAAGTGTCTCGAGAAAAGGGTGTGTGCTTTTCTCGGGTTTTGAAAGAGCTATTGTCGGCGCAAAATGGGTTAAAATCCGTGTCTAGATGCGGCGATTAACGGCGTAAAAAGGTGATTTGAAATGGTTGTAGAAAACCGGGTTTGAAAATCGTCATTACGACGGCCTAGAAAGGCGTGTTGAATGGTTATAAAAAACTGGGTTTGAAAATCGTCATTATGACGGCCTAGAAAGGCGTGTTGAAATGGTTATAAAAAACCGGGTTTGAAAATCGTCATTATGACGGCCTAGAAAGGCGTGTTGAAATGGTTATAAAAAACCGGGTTTGAAAATCGTCATTACGACGGCCTAGAAAGGCGTGCAACGGTCGGTGAAAGACCGAGGTTTGAAACGGCCATTATAACGGCGCAAAAGGTGTTTTTTGAAAGTTTTGAAAATGACACGGAAGGACTTATGATCAAGCAGCACATAAGCACTCACAGTTTCATTATATTATGCATTATGCTGACACGGGTTTTGGCTTAAAAGGGTGGGTTACACACCAAGCAATCAAACCCCGATTTGCGAGAGGGATACCAATCCAAACAAAATGTGTAAGGACGGTGCCCTAGCCTCGTGCTCGAAAGTGATGAAAGCTCTTTGACGAAACAGAAATGTGTAACGTCAACGGTATGCTTGACTCAATCAGGATTCGAAACGGGGGGATGAGAAAAACTCACGCCGACGAGACGAGCCAATTGGTCGAAAAGGGTTAGGTTGTGGGCCCGAACAAGGAACCCGACCGTGACCGTAATATCAATTAATGCATTCCAACCAAGACCTCGTTCGAGTCTCACCATCTAGGGATCACAAAGACGTAAGTGTCCTAGTTCTCCCCAGCGGAGTCGCCAATATGTGGTCATGGGCCACGTCTCGGTCCGCGGACTTGGGGGTCCACCTACCGGTCCGTAGTCACAGGCCACCTGCACGGCCAGCCAATCTGTGGACATGCAGCGGTCTATTGAAAGCCACGCTCGGCGGCGTAAAAATGCTTTCGACCGGATCGTTTTAGATCGGTCGGTTTCGTCTCGGTAAGGGTCTCGAAATGATTAGAGATGTTCGGAGTCGCCACCAAGCATTTGTGGGATGCCTGGAACCCGTTCGAATTCCACTTTATACCTCGGTCAAATCGAAGCACAAAGCAGCGTTTGACATAGGTACTAAAGATAAGGAAATCGTCCCTCTTTAGCATCCTATCTCTAGAATGACTCTCGTACGCCCTGGATAAGGTCGTCCACTATCCAAAGTTTCTGAGTAAGAGGTGAGGGTACGTATTGGGAAGCCCTTTAATCAGACACCCAATCCCGCCCGCGTTAGCGGCCTCTACTGATCGATCTTGGTTAGTTGAATGCAAAAGTTGATAAAACGGTTTAAATGCATGAATGCGCATCCAATAATTTAAACCTAACATGTGAGAGCTTTCTAAGTCGGTTGATTTAATCCAAGTATCAAGTATAAGATGTCGAGTTGGATTAATGATTGATTTGCATGCAAGACGGAAATTAAACATCCATTTACCGTATTAGGTTTAGGGTGCATAACGTGATCCATTTGTCTTAGTATTTTGCAAACATGATTTTGAATAGATAATAGTCATCTGATCCGTCCTGTATCCGGGCTAACCGGAGTCGGGATTGTCCTAGACTAATGCTGGAAGATAACAGACCCTGTACCGGACGGCTATATGAGGCGCGAGCCAGCCGGCGGTGTAAGGGGCCTCTTCCTGGTTTTGAAGATGAGGAATGGAGGACCTGTTTAGGCGCGGGTTAGCCCACGGTTTATGTGCCGTGTTCTGACTTTTAGAAAACGTTATAAAACGTGTTGAAAATGGGTATTTGAATCCGGTTTGAATTAAAAGGGGTCATTTAGACCGCATTTGTTAATTTGAAGAACTAGACTCGAATAATCATCATTATTTGGATAATATTCGGTGTCGGGTTCGATTTGACAAACTTGACATGAATAGTTTTGAAGATAATTATGGACTAATTGTTTTAAGTCCATTTGAATGTAATTAGTCGATACTCATCATCGTACCCGGGTTAAAATCCGGCATGGTATGTAGAACCAAGGATGACTTTGTGTTGGGGACTAATATGTTTATTTCGGAAATGTAAAGAAATGAAATAAAAGGTTTTAAAATACCTTTTAAATGTCTTTAACCAAATATTATCACCGAAACACGGATTTAACCGTCATGGTATGAGGAACCAAGGGCGAAGAATGTTTTATGGTTAAAACAAATGCAATAAAATAAAATAAAAGGGTTCGAAAGTATTTGGAATGGTAAAAACCGATGACAAATGTGAAAATGAATTAAAGGGAAATGACGAGAACAAATACGGTTGATCTCTGACCTGGACACTCCATTTAGGCGCAGGCAAGCTGGCGACCTAAGGGGCTTCTGTCTCAGGCCAAAAATCAGTTTTGGCTCGTTTATTCCATATTTTGGTTCATGTTATGCACGTTTTAGCATGTTATAGTCATGAAACAAATAAAAACATAATAAAAGGGGATTTTTACACCCTCATACTTACATGTTTGGTTATGGCGAGTGACCGACGTAAGTGTAACAACTCGTTTGATCGGAAAAAACTCGGTTTAAAACCGTTTTGGTAAGTAAAAAGAGTGTTTTGATGTTTAGTGACGGTGTAGTGGTCGAAGTGGTCGGTCAAGTGATTTAATGCACGATGACGGTACCAAACAATGTGTAAGGCTTGTATTTACGATCGGTAGGTCGTAAATACGCGTCGGGTTGTGACTTAAGAAGTCGAGTATAGAAGTTTAAGGGAGATGTGAGGGGGCGGACTCTCGCGTAAATCTCAAATGGGTGGCATTTGAGGGGTATTTATAGGAGAATGAGTGGTTGTGTGAGTTTTGAGCGACGTGGCCACCTGGGCCGCTCAAAGAGGCGCGAGCCACGTCGCGGTTCTTCGAGGTGAGTTGTCGCTTTCACAACAAACGCAATCATGATTTGTTCTATCCTAGGTTTTGTAGTCACATGTTTGGTACTTGACCAACATGAATCCGGGAAAACTTAAGGTAGAAGATTTGAAATGTTTTGTTTTTGGTGGTTGACTCGGTTTGACTCGTTGTTGGAGTCGGGATTTGAATTTTTGAGTTTTTTTGGTCGGTGTCGGTTTTGACTCTAGTTAGTGTCATTGCGACCCCGTCGTCGTGCATTAAACACTCCAGGTATTTTTGAAATGTTTTAAAATGTTTTATTTTCGAAATCGTTTTAAGTTTTCCGACGTAAAGTTGTACACAAACTGTCGATCAAACGCCGCGTTTCCAAATCATGTTGTAGTCCGATAATCATCGGGTGTTTGTTAGAGTCTCAGCAGATACTGGGTATCTACACTATGTTATGCGGTATGGTATTCATGGTGGTCGTTCCTACTCCGATAAATGGTATGGAAAAATCGAAGCTTTGCAATTCTTTAAGGATTTCTTGAACTTTCAAGAATGGAAGAAAGTTTGTTCTTTTGTTGGTCCGGTTTATCCCATTGAGGTAATCCAATTTTACTATTCCGCCTCCGTAAAGAATAACGTGTTGCACGCAATGGTGAATGATTCCGAAGTCAAAATCTCCCTTGCCAATTTTTGTACTCTGTTTTCGGTTCCTGATGATGGAATCGAAATAAATCCGAGTGCGGAGTGGGGAGATGTGACGGAGGAAGAAAAGCTTAAAATTAATAAATCATTTGATGTTGATGCTACAGGGTTGAGTAACATGCTTGCGGGTCGTTTACTCCGAAATTGAAATTCTTTCCTAATTTTCTTTGGAACACGGTTGTTCCAAGGAGGGGTGGTCGTGATAAATTGTCAAGCTATGAGATGGTGTTAATGTCTAAGTGGCTTGAAGGGTCCAAAGTTAGTCTCCCTCATCTCGTATTTCATAATATCGTTCAAACAAGTATTTCCGTCACCGAGGAGAAGTTTTATACTACTTTGGATTTGCCGTATGGTATGTGGGTCTCTCGGCTTTTGGAACAAAAAGGGGGCTATTGGGTCTACTAGCTATGGTGTAATGGTGAAAGATGAGATGTGTGACACTCATCTTAAATTTATGAAGATTGGTGCAATAGGACCCGATTTGGTGTTTTTAGCAAAAGGTAATGTGGTGGAGAAATCGTCGGATGTGGTATCGGTTGTTGAATAAAAATGGAGTTATTTATGGTAAGTATTTATGAGAAAATGGATGCATAAAATAAGATGGTTGCGGAGTTGGTCTCGGGTTTGGGACAAGACAAGAATGGGGCTTCGGGTTCGAAGGGTTCGGATCTTGGCGAAGTCTTGTCTTATTTGCATGGGTTAGAAGCTAGGGTTGATGCTATGGCTAAGGATGCGGCTAGGGCGGCCAAAGAGTGTGCTCGTCATTCTGGATCATTGGCTAACTTAGCTAGTCAAGGTGGGGCAATAGGGCGTGAAGGGAAGGCTATGCATGAGGATATGTGGGTTGTTTACGAGGCTACTAAAGCCTTGTCGTTGAAAGTGCTTAATTTTGAGAGGTGTCTCACGGCACAAGCTAACCATGTCCGTTCATGCTTTGATCGTCTTGACTCTCTTGAGTTTAGGACCCGTCCCGGTTATGTGAACCCAAATGTCGTGAAACGCGACTATTCTTGACTCATCATCCTTACCTTGTTTTTCTTTTTATTAGGCTTTCTATTTTGAATAATTGTCTAATTCGGCCCATTTTGGCTTACTCTTCCATTCGGCCCATTTGGCTTTATCCCTTGTCTTCTTATTCGGCCCAATTGACAATTAGACTACTTTGGTTTGTAGTACTCTTATTTTATATTTGGCATGCTTTATGTAGATTATTTTCTCGTTTTATAATCTTTCTTTGCATGATTAATACGTGTTTCAATCTATATCATTCTAGTTGTTTTATGTCTTTTCTCGTCTTTTCGATGATGTCAAGAGGGGGAAGAAATTATCGTGACTTAAGTATTTGCCTAAGCTTGCTCCTTGTCGGAACCTTTAATCTCTTAACGTCCTTAGATTCTATACTTTGTATATTAGTGATTGTTCTTGCGTTCAACTGTCTATGACTTTTATAGTATTATGTTGAGGGGGAACTTACACTTAGTCACAAATCGTAAGAGACTTGTCATCATCAAAAAGAGGGAATTTGTTGGACCATATAGATATATGATTAAGTTTTGATAATTACAAGTGTGTGCTTCGTTTTATATATACTCTTGCTCGTAATCGTTTGTTTAGTCTTTGTTAGATTGACTTAGGTTTACAAGTTTAGCAAGCAATGTTATAGCATTCTTAGTTATAACATTGAAGATTTGTGAAGCATCATTCAAGTAATGTTATAGCAGCTTGAGCTATAACATTGAATATTCTTAAAGCGTCATAGTAACTGTAACAAAGTTTCAAGTATGATGATCACTCAAGCAAAAGGCTAGATCAAGTCTTTAACGCTCAAGATGAAGAGCTTTTGGTGAAGATAAAAAGAAGATCATATCACTGAAGATCTCCAGGAAGATTAGCTAGTATAGGTCTTCATCTATTGACGGTATCTTAAGAAAGGAATATTGGGAAAGTAAAGTTATAGCTATTTCACCTATAACTTTACTTACCAAACTTAAAGTTATAGTTGTTTCTACTATAACTTTGGGTAGCATTTTAATAGCACGATTTTAATATTTTTAAAATCATTTTTCAAAGGATAAAATTCTTTAAACATATTTCGAAATCATTTGTATTTATAGTAGAGTTGATATATGGGTTGTTATAATGGATAACTTGCATATTTCTATTGGTTAGTAAAACGACTTATGGGTCGTCATGCTACCCAGGGTTTGCTAGTTTATTCAACCTAACCTTAATCCAATAAGAGAGATTTCCATGGACACGGGCCTAGGATTTCGGCCGTGGGCTGTAAACCGATGGGTCATGTAAGTTGTTTTGTATAAGTAACCTATCTAATCAAATCTAGCTTATATTTATATAAGATATTTTCCTATCTTAATAATATATGATTTGATTTGTTTACTTATCTAAACATCTTGAAGATATAGTTATAGAAAACAAATAAGATTCACTTTTATCTTATTTACCTAAACTATAATATGTTGGATTAAATTAGGAAAGAGATAGAGATTTATCTCTTGCAAAGCATGCCGCCTATCTCACGGCATCCTAGGGTTTCGTGCAAACCCTAGTTCTTTCTTCTACTATAAATACACATGATCATTCCTTGTTTTAAGTGAAGCTTTTCGAAGTATTAAAATCCCTTGGAAACAAATTAGAGTTTAATTTTCAATTTACTATTTTCATTGTTTTGCATTTGAAAATTTGCGAAAAGTCGTGCTCTTTAATATACTTATTATTTTTCTTAAAGTTACGTCATAAGATAATAGTACTTCATATTGTTTCTTACTCGTTCAATTGTGTGAACACTTAGAAGAACAATCAAGTGCTTTCTTAGTAACTTAAGATAGTCAAAACCGAATATCTAGTGATATTCAAATTGAGTTATAGCTAGAGTTAGCTATACGAGTTGGGTTGATAATTTTATAATCCGGAGTAAGGTACTAAAATTATTAATCGAAAATAGTGGACGTAGGCTTCGACGTGTGAAGCTGAACCACTTCAAATATCGTGTGTCCTTGCAGTTTTCATTTCAGTCATTTCATTACGTTCATAATTATTTAGTTAATTAGTTAAAGTTTAATCAATAAACCTTAAGTAATTAATTACCTTGATATAAAATAAAAAGTAGGCATAATTTTTAAATACTCAATTCACCCCCCCCCCCCTCTCGAGTATTTCAGGTGTGATAGACTCTTCAGTATTCATGCTTACTTTTGTTTAGAATTTGTTTTGGTTTAGCGCTGCGACTACCGTCTTAGCTCCACATATCCATAACGTGCCTTGACACAAACCATTTCGACCTTTGCCCATTTACCATCCTTATTGTCCTTGATACATGGACTTTTGTCTACATTGTGAATGCATATTAGTTGGGGAAATCTCTATCACATTAGATTGCATGCATGTTTCATAAGTTGAGTGAGTGTTTCTACTTCTTTCTATCTTCAAATATAAATCACCCATACTTATGAGTGCATGAGTGAATCCGCGAGAATCCGACTAATTTGACTTGCAAGATCGAAAGGTATTTGCCATTTGTTTATAGTATGGTGACATGAGACTTGAGCTACTTTTTCTATTACCCGTGTCTTTGAATTTGTTTTATTGGTACACCTTGGTCACTACTTTGTTACAGATGTGGATAGCCTGGGATTTGTATGTGCATCAATATTAGCTCTGAGTTGTTTATTCGCCATTTGTATGATTGCCTTTGTATTGTGTGATGCTTTGCTTGAGGACAAGCAAAGAGATGGTTTGGGGGAGTTTGATGAGTCATAATTATACGCATATTTATGCCTCCCCATAGTTACTTTTGATACAGTTTTCGTGCTAATTTATATTAATTACATGCCTTTTATGTTAGAATGTTGTTACTTCCGCTATTTGATGTTTAATGCAGGAATGATGCATTTGAGGAGCAAAGGAATAAAATGAGCATCGCGGAGTGGGCATTAAGGAATACACGAAGCATGGCACGGGAATCTAGAAGAATAAAGGAAGAGAAGTAAAGAAGACAACACGAAGAAAGGAGCTGAAACAGAGGATACTCGATCAATCCCGACCAGGCTCGATCGAGGAAGTAGTGTAGTCGATCGAGTGCACCTAGGCTCGATCGAGTACGCATCTAGCTGAGGGATTTTTCGCAATTTCCATAAGTCGGTTGTGTTTTACTATAAATACCCAATTCGTACCCTATATTTATGGACGCCTTATTTTATCTAGCTACGTAGATTTACCCTAGAAAACTCTCTAAAACTCTTAGTTTAGTTTTATTAATATTGTTTCCGGATCCAAACACTCTTTAATTACGGTATTCTCTAATCCTTCTTTAGTTATTATTAATTCAAGTTCTATTTCATCCAATTGCTTATTGTACATCTTTACATGCTTTCAATTATGTCTTCTATAATTATTATTGTTGTTATTGCCATTAATATGCGTAGCTAATTTCATATTCTAGGGTGAAAGGGGATCTAGGTTGTTAAAAAAGGGTTAATTAATGAATTGATTGTTAAATTGCTTTTGATTGTTATTCAATTATTGTCTTTCATCTAATTAATTAATTACTGATCAGAATTGGTTGATTAGTCTTGCAAACTAGGATTTTCACCGATCAGGTTAAGACTAGTATAAGCCGCGGTAATTGAATCAGACCGACTTAATAATAGAAATCGCATGTTAAGTTTAGATCTAAAAACACATATTAGAAATGATCGATCGTATGACTTTCAACAATATAAATTGCTCAATCAATGAATTATATCACACCCTTGGATGACTACCTAGTGAACCCAATCCTTATATTCTTTAATATTATTGAATTTGTCTTTATTTACATCGCAATTAGTTTAGAAATCAAACAACAAAACCTCATAAAATTGTTATCTTTAAGACGAACTTAAATATAAACAAACTAGATTAATTAACTCGTCAACCTGTGGATTCGACCCTTTCTTGCCACTAGCTACCAGTTAGTAGTAATTTAGGATTTATTTTGATAGGCCAACGACTGAAAATAACCTTATCAGAAGGCAAGCCTACTTGGGTTAACCATATGATCTATTGCCACCACTCCAATCTGCAAATGGATTGATGACTTGATCTGTTATTACTTACTCTGGGAATCCCAGTTTGAGAAACAACTCCTTTATTTTCTTTGCGTTTTCAAGTCTCTTTGGATGCATCGTAACAATAATATATTTTAAGGGTGCAAGTTCCAGTTTGCTACAAAATCTTCATCTCGCTTAGCATTTTTTAAACTCACATTCCAATACCTGAAACCTGTAATCGAACGTCAACTATTTTCCCAACAAGTTGCGACCCTTGGATTTAGGGCTATAGATTATAACTCGGTTCTATTTATCTCTCAACTTTATAGAGGAAAGCCCAACAAAAAATTCCTGCCCAATGGGAGAATAGCCTGTCTAAAAGTCATGTGCTTCTTCACTTTCAGAATTCATCATACCTTAAGGCTCTACGGACATTCTAGTCTCAGAATTCATCATACCTCCGTGTAATACCTCGCGTTTATAAAGACATCACTTGACTGAGTAGACCATCCACTCGACCGAGTGGAGGACCGAGTGTAATTTGGTGCGAGGCTGGAAGTTTCTGAAACTCGGTCACTCGATCGAGTGGAGCCCCACTCGATCGAGTGGACCGGACACTCGACCGAGTGCCCGGTCGAGTCCAGTTTTACGCGATATTTGGTTGGTGGAGTGTCTCTTTCGAACCTTATCTTTTCAGATTTTCCCCACCTAAAATCACCCCCCAACCTAATCCTACCACTCTCTAAACTCTCTAAAACTCTCTAAACACTCACCAACAACCACCTAAACTTATCCTCTAAAAATCTAGCCTCCACAATTGAAGAGTTCTTGTCATCCTTCCTCCTTAGTTCATCCACATTATTTGTAATTCGATTTACATTTTGTTTTCTTAATCTTATCTTAGTAAACCTTAATTTATCCTAGTAGATTATCCCATATTTTAATTAGAGTTATGGGTAATTAAGATGGATAATTAAGGGGATTAATTAGTATGTTTATTATAGTGTATTATGGTAATGAATGTAGTAATTAATTTGTGTAGGAAGCTTTATTGAGGAGCATTTCTAGGCCCTAACTTGTGGCTTTGTGAAGATAAGCTTGAGGTAGGGTTTTCCCTACTTAGCTCTAATAATATGGGTGTTTAATTATGCATTTATTATTATTAATTACACTTGTCTCATGGTAGTAGCATTATAACATGTTATTGGTAATTAGCGTTTGTGACATAATATGTTCTTGTGTTGACTATGCATATGGTGAAGGAGTAAGTATGGTTAATTGTCATATAAATGGTTAGAATGCATTATAACATGTTAGGATACAATTACATAAAAAGAGGTGAATTAATGAAGGATTGAGCATTGTGATATATATTATGTTTGGTGTAATTACATGATTATTCTTGTTGGAAATTAATTGTGTTGGTTGTTATTTGATTGGTGTTGGAGGATATGGTGGAGCATACTTGGTTGTTGTTGTGGAGACGAAAGGTGGTTGGTAAACTGTCTTCCGCTTGAGTCACCCCTTGGAGCTTCCACTCCAAGGGGGATGTGCACATTTAGTACTTGAGTTTTGGAGGGAATCGTGTGGTTGAGGTACGATATCTGGCAGGGACTCAAGTTGCTCTCGGGCTCGGTACCACAGACGTTTTCAGAGTACCTAGCGTTGGTATGTGGTATCGTGGGCGTGTCCCTGACACCGGTTATGTGGAGGTGAGAAACTTGGAGGATGGTTGTCATGCGTCTCATACACTTGTTGGATTTATGGTTGATTGTCTTAGCATTCATCACATGAGCATTTAGTCTTTCTCATTAGTATTTATTGAGCATTTATATTATTAAGCTAACACTCGGGTTTTTAAATATCTGTGGTGAATCATATGGTGATATGGGGGGCAGTGATTTGACAGGTTAGCTTGCTTAGATACGGAGGCTTGGGAGCGGTCTTCACTAGTTGTCATCACTTGTGCTCATTGTTGTCAAAATCCCGATTCGATCCTAAGATTCTACGATTTTACGATCTAAAAATGCTTGACCAATCCTAGATCTTACGATTCTATCATGGTTGTAGAATCTTACGATCCTAATCATCTGGAAATTTCTAAAGTTAGAATCATAATACGATCCTACGATCTTACGATCCTACGATCCGATTTCATAGTAAAAAATTTATTATATATTTTTATATAATGACATCGTAAAACTCAAATTTCGGGTAAGTTGTAGAAACATGTTCATATAATAATAACATTAAAATCATTAATTATCAATATTTTATGAATAAATATTAATAAATAAGTATTTTGATCTTCAATGATATGTTTTTACCAAATAAAACTCTATAATTGGTGAGTTTGTAGAATCTTACGATTCTACGATCCGATTCTACCGATTCGATCCTACCCTCCCCATCGATCCAAAGTAGAATCCCGATCCTGACAACATTGCTTGTGCTTGTCTAGTTTTTGACTCTTTAAACTCCACTTTCATTTCGATTTGGTTGTACTAAATGGGATGGTATTTGCATCTCTTAACATGTAACTAATTATTTAACTACAACTTATCTATTTAAAGTTTATCATCTTAAATCTTCTTTACTCGTTTGTTCGCACTACAAGCTTGGGAAACAAAGTCTTGTGATGCCTCCATGCGTTGGGGTTGCCTTGAAGAAGGGTCCCGACTTATGGGGGTGTTACAAAGTGGTATCAGAGCGACGGTTTTGGAGCCTAAACTAATGAACTAATGAACTTAGGTGTGTCAATCTAAAATGAACCCGGTTTTAGTCATAGAGAACTCGTGACAAGCTTGGGAGACGTCCCAAGGTTGTACTCTTGTCCTCTTAGCTTGAGTCGGTCACTACGCGTGGGGTAATAGGACATTCTTGATGCATATGGTTGTTGCATATTCTTGTTTGATGTTTGTGAACTAGCTTCATGCTTAGTAGCTCTTGATGTGGTAACATGGATGGTTGTGGTCAACTAGAAAAGGACATGTTGGATGTTTATGTGTGAGCATGTTGAAATGTTAAAGTTGGTAATTTTTTTCAATAGGAATGTAAATCACGTGTTAATTATAGTCATATGTGAATCGTATGTCGCATCCATGCTTCTATTTTTCCCTGTACTTTCATTTAGGAACATGCAAAATTTGGTTATATGTGGACTTGTGTGAGTCGGAATGAGTACATGGACCTATAAGAGGTGTACTCGGCCAAGTGGAAAGAGGGACTCGGTCGACTTGAAGGCACTCGACCGAGTGGATCGTTTTCCAGATTTTGGAAAATTCCTGTAAGTTGTAACACTCGACCGAGTGGAAGACCCACTCGACCGAGTGGGCTGATTGAGGAATTTTGGAAACCTCCTGTAAATTGAGGCACTCGACCGAGTAGGACACCACTCGACCGAGTGGAGCATCACTCGACCGAGTGAAGTCCTACACTCGATCGAGTGGACCTGTATTGACGTTTGTTATGCCTATTTAAGTGACATGTATTGACGTTTGTTTTGCCTATTTAAGAGACATTATGCCAAGAACTCGTGCAAGGACTTCTTCACCATCACTCCGACAATCCAAAGAGGAGGTGGATCGGCTCATTGCCCAAAATGAAGCTCTCATTGAGGCTCTTCGGAATGTCACTCGGGAGAGGGATGCGGCAATGGATGCTTCGGCCTGAGCACCACCATCTCACGCCACCGACCCACCAAGTACCTAGGGGTGGGTGAGCCTAACCTCTTCACGGATTGGGTGAGGGAGATGGAGAATGTTTTCGAGGTGGTGAGATGCCCCGACAAGCTTAAGCTGGAGCAAGCTGCCTTCTATCTTAGAGGACTAGCCGGGGTTGGTGGTACAAGGAAAGAGACGCTATGAGGGACTACAACAATGAAAGGGGTGAGGCTGCTATACCATAGGCCGACTTTAAGATGGAGATGAGGAATGAGTTCATTCCCGAGCACGTTACATGTAAGCTCTAGGCGGAGTTAGATCGATTCGTGATGACCGAGGCAATGATGGTTCAAGATTACTATATTCGTTTCAACGAACTCGCACCTAAGTGGAAGACCTTCATCTTAGCCAATCTCATTTGTCTCTCAAGTTTGAAGGAGGGTTGACCGTAAAAATCTTGGAGAAACTTCCATCGGATGAGTTGTCTAGTGTGAAGGAAGTGTATGCTAGAGCCAGGAACGCGGAGAGGCTTCTCAATATGAATTAGGATACCAAGGAAAGGTTCGGAGAAAAGAGGAAGACCGAGAGTGAAGGAGGAGTAAACCAATCAAAGAAGCTTACCTTTAAGCAAGCTAAGTCTTATTCGGGGGGATCACAAGTAAATAGCTTTGGGAGGTCGGGCGGCTATGAAGGAAGAGCCACTAGTGAAGGGGATGGGTTAAGGTGCTACAATTGCGGTGGCCTCGGCCACAAGAGGAAGGAGTGTACTAGCACTCAAAAGGGGCCCAACCAGAGGTTCGGTCAAGGAAATGCTTACTACACCCCTTCCCAAAGCGGAGCAAGCAACCGGAACTCGAGGGCATGAAAGAACCTGAGGAATGCCAACCCAACTTTCAATGGTGGAAACAACCGTGGAAACTTCAACCGGGGAGCACCATCATGAGCAAGAAGCTACACGGGAGGCAATGCTTTGGGGGCTAGGCCAACCAACTCGGCGAGCACGTTGAAAGGAGAGCCCAAGGCTAGTGGCAATCTCTTTGCCATGGACAAGAAAAACGCCGAAGAGGATGCCCATGTTGTCTCCGGTACATTTCTTGTTAATTCTCATCTTTGTTTTGTTTTATTTGACTTGGGAGCCACATATTCATTCGTGTCTAAGAGTCATGAGTCGACCCTAGGTTTGGGGAGGGTGAATTAGCCAATGACGACGTGTCCTTACCTTCGGGAGAGTCTATCATGTGTTCAAAAGTGTATAAAGAGGTATCGGTTTTAGTACATGAAACAAACTTTCCTGTAAACCTTTTTGAATTTCCTTTGGAGGGATTTGAAGTCATCCTAGGAATGTATTGGTTAACTAAACACAAAGCTATTATAAATTACCATTGATGCGTGTCTTTTATATAAGGTTTTCACCTCATTTTTACACGCATTTCCGTGCTTTTTATGTAGCATCTGGCTACAAATACCCCCGAATATTCTACTTTGGTCCGTTTATTGTAATTTGCAGGAATTGACCGAGGAGGAGCTAAATCGAGCCCTAATTGTCCTATTTGTACGCATTTATGGGAAATAAGGAGCCGGAGTTTAGGAATCTTACACTTGGAGGACGTGTGAGCTGAGTTAAGGAAGATATTCAAGTCCTGATGCGCCTATATAGCTCGATCGAGTGCTTTGGTGCTCGATCGAATGCTTTATACACTCAACACGGTCGATCGACCCGATTCAAGGAGTCGATCGAGGAGGTTAAAAAGCGGTGCTCGATCGAGAGGTAGTTTGAGCTCGATCGAGTGACTCAGAGTTCGATCGAGTAATATCTCCATTCGATCGAGAGGATTTCGTGTGCTTTTAGTTTATTTCCGCCTAATCTTCTATGGGCTTTTGTAGTCAGTCCATGGATTAGGTTTAAGACAATTTTCAGTATAAGACTGAGGAGAACACTACGTTACTCCGATCCTTTTTACGAGGTACATTTTCATCTGTTACTTGGTCACTGTTCTTTTGGGAATTCTACTCTTTACCTTGCCACTTTGATTCGGTATTATCAATTTTAATTATTTCGCTATCGTATTTATTGTTTTTAATTCCTTTTCTCTCTTTGCTTGATAATCGTTCAATCAATTAGTTTATTCATCATGTTTAATCTTAATTATTTGGTTATTGTTATTGTTAATTTGATAATTATGAGTAGCTAATTTCTTATGCTAAGACTATAGGGGATCCATGATTTGAAGGGAGAGTAATCGAATCACTAGGCTAATATCGGTACCGTCTTTGTTGTTTAAATGCTACAAATAACTGTAATTGCCTAATTGAGTCGACGCAATTAGACCCTTATTCTTAGTGGACCTTGACCTGGACCGAAAGGTTGGAAGAGGGAGACTAGTAGCGAACGATAGAGTATTGCAGCGAGGGCGAAAGTTAAACTGTTTACGCTTTAGGGTGAATTAAGGACCGAAAGGCGACGTTCACTACCCCTTAGACCGTACTACATTGACCTGGGAACTAGATTACTCGACCTGATGATTATGGCGAACCGCTTGTCTTAGCTATTCTCCTTTATCTGTTAAACTCTTTCCCTTTATTTCTCTTTTCCTTACTCTGTTAGTTTAGAAATCACAATTTATAAACCCCTAATTTGGTTACCTTGGCGAACTTAGTTTAGCAGAAAAGTTCCTACCTCTCTGTGGATTCGACCCGACTTCCCTAGCTATATTAGTTAGTTGGAACCAGTTGGTTTATTTTTGACAGGTACGCGACAGACGTGTCAAATTTTGGCGCCGTTGCCGGGGAGGTGGCGCAATTTTGTTGCTTAATTAAGTTTGCCTTTCGTCTCAAGGAATTTATTCCTTGAGGCTGATCTTATTTTCTACAAGTTTTGACATTTTTGATTTATTTGTTGCTTCAAAAGTTGGTTGACGAAATGCCTACGATTACAGAGCATACAGAGCCATGTGGTAGATGTGGCGAGGAGGGACATGACCTCTACGAATGTGTAGCGAGTATAGAGCGTGCTCTTGCTTACAAGAAGTACAAGCAAGGGGTCCCTTTTTCTCAGCTTTATGAGGAGATAAAGAGCGTCTCTGCCCCTTCTTCGCCAGTATCACGACCGTCCTCTCCCTCTGCAAGAGAAGAGATCGCCGAGTTGAAATCCATTATGATGAGTATGTCAAAAGATTACGCCAGTATGTCACAGAAATCTGATACGGTTATATCAGAATTAAAGGAGCAGGTCGCGCAGTTGACACAGACGACGGATCAAGCCAAGTTTCTTCCAATTTGCGATCCAGTCAGTACAATAAATTTCCAAAATGACCCTCCTCATGAAGAAGACAAGGTATTGGCAGCCAATGGTGATTCAGACGATGATCTAGACGAATTCTTGCAGGAAATACTTGCTGCGTGTGCAGTAACCACTCGATCGAGCAACCAATCTACTCGATCGAGCAGTTCTAATCATCAAGTCACTCGATCGAGTGACAATGGCGGTCGATCGAGAAGTACAGAACTCCAAGTTGGTCGATCGAGTAACTATGCTGAAGAAGACACTCGATCGAGTGATAGGACAGGACGATCGAGTGACAGGACAGGACGATCGAGTGAAATTGAAGAAGAAAGCTGGTCGATCGACGGTAAAAGTACTCGATCCGAGTGCATTAAGTGGCGGAATTCCTAATTCAAAGTATCTAATACCGCCACCGTGTCATCTTCCCCCTTGTGGAGACGCGTCACGCATCGATAAGGGTAAAGAAAAGGTTGCGGGACCACTCATCGCTACCAGGGTACCCTTCCCAAGTCGTCTGAAGGACGCAAAGATCGAGCAACAGTACGGTAAGTTCGTGGACATCGTGAAGAACCTTCAGGTAACTGTCCCTTTTTCTGAACTTGTTACTCAGGTTCCTACTTACGCCAAGTTTATGAAGGATATTGTGACGCGTAAGAGGAATTTGAGCGAATTTGAGACAATTTCATTTATGGAAGAGTCTAGTAACCTGCTGTTAAATAAGGCCCCTCCAAAAATGAAAGACCCGTGCAGCTTTTCTATTACTTGTGTCATAGGTAATATGGTTATTGATAAGGCCCTCTGTGATTTAGGTGCCAGCGTCAGCGTCATGCCCCTTCTTGTCTGCAAGCAATTGAAGATGAGCCACTTCAAGGTGACTAACATTACCCTACAGATGGCCGATAGATCTGTTAGGAGACCTTTAGGTGTCTTGGAGGATGTGCCTGTGAAGATAGGCAAGCTTTACATCCCCGTAGATTTCATTGTTTTGGATATAGCTGAGGACACCCGGACCCAAATTATTTTAGGAAGACCGTTCCTTTTGTACAATTTGGGCCGTCATTGATGTCGAGACAAGGGCGTCGACTCTTGCGATAGGGGATGACGCTATCACATTCGGTTTGCCCAGTAATTTAGCCCACCCAATGATAGAGGACACTTGTTATTCGGTCGATATCATTGATGAGTCTATTTATGACTTCTGGTCGGGTTCTTTTATGAAGGACCCACTAGAAGCTCTCATGCTTTTTGATGAGTGTGCAGATAGCCCAGAGAACGATGACGCTGCGTTGGATTTGCTTGTTGATGATTTAGATGAGCATGACGGAGAGCAGGTGGAGCAAATGATCAGCACTCTTTGCTCCATTGAGGTAAAGGTACCGGAACGTAAGCCTCTCCCATCTCATCTTAAATATGCTTTTCTAGATGATACAGAGCAGTATCCCGTCATCGTTAGTGCCAAGCTTAGTGATGATCAGCTGACTTCTTTGTTAGCTGTACTTAAGAAAAACAGGAAAGCAATGGGCTATTCACTGGATGATATCACGGGGATTAGTCCCGATATTTGTATGCACAGGATAGAGCTGGAGGAGGATCACAAACCTTGCGGGCGGGGTCGGCGTCGGTGAACCGAAGAAGATGCGAGGATGTTGTGATGGTGAGGTAATGAAGTCTGCTTTGGATGCGGGTATTATTTATTCGTAGGTAATTCTAAATGGGTAAGCCCAGTCACGGGTAGTAGTCCCGAAGAAATGAGGGACAAGCGTAGTTAAGAATGAAAAGAATGAACTAATACCCACCCGAGTAGTGATGGTGGCGGATGTGCATAGATTACTGACATTTGAATGCCGCCACTAAGAAAGATCACTTTCCCTTCCTTTTATTGATCAAATGGTAGAAAGGTTAGCTTCTCATAAATTTTTCTGCTATTTAGATGGGTATTCAGGGTTCTTTCAGATCCCTATCCACCCAGACGATCAAGCCAAGACTACATTTACCTGTCCCAAGGGCGTTTTTGCGTACCGCAGAATGCCTTTTGGTTTGTGCAATGCCCCTGCCACCTTCCAAAGGTGTATGATGGGGATATTTTCAGAGTATATTGAGTCTATCATGGAAGTTTTTATGGATGACTTTAGCGTATATGGAAGTGATTTTTCTGACTGTCTGTCTAACCTTGAGAAAGTGTTGCGTATTTGTATTGAGGTTAACCTTGTCTTTGAGCCGGGAGAAGTGCCACTTCATGGTCAACGAGGGAGTTGTCCTAGGGCACTTAGTTTCTGATAGGGGAATAGAAGTTGACAAAGCAAAGGTGGAAGTGATTCAGCAATTACCACCTCCTGTTAATGTTAAGGGGGTGAGGAGCTTCCTTGGTCACGCTGGCTTTTATCGCCGGTTTATCAAGGATTTCTCCAAAATTGCTAAACCACTTACACAGCTGTTGCTTAAAGATGCCCCTTTTGTTTTTTATCGATGCTTGTCTTTCTCGCTTTTAACAGGTTAAAGCGGGCCTTAGTCTCCGCGCCGATCATCTGACCTCCCAACCGGGACTTGCCGTTCGAGATCATGTGCGACGCGAGTGACTATGCACTAGGAGCGGTGCTAGGCCAGAGGAAAGACAAAGCATTTAATGCTATTTACTATGCGAGCCGAACTCTGGATGAGGCTCAAGTGAAGTACACTACCACTGAGAAGGAGCTATTAGCTGTAGTTTATGCCTTAGAAAAGTTTCGTACTTATTTAGTTGGGTCAGAAGTCACTGTTTTCACTGACCATGCAGCTTTGAGGCATCTTCTTGCCAAGAAGGAGGCTAAACCGCGGCTACTGAGATGGATACTCCTTCTTCAGGAGTTTGACCTACAGATCAAGGATAAGAAAGGAGCTGAGAACGTTGTAGCTGATCACTTGTCGCGACTGATGCGACAAGAAGGGGAAGATTCTCTACCTATTGATGATTCTTTTCCTGACGATACTTTAATTCTTTGTTATATCTTCTATTGTTGACCAGGAACCCTGGTATGCAGATATAGCTAACCGTTGTCGTGGCAAGTCGCCACCGATCTTTCTTCTCGCGAAGAAGCGTTTTTCTATAACGCTAAGCGGTATACGGGATGATCCTTACCTGTTTAAGGAATGTGCAGACGGTCTCTACAGACGGTGTATTCCGCAGTGGGAGACCAAAATAGTCCTGGAAGGCTGTCACTCCTCTTCATATGGTGGTCACCACGGTCCATCGCGCACCGTGGCTAAGGTACTTCAGATCTGGTTTTTTGGCCTTCTTTGTTTTTGACGCCAAGTCTTTTGTTTCACTTGTGATGCATGCCAACGATCGGGGAACATTTCGAAGAGACATGAGATGCCACAAAACGGCATCCTAGAGGTTGAGGTTTTCGATGTCTGGGGCATTGATTTCCAAGGACCGTTCCGTCCCGGTAAAAGGTAACGGTACATTTTAGTTTGTAGACTATGTGTCAAAATGGGTTGAGGCAATTGCTTCACCTCATTGTGACGGTAAGACCGTGATAAAGATGTTCAAAAAGATCATATTCCCCCGTTTTGGTGTCCCTAGGGTCGTCATTAGTGATGGGGGGATGCATTTTAAGGAAAAGAAACTCACTTCCATCTTTGTCCAGAGTTGGTGTCCAACACGGCGTGGTTTGGGGTATCATCCCCAAACTAGTGGTCGAGTAGAGGTCTCTAATCGCGAGTGAAAGAGATCTTGTCTAAAGTAGTTTCTAAATCACGGAAAGACCGGAGTCTTAAGCTAGATGACACATTATGGGCTTATAGAACAGCCTTTAAGACACCAATTGGTGCATCACCTTATAGGTTAGTTTATGGGAAATCGTGTCACTTACCCGTTGGTGGAATGTAAGGCCTGGTGGGCAATTCGTGAGCTTAATTATGATCCTAAATTGTGTGGTCGGAATCGTCTTTTGCAGCTAGATGAATTAGAGGAGTTTAGGCTTAATGCCTATGACAGCTCGCACATTTACAAGGAAAAGACGAAGAGATGGCATGACAAGAGAATCCTACCTCGGGAGTTTCATATGGGGGAGAAGGTGTTCTTTGTTTAATGCCCGATTGAGACTATTTCTGGCAAGTCAAGTCCGGTGGAGTGGTCCATATACGGTGACAGTTGTCACTAAGTTTGGATCCGTGGAGCTTGAAGACTCGAGGGCCACAGATTCAAGGTGAATGGCCAATACGTGAAGCATTACCATGAGGCAAGTGAAGCGGACAACCGCGTTGAAGTCCTGCGCTTCGACGAGCTCGACGCGCCGATAATTTGATACCGAAAGGTCGTGCGGGACCTCTTAAACAGCGCTCTCGGGAGGCGGCCGGATGATTCTATTTATGCTTTTGTTAAACTATTTGTTTTTTCTGTTCTATTTGTCTTTCTTTAGCTTTACGTTAACATTAGACGCTGCTTTATGAACAATTTCTGTACTTTCCTTGCTTTCATGCGTCCTTTGCAGGCCAAAAGTACTCGATCGAAGGGTTTTTGAGCTCGATCGAGCACTTTCTGATGCGGCTACCACTCGATCGAGGGATGATGTCCTCGATCGACCAGATCCATAACCAGACCTACTCGATCGAGTGGGTTATCGATCGATCGATCCCTTCGTTACACTGTTCACTCGATCGATCTGTTCCGTGCGCTCGATCGGCGATTATGATCTCCATTTGTTTTTACGTCTACAAAGCTACAGTTTGACTTTCCTTGACCTCCCATGTTCATGGTCGGTTTGGGGAGGTCCCGCTATATGACGTTTTGTAAGCTTTCCGACTCCACTCCTCCTTTTCTTTTTAGTTTGCATTTCTTTCCCTATTTTTGGTACAATGAGGGCATTGTACGGTTTGGTTTGGGGAGGTATGCATCCATATCTGTGTCTGCATGTTTCTTGCATTTTTGCTTGTTTTAATTTATTTATTTCCGCATGCATTGTTGTTTTAATTAATTCCAAAAAATCATAAAATTCAAAAATTTCCACAATTTTCATGTTTAAATTGAGTCGGAACGTTTGAACACTGACGCTACTTTGAATCCTTACTTGAGCCCTGCATACTCCTGACATTTAGCTGGCATGACTATGTGCATAATCTACGAGTTTTTGTTTCTCTTTTATCTGAACGAATAGACTTGATTCTTTATGTCGGCAAGCTACAATAACATTACGAGGTTAGAGCTTATTAAACTGGTGACATTCATGACCGGTTTCTTTTAGAATGTGAGTAGTACTCTCTTTAAGACATGTAACATCAATTTGCATAAGCATGAGTCTAGTCTTCTTAATACTGTATGCATTCGGTCGTGGATGGTGACACGTGTTAGGAGAGGCGGTCCCCCTTATTTCATTCTACCCATGAGCCTTACATAGCCAAATTGCCTTTTTGCCCATCAACTACTTTCTATAATATTTCCTATCCTAGCTGAGCTAGTAACGAGTAGTTCTTGGAATATGTTCTTTGCAATATGGTTATTTCATCCGATTTCGAGAAGATGGTGGAAGAATTGAAGGGAAAGAAAAAAAAAAAAAAAAATGAAAAATGAATTGAAAAAAAAGAGACAGAAAAATTCAAAATGAAAAAAAAAGAGAGGAATGAAAAAGAATGAGAATTGATCAATGCTTCACACTCCCATGCCTTATTTATATTTTATGAGGAGTTGACGATTTTTTGGTGTTTGGTGAGTTTAGTGCATAATGTTGCACCGTTTCATCTTGCTGTTATGAGTACGAAGTTGGGATGCAGTCTATATTTGGATCCGTTGTTGCTAGCCTAGCTATTAACCCCAAATATCCAAATTCATTTTAGCCCCTTCTTACCCATTACCTCACTAACCCAAATGTAAGTCCTCGGCACGTGTCTTGGTCACTAGTATGGTTGGAATGCATATGTACGGTTGTAGAGACTTTATTCATGTTAACTGCATGCATGTTCTTATAGGTCGAGTTAGGTGAGTGTCCTGCTTCCTCCTATCTTTCACATATATATTCACCTTATGCCTGATTTTGAGTGACGAGCGACCCGTGAGAGTCCGACATCTTTGAATCTTGCAAGGTCGACGGTTCAGTAAGATTGAAACATTAATTTAACTCGCCCCCGCACTTTTCAGTTGCCGCTTTGTCATTTTGTTGCATTAAATTGGTTCTGTTGGATGATTTGTAGCTGATGCGTTGGTCCCGTTCTTTTATTCACCCTTAGTTGCATTCATATTTGCTTGGGGACAAGCAAAGGTTTGGTTTGGGGAGATTTGATGCGTGTCTTTTATATAAGGTTTTCACCTCATTTTTACACGCATTTCCGTGCTTTTTATGTAGCATCTGGCTACAAATACCCCCGAATATTCTACTTTGGTCCGTTTATTGTAATTTGCAGGAATTGACCGAGGAGGAGCTAAATCGAGCCCTAATTGTCCTATTTGTACGCATTTATGGGAAATAAGGAGCCGGAGTTTAGGAATCTTACACTTGGAGGACGTGTGAGCTGAGTTAAGGAAGATATTCAAGTCCTGATGCGCCTATATAGCTCGATCGAGTGCTTTGGTGCTCGATCGAATGCTTTATACACTCAACACTGGTCGATCGACCAGTTCAAGGAGTCGATCGAGGAGGTTCAGCAAGCAGTGCTCGATCGAGAGGTAGTTTGAGCTCGATCGAGTGACTCAGAGTTCGATCGAGTAATATCTCCATTCGATCGAGAGGATTTCGTGTGCTTTTAGTTTATTTCCGCCTAATCTTCTATGGGCTTTTGTAGTCAGTCCATGGATTAGGTTTAAGACAATTTTCAGTATAAGACTGAGGAGAACACTACGTTACTCCGATCCTTTTTACGAGGTACATTTTCATCTGTTACTTGGTCACTGTTCTTTTGGGAATTCTACTCTTTACCTTGCCACTTTGATTCGGTATTATCAATTTTAATTATTTCGCTATCGTATTTATTGTTTTTAATTCCTTTTCTCTCTTTGCTTGATAATCGTTCAATCAATTAGTTTATTCATCATGTTTAATCTTAATTATTTGGTTATTGTTATTGTTAATTTGATAATTATGAGTAGCTAATTTCCTATGCTAAGACTATAGGGGATCCATGATTTGAAGGGAGAGTAATCGAATCACTAGGCTAATATCGAGTCACCGTCTTTGTTGTTTAAATGCTACAAATAATCGTAATTGCCTAATTGAGTCGACGCAATTAGACCCTTATTCTTAGTGGACCTTGACCTGGACCGAAAGGTTGGAAGAGGGAGACTAGTAGCGAACGATAGAGTATTGCAGCGAGGGCGAAAGTTAAACTGTTTACGCTTTAGGGTGAATTAAGGAACGAAAGGCGACGTTCACTACCCCTTAGACCGTACTACATTGACCTGGGAACTAGATTACTCGGCCTGATGATTATGGCGAACCGCTTGTCTTAGCTATTCTCCTTTATCTGTTAAACTCTTTCCCTTTATTTCTCTTTTCCTTACTCTGTTAGTTTAGAAATCACAATTTATAAACCCCTAATTTGGTTACCTTGGCGAACTTAGTTTAGCAGAAAAGTTCCTACCTCTCTGTGGATTCGACCCGACTTCCCTAGCTATATTAGTTAGTTGGAACCAGTTGGTTTATTTTTGACAGGTACGCGACAGACGTGTCAACCATCAAAAGAAAATACCCTTGAGGGGACCCAAAGGTGCTAGGGTATCATACAAGGGTTACTTGGTCAAACCCAAAGTGAAACTCATTTCGGTAATGACCTTAAAGACGTGTTTGAAGAAGGGTTGTCCTATGCTTTTGTGTCATGTGTGGGATACTAGTGTGGAAAGGCCACAAGCTCAAGAGATACCGGTAGTAAGGGAGTTTGAGGATGTGTTTTCGGAGGAGTTACCTGTATTACCTCCACCAAGGGAAGTAGAGTTCGGGGTGGACTTAAAGCTGAGGGCGGGACCAATCTCTAAGGCCCCATACCGGATGGGTCCAAAAGAGTTAGAGGAATTGAAGAAGTAACTTTGGGAATTGGCGGATAAGGGGTACATTAGACCTAGTGTTTCACCATGGGGAGCATCGGTTCGATTTGTGAAGAAGAAGGACAGGACTTTGAGGTTATGTATCGACTATAGGGAGTTGAATAGCATCACTGTCAAGAACAAGTATCCTTTACCAAGGATCGATGATCTATTCGACCGACTTAGTGGAGCCGGTGTATTTTCAAAGATTGATTTGAGGTCGGGCTATCATCAATTTAAGGTTAAGGATGAGGACATTCCGAAGACCGCATTTAGATCGAGAAATGGGCATTATGAATTCGTGGTGATACCATTCGGGTTAACAAATGCCCCGTCCATATTCATGGATCTCATGAGTAGGGTGTTTATCCCTTATTTGGACAAGTTTGTGGTAGTGTTCATAGACGATATCTTGGTCTAATCTAAGAATAAAGAGGAGCACGAGGAGCACTTGGGAATTGTGTTGCAAACCTTAAGGGAGCATGAACTTTATGCAAAGCTTAGTAAGTGTGAGTTTTGGTTGGAGAAAGTAGCTTTCCTAGGCCATGTGATATCAAAGGAAGGAGTTGCCGTAGACCCTACAAAGATCGAAGCCGTGTCAAAATGGGTGGAACCCAAGAATGTAGCGGAAATCCGAAGTTTTCTAGGTCTAGCCGGGTATTATCGGCGATTCGTGAAAGACTTCTCCAAGATCGCTAGACCTTTGACATCATTGATGTGAAAGGAAAACCATTTCAAGTGGGACGGGAGTTGTGAGACGGCCTTCTTGACCCTAAAGGAGCGCTTAACCACGACCCCGGTGTTAGCCTTGCCGGAAGGGAGTGACAATTTTGAGGTATATACCGACGCTTCAAAGAATGGTTTGGGATGTGTACTTATGCAAAATGGTAGGGTCATTGCGTATGCATCGCGACAATTGAAGCCGTATGAGGAGAACTATCCAACACATGATCTAGAGTTGGGAGCCGTTTTCTTTGTCTTGAAGATTTGGAGACACTACTTGTATGGAGCAACCTTTAAGGTGTTTTCCGATCACAAGAGTTTGAAATACATCTATACCCAAAGAAAGTTGAACATGAGACAAAGAAGATGGATTGAACTCATTGGGCATTATGACATGGAGATAGTGTACCATGAAGGGAAAGCCAACGTTGTGGCCGATGCCTTGAGTAGGAAATCGGTACACTTCTTGTGAACCGCCTTATCCATGCTAAGACTGAAGGAGGAAGTGAAAATATGGGCATTCACATGATAAGAATAGGGGAGGCAATTAGAGATTTAACCTTAGAACCCGAGTTATATGATAAAATTCTGGAGAAGCAAGCAAGTGATGTAAAGATTCAAGAGTGGAAATGAGTGCTAGAAAGGGGAGAGCCCTCAAGATTTGAGTTGCATGGGGATGGAAGCCTTAGATTCAAAGGGAGATGGTGCATACCAAATGATGAAGAGTTTAAGAAAAAGATCATGAATGAAGCTCATAACACACCTTACTCGGTGCACCCGGGTGGTGATAAGTTATACAAGGACCTTAAGAAGACCTTTTGGTGGTCAAACATGAATATGGAAGTGGCGGAATTTGTGGCCAGATGCTTGACTTGCCAAAGAGTGAAGGGAGAATACAAGAGACCACAAGGAAAAGTTCAACCACTACTTGAAGTGCCGGAATGGAAGTGGGAGTCGATATCTATGGATTTCATAGTTGGGTACCAAGAACTCAAAAGGGGAACAACATGATTTGAGTTATTGTGGATTGGTTAACCAAATCGGCTCATTTCATTGCAATGAAAGACACTTGGAGCAAGGTGGAGTTAGCTAATGCATATTGCAAGTATATGGTCAAGCTTCATGCATTTTCAAAAGATATTGTGTTGGACCGTGATTCGCGATTCATTTCAAGGTTTTGGCAAGAGTTTCAAAGCTCCTTGGGTACTCAATTTAAGATGAGTACGGCTTTCCACCCGACAACGGATGGACAAACGGAGAGAACCATCCAAACGTTTGGAAGAAATGTTGAGAGCTTGCATCTTGGAATTTGGGGGTTCGTGGGAAGATAGGCTAAATTTGATCGAATTTTCTTACAATAATAGCTACCATGTTAGCATTGGCATGGCACAGTTTGAAGCCTTGTATGGGAAAAAGTGTCAAAGTTCGATATGTTGGGATGATAGCACCGAAGCCATATTGTTGGGGCCTCAAATGATCCAAGACATGATTGATCAAGTCCATATAATCCGAGAGAAGATGAGGGTGGCACAAGATAGGCAAAAGAGTTATGCCGACTTAAGGAGATAAGGTGTTACTCAAGGTTTCACCCATGAGGGTAATAATGAGATTTGGGAAAAGAGGCAAGTTGAGCCAAAAGTTCATTGGTCCTTATGAGATATTGAGTAGAGTCGAGGAAGTGGCCTACCATCTAGCACTTCCCCCGGCCTTGGACCGAGTTCACAACGTCTTTCATATGTCTCAATTGCGTAAATACATAAGTGACCCTTCACATGTACTTGAGGCGGAGATGATCGAGTTAGATGATGCTTTAATATATTTGGAAACGCCCAAAGAGATCCTAGACTGGAAGGTAAGGAAGACAAGACATGGCGAGACGGTGTTGGTAAAAGTATTGTGGTCTAACCATCTAGTAGAGGAGGCCACGTGGGAGGCCGAGGAAACCATGAAATAACGTTACCCTCACCTTTTCGCACAGGTATGAGTTAGTTACGAGGTCGTAACCGTGTTTCTAGAGGGGTAGGGTGTATTACGCAAGTACAGAAGTACAAGTTTTTCTTTCTTTCTTTTCTTAAGTTGACATCACCGCACTTCATAGCTCCTTAGTTTGTCATACTTTACAAGCCTCATGTTGTGTCGGCCTACCGCCATGCACCCTCGGGGCATTAAAGGACATAGAATTTTGGTAATTATAGTGTCGGGTGTGAACTTCGGGGACAAAGTTCTTTTTAAGGGGGGGAAGATTAATACCTCGCATTTATAAAGACAACACTTGACCGAGTAGACCATCCACTCGGCCGAGTAGAGCCCACTCGACCGAGTGGAGGATCGAGTGGAATTTGGTGCGAGGCTGGAAGTTTCTAAAACTCGATCAATCGACTGAGCGACTGTTCACTCGACCGAGTGGAGCTCCACTAGATCGAGCGGACCGGACACTCGACCGAATGCCCAGTCGAGTCCAGTTTTACGCGAGATTTGGTTGATGGAGTGTCGTTTTCAAACCTTATCTTTTCAGATTTCCGCCACCTAAAATCACTCCCCAACCCAATCCTACCACTCTTTAAACTCTCTAAAACTCTCTAAACACTCACCAACAACCACCTAAACTTATCCTCTAAAAATCTAGCTTCCATAATTGAAGAGTTCTTGCCATCCTTTCTTCTTAGTTCATCCACATTATTTGAAAGTCGATTTACACTTTGTTTCCTTAATCTTATCTTAGTAAACCTTAATTTATCCTAGTGGATTATCCCATATTTAATTAGGGTTATGGGTAATTAAGATGGGTAATTAAGGGGATTAATAAGTATGCTTATTATAGTGTATTATGGTAATGAATGTAGTAATTAATTTGTGTACGAAGTTCCATTGATGAGCATTTCTAGGCCCTTACTTGAGGCTTTGTGAAGATTAGTTTTGGGTAGGGTTTTACCAACTTAGCTTTAATAATATAGGTGTTTAATTATGCATTTATTATCATTAATTACACTTGTCTCATGGTAGTAGCATTATAACATGTTATTGGTAATTAGGGTTTGTGACATAACATGATCTTGTGTTGATTATGCATATGTTGAAGGAGTAAGTATGGTTAATTGTCATATAAATGGTTAGAATGCATTATAACATGTTAGGAAACAATTACATGAAAAGAGGTGAATTAATGAAGGATTGAGCATAGTGATATATATTATATTTGGTGTAATTACATGATTATTCTTGTTGGAAATTAATTGAGTTGGTTGTTATTTGATTGCTATTGGAGGATATGTGGTGGAGCATACTTGGTTGTTGTTGTGGAGACGAAGGCGGTTGGAAAACCGTCTTCCGCTTGAGTCATCACCCCTTGGAGCTTCCCACTTCAAGGGGGAGGGATGTGCACATTTAGAACTTGAGTTTTGGAGGGACTCGTGTGGTTGAGGCACGATGTCTGGCAGGGGACTCGAGTCGCTCTCGGTCCCGGTACCACGGACGTGTTCCGAGTATCTAACGTTGGTATGTGGTGTCGTGGGCATGTCCATGGCACCGGTTATGTGGAGGTGAGAAACTTGGAGGATGGTTGTCATACGTCTCATACACTTGTTGGATTTATGGTTGATTGTCTTAGCATTCATCACATAAGCATTTAGTCTTTCTCATTAACATTTATTGAGCATTTGTATTATTAAGCTAACTGTAACACCCCCATATTTCAAGGTGCCTTACCAAGGACCACCCAAGCATATAAAGGTGATACCATCTCGGTTACCCGAGGTAAGTATATCAATAGGGACCATCAAAGAATAATTATTAAATTATAAAGTTAAACTTATTACATGTCTCAAAAACCAAGCCAAAGTATAAAGAAATGTAAACCGACTGTTGGAATATGTGTCCTCCGACAATAATGCGATCACAATTGTCGATCATATTGATCACATGTTTAAATCTCATTTTAAGAATACGTAAGGGATGATTCATTTTATAGTCAACTGATCAACATTAATCGGTAACGATTGGCTTGCTAGAGTTTGACGTTACTGTCGTGGGACGGTGGTGGTCAGTTGATCCCTTAAGGTCACACCTAAAGGATGATGCCCTTATCTGTAAAGTTGATTAATTGTATGACGATACAAATTGATCAATTCCTTAAAATTGAACAATACATTTGTGAGAGAGAATATTGATATCTTATTGTAATGGGATTAAATAAGATTTATTTTAGTAATTGAAATATTTTATTACTAAAATTGTTTATTGTTTGTGAAACAATAGAGATGATGATGAATGGTTAATTATAATTACAAGATGTTGTGAATTATAATTAAATGACCCATTTTATTTATGTGATCAAGTATCACTAGTCAATTTGTTAAATGTAATTTAATTAATTTATAAAATGATATTTATGTGATAAATGTGCATTAAAATTAATTAATAACATGTAGCATACTACATGTGACATATTGTGTGACAAATGACAAATTGACAAAATAAAATGGTAGTCCATTTTATGGTACATGGACCGAAATATTGGAGGTAGTATGGGTGAGTGGGTGTTTTGTTTAATGGATAAATAAAACACTATGATTACCTATAATGTAGGGTAGTCTTACACCTACTTTACTTGATAAGAACAAAAGTAAAAGAAAAGACCATGCAATGGTCTTAATATACTCCTCCACCGGTTTTGTAAGAAAAAGAGAGAGAATTTTATTCTTTTATTTTTACTTGTTGTATTCATACACATGCAAAAATATCACCTTCTCTCACATGTTCATCCTTTTCTTCATCAAAATATGAGATTTTTGATTCAAATTGTTCATGAAAGATTACTAAAATTATTAATGTAATATATGAGTGTTAGTAATCAATTTTAAGGTAAACTACTAAACTAATATCTAGCTAATATTATTTAGTGGGGATAAAGGGATAATCTTGGGTGCAATCAAGAGGAGAATCTCTACTATGGGATTTTTGGAGGATCATCCTTATATTCATTATAGCTCAAGAACTAACAAGTAGGAGATCTTGTTGGTGCCCAAATAGCCGAAAATATTCATATGGTATGAAACGATTTTTCCTTACTCTTATTCTAGTTTTGCATGTATAAGATCTTTAAGTTTTTATGACTAAAACTTTAAACCAAAATATGTGATATTTAAAATATATTTTCCAACACCGACTACATCTCATAAAGTGTCAAAAGACTCATGACAGCGGAAGCTATGACTCTAGGTGATGACACTCCCTTCCTCGATCCCGCTGCTACCATAATATCATCACCTATCAATATATGCTCACCATCCCCGAATGGATCACCACAATTTTGTAAAACAACAACGGGGTCAGTTCACTGAATAATCAAAATAAGAAAGGTAACAAAACAACACCCAAGCGACTCAATACACATTCCTCCAAACTCCATCAGTAACTAGTAAGCGACTACACACCGAAGTGTGCAGCCCTGCCGGGTTCATATCGCAACAGGAGACCCAGACCGCCAGTGGGGGACCGCAGCCTTGCCCACCTAAGCCCCGCTCATCGCAACGAGCGAATAACCCATGTCCATTAATGTGCACATCCCCTTGTGACGGGAACCACAAGGGGCGAATCAAGGGCGTGAAGCCATTCCCGATGATGACTCCACTCAGTCGAGGGCGCACCTCGAGAACCATAGACAAGCAACAACCAAGCCAATCATCCAAGAATCACAAATTCAATACAATACTAATTAATCATGCCAATACATCAATAACCAATTAAACAGGCAACTGAGTAGGGAAACCCTACCTTTTGCAATACAAGCACACACAAGCAATCAATAGCAATTCTCCATGACACGGTCACCTACACACAGTAATCACATACCATCACTATAAACCATTCCCCCAAATTAACCCAAATTAGGGTTTGCACAAATTCTAACAATAACAATAATAAACTGATTCGGAATACTAGAGACTTACAAACACAATCGACACGGAAAACGAGATCCAAAAGCTCGCAATCGATCAACCTTGGCTTAGGAAATGATGAAGATGATTAGAGGAGTTTAGAGCGTCGTTAGGTTTTGTAACATGATGATTTAGAAACTGACTAAAAACAGATCAACACGCTATTTATACTTCTCTAATCATTTTAATCAAAACCGCGGAAATTAACTTGTTAGACCGGGTACTCGGTCGAGTACCTGGGGTACTCGGCCGCACCGAGTACGACCAACTCGACTGAGTATCTCACTACTCGGTCGAGTGCTCCTGGACAGTAACCTGACCAGAAGTCACACGACGACTTACTCGGTCGAGTACTACCTACTCTACCGAGTAACTAAGGACCAGAAAATCGTAGTATCACACTAACACTCGGGTTTTTAAACATCTGTGGTGAACCATATGGTGATTTTCGCCCATATGGGGGCAGTGATTTGACAGGTTAGCTTGCTTAGATACGGAGGTTTGAGAGCGGTCTTCACTAGTTGTCATAACTTGTGCTTGTCTAGTTTTGGACTCTTTAAACTCCACTTTCATTTTCGATTCGGTTGTACTAAATCGGATGGTATTTGCATCCCTTAATATGTAGCTAATTATTTAACTACAACTTATCTATTTAAAGTTTATCGTGTTAAATCATTCTTTACTCGTTTGTTCGCATTACAAGCTTGGGAAACCAAGTCATGTGATGCCTCCGTGCGTTGGGGTTGCCTTGAGGAAGGGTCCCGACTTATGGGGGTGTTACAAAGAGTGTTTTACATTTTGGTGGTACGGCTCACTAAACCATACCTATAAACTACAACATAAAACACCAAAGTACTACTATAGTATAAACTAAGTCAACAAGGTGATTGCATCGGCACGTCTGAGCACGGACTTCAAAATCAACATCCATAACAATTTTTAATGGACGGACAGCGCTGGCCAAAGAAAAACACCCATCTTTACTTGTCTTAATTGATGAAGCTTCGGAAAAATACCTCCAACAAGACTCAAGAAAGAATCTCGGAGATTCATCTCCTTGACTATGATATATTCGGTATTTAATCACACTTTGGCTCCGTTTTCAAGACAACACTCGGTGAAATTTTTATTTGACCAAAGTAGCTTATTTGACCAAAATTCAAATTTCACCTGATTTTTTTGAAAGTGTTTGGCAAATCGCTTATTTGGTCAAATAAGTTACGAATGAAATGCTACCTCGAAAGCATTTGAGAAATCAGTGACTGAAATGACTTATTTTCCATTTTGTACCCTTTTATTCTATAATATTAAATAATTTTCATATCCTTTTACGTCATTTTACCAAAATCATTACCTTTTTAATTAGTTGCCAAACACATTTTTATATAATCGATTCTTATCGATTTCCTAATTTTATTACCTTATCGATTAGGCTTTTCGAGTTCAATTAATTTTCGATTTTTTACCACCTTTTCGGTTTGCTTCAAATTACCTTTTCGATTAGTTTTACAAACAAAGCATTTGTGATACTCAATAGACAATCACTGAAACCGCATCATTATAAAATTATAGGAAGGGCGGAAGTAGTCAGCACGTCCCAATTTCCTTGTCAATCACTCTATACACCAACCTTATGAACACGAACACCCGACAGATCTAAAACAACTCAAGCACTGCAACAATGGAGGAATACCCGGAGGAATTACGAAGCCCACCGGTACCACTAATATCACTAGTAGGTTGCTCAGACCTCCACGCCACCATATCCGGTCACCTCCATGCCCTTCAACCTCCCATTAACACTCTCGCTCTCCCCGATTTCTCCAAGATCTCCGTCTTCTCTCGCAAACCCCCCGCCGTTGACTCAGCCTCTTCTCCCTCTCCTGTCGCCGGCTTTCTTAAGAAGGATTGGCTTGTCAAACACCGCACTCGTATCCCCGCCGTCGCTGCCGCCCTCTTTTCTTCCGATCATGTATCCGGTGATCCTGCTCAGTGGCTTCAGCTTTGTACTCACCTCGACCACCTCAGGTTTCTACCCAATTTTTTTTATTACTATCATTTGTGACCGACATTTTAATCAAAGCTAAACAAATTATTGATTTATGTTGTTATGTATTGGTTTGATTTAAGAAGTATGTGCATTGGAATTAATTGGTGTTGAGTTGATTCAAGTGCATCACTTGCGTTACTAGTAGGGCTGCCATTTCGCCTTTTGTTGATTGTTTTCGGTTTTATATCGAGGTTCCAGTAGTTCATTTTCGTATTGTGTAGGAAGTTGATGAACATTTGGAGTTATGAGAATGGTGGAGCTTGTCGATAGCTACCAAAATTGACAATTTATAATCACCTACTATCTAAAATAGTACTCTGTAGCAAAGGGAAAGTCGATGTCTAACCTATACGGAAAAGTGATCAATCATTCAAGTGCGATCTGCTAGTCGAGCCTTAGCAATCTGCCTGTGAATTTAGCTTAGAACACGATTTGCGAACCTGTGAGCTACATCCATGACTCACAAGCACTGCAAAACTCGTCTTTTTCCTGTATTAACTTGGGAGTGGTCTTTTTAGATCTTACCCAATTCTTTTCCAAAACATATTCACACCTCTGTAACAACACAACACGTCAAACTGTTGAAACTTAGAGTTAACAAGGTATTAGTTTACACACGATTGTTTAATACATCTAGTATGGAGTTGTGGAGTTTTGCTATATCAATATTATTTATTTTCAATACTAGAAAAGCGAATTGATACAACGAGATCTTAATTATTAAGGTGGGTTGTGAATTGATACGGAATTGTGAGTTAATGCTATATTAATAGCATCAATGTTCTATATTAGGGAAGTTATATGGTGATTTACACTATTGTATGTGAAGCTCAAGCTACATGGCTAAGGACATGAGGTGCTTATGTCGGAAATTTAACTTTTAAAGTGCCTTCACTATTTTGGATTAGATCATCCAATGTGCAAAGTGTAAATGAACATTGGGTTTCATTGAAACCAGTCACTTTATAAGTGAAAATATATGTTCCTTCAACCAAACATCATGCCATTTCAACTCTATTTCTAAGTTGGGGTACTTATATATAGACCCATAATGTTTGTGTCAAGGACAAGAAAAATATAGTCAAATGTCTTTTTCATGAAACTTCTGCAGAATTTGGTCAGAGAGTATTTGATAAAATCTTCCTACACCATTAGTAGATCAACTTAAGAGAGCAGCTTAATTTGATTGTTCCTTCTTTGTATCTCAAAAGTCAAATCATATTACCCGGTTGATCCTATAGAGGGTCGATATTAGACTTTTAGGAAGGCGTTACTTCACGTGCCTAGAAGGAATATCTAGTTCTCTCTATGACTCGGTGTATAAATTTTTATGTGTATGATCTTGGTTATTCCGACTCTTCGACATGGTGTCGACGTGTCGTATGTCGTGTGCGAACTTTTCTATTTTGTGGTCTAAAATGAAGTGACGTGTCGTCTCGGACACGATACATTTCAGACATGCAACACGGAAACTAAGTGAAGTGTCGGAGTAACATAGGTATGATTGGTCTAACAAAACCCTAGCTCTGACCATCCAACCTACTCCGATTCCTTCTTGCTCCAAAAGACTCCAAAAACCACTCGACTTGTAGGAAATCATTACCTCACCCTTGTATCACCAATGATGGAATGCGCATTAAATCCTGCAAAAGTGCCCTTGTAACCCTTAAAAAAGTCATAAAAATGTCCGCCTATCCCCTATTAAACTAGCCATTTAGAGAGTCAATTGAGTTGTGATCCGTTTCAGAATGTGTGAGAGACAAGGTAGCTTAAAAGTATAGTGATCTCTTCTGCATGTCGGCAATTGTATTTAAGAAATAACAAAGACTTCTATCTGTATGCTGCTTAGTTAAGATTTAGAGAAGTCTCTTTACATTTACATTATGCTTCATTGCTCACTGTTAGTCCGTGGCTCGGTGAAGGTGAGCCCAAGGTTCATAGAGTTGAAGAATTGATAATGTAAAATGGGAATGCATCATTAGTAACATACACAAATTCTCAAATGAGATCCTTGTACGACGTACTACGGCCTTATAATATCTTGTACACCTCACTTATTGTTTATCATTAAATGAGGTGCATAGGCTATTATAAAGCCGTTGTACAACGTACAAAGGTCTTAATTAGACCAATTGGTTAACATAGATTTAATCAGTTTATACTAGCTGATGGGTGGTTAATTAATCATAACAGCAGAACTGTTGTATGTGTAGCGGGTGATCTTGTCCCTAGTATATAACTGAACTTGATTGTGGATAATGTCTATGGTAGATGGTGATTGGTGAACTTTTGGTTGATGCAACAACAAATTTTGGTTTAAAAAATAAAAAATAATATGGGCATGGCTAATCTGAACTGTCATGATTCATGATGAAAGAATTGAGAACCAGGAATCGATGAATTTAAGAACTTATAACGTAGAGAGGAAGACTTACATACATTAGTTTCCATCTATAGTAGCTAATGGATGCCTAAGAGGTGTGGTTGGTGGCATACTACTGCTTGCAACATTTTCCTTGCTATTACAAAAAGAATGTTCATGGATGATTTATTAATGGAAATATAATCCAACCGAGTTCTAATGCTCAATGTAGAACTATTAAAATTCAGTGTTAGAACCCCCCCACCCCCTATCTATTTACATTTGTAGAAACCCTCGTTTGATTGATTAGAGCCTTGAAGGGAAGGTAACAGAGATTAGATTGCATATGAAATGTTCAAGAAGTCTTGCTAATATAATGACGTTAGGTGAACGATCTTTTTTAGTTATATGAGATAAAAACGTCTTTTGTCTTTTAAAGACCATTATTGGTGATTTGGTGTAGTTTTCCAGTTTCAAGTTGTAGCTATCGTAAGAGAGTTTCATTCGATCTTTAGAACTTTTCAAAACAACGTGTACCTTGTCTTAGCACCACGATCTACAATGTCCTTTATGGCTAGGTGTCAGCACGTCGTTGTCTATCTGCGGTGTGATTTATCCTTTACTTATAAATTTATGCGTCATTTCAGAGGGGCTATTCGTACACGAAATATCAAATTGGTTGTGGTGATAGTGCAAACATCTTCAGAAGGTATGTGTCTTCAGAGCTTAACACTGGCACACATTTGGGCAGTGATATTATGTTGTGATCGTTGTGTGGGAACTTGATGTAACTGACTTGCCCTTGAGTCTTCTCCTTTTGAAGGGGAATACTCTCAGGCCCTTAGGGTAGAATTGTTTGATTGCTGCACAACACTTTCATGGTAAACAAATACTCTTAGATGTATTGAAGTGGACAACAATGCATTATTGATTAACACTGTTATACTGTTAAACCTATTACTATCTTTGAGCAGAATGTGCTTCCATCTGAAATCCATAGTCGTTTAATTTTGGTCAGTCAGAACTTAAAACAGTCTCCATGACATGAAATTTTTTTTTGATGTTGAGCTTAGAGGTTCTTTGAATCGTATAGAAGAAAGTGATAAAAGCTGTAATAAATGATGAGAGTATATTATATTTTGAGCAGTCTTCAGCTATTTTGTTGTTGTGCAACTATTTGGGTACCTTTCAAGTGTTATTAGTTGATTTCTAAACTGATGTTAGGAGAAAAGCTTATTTTTCTTGTTTATTCATGGAAAAAACCTTCTAAGAAAGAAGCTTTGCTATTGTTCTTTCTAGTTCAATGACTTGATCTTTTATAACGTTCTAATGAACGGAGGACTGAAAGCCTAAGTATGTTTAAGAATTACATATCTGGGATCCACCCTGAAAAAAGGATGACATTTGCTATTTATAGTAGCTGGTAATTAGTAAACCTCGCCCCTGTCTTTTATCATAAAGTTTGTGATATAGTTTGCATCTTCAGCTGAGGTGTACTTATCTTGCATCGTTTGAGATCTGTGGCAGATGAAATGAATGAAGAGCGTATGATTGCTTTACGTAAACGTGCTGAAGTGGACTCCAAGTACATTTTAAATTTCTCTATGAAAGATTCTTTCGAAATGAAGCAGTCTATGAACAGGCATAAGTGTCTTCTTATATACATCTCGTGAATTTGTTCATTATTATTGCTCTGCAATCTGCACGCATATCTCATACTCTGATTTCTCATTCTTCAACTTATTTATGCAGGCTAGGAAGTGTCTTTGCTGAACTAATAAACACATACTACCGTGAAGAGGGAAGACGAGTGAAAACACGGGTTGAGAAAAGGAATTTTGCATCATCTGAATTGGGTATCCGTTATTGTTTTAAGGTGGCCAGCTATTTTTTTTAATCACCTCAAAGTCAAACTATATTATTTTAGACTTTTAGTTCAATTATCCAGGGGTCTGATGCAAATGACAACTACTATTCATTTGTGTATTCTAGACTTGAGGGAGATGGTTTATTTAGGTCCTATAGATCAGCATTGGGCCACAATAGTTTTGATTTCGCCGCTTGACTTTCTTGGACGTTGAGGTCTCCGTTGTGGACCAGTGCTGTCCTGTTTATATTTCTGGTTTATGTTTGCGACAGAAGCCTTATTTTGTACTCTCTCCTATTCGAGATAATCTTCCACCCTTTTCCTTTTTTGGTCAATTTCTTTGATTTCTTTCACTTTATCGTTTTGGTATTTCACTTCTCTCGCATGCAAGTGTCCTGCCTACTTACTTGTTTCTACTTTTATATAGTTTATTATTTTTCTTAAGTAATGTGTCACTTTAAAGGTAGAAGAAATCAAAGAAGTGGAGGGAATAGAATGTAAGGTCTATCAAAAAGTCTTGTCCATTTTTTGTTCTATTATTATTGTCAGGGTATGAATCTTGTATTAAACACCAATAGTCTTTGTTATATACAGAGTTTCTTTTTTATCTAAGCTCGTACTTGTTTATCTAGTGTGTTAAGCTTTTAGTTAATTCCGGGTGCATATGATTTCCAGGTTGCTGTTTACGCAGAGTTTCGTAGAGATTGGATTGAAGCTCTGAAATTTTATGAGGATGCATATCATGCATTGAGGGAGGTATTATATGCATCATATATTGGCATTTGTCCTGTAGACATTTTTTTACTGCCTACAATATATATATATATATATATATATATATATATATATATATATATATATATATACACATATATATATATATATTTATATTTTTTTTTTTTTTATTACATTCTCGATCTCGTGTGTATGTTCAGCATTATTTGCAATCCATTTGTGATCAGTGTCAAATTTACTTTGCATTATTTGTCATGTTTGATCAAATACCAATGAACTAATATCCCAAGAGTGTTCATAATGCGGTTATGAGCCAAACTGCTAGGGTGTAAAATGATAGGGTCACGTTTTAAGATAAATGGTGCTGAAAATGAGATAACCACACCGGTAAAAAGGCAGAGAAGAAAGATGTATGTAAATCTAGCAAAGAATGATATGCAAAACTTATCTTTTGGAGTGTTTGTGTGAGGTTGAGCGCTGATGTCATATATGCAATAGATATTCATATGGTTCTTTTCGTTGTGCTGAGACTGCTGGCTACAATGAATAGAATACATACACAGATAGCCTAGCTGAAACCATGTGCCCGTTTTGGAACATTGCGAAGTGTGCAGTTTCTTTATTGTTTTTGTGTGGAATTCTAGACTTCCAGTTCGTCCAACATGTTTCTGTTCATGCAGAAATGTAATTTACGTAGAAACCTTAGGATTACTATTTTAGGTCATCTATGTAAGACTTAAAGGAGGCAATAACTTCTTTGTTTCATCTAGAATTCATTGTACTAATATATTTTGAGACATGAATGTGCCAGTGCCACTGATGTGGTGCAGTTTCATAATAGACTGACTTCCCTCCCTCGGCTACTTGTTTGAAGTCATGATGTGCTTCTTTTCTTTCGTGTTTCTTTTCTTTCTTAGTGACATTTGGTTTAATATACAGATGGTTGGAACATCTACCAGGTTGCCTGCAATACAACGCTTAGTAGAAATAAAAACTTTTGCAGAACAACTTCATTTCAAGATATCAACTCTGTTACTTCATGGTGGGAAAATTGCCGAAGCCGTTTTGTGGTTCCGTCAACACTTTACTTCTTACAGGAAGCTTGTAGGAGCAGCAGAAGTTACTTTTCTTCACTGGGAATGGATCAGCAGACAGTTTTTGGCCTTCGCTGAGCTTCTGGAAACAAGTTCAAAAAATGTTCCAGGCTTTGCAGCCATTGTTTTGGGTGTCACTGATAAAGCTCTCACGGAGTGGGAACTTCAATCAGCTTACTACTATCAGGTGAATGGTTTATATTCGTCTATTGGAAGTGAACTTCAACTCTGCTCTCGTACTGTGTTACTTCTTGTAAAACAATGTACATGCATACTAAGCAATGCACCTGTTGCTAAGTTACATATTAATAAGAGTCGTCTTAGTACACCTGATGCTTTCCTCCTAAGTATCTAGAAGAATAATCTTAGCTTTGACTGTGACCACGTGTGAACCATGATACATTTTACTATCAAGATGCTAGTGACCTCTAATATCCCTGAATAATTTACAGCCATTCTTCTAAAGCCATTGTGGTAGGCTCAATATTTGTGTAAAGCCTTCATCCCTCTTGCTATACTACATGTCAAACATCTTCTGTCGTACAACTTGTACTCCTTTCACGTATGGCCTTGTCATATTCCACTTTTCCTTTAAGTGCACTAGCATCTGTAACAGCATGTAATAGGAGTACATCTGGTCATTACTGAGTAGCGAGACTTAATTCTACTAACTTCTCTGTCTTTCTTTTTGCTGATTTGCGACATAGAATCCTTTGTTCTCATTGTACAATGACTACTTGAGTTTGCTATGCTGTTAATTAAGTGTGTGTTTTTCCTCCTGGCCAGTTGGCAGCTCAATATCTGATAGAAAAGAGATCTTGCTTGGAGTTGGCTCTCTCAATGTGGGAAGTGTTCAACGAGAGTGATGCTGCAGCTGACTCAGTCATTCCGTCTGGTTATATTGGACAGTTTGCTCGATTGCTGGAACAAAGTCACAATGAAGTTGGTTTGCAATCGTAAGTTTTGGTGGCTTTTGGCTAAATCTCAACTGTCTGGCTATCATAGCACTCGCCTGAGTCTTTTTTTTTTTAATCCTCCATATACAGGCTTACAGATGAGGAGTTCATCCGATATGTTATTGCCGAGGGAAAGAGATTCCAGGACTCCTTTGAGATAATTGCTCTCTTGAAAAAACCCTTTGAAGTATATACTAGTTTAAATGCTTTGAGGATGGCATCATATTGTGGTTTACGGATGGCCAAAGAATACTTTGCTCTTGGAGATACAAAGAATGCAAAACAATATTTTGAGCAAGCGGTGAGTTTGTACAGACATGAGGGTTGGGCAACCCTACTGTGGGAAATCTTGGGTTACTTGCGTGAGTGCTCAAGACGAGACGGTTCATTGAAAGGGTTTGTTGAATACTCCCTTGAGTTGGCTTCGTTGCCAGTTTCATCAGGAAACTCTTTGGCCATTAAAGACTGTGGCCCAGCTGGTCCTTTGGGTATCCAAGAAAGAGAGATTATTCAGAAGGAAGTTATGGACCTTGTTACTGAGAAAGCAAATCTTGCATCAAAAGATTATGATAACATCAACGTAACTGAAGGTTCTCCACTTCATCTTGAAATTGATCATGTCAGTCCCCTTCGAGCGGTTCTGCTATCTTCAGTTGCATTTCATGAACAAGTAGTCAAGCCAGGAATGCCCACAAAAATAACGCTGTCTCTCTTATCCCAACTGCCTCTCCCTTTTGAGATCGATGCATTAGATGTGCAGTTTAATCAACCTGAATGTAATTTTTCTATCCAGAATTCTCAGAAAACTCCATCAGCTATGAATACAACTGGCCAAGCAAGTTTTCGTTCAGAAACAGCTCCAGCTTTGGCACTTTTTACAAACAAATGGCTAAGGTTGACATATGATGTTAAATCCGGTAAGTATTCTGGCGACTTGCTTAAAGTACGCCTATGATTCCCGTCGTCAGTCATAAAATTTGCTGGAAAATTGAGGTGAACTTAATTCCTTTCCTGACGAGGCATTTTTAAGTAGTCTATTGACTTGCTTGTGATTTTCATACTATTTGCATAACGGTTCATTCCCTTTTACCTTTTATTTGTAAGACTACGCCCTCTGTACTTGTACAGTTGCTTCACTGGTGCTAGAGAAGCTTGAGCGATGCGCAACCAGTACTTAATATACATTCTACCCCCATCTTATGCCTCGGCTCTAGGCTCTTCCTTTACTAGACTTCTGTTCTCGCATATCATCATATGCCTAGGCTTCATAATCTTTATCAACCCAATTTGTTTTACCATGGCCTTGGTCTCTGAGCTTAGGTGATCTCGAATACGAACATACCCAATTCGGATTACGTTACCCTTCTGAAACAGAATAACTTGAAAGTAGAGTTGACCTGATCATACCTTAATTTTGACTCGAATATAACTTGAAAGTAGTGTTGACCTGATCCAATCTGAATTTTGTTGTCCTTAAGTTGACCTTGAATGCGAGCATACCCGCACCTATCCCGAAGGGACCACTCAGTATGGACAATATCCAACCTGAATGACTGGTTTGTCACGTGTATGACCTGTATGTTGTACCTATATGTTCAACAATCTCTGTGCATAGCCTTTGTTCTGTGTTTGGTCATAGGTGTGTGATTTATTTATGTTGCCTCAGATCGAAGTGGAAAGCTTGAATGTGTATCTATTGTCGCAAGGATAGGACCCCACTTGACTATATGTTGCAGAACTGAAAGTCCTGCCTCCATGGGTGACCTGCCACTTTGGAAGTTTGAAGAGCGTATGGAAAGTTTGCCAACCAAGGATCTTGCTCTATCATTTTCCGGTCAAAAGGCTTTACAAGTCGAAGAACCAGATCCGCAAGTTGATGTCAGTGTCGATGCCTCGGGTCCTGCATTGGTTGGTGAAAGTTTCATTGTTCCAGTTACTATTGTTTCGCAAGGGCATTCTGTTCACTGTGGTGAGTTAAAAATTAATTTGGTGGACACCAAAGGGGGTGGACTTGTTAGTCCCAGGGATATTGACCCAAATGCTACTGAAAGTCACCATGTTGAGCTGCTTGGAATTTCCGGACCTGATGATGGTACACCTGCTAGGGGCTTTGACCATATCAGGAAGATTCAGCACTCATTTGGGTTAATCTCTGTTCCATTATTGAAGGACGGGGAATCATGGTCCTGCAAATTAGAGATTACATGGCATAGGCCAAAACCAATTATGTTATTCGTATCTTTGAGCTACTCCCCCCAAAGTGATGATCCTAATGCACAAAAGGTTCATGTTCACAAGAGCTTGGAGATTGACGGTAAGACTCCTGTTTTAATCAATCATCATGTTTTGCTACCTTTCCGGCGGGACCCATTACTACTGTCTAAGGTCAAGCCCGCCGACTCCGAGAAATTGCCGTCTTTGCCCCTGAATGAAAAAGGCATACTTGTTGTCAATGCTAAGAACTGCACCGAAGTGCCATTGAGGATACTATCGGTGACCATTGAAGGCGACGATAATGTCTCGGGTAACTCATGTATTGTGTGCTCAGCAAGCAATCAATATGGAGACTGTGTAGGACCCAATCTCCTCGTGCCAGGTGAGGAGTACAAGAAGGTCTTTTCAGTCCTTCCAGTGGCTAATACCTCTAAAGTGAGGATAGGTACCGTCTATCTCAAATGGATGAGAGATACAGGGACATTAGCCCAGGGCTATTCTGGGGTTTTGACGAAACATAGGATTCCTGATGCTAACGTAGAATTAACCCCTGTTATTGTGTGTTTGGAGTGTCCACCTCACGCCGTGCTTGGAGAACCCTTCACATACTTCATCAAACTTCAAAATCAGACCGACTTACTTCAGGAGATCAAGTTTTCATTATTGGACTCACAAAGTTTTGTTTCTTGTGGGTCACATAAAGATACTATTCTTGTCCTGCCGAAGTCCGACCATGTCCTTAGTTACAAACTTGTTCCGCTAGCTTCTGGTTCACAACAGTTGCCCAGAGTTACCGTGACGTCTGTAAGATATTCGGCTGCATTCCAACCTTCGGTACCAGCTTCCACCATTTTTGTGTTCCCCGCCAAGCCTCGGACTGAGATGAAAACCGTGGAAGCTAATGTCGAGTCCGTGATACATGGACTTGAAAAGATCACTTGTTAATGTAATGTGCATTTGCTTCAATATGTTTTTATGATTCCGTTCCTTACCTACTCCCTCCATTTCAGTGAATTAGCCGCCATTATTCTTATAAGTGGGAAGAAAGATAGAAAGTCAAAACGGGCTAATTCATTGAAACGTGACTGGTATTAAAAGTCTTGAAGAGGCATGGAAAGACTGTCATGATGCTTCTCCTTCGGAGTGTTGTGTGGATCGGGAAGAACAAATCCACGGAAATCGTGTCTAAAATCTCAGTCGCACAAAGACTCGGCTGGTGCATTATATCATGGATCAGGCTCTTGATAAAAAAAACTGTTGTAACTTTGAAGGAGAGTTGATCATTTGTTGGTTGATAGTGAAAATAGCATATAGTGTCATTCGTACAGTATGGCATACCATTACCTGGGTATTTTTGGTACCAGTCGGAGTCGGAGCCGGAGCCGGAGCCCTTATGGTGTAGTTGCAAAAGGCAAGAAAAGTCGATGATCACTGTTCCCTAGCTCTGGTCAGTTGTTAGTTATTTGCTAATTATTCATCAGTTTCGTAGTAACTAGGTTTATTTGTTGGATGTCGAAAATTGTGTAATGTCCCCCGGTGTTGCTGGAGGAGATGAGCCAGATGGCCAGATGGGTACGTTAATTGGTTTTCATTGAAGTCTCAATTTGTAGGGTTACTGGCTTAGTATAAATTTTTGTTTTTTACTTTTTCATTTTTGTTAATTTGCTGGGATTGATGGTAAGAGGAAAATTGTATGCAACAAACAGTAAAATTTTACATTTTCCCCACACCCCACCCCACCCCACCCCACCAATGAAATATTTTGGCTCCGTCTTTGATTGTTTCATTTGTTTGTTTGTAAATTGTAACAAATAAGTTATACCCAATAATATTCTCTTTTGGTCTGAGATGGGTTGGCTTTTGATGTTGATGATTGGTCTTGTTCTTATCTCAGTACACGTTGGTTTTTGAGATGATAGGGTGTTCCCCTCCCCTCACCCCCTTCCCCCACCTATCGGATTTTGGGTCGGTGTACTTTGATATTTTCTTTGGATTCTCATCATCCTCATCCGTTCCGTGTACGGCTGTTTTTGATCGGTTTGGTCTTTGGGGTTAAATCTAGTGTTAGTGGTCGGGGTTTAAAAGTATTAGGTATGGTGGCATGAAAGTGGTAAGTTAATGGTCCTGTATGTGATTGTTCTTTGGTCCCTTGTTGCTCATTGGGATTTGTGTCTCGTCGTTGGCTCAGTGTTGTCTTGTTGTTATTCAGCCCTTTGGTACTGTAGGAAGAACTTTTCTTTGTTGGGCTTGTTTGATGTCATTCATGTCTGTTTTATTGTGGGTTAGTTTGTCCGGTTGAGTGAACCGGGCAGGTTTGATTTGGGTTCGAAGGTGGTGATGGTTGGATTGGATGCGGTGGTTTTCCCTTTAAGCTAATGTCAATCGTTTTTCATTTACTACTTTTAATGTATTTCCTAATAATCTCCTTTTATGGGAGTTTTTGTATTAGTTTGTTTGCTAATAACCTAAGTCAAATAAATGGGTTTGGTATGGAGAGGATTGTGTCTCCCTGGGTTAATGCGGGACATGGCATGTTTATTTTCTGGGGTTCTGTGATTAAAGGGTTCGATCTCTAAGGTGTAGGAGATTTATCTCCATCGATGGCAGACTTTGTCGTCTAGCTTTTAATCTTTTATTTCTACACTCTTTTCGCAAGAGCGTAAGTACACCTTATTGTCACTTTGAGGCTCGTGTGTATCGGCGGTATTTGGAGGCCATTCGCGCTTATGAAGCTAGTACTAACGCTCGTGGTCAATCTTCCGTCCTTCTTCATCATGCCTTGGCTGCCTTAGTTTCTATTATTATTGTAATTTTATTAAAATATGTTTACTTTATACGGAGTATTTAAGTCTGGCTTTGTAGCACTAGAGTTTGTAGTCGGTTTTCTGGTGGTCCTTAATCGAATAGCTTACTATGTAACACTTGGGATACTATAAGTTGTCTTTTTTCACAAGTGTAATTTCCCCTCCCTCTCTCTCTCTCTCTCTCTCTCTCTCAAACGTAGGGAGAGAATCCTCTCAAAAAAAAAAGTCCCTCTTTGCTCCGCCGCCGCCTCCCTTCCTCCCACCACCACTCCCTTCCTGCGATACATCTCGGACGCTGGAGATCTGGCCGTTCAGTGGCCAACCTCCGACGGTTCAACTCGCGACCCCAAAAGTTTCAATTTAATTTTCATTTTAGCCCACTTGTTATTCTTTTTATTTGGGAGGTCCATCCTTCATTGTTGCATAGTTTTATTGTCAATCCGTTCTTTGGTTTGATGTTCATCTGTCCCGCGACCTATATGTTGGTCTCGATCGACCGTTACATGCCTTGCATGTAGTTGAATAAGGTGCACCCACTACACACACACACACCTTCTCCAGTAAGTGTCACGATGAAAATTTGATTTTTCTTTAAAACAACAAAACTTTCATGGACGGTGGTTGAGGGTCCGACATGGTGTTCCCCCTACCTCTCGCCCCTTCTCCCACCTGTTGTGTCCTTGGTTGTCGTGCATAAATGGCTTTTAAAACGACTTTCATTGTGTTCTTCTCTGCATGCATTTCCGAATTTCGGTGATCGTGTATCAGTATGGCCTAGTCGGGTTTTCTCTAATCTATTGTTTCTTGTGTTGTTGGTTTAATTGGGTGTAATCAGTTTGGTGTGAAGGATGGATAATCGGATTCTTTAGTGCTTGTTTTGTGGGTTTTAATGATTTTTGGTCTTTTTGGTGGTTGCGATTTGGACGAGATTGTTTGCTTGGGAGTTGGTTGTGGCGAGGGTTGTGTCGGCTGTGGTGGTCTTCAATTTTAAACTCAATGTTGTTTGTTTTCAGTTTTTTTTTTCTCCTTGTTGTTCTTGTTTTTAAACCCCTATAATGGGAGACTTTATTTTAGTTGTTTAGTCTGTCCTCTTTGTTTAAAAATAAATTCCACTTGCGGTTTAAACCCATGTTAGTGGTTAAGGGTGTCCTGTCCTTTAAACTTTTGTCCGTTGCTTCAATCTGGGTACCGTTTATGGTCTATGTGGATGGACTTTTGCGTAATGGTGAAGGTGATTTTAGTTTTGGGTTATGTTGGGTTTTTCCTATAACGGATTTCTAGGATGTTTTTTATTAAGGGATTGGTTGATGGGTGCTCCTCTTTCGTGTATATCAACTGGTTGGGCTTTTTGATCTGTCGATCCATTGACTACCTTATTCGATTTCTAAGATGTAGGGGATCTTTCTCCATCGGAGGCGGTCTTTGTCGACTTGCATTCCACTAACAATTTCTACGTTTTTTAAGCGTAAGTGCATCTTGTTTTCGTCGCCAGGGAGTTCAATTGTTTCAATGGTCTCTTGAAGTTACTATCCTTGTTGATGCTGAGGATGATGATTCTCGTGCCCAGTCTACCGTTCTCTACCAGCACGTCGCTAATACCCGAAGAAGTCATCACTTTTATTGTAGTTTATTTCCAAGAATTTGTATTTCGGTGTTTAATGTTGTAGTTTATAGGTATGATATAATGAGTCATACCACTAGAATGTAAAACTCGAATATTTCCAACTGTAAAAAAAAAAAAAGTTATCCTTTTTCTCAGCAACTGTAAAAAAAAAGAGAGAAAAAAGAAACTTTTTCTTGTCCGAGTTCTGGAATCCGGTCATAACCTGGGCTATGACGCATCTAGTCATAAACTTTATATCTACTACGTCGTAGTGTAGTACTCCATAGTCGATTTGTGCTTTAAAACTGTCCAAATAATGAAACCAAGCCTGACACACGTAAACCAATGAGCCCATGTAGACTTGGCAAATGGGTCAATCAGCTCGGGTCGGGTTTGGCCGGGTATTTCAGATTCGGTCAACTATTATCAAATCATTTGCTGATAATAATCATTATGCAATAACAAACATTCAGGTCGAGTTATACTGGTCGGATAATTTGGGTTATGGTCTTGAGTTCGGGTGTCAAGTCGGGTTTGGGCCGGGTTATTTGGGTTGAGTCATTCGGGTTGGGTCAATTTTATCAGGTATAAGCCCATGCGAATATTCAAAGAACCCACTTAATGATGGTGCAATCAGTTAATTTAATTTCGGTTAAGGTTCTGTTTGGCAAGGTACTAGATTGAAAGGTCATGCATTGCAACGGGGATTATAGTGAAAAAAGGTTATAATAAGGATTTAATGATTACATTGTATGTCTAATCATTTGTTTACATATGATTAAAATAGTTCTTTTAAAGAAAATTAAAGATAAATAAATACTTCTACTGATCCACACCAAAAGTAACACTTCTTGCTTTTGGATAGTCTTCGAGGCGTTACTTTGATCGTATTTTTCTTCATATATACGCGACTTTTTTATAAAAAAAATAAATTTTATTAACGGTCTTTTCTTACCATATATATATATATATATATATATATATATATATATATATATATATATATATATATATATATATATATATATATATATATATAGAGTCGGGATCCGGTGAGAACTCCTAAATATTTGAGGATTGAGGATTAGTGAATACAATATCACGGGTTCTTCAATACAATATCACGAAAAATCTGACCTTTGCCAAAAAAAAAAACTGTTTTTTTTTAAAAAAAAAATTATAATTTTTTTTTCTATACACGTGTTTTTTTGTGTGATATTTTATCGAATAACCTGTGATATTGTATTGAACAACCTCTGATATTGTAACAAAATCCTCAATCCTCAAAAAAATAGTGTATCCTCACATGATCCTATTCCTATATATATATATATACACACACACACACACACAAGGGCGGACCCACATAGAAGAATAGTGTAGCAATTGCTACATCAAAGCTCAAAAAAGTAATGATGAAAAAAAATTTTGCTACACCAAAAAATCAAAAATATGTACTAATTAGGCAATAAATGGCATTATATTTCCCATAATCCTTTCCCTTCCCCAACATATTCTCATTTAATTTAAATCTCAAATTTTATAGCATTAATGGTGTCCTTTTAATATCAATTATTCCTTCATTAATTAATCTTCATAAAATGTCACCCTATGACTCCATACTTCCAAGTTTCAACCAACCCTCTAGATTTGCTCTCTTATTAATTAGTTTTATTTTCAAATTTTCAAGAAAAGAAATTGATAAATAGCAGTCATATGTAAGTACTGTCATTTTTCTCATTTATTAGTTGATTTAGATTATTGTTTGTTTGCCTTTTTTTCCTTTAATTGTTTTATATTAAGTAGTATATATAAATTATACATAAAATCGGGCCGTATTAACCGTTTTCAGCATAATATTTTCTACTACACCAAAAAATAATTTCTGGGTCCGCCCCTCTATATATATATATCTATATATATATATATATATATATATATATATATATATATAGAGGAAGGATCAAGTGAGTCCACCAAATTCCATTGAGTCCATAAGTCCTCTTAAGAGCCATTGAAAAGATGAGATGAGAGGTGGAGATTGAAGACAAAAAGCAAGGGATTAGTGCTAAAATTAGGAGATCAATGCTAATTAAATACTTTCCCTCACTACCTTCACTAATCAACCACTAATTTTACTATATATCATTTATTTTTCACTCACTTCTCTCTCATCTCATACAATTATCATTCCTCTCTTCTCTCTAAAATCCAAAAAAATCAAAAAAACCCAATCCTCTCAAAAATCCAACAAAAATCAAAAACCAAATAATTCAAAAAAACAATTCCCTCTTCCTCCTACCCGACCCCACCGCCACCCACCCACGGCCACCAACCCCACCGACACCACCACCCAGCCAACAACCGCCACCTACTCCATTTGCACCACCACAACCCGACAACAACCACACGCTTCCCTCGCCACCTTACTTCCTCGCACTAAGCCTAATAACCGCATGCCCCCCACCACCACGTCAACCACCCCGACACTCTACGCCTCGCCTCACTCTCCGTCTCCACCCCTTCACCATACAAACTACATCAAACAAACAAAAACAACCAAAAGCCATATTTACAACCACGACCACCACCAACAACCACCACCACAACCTCCTTTTCTTTTTTTCTTCTTTCTTCGAGATCCGAAATTACAATAACCACCCACAACAATCACCATAAACGAGATCTACAACCAACCACCATCGCCCTACACCAACGACGTCAGGCCACCACCAAGCCACCACCCTTTCTGTTTTTTTTTTTTTTCAGATCTCCGCAACAACAATGGCGTGTGGTGGTTTCTCTACTGAGATATGCAACACCAATGGCGTCCTTTTGTCAAGCTTCGTGTTCTTTGTTTTGTTTTTGTTTGTGTGTCGTTTTTGTTTTGGGTCTTTCAATGTCTTTCAATTTCAATTATTTGTGTGTTTGTGTCGTCTGTTTTGGTGTATTTCAAATTCTTTTTTTTTTTTTTTTTTTAATTTAGTAAATCAGTTTTGCTTCTTCATGTGTTTGTCACGTTTTTTTTTAGCTTAGATCTTTTTTTTTTTAAAAGGATGGGGTGGTTGTTAATTTGTTATTGATGTCGGGTTATTACTTTTTTTAGATCTTATTTTATATTTTTATATTGCAAATATCGTTTTGTATATTTTTTCAGATCTCGTCTTTATTAGATGTTTTTTTTTCAATCTCTCTTTATTAGATCTAGTGTGGTTGATGTTGTTTTATCATGATTTTTATTCTAGATCTAATAAATATATTTATTATACTCATATTTTTTTACATTTACACTCATATTTCTTTATATTTACATTCATATGTCTTTACAATTACACTCGTATTTCTTTACATTTATACATAATTTTTACATTTACACTTGTATTTCCTCACATTTACACTCGTTTTTATTTAAATTTACACTTGTATCTCCTCACATTTACACTCGTATTTCTCTTAAATTTACACTTGTATCTCCTCACATTTACACTCGTATTTCTTTAAATTTACACTCATATTTCTTAACATTTACAGTCATATTTCTTAACATTTACACTCGTATTTCTTTACATTTACACTTTTATTTCTTTACATTTACACTCGTTAAAATTATATAAATTTGCACTCATATTTTTTGTAGATATGAGTTGGTGGGGAAAGGACGATGATGGTGGCGTTTTTTGGTAGTCGGACTAAGGTTTTACTCGTAAAGGACAAAGTTGATGGTGGCGTTTTTTGGTAGTCGGACTAAAGTTTTACTCGTAAAGGACAAAGTTACACTTATAAAGGACCAAATTCACACTCAAAGGACAAAATTTACACTCTAAAACCTTCAAATTGACTAAAAAATTAAATTTACACTCTTAAAATGTTACATTTACACTCGTAAAACTTCACATTTACACTTGTAAAATGTTAAAATTATGTAAATTCAAAATTTCCGTCACAAAAAATCAAATTTACACTCTTAAAATGTTACATTTACACTCGTAAAACTTCACATTTACACTTGTAAAATGTTAAAATTATATAAATTCAAAATTTCCGTCACAAAAAATCAAATTTACACTCTTTAAAATGTTACATTTACACTCGTAAAACATCACATTTACACTTGTAAAATGTTAAAATTATATAAATTCAAAATTTCCGTCACAAAAAATCAAATTTACACTCTTAAAATGTTACATTTACACTCGTAAAACTTCACATTTACACCTGTAAAATGTTAAAATTATATAAATTCAAAATTTCCGTCACAAAAAATCAAATTTACACTCTTAAAATGTTACATTTACACTCGTAAAACCTCACATTTACACTTGTAAAATGTTAAAATTATATAAATTCAAAATTTCCGTCACAAAAAAACAAATTTACACTCTTAAAATGTTACATTTACACTCGTAAAACTTCACATTTACACTTGTAAAATGTTAAAATTATATAAATTCAAAATTTCCGTCACAAAAAATAAATTTTACACTCTTAAAATGTTACATTTACACTCGTAAAACCTCACATTTACACTTGTAAACTGTTAAAATTATATAAATTCAAAATTTCCGTCACAAAAAATCAAATTTACACTTTTAAAATGTTACATTTACACTCGTAAAACCTCACATTTACACTTGTAAAATGTTAAAATTATATTTCCGTCACATTTACACTTGTAAAACTCATACAACATTACATTTACACTTCTGAAATCTAAAACTCAAAACTGATTAATTAGGGGCTAGAGAGAGAAAGAAAAATTAATTAGTGTGTAGAAATTTGATTAGTGGTAATTTTTTTTGGTAATTTGCAATCTCAACCATTCATCTCAATCCAACCATCCACATTTTTTTCCTTTTCTTTTTAATGGTCTTTAATCAAATTCATCTCAACCTTCCATTTAGTCCATCCAATGGCCCTTAGAGGGACTTATGGACTCAATGGTAGAGGAGGACTCATTAGATCTTACCTCTATATATATATATATATATATATATATATAGAGGCAAGTTCAAATGAGTCCACCTAAAATGGTGAGTCCACTAAGTTCTAATCCTAGCCATTGATCTCTAAGATTGATGGTTGAGATTTTAAATTTTTAAGATGAAAACTTTAGTGTTATATAAATGAAACTTTAATTTATGAGTGTAACTTTAATTCTTTACAATTATAACTTTAATATTTAAGGTAATTTTATAAATAAAAATTTAGATTTATGTAATAAAATTTTATTTTAAATATATAAAATTGATTTTTGAATGTCATTTTAGTGTTTTACGGGTGAAATTTTAATGCTAAAAATTAAAACTTTAATTTTTTTAAACAATTTCTAATATAAAAATTTGAATTTATTTAATTTTACTGATTTATAAATGTAATTTTAATGTTTTACGAGTGAAATTTTAATTCTAAAAATTGAAACTTTAATTTTTTTTAGTGAATTTCCAATATTAAAATTTAAATTTATTTAATTTTACAGATTTATAAATATAACTTTAATGTTTTACGAGTGAAATTTTAATACTAAAAATTAAAACTTTAATTTTTTTAAAAAAATTTAATATAAAAATTTAAATTTATTAAATTTTACTGATTTGTAAATACTACTTGTAATTTTATGAATGTAACTTTAATATATTACGATTCAAACTTTAGTTATAATTTTTGAAATTTTATTTATTTTAGAATTATAACTTTATACTAATTTGAATTTATGTAATTTAAGTCCTTGGCAAGTATAATTGGTCCATATCAGAGCGTAACTTTAGTCCGTATAAGTGTAACTTTAGTCAATATGCGTTGTAACTTTAATCCATACCGCTGAAACTTTATATTAATAATCACCCACAGCCACTACTACTTTCACCAACCACCACAACGCCACCCCGCAACCGCCGCCACCAAGCACCACCATTTAAAAAAAAACAAAGAAAGAAAGAAGACACGACATCATCACCACCACCATCCCAAAAAAGACCCACCACCGAAAACAATAACCACCATAGATCCGGAAAAAAAAGAAAAAAAAAGCCGCAACAACCGTAGATTTAAAAAAAAAAAAAAAAAAAGAGAACGGAGAAGAAACAGTGGCGGTAGCCACAACCGCGACCAACATCCCACATGACCCACCAAAACAACACGACAACCACCAATCAAATTTGAAAAAAAAAGAGAAAGGGAGAGGGATATAGGCGGCGTGGCAGGCGCAACACCATTATCCACCGCATCTCCAACCACCACCACCAACAACTTTTTCAGATCTGAAAAAAAAAAAAAAGATACAGGCGGCGTGGCAGCGACGGGTTGTGCCGAGGGAGGCACAAAAGGAGAGGAGGAAGCGGCCTCGGGTGGTGGACGAGAAAGGCAGAAGGCATGTGAGAAAAGTGATGGCGGGGTCGAGAGGAGGGACGGTGGTGGTGGAAGGGCGGTGGTGGCGGCGGGGTGGGAGGAGGAAAAGGAGAGAAGATGGATTTAGAGATTTAGAGAGGGAAGTGGAGGTGAGGGAGGTAGGTGATTGAATGAAATAAATTAATCTAAGCCATTGATTTTGTTATAATCTAGTGGCTAAGATTATGACTTATGGACTCACCTAAGGAAGGTGGACTCATTTGATCCTAATTATATATATATATATATATATATATATATATATATATATATATATATATATATATATATATATATATATTAATTTCCATCTTTCAAAATTTCATATTTTTAACGGAATTCGTGGTCAAAATTTTCAAAGTTTGACCATCAAAAAGTAAATATTACCTTTGAGACATGAATATGGTAAAAAACACTTTGTTGATACTTCAAATTGAATTAGTTTAGTGATAATTTGAAATCATGTCATCATATAAATTACATATACGGAGTAATGTTTTACACAAAATCCCACTTTAACGGACACTATCCATCTAAAGTTGTAGACGGGTCAAATATGTCACCCCTTTCATAATAAGACAAACAACAAGTGAGATGGTGAGGGATTGTCTTATTATAAAAGTGGTGACATATTTTGTAACACCCCCGTTTAGGAAGGAGCCTTTAGAAAGGCATTCTCGACTAAATGTGGGTGTTACCATCTCGGTAAACCAAGGCAATGAATAGCAAAGTAAAACAACCAAAGGTACTTAATAAATGTTTACATCCAATTGAAAAGACTACCCCAAAACAGTTTACAAAACAAACCCAAGTTACTGAAGTATTAAACTCAAATAAAGGACTATTGTTTAGTGACTCGTGAGACTAGACTCAAGCTCCATGACACAGTCGTGATCATCCATCCCCCAAGCACAACATCAAGCACATCTACTACTTTGTACTTGCTTTATTATCTGCTCCCCATTTAATCGGAAATTATTGAATGGATCCACACATGTCACCCTGAAAATAGGTGACAATTGACACAAGACACAAACACGTCAACCACTAGTTGAGTAGGGATAAAATAAATGTTAATAAATTGAATAAATACAGGATAAGCAATCGTAGAAGATGTTAACAGAAGCAAAAGTAGAATCGATAAACTCCGACGCAATAGTAACCTCACTGAGTGGTCGGTCTCCCGTCTCACACGGGCCAACTGCCACCCCTAATAGGCAAGTATGGCACAACTCCCTGGCACCGTGCTCATACCAAATGGTACTCTCCCTGTCACCATACCAATACTCGTACAAATCACATCTCCATATTACTGGCACAACTCCTTGGCATTGTGCCCATAACACAACACAATGACACATCTCCCTGTCACCACGCCTCAATAATATACGATATATACAATGCATAAATGATAAAACAATGAATATAAATTGTCACACACACGGTTATATAACAATGTTGTAAACACGCACCAAAACTCGCTAGGTCGATCGACCAAGGCACCTGTCGGCCGACCTCAGCGGCCACACACGGCCATCACGTCGCCTATACTCTGTTTCAAGCATCATATACGAAATAATGATAATAGAAAGGGCTTAGCTAAGTAGGGTATCCCTACATGGTAAGCAATCCACGAAAAGATGGTGAGCAAAGATAGAATCGATCATCTACGAACTCGTGCCCTAATTACGAAAATACAATACATACCAAACCATCAATACATCGTATAATTCAATCGACTACGTAATTTCCCAAAACCCCCTTCGATCAATCAACATAATTGGGTGAGTAGGGAATGACTATTGTTCGATTAAGGTATAAATATCAATTACGTAAACTAAGAATGATAATAGATTACTTACGATGATTAATAATTGAATTACTAGACAAAAGAGATGAATCGCGCAATTACTGTTCTCCTTTTCTCTTTTTCTCAATTGGGGTAGAGTTTATGTTTAAACTGAATAAAAGTATCATATGGTGGCTAACATGGGGTATATATAGGTTTAATCAATAAATAGAGTAATGAAAAACATAATAAAAAAGGGCCAAAATCCGTTACAACCATCAGGTATCGACCTGTTAGCTGGGTCGACCGACTCCAACGCCACAACTCAGCTTTGCGCACCTAATTACAAACGACCGCAATTTCTTTACTACTTATCATAATGAAGCTTGTTACTATGCGTTGGAAAGCTAAGACCATAAGATTTCACCTCCAATTCCAATCAACTCCATGTGGACATGGGCCACCTGCGGCACGCGCGAAAGGGCTTTGAATGAGCCTGCATTTGTGGAGTTGCCAACAATTTTTATGGGAAATTAGAACCGTTCGAATACCTAGTGTCATGCCAAGACACAAAGTAATGACATGAACACTAAGAACTCGTTACCCTTAGCATTCTATGTCTAGAATGACTCTCGTGGATGTCAATGAACACGGATGTTCACAGAGATCTGGAGTAAGGGGTGAGGGTACGTATTAGGAAGCTCTTTAATCGAACACCTAATCCCGCCTGCCTCGATAGCGGCCTCTACTAATGATTATGAAAGTTGTTCATAGTTGATATGTTGTCGATTGTAATGCATGCAATGCAAGAAACATAGATTAAACCTAGCATGTGAGATTAGACTATGTCGGTTAACAAGTAATTTAGCACTCAATTGGGTTGAAGTTGGAAGTTAGATTCAATTACATGTGGAAACCAAATAAATAAATCATACAAGGGTGATAAATAAATAATAAAATTAATTGCAATAATTAAAATTATAATAATTACAAAGGATTATTTGATCTATGTCAAAAGCACGCTCAAAACGGATTTCGAAGAAGAAAATAGAATTAAAAGTAAATTTAAAATAAAAGTATGAAAATACGTCTGATTAGGAGTGATAATACGATTAATAGTCGATTAATTACGTAATTAGGAACTACGTTAAGGCGAGAAAGAATTCAGGGACACAAGCCAACCCAGAACAGGCGCAGCGTCCTCTAGAAGAGGTGCATGACTTCATGTGTCTGTTCTCCAGTTGGGCTCTGTCTGCGAAGTCAGAACCGCGGATTGTTAATGTTCATTGGTGATTTAGGATTGGTTATCGATATTAGACTCAAGTAGAAGTAATTTAACAGATTACATGCATACTAATATCGTCATAAGATAATAAAAACAGATTGAAACGAGAATACACAAAGGTTTACATAATTATACGATGTCGGGTTTTAAAGATCGAGACGTTGAAAGCGGAATGAAGTTGGTGAATTGAAATACATTAAATAAAACTATATACAAAAGACGAATTCTAGAGAATCGATGTGAGAAAATCGAACCTCTAAAATCCGGGTTTAAAATAGACGACAAAAACCCGCAAATATTGAATTATAAGGGATTTATGTCGAATTACGTGTTATAATTTCAAAGGAATTAATTAAGATGTGATTACGTACTGATATGAACGATAGGAACGAAATGAATAAGGAAAATAGAAAATTGCAGAAGATCGAGGAAGAAGAAAAAGCAGAGCAGGAGCAGCGACAGCCTCAGGAAGAGGCGCAGCATGTACTGCGACTCTTCGAAGAGGCGCAGCTGCTGCTGCGTTTCTTCTCGACGTCAGATCTTTGCTGTTTTGTAAATACGGTTTTAAAAGACGGTTTTTTTTGCTTTTGATATAAACCTTACATTAATTCTACAAAATAAAAGTACAATAAATAAAATAGGTTTTTACACCCTCAGACTTACATGTTTGACGAAACGAGATTGACGTAGTTATCGTTTAGTGATTGCTCGACTCGAATATGCGAATATGAAAGTGCCCTTGTTAAAGGATTTAAAAGATTGATTAGATTGATTAAGTGGAGTTGGTCAAATTGGTCGGTCTATGCAACATGACTGGGACTCAGAATGATTTGAGCTTACGTGGTCGATTGATCAAGCACGTAGGCGTCGAAAACAAAAGCGTGGTCTAGAATGCAAAGGGAGAAGACAAGGGCGGACACTCGCGTACCAAATATGGAGGCCGAAGGTCTCTATTTATACTAAACACACGAAGGAGTTTAGGTATGGCACGGATACGGAAACAAATCACGGAAATATTCTGTAAAGCGTGAAAAGAGGGATGGGGAAGAGGCGCAGCAGCCACTGCGACTCTTGGAAGAGGCGCAGCACCTGCTGCATCATTTCCCCGGAGGTTTCCTCCTCAGTAAGAAAGATTTCCGCATTTTTTATGGAATTTTGGTAGTTATACACTTCCTTATTCCGTGAAACACAATATATGGAAGATAATTCCTTAAAGATATTAAATTAAATTAGGACTAACTATTGTAATGAGTAGAACAAGAAGCTAGAACTTATTTTTGGAAATGAGGAGTTTGGTTTTGTAAAGGCTCGGTATGGATTTAACAAGGGATGTTGAGTAATAGGAACTTTTTCTTTTCCATCTACATATTCTACTTCATAAAGATAATCTACTTTATTAGCATTTGATTTGCGAGAAGAGGAAAACGTATTTGCTAAAATATTAGAAGTATTTTCCATATTTTTTGATGTGAGACCAGAAACCATAACAGAATGCCTTATTTCTTATCGTTCCTTTAAGGTTTTAAATTATAATGAGTGTTCCTCCTCTTTAATATGACATAGTGGTATAAAGAAGCAATTTTGATGTTCTTAAAATTACTAAACCGAGACAACACATAGTTTTGGTTTTTGTCTCAAGGTACAAGCTTTTAAGAACATCATAATTAATTCTCTACACTTTATTTCTCCTAGTATGAATTTTTTCTGATGTGGAAGATCCACCTAGTGGCAACCACAGAGCATACTTTTCCATACTTAGGGTATTTGTGGAGGAGATAACTCATTATACTTTAATACCTTTTAGGAAGATAAGAGCCAAAGCTTAGACTGCCTGGCTCTGATACCATATTTATGAACACATAGTAAGTACAACCACAAAGGAGGTTGATCAGGATCGATGTTGTAATGAGTAGAACAAGAAGCTAGAACTTATTTTTGGAAATGAGGAGTTTGGTTTTGTAAAGGCTCGGTATGGATTTAACAAGGAAAGTTGAGTAATAGGAACTTTTTCTTTTCCATCTACATATTCTACTTCATAAAGATAATCAACTTTATTAGCATTTGATCTGCGAGAAGAGGAAAACGTATTTGCTAAATACTGTAACATTGGACCTTTTTCTATGAGCACCCCAATAGTGTATAATTCAGCAAGATACCAGAGCAGGAGATAGGCTTCATGGGGAAATTTGCTATAATGGCTTGGATTTAGGCTGATAGTGGTGAGGAACGGATACGCCGGATGAAAAGGTAGACCAAGAAGGGAGTCTTCATCTAATCCATATCTATAGACGTATAAGATAAGGAGTTTATGAAGGGTTTCAATGCCTCGGGTGGTTAGGACTGTAACACCCCGGTTTATGAAGGAGCCTTTAGCAAGACATTCCCTAATAAACCGGACTGTTACCATCTCGGTTTCCCGAGGTAGTGAATAACAAAGTACAACAATACCAAAGTAATTTAAATTAAAACTTAACGATTACATGTTTATTACAAATTATCCAACTAAACTTAATATAAGATAAATACAACTCGCAGCGGAAAATAAATTAAGTGATAAAATCTTCTATGTGATCTAGACTTCTAGGTAGATTGGCCAAGTCCTCACGCATCCCATAGCTCCCAAGTCGGCTAATCTTTAGTACTCCAAACCTGCTCCCATTATGGTTCATCACGGTGTTCACGAATACACATGGGGTCAACCACGAGGTTGAGTAGGGAAAACAATGAAACAATAAAATATGATATGCATGCTCCTCCTTCACCTCCATCTCCATCTCAACCCATCGCACACATCCCGGAACGCCTGACCATACCGATCCCCGGTAGACTATATATATCGACCGAAGTCGATCCACTACCAGTTGAGGACACCAGGGCAAGTCCGCAGAACCCGCCCGGGCCTTATCACAACATCACATCGTATCACAACCTCGTCACCACCACACCATCCTCCAACTCCAATGCATATGAAATGCTCAACAGTAATTATGCAATATAATATGTATATCAAATGAATGAAATCATGCCAGCTACTGAATGTTGTGATATCATACTCAATACGATCAATTCAAATCAATCACTTTCCCGTATGTATAAATCATAACATAAGTCAACATCCAGAAATCAAGTCAACACAATTCGATCAATGATGATAATAGGACAAGTGTATTTCCCTACCTCAAAGTGTGACAAATCCAATTACGCAGATTAAAGCGATCCAGAAAACAAAGCAATGCATTTGATTATCGATCCTTCACAAATCCGTCACCTAAAACAATTATAATATTTATAATTACTAACTACTAAATATAGACATCTCTCAAAATAGAAACTTTCCCGATATAGTAACTTTCCACTTTAATCAGTCCCGACTCAAAACCCGACTTGAATTATTTAACCGACTCGGGAATTAAATTAAATAACTAATATGATAAATAAAAGATTAACGAATTATACGATTAAGAAATACCCGAATCAAACTTTAAACAACTCAAACATCCCGACTCAACCCGTCTCTAATTAATTAATAACTCGGAAAAAGATTAATTAATTAAGGATACGATAACTTAAATAATAAGGACACGAATCGAACCCGCTAAATAACACGCCCCAACCACGGTTTCCAGCCCATTTCTCGACTCCACACGCCACCCAACCACCGTGACAACCACCAGCCGTGTCCCCCACTTCGACCCAGCCACCAACAACCACCCCCCAGGGTCGACTCCGGCGAGTCAAACCAGCGCCGCTTAATTGGCCTGGTTCACCCCACGGCTCACCAAACACCTCCTGTTTTCCTTTTACCACCACCGCAACCCACAACCCTACCCCCGCAAAACCACCACGCCCTTGCTCGCCGTCACCCCACGAACACAGACAACCAAAGACCACCTTGTCGACCTCCCCTAGTCGACGGTGGCACCACCCCAAGGCTACCCATCTAAACCCGCACGAAACCCGTGTATAAAACCCGTTCTTCGCACCCCGTCGCCGCCACCTCTCACCGCCCCTAGCACCACCTAAAACCACCATAACCACCACCATTTCACTCGTCCCTTACCACTCTACCCATATACCCCGACAACCACCACCGTAAACACCTCTACAGACACGCACCCCCACAAAAACCCGACGAAAAAGAAGAAAAAACGAGAGGAAGTGAGTTGCGTTCTTACCTTCCTGCCACCACAACAGTCACCACGGCCACCCTAGGTCGTCGACAATAGTCCTTTGCTCGTCCTTGCTGCATCGTCAACAGCCACTCTCTCTCTCTCTCTCTCTCTCTCTCTCGAATTGCGTGTAGGATGGTGTTTGGATCTGAAGAAAGGAGGGAGGCGGGTTGAGGGAGTGTGAGATGAGGGAGGCGGTTTGGGTAGGGTTATTAGGGTTAGGGTATACTATTAGGGTTAGTTAGGTTTAGTTGGGCTTAGGGTTTAGTTGGGCTGAACAGTTAATGGCCCAACTCAAATGGTTAGCTCACATTTCGAATCCTATATAAACCCGTCTCAATTAACTTGTATCGACATAACGCGAGTTAAATAAAATAACTTAACATAATTATCGACCCAACAATCTACCCGACTTAATTAGGGATATAAAATGTATAATAAATAATATTTAATAATAATATCCATTTAATTAATTATATAAAAATACGGGGTATTACGGTCTTCCCCTTAAAATGAACTTCGTCACGAAGTTCGCTCCCGTACCCAAACCTCTGAAGGGTATTGTATATCGTACTTACGGACATCACGCATTTCTAACTCGGTTAACACACACTTTTGACACAACAATTAACATAACAAATACGGAATGTTACATTCTGCCCTCCTAAAAATAAACTTCGTCCCGAAGTTTAACTCATCTTTACTTAACCCAACTAACTACGACTAATAATTACTGGGAACAGGATACATAACAACTATATAATCATCCGAGAACACCGTCATCTTCCATCTAAATTCCGATCTCAAACTCAAATAACTCAATAACCATGGTCGACTTTGGACCGTAAACATAACTCCCGTAATCATCACTCGGCTCATAGGCCAACTCATAACTCATTACCAGTAGTTTAATCACACTCTCCTTTTTCACATCAATCAACTAACCGAAGTAGGAACAAAACATATAGAACTCATTTGCATAGGTACCCCACAACTAAACGTCAAATTGGTCAATTATAACCTACAAACAAGTGCAAATTAAGCATCAAGATTTTACAATCCTACCCAACTAAAAACATGGTTACGTCCTCGTAACCACCATTATACCTATGCAACAAAATCATTATCAACACATGTGACAGGAAAGAATACATGATAAGAGATTGCGCATCAACATTGAGGTCGAAACAAGGTTTTATTAAGGAATTAACTGGTTGTCAACAAGTAACATTTATTACTAGCTCATGCGTAACTTAAAAACACAACATCAAACTAAAAGACCCACAAGAAAGGAATCATGGTTTACACGGTTTCACAACTAAACAAATTTGATGATCAATTATAGACTATGAACGAGCGAGAGCAAAATCAACAAAACAATTTAAAAACTTCTCACATTTGTAAACATATCACAGAAATAGATCTACCACTACTATCTATCACAATCACCGGATCTTGTTGACATGTCCATTCAACCATTTACTCACTCACTGGTTTAGGTCACGAATTAGGTCGATGAATTTAAGCAATCAACAACATACTCATAATTCATATTTTAAATTATAAAAATTGTTTGCACGATATCAATTCTGGAAACATGTTTCCCAATAAAAGTAACTACATATGATCTATGACAACGACAACATTACTTCCGTATCACACCTATGTTTCACATTTTAGCAACCATATCATTCAATTGTGTCCAGCAACTTAGTATAATTCATTTTCCGCAAAACAAGAGATATTGTATAAATAGTTTAAACATATACATTTGCCATCATATACTGTGTAGAACACTAGCTATGATAAAAGATTAGCAACTTGAGCAACTTCTCTGATTTGCATGATTGAATAATTAGGCAACTCGTAGGCTCAATTAAATGTAACTATAATGACTATCATTTAAACCAATGCATATCATGTGAATCATCAAAAGAGTTATCCCATTATAATTGCCAACATAGTTATCATGACAATTTTTTTTTTTTTTTTTTTTTTAATATAATTGATAGTAACGACTCGAGATTATAGATATGCCAATTGTCATGTTATATCAAACAGTTTCCTTTATATCACACCCATACAATTGCAAGAATCACTTTAGCATTTTATGACAATATAATAACGAACATATTCAATAAGGAATTACAACATTGTTTATTATCATGTTATAGTTTTAGGTCCAACTGAAATAATTTAATGTGATGAAGGTAATAAATATAACTATTGGCACACAACTCATATGAAAGACATTAGAACTTAGATGCATCCTACATGTGTGAACATTTAGACACACTCATTACTATCTTACATATGTAAACGTTTAGACATAATTATTATAATTATTCATGCGAGTATATTAGAACAATCAAATTAACTTTTAACGCCATCAACTTTACCAAGATATGACGACCTAGTTTTATATTTATATATATCCGACCACCATGCAAATATGATGAACATACTAGAGATATTACAACATGCCAAACATACATAAAATATGCAACAACTGGACTTGTTTAAAATATTTCACCCTTGATTAAGAATCAATTTAAGCTATCCAATTTTACTCACGCTATCATGCCAACAATGTTATCAACTAAGTTTTAATTTTATCACTTGTTAAGATACATAACTACTGAACATGCGTGCTACTATCGTCATATAAAGCCTTATAAATTCACATTACTAAGGCTCATGAATTAATCAAACAACTGTATGAAACTCAACCTAGAACACACATTTACAAGTCATGTTTCACGTTGTAACTTTCAAAGATCACGAATAAATAACCGTTCGATTAAAGCTTGATTCATATTATTTTTATAAAACACGGAGAGATAAAAACACAGGGGAAAAAGAATTAGGTCTAAAGCACAAAAATTTCATTTTTAAAGAATTTTACAACTCAGTTGGTCCAAACAAACATGTGACAAAGAATTGGTCCAAAACTTGGGTCGGATTTTGCAAAACCTACCGTTTAATATAGAGACATCAAGAATTTTCGTGGCTTATCAATTTGAAAACATATGCGAATTTTATGATTGGTGGAGTTGGAATTATGCGAAAATGATTAATACAATTTAAATGAGGATTTTTTTTTTTTTTTTTTTAAAATCGTTGGTCAAAACATCAATGCACAGGAACTTCCTGACCACAGCCCACTAAAATATTTATTACTCTTAATTCGTATAACATATAAGCATGAAACCAATGCCAAATGAACACTAATTCCCAAGGCTATCTCCCATGAAATTTTCATCCATAGGCAATAAATAGAAAAGAAATGGCAGTACGGTCAATTAAAGAGTACAATCAAACAAAACAAGTTTCAGCACTAAGTCGTTCATTTTCTATGTTCCAAATTCTTACAACCATATTACTGATACTAACCCATCCTAACCTAAATCTCACACTGTACTTTCGTAAACATCCATCCCGCAGAATCCCTTCGCATCTCAATCTACTCCGTACATCTAAATCACGTTTGCTATGACTATAAACATGCAATTCAAAAGTGTTTCTAATTACTGTCACAAGACTATTCTAGCATGGCTTTGGGATCACATAACCGCATATTGCTAGGCATAATAATACTATCAGCACATCATTCAACATCCACCTAGGTCACTATCATCGACTCGCAATTATATTCATGCTCACGACTATCACAACACTTCATTGATTATTAACCTGAACTCGAAATTTTATTTCTCATTTCCACAACATCATATGATCACGTCATCATTCATACAAAATACTTACCGTAGCGGTGTCCTGCAGAATGGTTAGAATATATGGATCTCAAGGTATACATCAACTCTTTTATGCAATACTCAATGTATCAATCAGTGAACACTTAGGCAATGATATAGGGATTTCATGTTCAACCTCAAGCAACTCTTCTACCCTTTTCTCTCATATACACTCAGGGTTTCCGGGTCAAACTGAGAGGGCCGCTGGTTCGGTGTGAGGGGGCCCCTAACTCATACCTTACCTTAGTGTGCTCCTAACAGTTCTATCTCGGGGTTCATTTTAATTAGACACTTCCTATGTTCATTGGGCTCATTGGTTTAGGCCTGAGGATCGTTCGCTCTGATACCACTTTGTAACACCCCGGTTTATGAAGGAGCCTTTAGCAAGACATTCCCTAATAAACCGGACTGTTACCATCTCGGTTTCCCGAGGTAGTGAATAACAAAGTACAACAATACCAAAGTACTTTAAATTAAAACTTAACGATTACATGTTTATTACAAATTATCCAACTAAACTTAATATAAGATAAATACAACTCGCAGCGGAAAATAAATTAAGTGATAAAATCTTCTATGTGATCTAGACTTCTAGGTAGATTGGCCAAGTCCTCACGCATCCCATAGCTCCCAAGTCAGCTAATCTTTAGTACCTGTCAAATCTGCTCCCCATTATGGTTCATCACAGGTGTTCACGAATACACAGGGTCAACCACGAGGTTGAGTAGGGAAAACAATGAAACAATAAAATATGATATGCATGCTCCTCCTTCACCTCCATCTCCATCTCAACCCATCGCACACATCCCCGGAACGCCCAGCCATACCGATCCCCGGTAGACTATATATATCGACCGAAGTCGATCTGCCAGCTCGCAGCTGAGGACACCAGGGCAAGTCCTGCAGAACCCGCCTGGGCCTTATCACAACATCACATCGTATCACAACCTCGTCACCACCACACCATCCTCCAACTCCAATGCATATGAAATGCTCAACAGTAATTATGCAATATAATATGTATATCAAATGAATGAAATCATGCCAGCTACTGAATGTTGTGATATCATACTCAATACGATCAATTCAGTCAATCACTTTCCCGTATGTATAAATCATAACATAAGTCAACATCCAGAAATCAAGTCAACACAATTCGATCAATGATGATAATAGGACAAGTGTATTTCCCTACCTCAAAGTGCCAGCAAATCCAATTACGCAGTTAAAGCAGTCCAGAAAACAAAGCAATGCATTTGATTATCGATCCTTCACAAATCCGTCACCTAAAACAATTATAATATTTATAATTACTAACTACTAAATATAGACATCTCTCAAAATAGAAACTTTCCCGATATAGTAACTTTCCACTTTAATCAGTCCCGACTCAAAACCCGACTTGAATTATTTAACCGACTCGGGAATTAAATTAAATAACTAATATGATAAATAAAAGATTAACGAATTATACGATTAAGAAATACCCGAATCAAACTTTAAACAACTCAAACATCCCGACTCAACCCGTCTCTAATTAATTAATAACTCGGAAAAAGATTAATTAATTAAGGATACGATAACTTAAATAATAAGGACACGAATCGAACCCGCTAAATAACACGCCCCAACCACGGTTTCCAGCCCATTTCTCGACTCCACACGCCACCCAACCACCGTGACAACCACCAGCCGTGTCCCCCACTTCGACCCGACCACCAACAACCACCCCACAGGGTCGACTCCCGCCGGCGAGTCAAACCAGCGCCGCCAATTGGCCTGGTTCACCCCCACGGCTCACCAAACACCTCCTGTTTTCCTTTTACCACCACCGCAACCCACAACCCTACCCCTGCCAAACCACCACGCCCTTGCTCGCCGTCTGCCCACGAACACAGACAACCCAGCACCACCTTGTCGACCTCCCCCTAGTCGACGGTGGCACCACCCCAAGGCTACCCATCTAAACCCGCCTGAAACCCGTGTATAAAACCCGTTCTTCGCACCCCCGTCGCTGCCACCTCTCACCGCCCCTAGCACCACCTAAAACCACCATAACCACCACCATTTCACTCGTCCCTTACCACTCTACCCATATACCCCGACAACCACCACCAGAAACACCTCTAACAGACACGCACCCCCCCACAAAAACCCGACAGAAAGAAGAAAAACAGAGGAAGTGAGTTGCGTTCTTACCTTCCTGCCACCACAACAGTCACCACGGCCACCCTAGGTCGTCGACAATAGTCCTTTGCTCGTCCTTGCTGCACCGTCAACAGCCACTCTCTCTCTCTCTCTCTCTCTCGAATTGCGTGTAGGATGGTGTTTGGATCTGAAGAAAGGAGGGAGGCGGGTTGAGGGAGTGTGAGATGAGGGAGGCGGTTTGGGTAGGGTTATTAGGGTTAGGGTATACTATTAGGGTTAGTTAGGTTTAGTTGGGCTTAGGGTTTAGTTGGGCTGAACAGTTAATGGCCCAACTCAAATGGTTAGCTCACATTTCGAATCCTATATAAACCCGTCTCAATTAACTTGTATCGACATAACGCGAGTTAAATAAAATAACTTAACATAATTATCGACCCAACAATCTACCCGACTTAATTAGGGATATAAAATGTATAATAAATAATATTTAATAATAATATCCATTTAATTAATTATATAAAAATACGGGGTATTACAAGGACCCTTTTGAGAATTTCTTCTTGTAAAACTTGAGGCATACGACGTACCAAAGATTTTAGGGACTCTTCATCTGATTGTGCAGGATTGAACATATAAATCATAGGGATGATTGAGGAAATTTGACGTTGTGTTCTTGACAGGAAATCTGGAAGGAAATTATCTTTTCCTTTTATATGTTTGACATCAAACTTCCATTGAGAAAACCAGCTTGCCCAACGGAGTAGTTGTGCTTGGGGAAGAGTTTTCTGCTTAAATTGTATCATTTTTGGGAATGATGACATGTCCATTTCTATCAGGAAATGTTGCCCAATAAGATGGAATTCGAATTTTTCAATACCTCTTTTGGTCGCAGGATCTCCTTGTAAGTTGCGTGGTAGTGTTTTTCACCTTCTTTGAAAGCTCCGCTCTTATATCCACATATCTGCCTATTGCCTTTCTTGTCTTCTTCAAGTAGGACAGCACCCCAATAATAATCACTTGCATCTGATTGTAGAATTCTTTTTCCTTTTGAAGGGATTGTTAATGCTGGGAGAGTTTTTGTAATGCGTTTCAACTCTCTTATGGCTTCTGTGCATTCTTGGTTCCAAGGAGCAGCATTTTTCTTCAACTAGGCTGATAATATTGACTTGTGCTTTGCTAGGTCATGAATAAAATCTGCCATGTAATTGACAATACCAAAAAATTGCTGGATTTGCTTGTAAGAGAGCTTTTCATCTGGAAATTCTTCAAGTTGGGTAGCAATATGAGGTTGGAGATAATATTGACCTTTGGGAATTTGCATTCCAAGAAAATCAATTTTTGTTTCTCCAATAACCATCTTCTTTTCTGAAAGCATTATCCCGTATTGTTGAACGATATCATGGAACTTAGTTATCAGGGCTGAATGCGAATCAATATCCGTGGAAAATAAGAGGATATCATCTATGTAGACCAGGGCGTCGGTAAGGATGGGTTTTAAGATTTTAATCATTGCTTTCTGGAATAAGGATGAAGCTGTTTTCAACCCAAATGGCATAACCTTCCATTGGTAATATCGGTCAGGAATGCAGAAACCGGTTTTTGGCCTTTCTTCTGGTTTAATTCCTAATTGCCAAAATCCAGCTTTAAGATCAAATTTTGAAAATATCTTTGCTTGGGGTAATTTTTGGAAAAGAACCTCTCTTTTGGGTAGTGGAAACTTGTCATCTGTAAGGAAATGGTTAAGAGGTTGGTAATTGATAACCAACCGCAATTTTCCACGTACTTGTTCTGCTCTTTTGTTGACATAAAATGCTTCACAAGCCCATAGGGAGGTTGTTGGCTCAATTAGGTTTTCTTTTTATAGCTGGTCAATTTCTTGGAGGGCTAGAGTGTAATGATCTGGGTTCATTCCTATATGACTCGCCTTTGTTGGGTTGACATTCTCATTCTTTTTAAATGGCAAAGTGATAAAGAATTCAGGATTTTGCCATAATGGAGAGGAGCATTTGTGAGAAATTCAGAGTGAGACTCTGCACATGAGGTTTTGGCTATGCTATCTCTTATGGGATGAAGGATTTCATAAGAATAAAGGTGAGGGGTTGATGTCCATGGCAACAAATGATTTTTGTGTTTTAGGCCTTTTGGATGCCATGATACTCTTCTAAGACTGTGTAGGACATCAAAACCAAGTATAAAGTCTTTTCCAGGAAGATCAGACCCATATACTCTAGTTTTCAGTGTATAACCCGGAAATAGTTGAATGTAGATCGACTTACTCTTAAGAGATATATAGAAAACGTGTCCATTTGCTGCCTTAAATGCTACAGAGCATGCCTCCCAATGTGATGATGGGAGAATACTCGGTTTGATTATGGAGGATGCAGCACCAGTATCAAAGTATGCAATAACATGTATTGGTTTGTCATATTTATTTGGGAAAATGTAGATTTTTGCATTTGGGGAAGGCTGAAAGGGATAAGTTGGAATAATATCATTTTGTGGTTCTGCCTTATAGGCTTATATGGGACAAAGATCAAACCTGACAAATTGATCGGTAATACCTTCATAGTCAGAGTCTTGGTCTGACTCCTCGAATGAATCCTCCCCAGGTTCCATTCCCATTGCCAAAATGGTGTCATCCGTTGGTTCATCATCAAGGGAGAAAGATGGACTCAACATCGGCATCATCAATATCTTCAATTTGTGCCAGATATCACATAAGATTATCTCTTTTCTTTTTGTTTAGGCAATCTTTTGCATAATGCCCTTTCTTTTTGCAAATATAGCACCGATTTGATTTCTTGAACCCCCTCTGTTTTTTCTTTCTGAAAAATTTCCATTTTTTGTCTCCAGATAATCGGGGAAATCTTTTCTTCCATTTCTTCTTGTAACCTCTGTGTTTTCTTTCCTCTGAGGATGTGCATCCATATTTTTTTAGGTTTGCACTTAATGGAGAGCTCAGGGTGATCACATGCTTTTCCCAGAAGTTTTCCTTGTTCTTGTAGTTGCTTGAAAAACTTCTGGTGGTTACATAGTTTTTCAAGAGCTGCAAGCGATGTTTGATAGAGTTCTCCTAGTGTGGCAGTATTTAGGGGTATGTTTTTGAGGGAGAACTGCCTAGCGGTTTCGTTTCCCAATGGCTCTGGAAGGGAATTTAGATAAGCTTGCTTGAGATTTACATCATCCATTCCTCCAAGAGCATAAAACCGCTTGGACATTCTTTCATAATGTCGTTCAAGATCTTTTCGCATGAATGAACAACATTTCATACTGAGGAATTCTTCTCTTGCTTGAGTTGTGTAGTGATCCCAAGCACCCAAAAATTCATTATGGAGGACTGTCGGATTTGCAATTGTCTATAACCTCCAAGACTAATCCACCATTGCCGCAGACGGCCATAAAATCTTGAGACTAGTCTATCTATTACTGTTGTAAGTTGAGCTCCAGGGTAAAGAAGTTGTTCGGTACACCAGGCATGCATCTCGTAAATCTTATCTCTCCATTTTGAATGTGGGATATTATCAAAGGAGAAACCATGGCCTGGTATATCTTTAGGGTTCCAACCTGGTGGAGGATGAGTTTCAGGTTGTTCAGTTTCTTCTGATTCTCTGTATCACTCTCAACGACTTCTTCAACTTGAGTCGGTTTAGCCATCATGAATTCTGGCATTAAAATCTCGTCTACTGAACATTGAGACATAGGTTTCTTTATTTTAGGATTGGCTATTTTGGTTAAAAAGGAAGAGATGGGATTATGATATTCCATCATGAATTGTGAGGCGTCTTCTGGATTTTGAGTTGTAGAAGGTTCAGTTTGGGTTACTGTAGATGTTTTTCCTTCATCAGTTGATGTTGACGCCTCTTTTTTGTGACATGTCCTTCCTCCAAAACTTTTGTTGGAAGGAAAGACGATGCTCCGAAAGGATTTGATTCTGGAGGTAGTATAGGGAGGGGTTGTGGATGTTTTTCAAAAGGTGGTGTATAAATTGGGTATGGAGTGAATATGTCACAGGGCATATTTGGTGGTGTTTTTGGATTTTGTAAGGAGGATAACTGTGCTTTTAGGTATTTTAATTCGGACTCTTTTTGGGAAATAATTGGAGATGCTACGGAAACTGTCGTTGCAAGTCGCAAGAGTTCTTAGTGTAATGAAGAGATCTTTTGATGTATCTCTTTTACTGCAAGATCCATGACTGTCACCTTTTCATCTAGTTACTGCAATAGATTGTTTTGGGCTCGTGCATTTTCTGATTGCCAGTTTAATGTTGCCTCTGCAGCACTTATCTGCTTTGTGGAACCATCAGGGTTTTTGATGACAGGATTTTTAATTTTCCAAGAATGTTTTGAATTTTCTTCTTCAAACTCGGTTGGTGGAAAATTTATGTCTCGAGAAGAGGATGGACCAAACATGAAACAGGTAGGGATCTCTTTTTGTGGATTGGTAAGTTTTTCTTGGCTGGAATATTGTACATAGTATTCAAAAGTTTTTCCAGTTGGTTCTCCCAAGAGACCAACATTAGGATCCCCTAATATATATATTTATCTTTAAGAATTTTTTGTGAGGATTTTTTGTTTTTGTTTCTTTTCTTTGGATAGTCATCTGAGTCTGTCATCATGCAATTTTCACAGTCACAGATGTCAAAGTACTTGTGTCCTCACTCATCTTTAAATACGTATACTGGATCTCCAAGAGAGTTAAAGAAATGTATAGGAATATTAAGGTAACTCTCATTTTGTTTCATTGGAATGAAAAGTGGAGTGATAGTATTTATTTCAGTACAGAAGATTGGTGGACACGATTTTTCATTTGGTTCTTTTTTGAAAAAGATCTCAATGGTGCCATCTTTTTGTTTGGTAATTTTGGAGTCTATGGATTGTATAGAAGTGTTAACATCATGTATTCTTTCATAATGAGTAATCCAGGACTCTGGGAGCAGTTTGATGAGTTCATCTTTAGAATTTGTCTGGGTATATGGATGCAAGAGGGGCTATGTGGTGATTCTAATTGAATAAAGAGAGCATCATTTGTATCCCTTGGAATACTAAGATCCATTGCATGGTTTTGGACTCTATATGCCATTTGATGGTGTAAAGTTGCGGCATATGTGTTTCCAATTTGTGGGGTTCCAGTTATTTGCAGCTGGATTTGAAGATTTTGGAGAATTTGTGGGTCTTCTAATGCAATATTAAAATTTGGAAACAGGGTAATAAATACAGTACCTGCATTGAGTGTTGTTTGTATGGTTGCAATACAAGCATGTTTGTATTCTTTGTACCTTGTATCCAATAGGGCTATTCGTGCCACAATAGGAAGACCTTTCCTTCCATGGAGAGTTAGTGCTAAACGTAATGCTCCATAATGAAGGTGGGTGTAACCACTTGTTTTCCAGGAGTGAAGCATAGCTTCACTAAGTCGGAGAGGAATCATTTGTTCTGCTTCTGTAGCTGGAACAAAATGTTGTTCTAACTGTGAGGCCAGAACAATCTCTCTAACTGTATTTTTATGTGGGCCAAGTGCCTGTTTGATTACTTTTGGAACATTCCGACTCGGCATTTTAAACGGTTTATAGAAATGAAGCGGTTTTTGACCCGGACTCCAAATGAACTCTAATTACTGTCAAAACGACCGTATCGGTGCGTAGATAACGACCATGAGGTTGACTCGAGTGTTTGAGCTATCACTTGTCGATGAACTTACGAACTGCCATATAATTGTTCCGCGTATCAAACATGCGGCGCAATCATCACTGGGTGGTTGGCGAGAGGTGCAGAAATGAGGTATCTACACTCCATCAGAGCTCTAAAACTCCAGATAGAACATTTTGAAGTGGACCCTTATACGAGCAACCATACTTCCAAGTTACTACTTAGACGTACAAAAGATCTTATAATTTTAAGAAAAATGACAGTATTACATATTTGACCCGTCTACATCTTTAGACGGATATACCTGTCTACAATGAGACTAATTGAATGTTTTCTTGGTACAAATATTTCTTTCTTTTTAAATAAAAGAGTTAATTAACTATATCATTATAATAAGTAAAATATTCCAATATTAATCATTTTATCGCTCTTTCTCTCACCTAAAAAAATATTAGAACTTGAAAAATTAACATAAAGAATTAACATTACGTAACGTAACATTTAAAGTCACTTATATAATATATGTACACTACTGATGTATGTACTTTATTTAAAAATTCGGCTTGAAAATTAAAAAATAAATAACTTATTGTTAAACTACTAAATTTGAGTGCAAAAAGAGATGATATTTATTGGGATTTTGTCAAACACAACCTTTAAAAAAAAATTCCAAACACCACCTTTAAAATTTTTTTTTGTCAAACACAACCTTTAATATAATTTTTTTTGTCAAACACGACATTTTGGCCGAATTCCGTCAACTTAAAGCATTTCCTAACCATTTGCAATGAGGTGACTTTCAGTCGATGTTTGAGATAGGAAACGAGGTTGGTTTGAGGTATTCTTGGACTCATTGAAAATGTGGAAAGTACGGGCTTTTCAGGGGTTGTCAACACGGTGATCAAAGGTGGCCCTATGTGGGGTCAATTTGTGTGTAAAGTAAGGTTGGTATGTAGGTAGAGGGGAGTGTAAGGTCTGGGTTTATAGTGGATGGTCAGGGGATTTTCGTGGGTTTTTTAATTGGCTATAATGCTTTATTTGGTGTGAAATTTAGTATGTAGGTAAAGGGGAGTGTAATGTAGGTCGTAGTTGTATTGTTTGTAGTGGTTGTTGGTTGCAAGTGATGGTTTAAAGGGATTCAAAGTACTTTCTCACGTGCGAAACACTGAAGTGACCGGAAATGCTTTAAGTTAACGGAATTCGGCCAAAATATCATGTTTGACAAAAAATTATATTAATGGTTTGGTTGTGTTTGACAAACTTTTTTTTAAAGGTGGTGTTTGGAAAAACTTTTTTTTAAAAGGTTTTGTTTGACAAAAAAAACCCCATCTAACTATATGTAATTATATAATTTGTTAAACTACCAAATATTATATGTTATTGTTGATTTGTTTTAAATGAGGCTTACCGAGTTACCTGTACCAACCATTTATTGATTGTGTGAAAAGTCCAAATAAATTTCACTATTACTCTTAAGAGCTCCTAAGTTCCAAGAACGACTCCTATTTATAATCATAGGATCACACCAGCTTATGGTAATCTTCCGATGTGAGACAATTCTACTATTTATACTTAGAATATTCACCACTAAACCTGGTCGGGCCAGTTCGACTCTCTCATTTTTTTTCAAGTTAATTCGGGACGGGACGGGTCATTTCATGTTTCGGGTCTGTTTTGATATGTTGTTTGGGTCAAGCTGGTGGGGTCATTTCGGGTTTCGGGTCTGTTTTGATAAGTTGTTCGGGTTAAGCGGGTCGGGTTATTTCGGATTGGGATTTTCAGGTCAATGAATAAAAGAGAAAAAGTTATTTCAAATCTTTTCAGTTCAATTAGAGTTATATTGATTGATTAAGTCATTTTCGGGTTGGTTGGTATCGGATCGGGTCATTTTTGGGTCGGGATATTTACGGGTCAAGAAAGTTCGGGTCATTTTCGGGCTGGATTAGGTCAATTCGGTTTTTGGTCACATTCGGGTGAAGTATATCGGGTCAATTTCGGGTATCGGGTCATTCTTTTTGGGTCGGGTCTATCGGTTCGGGTTGCTTTTGCCAGGTCTATTCACCACACCTACATTATTTTTCAATGTTGGTGATGCGTGTCCTAAATATGATGTTTTACACATCATATTTAAAATTCGACGGGTATTTGGGAGAGATTCAGATATAGCGAACTTTGATGCGTGTCCTAAATATGATGTTTTACACCCTATTTTACACGCATTTCAGAGCTCAAATGTGTAGTTTATTCTACTATATTCCCTTTTTCCGTCTACTTCCGTGTTTTTGTGTAATATTGCAGAAATGTGAAGAATGCAGCGGAAAATGAGCCGAATCCGTCCCCGAGTACTAGGCATAGGACCTGACGTGTAGTAAAGACTCGGGAAGCGAACTTGGTGCGCGTATCAAGGCCTGAAAGATAGATTTTCGAGAGTTTCAGAAGCGGATTACCAGCTGACTTGGTCTATAGACTGACCTACATGGTCTATAGACTGTCAGAATGCTGAACAGTTTACTGCAGGAAGAGCAGTCAGTCGATCGACTGAGGTCCATGGTCGATCGACCACATGAGCCGACGTGCAAGTTCTATTTTAAGTCAGAAGCTTTTGATATTCTCGGCCTTTGGTCGATCGACTGGTTGATATGGTCGATCGACCACTTTTGCAACCTAACGAGAATTAAAAGATTTTTACCTAAGCCCATATGTAATTAGGTTTGGAGAAGGGTTTTATGTGACACTTCTATATAACGTAACTCCTTCCTACTGCTTTAGATATAGGAAATTTGGGAGAGATTCAGATTTACATACCCAGTTTGTTCTACAGTTTTCATTAGTTTTCAATACAGTTCTTCTTTTGCATCCGGATTCATTTTCTTGCTTTCTCCATTTCTGGTAATTCTTGTTCTAATTTTAGTTTACTTTTATTCCTTCTTATTAGATTAGAATTGATTAGTTAGAATCCTTAAGCCCTAATTCCTTGTTTTATGCGGTTTTATTGTTCATTCAATTTAGTTATGAATTCTGTTGTTTTCATCTTTAGTTTCGTTATTGTTGTTAATTCCAGTATGAGCAGCTAAACCCTTCGTGCTAAGATGTAGGGGATCTGTAATGTAGGCGGCGTAGAATTCGTAGACCTGATACCCTTGGTCGATCGACTGAGCCCGTTGGTCGATCGACCGGCTCACGCAAGATCAGCTCCGTTTTAATTGATTAAATTGCTTAATTTGACAAATCGAGTGCACGCGACTAGTTGAATACTTAGTAATTGACCGACCCATTAGATCGAAAGATAGGGGAGGGAATTAGACTACCAATTGAAACGATTAAATTATACTGAGATCGAAAGATAGGTAAAATTTAGGCTTTTAAGAATCACTTTTCAGGGCGAGAGTCAGCACTAGTGATACTTAGGGACCCGTAGCTAGATCGAAAGATGCTACCTGTTAAGAATGGACCGAGAAGACTTCTTATTTTCCCGTCTTACGTGATTATTTCAGACTTACCTAGGATACTGCCGTCGAAACTACAGTGAACCGACCATCTTAGCATCCTTTTAATATTTGATTTCATCTATTTTCTTTAATTGCTCATTTATTTGCTTTAGTTTAGTTTTAATTTTATGGCCTTTAGTTATAGAATCATTCAAATCAAACCCCGCCCCCAAAAAACATTACTTTAGACTTAAATTAGACAACTTTAAATTGCTTGCCTCCTTGTGGATCGACCACGATCGCCACTATCTATAGTAGTAGTTTGGAATATAAATTTTATTTTTGATACTTTACGACGGTATCAAATTTTGCGCCGTTATTCGGGGAGACAATTGTTTAATTTTTAGTTGTTTTAATTTTTTAGTCTTTTTCTTAGTTTAAGGGACATCTGTTCCTTAAACTGTTCTCATATTCTACTTGTAGTTTCCTCTTATGCGCAGGTCACAAGGTGGTGAATTACTACCGTTAGATCCTGAGATCGAGAAGATCTTGCGTGAGTTGAGACTATCATCTAGATTATTGCCGACAGAGGAAGAGCTGAGTACTCTGTCCAGTTATTAAGAGAACGAGTTATTTGAGGAGGATCCACCTTCATCTCCTATTTCTACTTCTTCAGCTGAGACCGTTACATCTCCAGATATGGCTGAAGAAGCAAGTATAGCCAGTCACTCCGAGCCAAAAGCTGAGAATCTCTATAAGGGATTCGCGTTGCCAGCTGGGACGGATAGAAAATTCGAAGCGAAACCGTCCTACATTAACTTGGTTGAGAGAAACCAATTTGGGGGAGCTGCAAATGAAGATGCAGCTAAACATATGGAGATATTCATTGACTACTGTTGTTCCATACCCCCACCAGCAGGTGTGACCCAGGACCAGATAAAAGAGACGATGTTCATATTCTCGCTTCGTGATCTTTGCTAGGGAGTGGTACCGAGATCCGGATCGATTTGCTAATGGGATTACCGATTCGAATTCGGCTGGCCCTAGGATTTTATAAAAAATATTTTCTCGCATCGAAGACCAATGCGATTAGAGCTCGATCACAAGCTTTAGACGGGGTTCGATGAGGATTTTCATGAGGCATGGGTCCGTTTCAAGAGACTGGTGCGATCTATTCCGCACCATGGGTTCGAGCAATGGTTCCTATGTAATCAATTCTATAATGGGCTTTATGATGATCAGAGGGCTATCCTGGATGCTGCAGCTAATGGCAGATTCCAGGAGAATAGTGAAGAGACTAAGGGGTGGAAGATTATTGAAGATATGGCCACCCATAAAGCTGAGCATGGGAATTCTAGAGGAAATCAGAGAAGAGCAAAGTTGAATCTCCTACTACAGTGCAATAGAGGCCCATCTTGCGAGATTCGACAAGCTAGATTTTGGGGGATCCCAAAAAGGTGGGATATATAAAGTTAATGCAGTTTCAGACGGTCCCTTTACATGCAAAAGATGTGGAGGAGAGGGACATGTTTCGGAGTTTTGTACTAGTTCGAATGAAACATGTGCTGCCTTTCAACATTTTAGGCAGACTGGTGCTTATCCCGATCCCTCTAATGTCCACCCCAATTTGAGGTGGACTAACCAGAATGTCCTTAATCCGGGTCCACCACCGCAGCAGCAGCAGCAAAACTATGTGCCCCCTCATAAGCAGCAGCAGTATCAAAAGCCTCCCTATGTGCCTCAGCAGCAGCAATTTCAAGGTTCTGATATTTCTGTATTGAAAAACATGGTTTATAATTTGTCGGGTTTGCTGCAAAAGGAGTCTCTAGCTAGAGAGACTTCTACAAAAATGTTGGAGAGCCAAATTGCCCAACTGGCAAGCAAAGTGCAACTAGAGCTCCGGGACAATTACCGTCGCAGCCGGATCAAAAAGAGACTCTTAATGCGATTACTTTGAGGAGTGGGTCTACCCTTGATGGGCCCACTATGGTCGAAGATGTTACTGAAAAAGATGATGCGGAATCGAGTAAGAAAAAGGTGGAATGAAAAAGTAGCAAGAAAAAGACGATCAGCAGGTACATCAGTCGATCGACTGACACACCTGGTCGATCGACCAACTCGGTTAACATTAAAGTTTCTGATCCTGAGGAAGCCAGTCGATCGACTGACCTACATGGTCGATCGATCAAGATACATCGATCGGGAACCTTTTCGTCCTCCAATGCCGGATAACTTGAGGGACTACTTATTTCGGGGTACGACGACTCAAATTATCGAGGCAAGATCCAAATGCTGATGGGTCGATTCGGTTCCAAAGTATGACCCTACGACGGTTAATGGTTCATTCTTGAGACGGTCTGAAGAAGGTTCGAGCTACAACAAGGACAAAGTAGTGGATTTTCAGCCTAAGTCCACTGATGCCGGTATGAGAGACCTAGAGGAGAGGGCTAAGTTGCTTCTTTGACCCCTTATCCAGAGAGATTGGTGCCGACAAAGGAACATATATCGTTTAACAAGTTTGAAAATGTTATTCGTAGTTTAAATGTGCAAGTTCCTTTCTTAGAATTGGTTAATCAAGTGCCTGCCTATATGAAATTTATGAAGCAGCTGTTGTCTAAAAAGAAGTCACTTGATCTTTTGTGCAATCTGTCGCACTAATCGAGGAGTCATCTTCCTATTTGACTCATACTGCACCTCATAAGCTAGAAGACCCAGGTAGTTTTTCAGTCCCATGTAATATTGGCACCTTTTCTATTGAGAAGGCATTGTGTGACCTAGGGGCCAGTATTAGTGTTTGCCTTTGAGTCTTGCTAAGAAATTGAGATTGACTAGGTTTGCAATTACAAACATGACAGTACAGATGGCTGATCGTTCTGCGGTCCGGCCTATAGGAGTCTTAGAGGACATTCCTGTGCAAATAGGAAAGTTCTTTTTCCCAGTTGACTTCGTTGTGCTAGATATACCCGAGGATGCTCACATTCCTATCATTTTGGGTAGACCATTTCGCACACCGCTTTGGTGCGATTATAGATGTTGGCTCGGGGACATTGACCTTTAAGGTAGGAAAATAGTCCATTGTTTTTGCCCAGACCTATAAGAAGAAGGATGATATGTACCCAGTAACTTGCAATGTGGTTAAATCTTATGTTGTGTTGCCTGATATGCCTGTCCCTATGCATATAACACCTCCGCCCCAGATTGGGAGCAAATTGGAGGAAGATCCTTCTGTTTTGACTATTGGGGAGTGGTTTGGGAATTTAGAGCCGCATGTTGCCCGGTTGTGAGAGAGACCATTGTGCGAGAGAGGCGGTCTAGGTGTCCGAGCTATGCAACCGATGAGGAGCCGGATGGGGAGCGGTCAAAGTGACGGAGTCCGATTTGGATTTTGATGAGCCAGACGAGGTCAGTGATTGGGAAGATGTTAGAGATGTTGATCCGTTGAGTTCTGCGAATATTGGAGTTGTCAGGAGTGCAGCTGAGAGGATGAGCACTGTAGAGGCTACTTCTTGTAGCCAGAAGCCGAGCAAGTGGGCCATTCCGTGGCCATTATTGATCAACTATTAGTTGATCAAATTCTTTTAAAACAATTTATTTACTATTTATTCCGTTTTAGACTATTTACTGTTTTTTGGTGTGCGCAGGACTTCGCTTTAATTTGGTTTTCTTAGGATTTATTTAGGCTATAGACTTTACATTTGGGTTTAGCGCAATTTTGGGTGCTGTATTATGTGCATTTGCAGGTTGTTAGACCATATTGACTCACGCTATTTGAGTTAATTCGAAGAAAGCACTGTCCTCGTCAGGTATATCAGTCGATCGACTGGACTATGTGGTCGATCGACCGCTTCCCGCTGCTGTACCTGTTTTCGATCATTCCCCTGATGTGTTTGGTCGTTTTGCGGAGCACGAAAGGGAGTTTTCTCCTTATTTTCTTTCCTTTTCATTCATCTATCCGCTTTCTTCAGCTTAATTCTTTGCACATAATTACCGCTTCAACTTTGTTTTCTCGGATAATGCACGGTATTTTCTGTCCTTTCAGGTACTTATGGTAGCACTGTTGGCTACTGAAACCTCCTAGCTCACGCTGGTTTGGGGAGGTTTCCGTCTGCGCTTAAAGTCTTGTGAGTTTCCGAGTCACCTTCATGTCTTTTTAGTTAATATTATCACAAATTCCCATTTCCCTTGATTATTTTCTCTTACGATTTTGCACAATGAGGGCATTGTGTGATTTGGTTTGGGGAAGGGTTTTGCGTTGCATTCATTCTGCTTTGCATTCACGTTTACATTTTTGTCTTGCATTGTTGTTTATTTTCTTCTTATATACCGAAAATTCCAAAAAATTGAAAAATTTCGAAAAAATTCAAAAAAAATTGCACGTTTATTTTAGCATGTAGGTCGAGTCTGAACGGTAGTATTTCAATGATGACATTGCATTTTCATCTGTTTATGCCTAAGCCGTGCTTAATTAACATGTTATTAGTAGAGTCTAATTGCATATCTACGAGTTTTCGTTAATTTATTCGCTGAATCTTGAGACTTGACTTAGAATTTTGGCAAACTACATTATATTCTGAGTTTTAGAGCCTTATAACTGGTGACATTCATGACCAGTTCATCTAGGATGTGAGTATTACTCCTTATAAGACATGTTATATCAATATGCATAAATATGAACTTAATCTGCTTAATACCTGTATGCATTCGGTTTGTGGTTTGTTGATACATGTGGAAGAGGTTCCCCTTTATTCCATTTTACCCATAAGCCCCACAAAAGCCAAATTTGTTTTTTTGTCCCATAAGCTACATTCCATATTTAGCCTACCCTTGCTGAGCTAGTATTGGTAGTCGTTCGGGAATATTTTATTGTATTTTAGTTTTTATGTCTCGTGTTGAGAATATGTTGGTGAAATGTTGAAGGGAAAGAAGAAAAAAAGAAAACAGGAATTCGAGAAAGAAAAAAAAAGAAAAAAATCACATGATTGAATCTTCATTAGTTGGTGATTTTATATTCCCATGTTGCGATTAATATCATTTGGGGAATTAAGTTTGTATGGAGAATGTGATATTTGTGCTTACTATTAGCACCGTTTCGATTGAAATCTTGAGTATGAAGTTGGAATATTTTATAGTTTGGTTTTCAGTAGTTACTAGCTTGGCTTTAACTCCTTTATCCAAATTCGTTTTAGCCCCTTCTTACCCATAGCCTCACATATCCAAATTGTATCCTCGGCATGTGTCAATGGTCTTTTAATGGTTGGAATGCATATGTACGGTTGTAGGGATTATTTTCATATTAGATTGCAGGCATGTTCTTATAGGTCATAGTTAGGTGAGAGTCTTTACAAAAATTACTTCTTTCTATCTTTACATATATTCACCTATGTTTATTGAGTGATTTGAGCGACCCGTGAGAGTCCAATATGATAAGTCTCTATAGTCTAAAGTTCAGCAATTTTTAACGACTACATAACTCGTTTGCATGATTCATATTACTAATTGATTGTTGATTTTTAGCATTAAACTGGTTTAGGCTTTGCAGTTTGCATTTCGCTCTGAGAATGAATGCGTTCCATTAGGTTTTAAGATCGAGTCTAGTCTTGCTTGGGGACAAGCAAGGGTTTGGTTTGCAAAAGTTTGATGCGTGTCCTAAAGATGATGTTTTACACCCTATTTTACACGCATTTCAGAGCTCAAATGTGTAGTTTATTCTACTATATTCCCTTTTTCCGTCTACTTCCGTGTTTTTGTGTAATATTGTAGAAATGTGAAGAATGCAGCAGAAAATGAGCCCAATCCGTCCCCGAGTACTAGGCATAAGACCTGACGTGAAGTAAAGACTCGGGAAGCGAACTTGTTGCGCTTATCAAGGCCTGAAAGATAGATTTTCGAGAGTTTCAGAAGCGGATTACCAGCTGACTTGGTCTATAGACTGACCTACATGGTCTATAGACTGTCAGAATGCTGAACAGTTTACTGCAGGAATAGCAGTCAGTCGATCGACTGAGGTCCATGGTCGATCGACCACATGAGCTGACGTGCAAGTTCTATTTTAAGTCAGAAGCCTTTGATATTCTCGGCCTTTGGTCGATCGACTGGTTGATATGGTCGATCGACCACTTTTGTAACCTAACGAGAATTAAAAGATTTTTACCTAAGCCCATATGTAATTAGGTTTGGAGAAGGGTTTTACGTGACACTTCTATATAACGTAACTCCTTCCTACTGCTTTAGATTTGAGATTCAGATTTACATACCCAGTTTGTTCTACAGTTTTCATTAGTTTTCAATAAAGTTCTTCTTTTGCATCCGGATTCATTTTCTTACTTTCTCTATTTCTGGTAATTCTTGTTCTAATTTTACTTTACTTTTATTCCTTCTTATTAGATTAGAATTGATTAGTTAGAATCCTTAAGCCCTAATTCCTTGTTTTATGCGGTTTTATTGTTCATTCAATTTAGTTATGAATTCTGTTGTTTTCATCTTTAGTTTCGTTATTGTTGTTAATTCCAGTATGAGCAGCTACACTCTTCGTGCTAAGATGTAGGGGATCTGTAGTGTAGGCGGCGTAGAATTCGTAGACCTGATACCCTTGGTCGATCGACTGAGCCCGTTGGTCGATCGACCGGCTCACGCAAGATCAACTCCGTTTTAATTGATTAAATTGCTTAATTTGACAAATCGAGTGCACGCGACTAGTTAAATACTTAGTAATTGACCGACCCATTAGATCGAAAGATAGGGGAGGGAATTAGACTACCAATTGAAACGACTAAATTATACTGAGATCGAAAGATAGGTAAAATTTAGGCTTTTAAGAATCACTTTTCAGGTCGAGAGTCAGCACTAGTGATACTTAGGGACCCGTAACTAGATCAAAAGATGCTACCTGTTAAGAATGGACCGAGAGAGGACTTCTTATTTTCCCGTCTTACGTGATTATTTCAGACTTACCTAGGATACTACCGTCGAAACTACAGTGAACCGACCATCTTAGCATCCTTTTAATATTTGATTTCATCTATTTTCTTTAATTGCTCATTTATTTGCTTTAGTTTAGTTTTAATTTTATTGCCTTTAGTTATAGAATCATTCAAATCAACCCCCCCCCCCCCCCAAAAAAAAAAACTGTTACTTTAGACTTAAATTAGACAACTTTAAATTGCTTGCCTCCTTGTGGTTCGACCCTGACTGCCACTATCTATAGTAGTAGTTTGGAATATAAATTTTATTTTTGATACTTTACGACGGTATCAGTTGGACAAATAACATACTAAGAAGACATCATCTTTTTCGAAACTAGTTTGACATCCAACATGAATCCCGAAATACGGAAAATTGCTACTCATTATATCTAATAGTAGTAGTCATATTTAATAATATGAGCAAATACTATCTATTAATATTCGTACGTTTTTTTTATTTTATTTTTTTTATCGTAATTAAAATATGTGCAAATAATATGAAATATATACTCCAATGATAACCCCACAAATCTAATTATATTATTTTCATAAAATTTTACCAACCATTTATTGATTATGCGATAAGAATAAACAAATTTCACTATTGTAGAGATAATAATACAAACTATTAAGAGTTATCTAAGACAATACTTAGAGCAACTCCAATGGTTGCATTTAAGGACATGCTTGCAATTATTTAAAACTATCAAGCAGTATGATAATAATTGGAGACGAAAAATATGATCCTACTTATATGCCATTGTAACTCTAGCAAGCTACATGCCTTATCTTTTAAATGGAAAGAATAAGTAATTAAAATATTATAAAATAATTTAAAATATAATAGTTATTGTCATGTGGAGTATTATAAGTTACAATGTATTGTAGTTTACCATTAGAGGACGATGCAGCTCGAAAGCTATGTTCCTTAGAAAAATGATGTGGAAAGGCAAGCATTGGAGTTGCTCATAAGAGACTCAAAGGATTTTGCGTTGATACCTGAAATTCCAAAGATGACTCATGTTTATAATCATAGGATCACCCCACCTTATGATAATCTTTTAATGTGGGACAATTATACTCCCTCCATTCAAATCCTTCTTCTTCTTTAATTTTCACGTTTGTCAACTTGTGTTGTATATTGTAAATAGGGTAAATTAATGGGATAAAAACTATTGGGATGCTTCTCAAAATACTCCCAACCTTTATTTTAACTACTAATATACTCAACTTTTACACCTTTTCGCTTTTAACAGAATTGGTCATTTTTTAACTTGTTGTAGCAGGTAAAAGATAGCGCGGGTCCTACCTTTCTCCTTCTATCTTCAATCTTCAATCTTCATCTTCCTCCTCTTCCCATTCAACATTAAAAATTCCTAGCATAATTTCTCCAGCTTATTATATTCGCTTCCCAAATAAATTAAGAGTGAATATAAGTTGTGTATAAACATACCTCCCTCATGACCCATCATCAACCCTTAGTCCAATAATCATAAGCAAAGATTGAAACATACCATCGATTCCAAGTAAATTCAGAATGAATCTAATTGAATCTATGACAATTCAGCTTCATCCACAAACCATTGAGTGAATCCCCATAAATAAACTCAAAACGCAAAACCCAGAATATCCAATTCCAATAACCAATGTAAAAACATCTTAATAAGAGCTCACAATATATATTGGCCAAAGATTCCAAACCTGATACATAACACTGAAATTTATTTATGATAACAGATCCATTTCGATATTTATAACAACAATTACAAAACAAGAAAATTTGTTCAAATCCCCAAACTAAACATTCTTCTAATAAAACCAAACCTATGGCAAAACCCTAGAAATAATTGGTAATTTTGGAGAAGATAACTGAAGTTTATGAGAATAGGAGAAGATCAATGGTGTTTTGGAGAAGAAATAAATGGCGTTTTGTTTTGGTAAAAATGCCAGGAATTAATCAAGAAGAAAATTGCAAACATATGGCAAAAACGACATTAGAAATTAATCCCAAGGAGTAGAAGATATAGATTGTGGGTTTATAACTTATTAAGGATAAAGTTAAGTAAGGAGAATGTTAATTTATGCTCCATGAAATATTTATAGATTGAATTGAGGGTTTATAACTTTTAACTCTCTTGTCTTCTCACCTTGATTAATGGTGTTTTGAAGAAGAGTAATGGCATTTTGAGGTTTTGAAGAAGGTTGCTGGAGTTTTCACAAAGTAGATGAGAATAGAAGAAGAAAGAGAATGGTTAAAAGAGAAATAAACCAGATCAACAGGTAACCTTTCCACCTGTTTTAGTAAAAGTGGAGGGATGTAATAGTTCGGCATATTGGTGGTTAAAATAAAGTTTAGAGTATTTTGAGAAGCACCCTAATAGTTTAGAGTATTCTCATTAAATAACCCTTCTAAATATCTATAACTACGTATTTGTAAAAATTATAAAAGTTTGATATTTCTAATGTACTCCTAAAAACGAATCAAACAAGATCCCACATAGATATATTTTCTCTTATAGATTGTCGAGAATATCGAAGATTCTTCGTAGATGTGAATAGTACTTTGTGATGGGAAACTTGGTATATGGCCATTTCTAATGGAGGCACCAGCTAAGATAAAATCAAAGAACAGAAGTGCAGGGACATTAGAAACCAAGTGTATAGAGTCAATCATTAAGCAAGTCACCAAAGATATGTTGATTAACGAAGTGCTTCCTACTATTAAAGTAAAATGGCCTGCTAATTACAGTAAAAATATTCTGATACAGCGGGATAATGCAAGATCCCATATAACAAATATGGATGAAGATTTTAGAAACAGTAACTCTCTTATAAGACCGTCCTATAGCATAGAACGGGCCCAATAGAAGTAAATTAACCCAATAAGAGTACTTTAGCCAAACGCAAATTAGAAAACTTCAAACTCTACATTCCTGCTACAATTCTTCAAAAACCAGTAACCCATCGTCAACTTCATCTTCTCCGTTGTGACTATTCCCGTCCGTCCACCCCCACCACCCTCGCAACCATCGACCCCACCTCCACCTTTGTGGCCTCGCTCATTCTGTTTTGATTTGCCAACTCTATCTCTTTCCCCAATTCAATTAATACAAAGAAGACAAAGTGCTGACAACCACCGATCGTCAAAAGTAGGATGAATTTTTGATCTTAGAAGCACTGATGCATTAAGATGAAAATCTAGGATTCAAACTTATAACAACTAATTATTTTAACTTGAATTTCTAAGTTTTTAAGTTAATAACTTTAAATTTTAAAATTAAAACTGAATTTTCCTATGTCGTAGTTTTCTAAAGTAGGGACTTTTAGTTTCATAAGGGAAGGTTTTAATTTCAAAACTGATATTTTTAATATGATAAGTCCATAAGATTTTTATGAAAGTTATTGAATGAGAAGGAGCTTGATAATTTAATGTTTTAAGTTCAAAACTTGTGACTTTGAGATGAATATGTACAGGGAGGGTAAGCGTGGAATAAGGTCGTCGTTCATGGTGGATTGGTTGGCGAGGTGGTGGGTTTGGGTTTAGGGTGGAGGAGCAGGAGCAGGAGCAGGAGGTTTCGCTGGTCTTTCATAGCGAAAGGGAGATTAAGATTAGAGAGGGTAAACGGAATTTGGGCTTCATTGCCATTTGGGCTCGTCTTTCTATAAGAGTGGTTTTATAGAATAATTTTTGTTTTCCTTATTTCCTTAAACGGATTATTCAGATTTTTATCCTTATTTCAGTAACTTTGTTGACTTCGTTGGGTTTGATGAAGATTGCGAGAGTGAGAAGAGAAATGATGCTGGTGAGGATGAAATCCTTGATTGTGGTGCTACTATTCTTGATTCTGGGAACGATGATGATGGTGATGTGAAAAGTAAGGAGTTTTTAAGGGATGATGATGAGAGAAAGGTGAAGTGGGTGAAGGGAAATGACGTGAGAGAATATGCGATGCCGGAAAGTTGCGATTTTGGTGATTACAGTGAGGCTATAGCCTGTTGTTCTTGATAGCTATGGGGAAATAGATACTTTTGTCCCTGATTCATGCATGCATGATAATGTTATGCAAGAAGATGAAAATGATGAGGCGAAGGCTAGGGCAGAGATGGCTAGATTTATGAAGGAAGATGTGGAGAAGAGAACCAAAAAATGGCTAGCAAGGCAAAACTCTCCTGAGCATAGACGTTGATTTTTGAAAGAGCCTTCTCAGTATTGGCCTTTGTTTATCCTTGAATTGGAAGATGAAGATGAAGGGAGGTCTAATTCTATTTTCCTTTTTCTCTATTTTTTGTTGCTTTCTTTGAAATTGGGTTTTAGTTCGGACTAATGATGAAAATTTGGCCTTTATGGATTTAATTTGACTCCTTTTATGAATTATTATGCTCAATGATCCTTTTTGAAAGCATTAGTGAGCCATGGATGACACGATCCATGCATTATGCCACCACAAGAGATTGTGATAAGGTTATGCAAGAATTGTATTGTCTAGTTTTCTTTATTTGGAATACTAATTGTTGCAGTCTTACAATAATGACAAAGACGATGCCTTTGACATTTCATTCAACTAAATGTGCCCAAAAACTAAATAAACATGTGCAAAGTCATAACTTAACAAAAAAAATTGCACAATTTGCTTCTGTCTGATAGTGTCTTCTGCAAAAAAAAAAAACATATTTGACCTGCTTATGTTTGATCAATGCATGCTTCATCTTTGACTGTTGCATTCAAATACTTGTCTGTTCTGCTCCTATTTTCTGCAATAACATGTATGAAGCGCTTCGTTTGATTCTTGCATTCTTCATCTTTCACTGTTGCATCCAAGGACTGCACTTTGCTGCTCCTGTCTGATACCGTTTTCTACAAAAAGTTGTCTGATATGCTTCTGTTTGAGAACTGCTTGCTTCCTTTGCTCATGCTTTATGCAAATTCCTAGTCTGAGCCACCTGCATACATGTCAATGTAGAACTCTAGTTGTCCATCTTCATTCTGAACTACATTAGAAGGAGCATACTCTTCAATAATGTTACCAACAGGATCATTGTCACTGTTGGGTCATTTACGCAAACTTGACTTGCTCTTCTGAACCACCTCACCACTACAGATTTAACCAACAACAACGGTTAAAAACCGTTGTTATTAAAAAAATGGACGTTGTTGTTCTGGCCGTTGTTAAAACTTTTAACAACGGTTACTTTTTTTACTAATAACCGTTGTCAAAGGTTTTAACAACGGTTTAGAACCGTTGTCGTTATTAATTATCCGTTGTGAAAAGAAGTCCCTGTATTGAATAAATTATTGGTGGGAAAGTAATAACAACGGTTTTATGACATAAAACCGTTGTTGATCGTAAATGGCGCGCTTAATAGTTTTTGTAGGGATGTTAATAACAACGGTTTTTTTATTATAACCATTGTTATTACGTAATAACAATGGTTTTGTTTTAATAACCGTTGTTATTGGAGTTTTTTTATAAAAAAAAAATTATTCTAATTTAATTCATTAATTCTTGGCATATGAAACGAAAACATATTAATTAAAAAAGAACTCTTGGCATACGAAAGGACACATATACACTAATTATATATATATATATATATATATATATATATATATATATATATATATATATATATATATATATATATATATATATATATATATAGAGAGAGAGAGAGAGAGAGAGAGAGAAGGGTTCTCATGAGTCCCTCATATCATATGAGTCCCTAAGTCCTTATAAAGGCCTTTGGATGAAGGAAATGGATGGATGAGATTGCATCTCAATGGATGGCCATAAATCTCCCTCCCTAATCTTGTACAACTTCTTCTAATCGTGTATAACTCTTTCACCATTCTAATCTCCCTACTCAGTTCCTCATTATTGATTCTCTCTCACTTCTCTCATTCCCTCATTCTCTCTCATTTTCCTCTCATTCTCCCAAAACAAAATAAACCAAATCAAAAAAACCCAAAAAAAAACCAAAAAACCAAACAAAACAAAAATCAAATTAATTCAAAAACAAAAATTATCACCCATCTCCCTCACATTCACCGGCCACAACAAGCAAAATAACCCAAAAAATAACCCAAATCCCAACACCACCCGACCAACAACCCAACACCACCAACTAAACCACCACACGCCACCACGACTACACCACCGCCGACACCACCCACAACCTGCTACACCAGCCGCTCCGACGCTTCGCGCATCAAACGCCGACGCATCAAACGCCGCCTCCCTCCACTGCCACCCCGACGCATCTCCCCACCACCGCACCCGACAAACCCACCCGACTACCCCCGACAAACCGACACCCGACTACCCCCGACACCCATTTCCCACCATCACCAGCATCATTACCCAGATTTGTCTCCTCTGCTCTCCTTCGTCCTCTCTCTTTCATTTTTTATTTGGTTTTATTTTTTCAGATTTGTTTTATTTGGTTTGTCGGGTTTGTTTCAGATTTTTTCAGATTTGTTTCAGATTTGTCTTACAGGCGGGGAAGGAGAGGAAGGGGGAGGCGGTGGTGTGTCGGGTTTGTTTTATTTGGTTTGATTTTCAGATTTTCGTCCTATCTCCTCTGCTCTCCTTCGTCAACTCTCTTTTCAGATTTTCATTTTTTATTTGGTTTGATTTTTTCAGATTTTTATTTAAAATTTTCAGATTTGTTTTATTATTTATGTGTTTTTTTGTGTTGTTTAATTGAATACCAATGTTGTTTAATTATTGAATGCCAATGTTGTTTTTGGGTTGGTTATTTTTTGATTTTCTCAGATCTCGTCTTTTTTCAAATATCGTCTTGTTTTATATTTCTTCAAATACCGTCTTGTAAAAAATCGTCTTGTTTTTTTAATATATTTTCAGATTTATTTTTTGTTAATATTTATTTAATTTATGCTATTTATGACTGAGATTACACTATTTATGACTAAAGTTATACTCTTTTAACATTAAAGTTACACTATTTACGACTAAAGTTATACCTTTAAATATTAAAGTTATACAATTTACGACTAAAGTTATACCCTTAAAATATTAAAGTTATACGATAATCAAAATAAAGTTATACTATTAACCTCTAAAGTTATACCCTTATACTATTATTTTTTTTTTGAGAATTTGGTTTCTGGGATGTCTTTCGATTTTTATTTCATTATTTTTTTTGGCCTTTTTTCAGTGTTTACATATTATGTTTTTTTTAGATAAGGATTTTTGTTTTTCTAGTATTGTTGGTTTGGATTTTGGTTTTTTTCTTTTATTAAACTTTGATTTTTTTTTTATTATTTATTTTTTTCAGATCTACTTTTTTCAGTCCACTATATTTTTTTGTTAGATTATTTATTTTTTAGGTGAAATGTTAGTAATATTTCATTCCAACCAAAGCACCAGTACAATGTTTTCCACTACTTACAAAATTTCATATACAAATAAGATAAATCTATATAAGAGACGTGTATATATAAAAACTTCAGATTAGACCATGATCCCTACACCAGGTCTTGTCAAAATTTGTCATAGATCCTTGAAACTCGCCTGCAACTCTTCGTCTGCAATCAACTTGTACCAGTCTCACAAGATGAACAGGGTTCATAACATATCCATCAACTCTGCCAGTATTCCTGCTTTTCCAAACTCCATAATGAACACCAACAATAGCAGCCAGTATAATTTGTCTTACCAACATAGAGAACCTTCTAAGCTTCAAAATGCATTCAGTAGCTAAGAGAATACCCACAGGGATTTGTAGCCAGGATGATAATAGCTGAAAGCACCGTGTAATGTAAATGCAGGTTCTAAAGATATGCGTATGAGTCTCTGCTTCCATACCACAGAGGTAACAGTCAGTTGGCACATCCAAACCCATTTTCCTTAGTCTGTCTAGAGTCAGCAATCGATGATGCTGTATGAGCCACATAATAAAACTCCATTTAGGCAGATTATACCTATTCCAAACAATCCTAGCCCAAGGAAACTTCTGAGTAGTCTCATTCAGCAGCCAATTGTAACCATCAGAAATAGTGTAAGCCACATCAGTCCCTCTCCATTTGTCATCAGTATAACCCACTTTGAACAGCTTTTTAACCTCACATATTTTCCTCCATGCCCATGAACTATAAGGAGTAGGTTCATAATCTTTCCAAGGCATGCCTTTGATGTAAATGCAATTGACCCAGCGAATCCACAAGTGATCTTGCTTAGAGGCAAGCCACCAAATAAGCTTTCCTATGGCAGCAATATTCCACAATTTACTATCAGTTAACCCCAGACCCCCTTTATCCTTACTTGTACAAAGGACATTCCAGACAACTAAAGGAGCCTTAGAGTAGCTGCCATGCCCTTCCCATAAGAAATTTCGACACAAGGCCTGAATTCTATCCATGACCCCCATGTTAGATTATTTATTATTGTATTGTATTTTCTAATTTTTGATCTTTGTTGTTTTTAATTTCTAATTTATTATTTTTCAAGTTTTATATTTTGGGCTGAAGTTATACAATAATCAAAATAAAGTTATACTATTAACTACTAAAGTTATACATTGTATAAATTGAAGTTACACAAATTTTGGACTAAAGTTCTACATCTTGTCTATTAAAGTTATACACTGCGTGCATTAAATTTATACATCTTGTCTATTAAAGTTATACACTGCGTGCATTAAAGTTATACTTCTTTTCTGTTTTTAAAGTTATACACACGATATACATCTTGTTTATTTTTTCAGATTTGTTGATTTTTCTTTTTTAGATCTAGATGGTTTTTTTTTTTTTTTTTTTTGCAAGAAAAGCAAGCCCATATTATTCATCCATAAAGGGAATAATGTTGGGGCTGGTGTCCTTAACAGTTAGTGCAAGGACTTATAAATCTCTAAAAGGATCAAAGGGCATACTTTTGGTATTATTATCAGTTGATCCACGTTTATCAATAACGGTTGGCTTGCTAGATAAGTTTGACGTTATTGTCATACAGATGGCGGTGATCACCTGGTCCCTAAAAGTCACACCTATAGGATACGTTTGAGAGATGTGACGGTATGAAAATACAGTCATGTAGATGCCAAAAATTGACTAACCAGTTAGTCCGAGTTATTTGACTAATAATAAGTCAAAATGTGATGTTGAGATAATTTATTTAATACGGATTAAATAATAATGGCTAAGGCGAATTAAGCAGTTAATTCGTAAATTGAATATAAGCGCTTTATATTTAATTAAATGTATATTGAATATAATTATACAATATTGTCTTTGTCGGACATGTATTAATAATTCAACTAATCCGTGTTATTAGTTGATGTTTTAATATCCGATAACCGATGACAGTTTATAATAAACACCGCGTCGTATACATTTTAGCCTCGGACCATGAGTTAAACATAAGGAGAAAATGGAAGCCCATTTCCTCCTTGATCCACTTGGCCAAACCGAGATTAGGAGAACAAAAGAGAGCCTCCTCTCTTGTTTAACCTAATCAATTTCATTTGTAAAAATTCTAGGGTTTTTGAGAAAGTGCCTCTCAAAAATTCGGATCTCTCATCCAACAAAACTCACAAAACCAATCCTCTCAATATTGCAAGGCAATTAGAGGATTCTTTCTAGCACAAGGGCATTTCTCGGACAATCTTGGGTGCATCATTTAGGAGGAGGTCTACTTTGATCTCTCATTGCCATATTGCACTAGGACCGAAGGTTATTCCTTGATCTTTATCGTTCTATCATGTTTTTCGTTTTATGACAATAATCATATGTAAAATTTGCGTTATAGTCCTAATTTTATAGGGTAGTATACGGATATTACCCCACAAGTGGTATCAGAGCGAGGCCACGTAAATTTTTCTATGTGATTTTCATCAAACGAAATGGATCGATAATTTTTTTGTTGTATAAAACCACAAGGCTAAAAGAAAAAAAAAAAAAAAAAAAAAAAAAAAAAAATTGCACGGTTTTTATTTTTTTTGGCACGGCTGCCATATTTTTTTTTTTTTTTTTTCGTGCCTTGTATTTTTTTGTTTTCGATTTTGATCTTTGCATATTATTTTGTAATCGATATTCATAGTAATATGTTAAAGATCTATCAATTGCTATTTCATTTCTATACGGATTAGGTGATATCGCAATTGGTTTTATCAAATCGATAATTTTTGTATAAAAATTTTGATAGACCGTGTGGCCCTTTTAGGTCTCGGCATTTTTGGTGTCACGGCCTGATTTGGTTTTGGGAACCGTGTCCAGTTTACACGGTTGCATTGTCGATCTTTTGTTTTGTTTTTGTTGTCGATTTGTTCTTTGCGAATTGTTGTTTTAAACGATAATTACAACAATATGTGAAGATCATGTCAATTGTAATTTTGTTTTAATCCGGATTAGATTAAATTGCAATTGAGTTTTTACAAATCGTTTTGTTGTTTGATCACTTGTTTGATCTCGTTTTGAGCCGAGAATTTTTTTTGTTTTGTTCTTTTGTTTGCTCTCGGCATTTTCAGCAAAGAAAAAAAAAAAAAAATTCTTTCCTGGTACTATTCACGTACAGCAGTACAGAAGAAAAAAAAAAAAATTTTTTTATTTTTTTTCTCGGCCAATTTTGCATAATACGAATTATGCACTCGCTTGATAGTGAAACGGTTCACCCACGAACAATCAAATTACTTTAAAACGATTTAAAGTAACGGATTATCACGAATTAAAATTAAGTTGATGAAGCGGTTTTGTCACATAATTTTAATTATCTTTGGTGGTTTGGATAAATTTAACATAATTACGGAATTATGTCACGAATAAATTTAAATTTTAGTTGATGCATCTTATTTATCGTTCTTGTTTATTTTGAATGCTTTTAATTACGTATTTAATTTATTTTTGCAAACGGTTGTAACTTAGTGTGGCCTTAGTAGAACGTGTTACCGTAATGACGGAACACGGTCTTGGTTGTATTTTGAGATCTCGTATCTCCATTTTTATTTCTTTTAATTACAGTTTTTATTTAGAATGTAAATAGGTTTATATTTGTAAATTTTAAATTGTAATTTTTTGAGAAGACCAAAGATGGAGACCGGATGCTCACTCCCGCTACATGGATCAAGATGGAACATCAAGACAAGCTTCTCGGGTCCAACGGTGGATTCCAAAGTTGTTTTATGTTCTTTTTATTAGGATAGGCCACACTAGGAATTTTTATTTACGTATTGCATTCATTTATTTATTTTATCGTAACGATAGTATGCATCATTTTCCGCCTAAAAACCAAACCACCTAATTATTGCATGAAAACTGACACATATAGAGGTCACGAGTTAGTTTTCATTGACATTCTCATGTCACACGATTTTTAAGCCATCACCCAAATTAATTCATTCACGCAGACGCTAGTTATTCGTTCACTTAATATGAATTATAATTTAGTTGATGGGATCTTCCTCGTATAAACAAAAATTGAGAACGGTCTTTATAGGTCAAACTCCAATGAGTCCCTTCTTCGTCGGTAGGCATAATATGACCCCTTCTACGTCGGGTAAGTTGGAACCGATTGACCTATTTTATCTCAACACTATGGTCACTCGTACGATCCTGTGACTATGGTGGACTATAGATAGGATTTGCAGAAATCTATCGACCAAGAGTTCTTACGGAAGAATTAGCTAAACAGTTGGCTTATCAATTTACAGAAATTGAGTCTTGGGATCACTTGTATCATTCTTGAGGGAGATCAATAATACAAGTGCAATGAGTCTACACGTTTAAAATGAATTTTAATAGACTTAAATCACCCCGATGAGTTGCTTATTTCGTTTTTGTTTTTCTTTCTTTTTCAGTGTAGATCACGAACTATTAAACTGCTAAATACAAATGGCTGGTTCTACTGATAACCCAATGCCAAGTGCCACATTGGACCGTGAGTCCTGGCTTCGGATCTTCATGAATCAGATGAATCAGTCTACTCGACTGAAGAATGATGGATCAAACTTCGCGGACTGGGAGGCGGCATTACGGAATGTCGCGCCGCCGACGGAAGCTCAAATATCTATTAGAGCCCCTCCCGGCAAACCCAGGTCCCACGGCTAGAGCTGCTGAAATCACCAAGTTTAATGATTTCTGTATGGAAGCGGGTGCGATTAAAAACGTACTCATTTTTGCAATGGAATCCAATTTGCAGAAACGCTTCATAGCCCATGGTGCAAACAAGATTTTCACCACGCTCACCAAGGAATTCTCGAAAGCACCGAGAATCGTGACCTATGAGCATACCACTCGCTTCTTTGATGCGAGACTCTAGAAGGGCCAACCAGTTAGCCCACACATTCTCAGCATGATTGAGAATGTCGAGAAGCTGGAGACCTTTAATTGTAACATCAGCGAGAACATTGTTATCGACCGCATGCTTCATTCACTCCACTATGGTTTTTCGCAATTTAGAGCGAATTACTATATGAATGATTTGAAGAAAACCCCACATGAACTGCACTCCCTTCTCGTACAGACCGAGAAGGACATGAAGTTCAGTGGGAGTTTGAAACAGGATGTTCTCGTTGTGTCAAACAAGGGGAAAGGTAAGGGCAGAGCTCAGGCAAACCTAGCAGTAGGTAAGGCGAAGTTTAAGAAGTCGGGTTCAGGTAAGAGTGGGCCTGGTGAGTCGAGCAACTCATCAGGCGCGACAAAGAGCAAGAATGATAACATGGAGTGCCATCATTGCCACAAGACTGGGCATTGGAGGCGTACATGTCCTGTTTATCATGAGGAATTAAAGGCAGGTCGTGTTAAACCTGTTGGTATGTCTTCTCTCTCTTCTACTTTTATTCATATGATTGAGATTAACCACGCAAGTTACGGAACTTGGGTACTTGATACTGGTTGTGGTTCTCATCTGTGTAATCATGTGCGGGGCTCGAAACATCGAACCCCTCGTAAAGGGTGAGGTGGACTGCGTGTCGGGAATGGAGCAAGAGTGGTTGCCATCTCAAAGGGGACATATGTGATCCAGCTTCCTAGCGGATTTGAGTTGTCATTATATGATTGCTATTATGTACCTAGTCTTTCGAAAAACATTATTTCGGTTTTCGCACTTGACAAACTTGGTTTTTCATTTATAATAGAGAATAATACTTGCATTTTCTCTTTACACGATATGATTTATGGCAAGGCAGTCTCCATGAACGGAATTTATGTTTTAGATCAGACCACCGAAATATTACACGTAATGAATAAAAAGTTAAAGGTTGGTGACAAAGATCAAACGTATCTATGGCACTGCCGTATGGGACACATTAATGAGAAACGCGTAAAACAGCTCATAAAAAATGGAGCTATCTCGGCCTTTGATTTTCAATCATTTGGCACGTGTGAATCATGTCTCATCGGTAAGATGACTCGGATTTCCTTCAAAGGTGTTGGAATGCGCGGCTGGCGACCTATTAGGACTCATACACACGGATGTATGTGGTCCTATGTCAATCACCGCACGAGAAGGCTATAGGTATTTCATCACTTTCACGGACGATTTAAGTAGATATGGCTATGTCTACTTAATGAAGCACAAAAGTGAATCCTTTGAGAAATTCAAGGAATACCAGAATAGGGTACAGAACCTATTGGGTAGAAAGATTAAAACACTACGTTCAGATCGTGGTGGCGAGTATCTTTCTCACGAGTTTGATCAACACCTAAAGGACTGTGGGATTGCCTTACGATTAACTCCACCGGAACACCTCAATTGAATGGTGTGTCCGAACGGAGAAATCGAACTTTACTTGATATGGTTCGATCCATGATGAGTCACACGGTTTTTTACCGATTCATTATGGGGTTATGCTCTTCGTCAAATTTGCTCTAATACTTAACCGAAGTCCGTCTAAAGCTGTTGACAAGACTCCATATGAACTATGGAAGGGAACGGTCCCTAACTTGTCCTTTATACGGGTTTGGGGCTGCGAGGCTTATGTCAAGTGGAGACACGAGGATAAGCTCGGCCCGCGATCGGTCAAGACATACTTTATAGGTTATCCTAAAGGAACGCTTGGTCATTAATTCTACTCGCCAACCGAACAACGTGTTTTTGTTGCGGCTAGTGCGACATTCTTAGAGAAGGAATTTCTCGAGAATGCAAAGAGTGATAGAACCTTCGACCTGTCGGAGATTCCAGAACCAAGCACCGAGCAACTATTGGAGGAACCTATTCCTTCAATCCCGGCTGCGGTTAACATTCCTGAGGAACCTAGGAGGTCGGGAAGAGTCTCTATTCCTCCGGACAGATACATTGGTATGGTCGAGGAACATGACATAGATGACATTCTACTCTTAACGAGTAGTGAACCCGCAACCTATAAAGGTGCCATGACCAGTTCCGATTCAAAGCTATGGCTTGAGGCCATGCAATCCGAGATGGACTCCATGTATGAGAACAACGTGTGGGATCTTGTTGACTTACCTGCTAAGGTTCGTCCCCTTCAATGCAAATGGCTTTACAAGATAAAGCATTCTGTGGAAGGTCAACAAGATATCTACAAAGCACGACTAGTTGCAAAAGGTTTCACCCAAGTGCCAGGTTTGCACTACGATGAGATTTTTGCACCCGTAGTTATGCTGCGTTCCATTCGGATTATCTTAGCGATTGCAGCTTTTCATGACTATGAAATTTGGCAAATGGACGTGAAAACCGCCTTCTTAAACGGTTTTTTGGAGGAAGAGTTGTACATGGTACAACCCGAAGGTTTCATCGATCCAGAACATCCTAAGAAAGTGTGCAAGCTTAAGCGTTCCATTTATGGACTTAAGCAAGCATCTCGGAGTTGGAATCATCGCTTCGACCAAGTGATTAAAGAAAATGGATTTACTCGATCGGTCGAGGAACCATGTCTTTATATCAAGTCGAGTGGGAGCAAGATTGTCTTCCTAATATTGTATGTCGATGACATACTCCTGATTGGGAATGACATACCTCTCTTAACTTCGGTGAAAGTATGGTTGAAAAACCATTTCCAGATGAAAGATCTGGGAGAGGCACAAAGAATTCTAGGCATCCGTATCTATCGAGATAGATCACGACGGATGCTATCTCTCGATCAGAGTCTTACATAGACAAAGTCCTAGAGAGATTCAAGATGACTAACTCCAAGAAGGGGTTCCTTCCTATGGCTCCAGGGGTGCATTTGAGCAAGTCTCAGGCACCAGAGACACCGGAAGAGAAAGTGCGCATGGCACGGATTCCTTATGCCTCGGCAATAGGATCTATCATGTATGCCATGATATGCACACGTCCGGACGTGGCATATGCATTGAGTATGACAAGTCGATTCCAACAAAGCATCCGGTGATTCACATTGGCTGGTGTCAAGAACATTCTTAAGTACCTACGGAGGACTAAAGATTGGGCATTGACTTATGGAGGCGATCAAAAGCTATGCGCAACCGTTCTGCAGATGCCCGACTTCCAAACGGATCGTGATGACTCGAAATCTCGATCTGGATTCGTTTTTACTCTTAATGGCGCTGCAGATCGGTGGAAGAGTTCGAAACAAATGTTATAAGCAGATTCTACGACTGAGTCCGAGTACTATGCCGCGTCTGAAGCTACAAAGGAAGCGATATGGATGCGTCAATTCTTACATGGGCTATCTGTAGTGCCTAGTTCGAATGACCCGATCACCATCTATTGCGACAATAGTGGTGCCATCTTCCAAGCTAAGGAGCCAAAGTCTAGCAACAAGTCTAGACATGTACAACGGAAAGCTCATCTAATCAGAGATTACGTGGAGCAAAAGGAAGTAGTGATAGAAAAGATTGCTACAGATGATAACATAGCAGATCCTCTCACTAAAGCATTACGACAAGATAAGCATGAAGGGCACGTTAATTCCATGGGAATTAAACGTGTTCCTAAGTTGTAGTACTCTTTTATGGATTAGATTCATTCCCTTTTGTACTCTATACGACATCATTGTTTTGATATTTATATATTTTGTTTTTCATGTGGAGTTGTGCGACAATTTTTGAACACCACAAAGTGAATCGAACAAACATTATATTTTTTTCAGTCCTTAATTGCCCACATGAGCTGATAACTCTGGCAATTATTTTGTGACGTTGGTTGATGGTGGGTTCAACGAGCCATAAGTCAACCAGTTGACTGACCAATCACAGAGGCGATTTATACGGATATTTCGTAGGACACAATTGTGATATCGACGTGGAGTCCTAAATGTTTTATAACATTCATTGCCCGGTCGTGGATAGGACTTCCATGGTGATCCTAAGAGTCGATTCTTTTGACTATCGACTGTCTCTTGAGACTAAGGCGGATTTTGGGTGACTTTGGTTTCTTTCTCACGGTCATCCGTACGAGAGGGCCAAGTAGATTTTTTTCGGGTCATTTCATGTCGTGCTTAGATCGGAAGGAGTTGAGTTGAAGGAGATATTCAGCCTTTATCGTGTACTCGATATTTCTCGGGGCCACTCGAGGAGTCAGAATCGAAATGCATGGCCATGCTCGGATACGGATTCGTTTTATCGGTTAAGTTACTCTCTAGTCGGGGAAACCACTCTAGATACGGATCGATTGTAAAATACGACCTTTGCGGATCAGATCGCAAATTGTTTTACATTGAGTGGGAGAAATTTTAAATGAATATGAGAATCGGTTATCGCACATACACTTGTACGGACAAGTGGGAGTTTGTTGGAGCTTGTGTCCTCCAGTTAGTGCGGATAACGTCATTGCACATACACTTGTACGGACAAGTGGGAGCTTGTTGGGGCTGGTGTCCTTAATGATTAGTGCAAGGACTTATAAATCTCTAAAAGGATCAAAGGGCATACTTTTGGTATTATTATCAGTTGATCCACGTTTATCAATAACGGTTGGCTTGCTAGATAAGTTTGACGTTATTGTCATACAGATGGCGGTGATCAACTGGTCCCTAAAAGTCACACCTATAGGATACGTTTGAGAGATGTGACGGTATGAAAATACAGTCATGTAGATGCAAAAATTTGACTAACCAGTTAGTCTGAGTTATTTGACTAATAATAAGTCAAAATGTGATGTTGAGATAATTTATTTAATACGGATTAAATAATAATGGCTAAGGGGAATTAAGCAGTTAATTCGTAAATTGAATATAAGCGCTTTATATTTAATTAAATGTATATTGAATATAATTATACAATATTGTCTTTGTCGGACATGTATTAATAATTCAACTAATCCGTGTTATTAGTTGATGTTTTAATATCCGATAACCGATGACAGTTTATAATAAACACCGCGTCGTATACATTTTAGCCTCGGACCATGAGTTAAACATAAGGAGAAAATGGAAGCCCATTTCCTCCTTGATCCACTCGGCCAAACCGAGATTAGGAGAACAAAAGAGATCCTCCTCTCTTGTTTAACCTAATCAATTTCATTTGTAAAAATTCTAGGGTTTTTGAGAAAGTGCCTCTCAAAAATTCGGATCTCTCATCCAACAAAACTCACAAAACCAATCCTCTCAATATTGCAAGGTAATTAGAGGATTCTTTCTAGCACAAGGGCATTTCTCGGACAATCTTGGGTGCATCATTTAGGAGGAGGTCTACTTTGATCTCTCATTGCCATATTGCACTAGGACCGAAGGTTATTCCTTGATCTTTATCGTTCTATCATGTTTTTCGTTTTATGACAATAATCATATGTAAAATTTGCGTTATAGTCCTAATTTTATAGGGTAGTATACGGATATTACCCCACAAATAAAGAGGCCAATCTTACAAAGGATAACCAACAAACTTCCAAATAGCTTACGAGTTAATATAATCTAGAATTTCATCCTCATAGGAGGAATGATAAGCATATAATAATCTTATACTAACTAAATATTGGACTCTCCGCACAATATAGTCCTCATTATGTTCAACATCTCGGAAAATACAGGAATTTCGTTCTTCCTAGATGCTGTAAGCTAAGGCTGTAAGACAACTCGATATCCATTGAGCTTTCCAATGACGTCTTCTCCTTCGACCAGCTAGCCAATGAAGTTCTCTCTTTAAACTATCAGTCCGTCCCCTGAGCTTCATCCACTTCAATAACCTGTGCCAGATTGAAGTAGCAAACTGGCATTTGAAAAATAAATGTTTATGAGATTCATTGTCAGCTTTGCACAGAATGCAACGATTGACCATATGCAATCCCCTGTGATTCAGTTTATCAATGGTGGCTAGTTTATGCTGCATAGCCAAGACCACCAACACACTATGCTTAGGAAGAGCAACCCTATTCCAAACAGTCTTTTCCCAACTGATTTTTCTATCATGATCTCTCAGCTGCTCATATATTAAACTCAGCTGAACTTTCCCGCCTGCAACACATCTGGACAGCAAAGTATGAGCATTACCAATGCCACCAGTCTTCTCCAATAACAGGTCTCGTACCTTCAGAATACTTTTCCAGCTTTCAGAATGGAAGCTTTTGATCTGCATTGTCCAGAAGTTACCTTGCTTTATGTTATAAGTGTGATTCCAGATAACCCAAGAACTGTCAGCATGAGTCTCAATAGCCCAGATCCACTTACACAGTATACATTTATTCCAATCCAAAATTTCTTTGATATTAAACCCACCCTCAATATGTGGCTTGCAGCAAGAAGTCCAACTCTTCATGATAAGCTTGCGTTGACCCTCCACAGTACCCCAGAGAAAATTCCTACAGAATTTTGTTACAAGCTTCAGAACACCCTTAGGGATCAGTAAAGTGGAACACCAGAATTGCTCCAGGCCAAAAATCACAGTGTTTATCAAACTGATTTTGCCAGCATAGGATAACTCGTAGTTTGCCCAATGGTGAAGAGCTTTTTGGATTTTATTCAACAGGTCAGCAAACATCTCTTTGTTAAGTCTCCCTTCATTTAAGAGAACACCCAAATACCTGAAAGGAAACTCCCCCTTGCACAAAGTTAGTCTCCTCTAGAATAGCATGTTGGACACCCTCAGACACACCTCCCATATAGATATTTGTTTTATCTGAGTTTGCATACAACCCAGATAATTGAGCAAACCTCTCCAGAGTCTGAGTAACAGCCTTGACTGATGGAACATCACCACGAACAAAGAGCATCAAATCATCTGCAAAAATAAGGTGATTTAATCCCAATCTTCCACATTTGGGGTGATAGGAGATCTGTGGTTGAGAATGAATACGTCTGAGCAGCCTGGACAGAATCTCCATGCTCATTACAAATAAGAAGGGAGATAATGGATCCCCTTGTCTCAAACCACACCCTCCTTTAAAAAATCCAACAGTGTCACCATTAATTTTTAAGCTGAACCAAGTGGAAGTGATACAATCCATAACCCATTTCTGAAATTGAGGAGGGAAATTAAATGCTTTCAACATCTGTTCAATAAAAGTCCATTGCAAGGAATCAAATGCTTTCCTGATATCTACTTTGATTAAGCATCTTGGTGAAATCCCCTGTTGCCCATAACCCTTGACCAATGACTGTGTGAGCATTATATTTTCAAATATGCTTCTACCTTTCACAAAAGCTCCTTGCTCCTTCCTAATGATCTCAGGTAACACTACCTTTAATCTGTCACATAAAATTTTACTTATTGTTTTATAAAGAACTGTACAACAAGCAATATGCCTATAATCCATGACAGTATTAACCACTTGCTTTTTAGGGATTAAAGCTAGAAGAGTAGTGTTAGCTTGCTTTGGCATGGTACCCTTCTTAAAGAATTCATGAATAGCAGAACAATAATCAGGCTTGATGATGCCCCAGTTGGTCTTAAAGTATTGAGCAGAAAAGCCATCTTGACCTGGACTCTTATGAGACCCCATGGAAAAAAGAGCTTTCCTGATTTCACATTCAGTGACCTCCCTGCACAAAGGCCCCCAGTCCTGCTCCTGAATAGTGTGTCCTTCAATAATGACAGAATCCAAAGACACAGTATCCTTTTTCTGACCTAAAAGCCACTGATAGTACTCCACAAAAGCATTGTTCACCTCAGATAATCCCTCTCTATGAATACCATGAATATCCTGAATTCTTCTAATAAGGCTCTGATGTTTCCTAGCAGCAATTTTAGAGATAAAATAGATGTTAGGCGCATCATTAAACTTAATATCCTTGATTTTAGCTCGTTGTTGAAGTGAACTCCGTTCAGTTTTCCTAAAAGTGAGGTAATTATGCAGCAATACCTTTTCCTGCTCAATAAGATTAGAATCAAGGGGTTGCTGCTGAAGTTTCATCTGACATTCCTCTAAACACTTCCTAGCATTTGAGACTTTCTTTGATAACCCAGAATAGCTAGTTTTATGCAAATCAATAAGATGTTTCCTAACATTCTTCAATTTGGCAAAAAACTTGAACATCTGGTTGCCTTTAACAGGGATGTCCCAAGCTTGCTGAACAGTAGGTCTATAATTTTGATGCTCTTCCCAACAATTTAAGTAACTAAATTTCCTTCTGATAACATAAGTTTCATGAATATCAACCAATAAGGGTGAATGATCAGATATCCCAGCTGGGAGAATCTGAACATGGGTGGAAGGATAATGGACTAACCAAGAAGGGTTAGTAAGAACCTGTCAACTGGACCAAACTCTATCATGAGATTCTCTTTTGTTGGTCCAAGTATGCTCACAGCCAAAACTATTAATATCCTCCAAAGTACAATCCAATAAGCATTGGTTAAAAGCAAGAATTTCAGAAACTGAGGGAGGATTAGGTCCAATTCTTTCATCCATTTCCCTTACAATGTTGAAATCCTCCATAACAATCCAGTGAGTAACAGAACTAGCCAGACCTCTAAGTTCATCCCATAACCATTCTCTATGGCTAGCATCATTACTAGCATAGATGAAAGTAACAAAAATCTTTTCATGAGAAATATGATGCAAGAGCTCCAGGTGAATCAGTTGATCATGAACATGTGAAGATAGAACAGTAAATTTCCTATTGTCCCATATAACCCATATTCTCCCATTGTAGTGGTGAGAGTAATTATTCATAATAGAATATAAAGGAAAAGTCCTAGAAATAACATCAAATTTATTGGATTTAACCCTACTTTCCAAAAGCCCTAATACTTAAACTTTATTAATAGCCAGATAGCTCCTAACCTCCATCTGCTTTATTGGGTCATTAAGACCTCTTATATTCCAAGAAGAGATTATCATTTCCCTGGGTCCGGTGGTTCCTCTGCCTGAGGGACCACCAAATTGTTGTCTGATGCGTGTCCTAAATATGATGTTTTACACCCTATTTTACATGCATTTCAGAGCTCATTTGTGTAGTTTATGCTACTATTTGCCCCATTTCGTCTACTTTCGTATTTTTATGTAATATTGCAGATTTATGCGGAAATGAGTAGAAATTGAGCTAAATCCGTCCCCGAGTATCTTGCATTGCATTTGACATGAAGTATTTACACAAGAAACGAACTTGGTGCGCATTTCGAGGCCTGAAAGACAACTTTATGAAGAATTAGGAGCCAACTACCAGCTAAAGCAGTCGATCGACTAACCTACATGGTCGATCGACCAGAGCACGAAGATCAGAAGCTACTGTACAGCGCGTATCAGTCGGATCGACCGGCTACTTTGGTCGATCGACCAAACCGTTAATTCTGACGTGAATTAATAGAACGAGAATTCCGAAGCCCATTGTAATTAGGTTTAGGAATAAGAGTTACGTAATATTCCTATATAACGTAACCTGATTTTTCAGAATAATCATCCAGTTTTATCATCAAGTTATTAAGATACAATTCGATAGTCATTAGTTTAGTTTGTTCTTTCATTAATAAAGTTTCTTTTTGCATTCGGTTTTGATCTTTCCTCTACAATTCCTCTATACGGTATTCTTCTGTTCTAATATTCAGTTTTATTGCTTTCATTCGTAGTATAGAATTGTTAGGTTAGAATTCCCAAAGCCGATTATCGTTTTATGTTAATTGTTCATTTAATTAATTCAACCATGAATTCAGTATCTTTATTCGTTAATCTTGTTGTTATTTTTATCGCAAACATGAGTAGCTAAATACCCTGTGCTAGGATGTAGGGAATCTGTAGAAGTAGGCGGCGTAGAATAGTGACTGAAATCGCGCCATGGTCGATCGACCGCCTATCTCGGTCGATCGACCGGCCACGTGAGATTACCTTCGTTTTAATTAATTTAATTTCTATATTTGACAAATCGAGTGCACGGGACTAGTTGAATGCCTAGGAATTGACCGACCCAATAAAGATCAAAAGATAGGGGAGGGAAATAGACTGCCTAATTAAGACGACTAAATTAATAAGATCGAGAGATAAGTTAATTTAGACTTTTAAGTCACTTTTCTGGACGAAAGTTAGCATTAGTGATATTAGGGACCCGTAGCGAGATCGAAAGATGCTACCTGTTAAGAATGGATCGAGAGGACTTCTTATTTTCCCGTCTCACGTGATTGTTTTAGACCTACCTAGGATACTGCCGCCGAAACTATAGTGAACCGATCATCTTAGTACCCTTTTAATATTTGATTTCCTTTACTTCTTTTATTAGCTTGTTTATTTGTCTTAGCTTTGTTGCATTTAGTTATAGATTATTCAAATCAAACACCCCCTCAATTGTTACTTTAAGACTAAAATTAGACAACTAATAATTGCATCGCCTCTTTGTGGTTCGACCCTGACTGCCACTAGCTATAGTAGTAGTTTGGAATATAAATTTATCTTTGGTACTCTACGACGGTATCAAATTTTGGCGCCGTTGCCGGGGAGGCAATTGTTTAAATCTTTGGTTGTTTTTATTTTAGTCTTTTTTCCTTAAACTTTTCTCATATTCTTCTTGTAGTTTCCTCTTATGCGCAGGTCACAGGGTGGTGAATTGAGACCATTAGATCCTGAGATCGAAAGGACTTTGCGCGAGTTGAGACGATCATCTAGGGTATTGCCGACAGAGGAAGAGCTGAGTACTCTGTCCAGTTACTACGAGAACGCTTTATTTGAGGAGGATCCACCTTCATCTCCTGTTTCCACTTCTTCAGCTGAGACCGTCACATCTCCAGACATGGCTGAAGAAGCAAGTATAGCCTTGATCACTCCGAGCCAACGGTGAGAATCTCTATAAGGGATTCGCATTACCGAGGACGGACGACAGAAATTTGAACCAAAACCGTCTTACATCAACTTGGTTGAAAGAAACCAATTCGGGGGAGCTGCAAATGAAGATGCAGCTAAACATATGGAGCCATTCATTGACTACTGCTATTCCATACCCCCACCAGCAGGTGTGACCCAGGACCAGGTAAAGGAGACTATGTTCATATTCTCGCTTCATGATGCCGCAAGGGAATGGTACCGAGATCTGGATCGAGCTGCCAACGGGATTGATGCGTGTCATTTATATGATGTTTTACACCCTATTTTACACGCATTTCAGAGCTCAAATATGTAGTTTATGCTACTATTTTCCCTATTTCCGTCTACTTTCGTGTTTTTGTATAATATTGCAGAAATGTGAAGAATCCAGCGGAAATCGAGCCGAATCCGTCCCTAAGTACTTAGCATTGCATTTGACATGGAGTAAAGACTCGGGAAGCAAAATTGGTGCGCATTTCAAGGCCTGAAAGATATTTTTGTGAGAGTTTTAGAAGCGGATTATCATCTATAGTGGTCTATAGACTGACCTACATGGTCTATAGACTGTCAGAATGCTTCTCGACATTGCAGCCTTATTCAGATGGCTATATCTCGAGTTCTAGAGCAGATAATCGAGTGATTCCAATTGGAAGTGAAAGCTTATCCTCGTAGCTTTCCAACGCCGCGTAGAACACCTGATTTGACCAAGTAACAAATAAATGGCAGCTATTTTAAGATCGGTGCACGCTGTAGGAATTGTCAGAATGCGTTACTGTACAGCGCCTGTTGTCGATCGACTGGTCCCAGTGGTCGATCGACCACCCCACGACCCTGACGCGCAGAATTACAATGGGACTAAGAAGCCCATATGTAATTAGGTTTTTAGGAAATAAGAGTTGCGTGGTATCTTATATATAACGTGACTATGATTCAGTTTGAGGTATCGGATATCAGAGACATTAGGTCTTGATTTTAGCATAGTTTACATTCAATTCAAATACTTTAGTTTCTCAATAAAGTTCGCTATTTTGCATCTGTATTTCCTTTCTGCCTTCAGTTTCGGTATTTCTCAATCATAATTTCAGTCTTTAAGCTTATTATCTTCGTAGTTAGAATTGCTAGATTAGTTCCCTTAAGCCCTAATTTCCTTTATTGCGAATTTACTGTAAATCGTTTTAATCATGCTTTCGTTTACTGTTTTAATTGCTTTCGTAGTTGTAGTTAGAATTATTATGAGTAGCTAAATACCCTTAGCTAAGATGTAGGGGATCTATGGCGTAGATGGCATTAGAATAGGTGACCCCGCATTAGGGCTTGGTCGATCGACTGGCTTCTCGGTCGATCGAGCGGTTTGTCGATCGATGGGGTAGCTGGTCGATCGACCGACTTCGTGTCTGATTAGCTTCGTATAATTCGTTAAGTGCAATATTTAACAATGAGACCGAGAGGAGACTTGTTAGATGCTTAGTTTTGACCAACCCGTAGATCGAGAGATAGGGAAGGGCATTAATTAATGAATTGAGACGACTAAATTGCTGAGATCGAGAGATAATGTAATTTAGGCTTTAGGAATCACTAATCGGGGCGAGAGCTAGCATTAGTGAGACTTAGGGACTGGTAGCATAGCCCGAAAGGAGCTACTAGTTAACTTGGACCGAGAGGACTTGTTTTACCCATCCTCCACGACTGTATTTCGGACTTACCTAGGATTGTGTGCCATCGCAGCTATAGTGAACCGACTGTCTTAGCATCTCTTTTATCATTGTTTACATCTCTTTTTACTTTTATTTGTTTATTTAGTTATTTTAGATTTAATTCATATCAAAACAAACCCCCACACAACTGTTACCTTAGGCTAAAATCAGACAACTATTAATTGCATCGCCTCTCTGTGGTTCGACCCTGACTGCCACTATCTATAGTAGTAGTTTGGACTATAAATTTATCTTTGGTACTCTACGACGGTATCAAATTTTGGCGCCGTTGCCGGGGAGGCAGGGCTAATTTTTAGTTGTTTTTAATTTAAGTCTTTCTTTCTTTAGTCTCAGGGAACTTCGGCTCCTTGAGACCGTTCTCATGTTTCATATTCTGAGTTTTCCACAGGAAGAGGATGAAATCTTTGGTGCTTATTTAGCCAGACTTTGGGAGTTTATTGAGCCCAGACGAGATGCCTTTTCTGGTCTCCAAATATGCTGCACTATTTTCCGGCATATGAATGACCTTACGCGAGTATACCTCGAGTCTATAGGTAAGTGGGATTTCGAAGGAATCCCCGTAATTGAGGTATTAGAATTCTTTAATTGGTTTGTTACTGAATCTCTTAAACCTACTTTTTCTCTTCATGTTGACTCAGATGAGGGGGTGGGTGAGACCTTAGAAACCAATCTAGGAAATACCGACGGAGACGTAGAGGAGACCATTAGCGTGGCTGACAATCCCTTTTATGAGGATAGTCTAGAACCCCTTTATGATTCTTGCAATGTTAGTGAGGACGATTTGGAGGCTCTCTTTGAGAACCTCCATCTTGACGAGTCTAGCGATGAGGAGAGTGATAGTCTAGAGGTTAAATGGGATACTTATGATGATATCGATGATGAGCCTTTTTTAGGAGACCCCATTGACCCATTTGACTTTACTATCCCATGCATTTGGAACGATTATCCACCTTCTCCCTTAGTTGACCAGACTCCTCCACCTCACATTTCATACCCGTCAGAGTATTTTAATTCTACTCGCGTTATTATTGAGTCGAATGCACCTGAGTTCGTTAATTCTCCACCTGTGGTTAACTTGAGCTTTTATATTCCGCTCTTAGCTGGAGGGCAGAATAGCTTTGTGGACAATTTTGGGAGCTGTCATAGGAAATTTGTCAGACTTAAACGATTTTACATTTTAATTTCCTATGTTATTACTATCTTATGGTGCTACTTACAGTTTTGTGTAGCACATGCGCATCTATTTGACAAAGGTTCTTTGCGAGCTTTGAGTCGCTTTGATTGGGCTCAATTAGAGTAATTGGTGAAGGGAAAGAGGTCGAGCGGGACCGTCTCGAAACAGCGCTAGCCGGGAGGCAACCCGGATGTGTTTTGTTTTTGTTTTGAATAAAACTACATAGTTGTTTAGAAATAAAAACTCTTAGTCGTGTGCTTGGTTTTTAAAGACTATAGACTATAATTTTGGGCTGCGCAATTTTTGGGCGCGTTATTATGTGCAATTGCAGGTATAAAGACCACATTAACTCAATTTATTGAGTTATGTCGAAGAACAAGATCTTTATTCGCCAGGTATGATGATCGATCGATCGCCCATAGTGGTCGATCGATCGCCTTATTCAAAGACAAAAGCTACTTTTTCAATTCCCATGGTTGATCGACTAGCTATATTGGTCGATCGACCAAGGCCCGATGCTGAGTTGTTCTTTCTCTAATTTTAAATTCTTTGCACGTAATTTTTGCTTCAATATTGTTTTCTCAGATTACGCGCGGTATTTTGTTTCTTTTCAGGTACTTATGGTAGCACTGCTGCTCTTTGAAACCTCCTAGCTCACTTATTTGGTTTGGGAGGTTTCTTGCGCTTAAAGTCTTGTGAGTTTCCGAGTTTAACTTCATGTCTTGTTTAGTTATAATAACGCAAAATCCCATTTCCTTTGTTTATTTCATTACATGATTTTACACAATGAGGGCATTGTGTGATTTGGTTTGGGGAAGGGTTTTGCGTTGCATTTCATTTGCTTGCATTCACGTTTACTGCATTTTATGTCTTGCATTGTTATTTAATTTTCCTCATATATACAAAAATCTCAAAAATTCAAAAAATTGAAAAATTCAAAAAAAATTGTACGTTTATTTTAGCATGTAGGTCGAGTCGGAACGGTAGTATTTCAATGATGACATTGCATTTGCAGCTGTTTATGCCTAAGCCGTGCTAAATTGATATGCTATTAGTAGAATCAAATATGCATAGTCTACGAGTTTTCGTTAATTACTTTCTGAACTTATAGACTTGACCTGAATCTTGGCAACCCACTTATAATTTCTAAGGATTAGAGCTCATATAACTGGTGTCATTTGTGACCGGTTTCATGTAGGATTGTGAGTAGTTACTCCTTGCATAGCATGTATCGTTAATTTGCACATTTATGAAATTCAATTGCTTTTTGCCTGCATACATTCGGGTTAGTGGTTGGTGTCACATGCAGGGAGGTGCTTACAATTTCCCCTTTATTTCATTTTACCCATTGAACTCCACATTAGCCAAATTTGCTTGTTGACCCTTAGCTACATCCAAATTTAGCCTGCCTTGTCAAGCTAGTATAATGTATGCTTTTGCGGTATATAATTTATTGTGCCAAGTTTGGTCTGTATTGCGTTATTTGGAGATGGTAGAAAAGAAAGAAGGAGGATGAAAAGAAAAGAATTGGAAAATGAAAAAAAAACGTGAAAAAGAAAGGAAAGAAAAAGAAAAAAAAAAGAGAAGTTGAGAAAAATTCGAAAAAAAAAAGAGAAAAAAATGATGAAAGAAAGAAACCGTGAAAGGAAAAGATGTTGTTTGTAGACGGTTTCACTCCTATGCTTTATTTACATTTATTGAGGAGTATTTTCAGTTCGGTTTGGTGAGTTTTGTGCCAAATGAAGGGCATTGTGCTTAATTCTATAATTGAGTAAGAATGGATATTGTTATATGGTTTTGTTTAGGTACTAGCTTGATCACCTATACCTCCACATTCCCATAAATGTTTTGCCTTTTCTTACCCATTGTCTCACTTTACCATATTTTTGTAAGCCCTCGGCTGTGACAGGACCTTGTTGGTTGGAATGTATGTACGGTAGTTAGAATTGTCTATCATATTAGTTGCATGCATGATTATGTGGGTCGTAGTCTAGGTGAGCGGCTATTTCTCTTCCTCTCTTACATATATATGCTTACCCTTTGCTTCATGAGAGAAGAGTGACCCGTGAGAGTCCAATTTTAAAGGTCTTGCAAGGTCGACGGTTCAGCTTTATTTTTAACGACTACATAACTCGTTTGCATGATTCATATTGCTAATTGATTGTTGGTTTTAGCATTAAATTGGTTTAGGCTTTACAGTTTGCATTTCGCTCTGAGATTGAAATCGTTCCAATTCGGTTTTAAGATCGAGTCTAGTTCTTGCTTGGGGACAAGCAAGAGTTTGGGTTGGGGAAGTTTGATGCGTGTCATTTATATGATGTTTTACACCCTATTTTACACGCATTTCAGAGCTTAAATATGTAGTTTATGCTACTATTTTCCCTCTTTCCGTCTACTTTCGTGTTTTTGTATAATATTGCAGAAATGTGAAAAATCCAGCGGAAATCGAGCCGAATCCGTCCCTAAGTACTTAGCATTGCATTTGACGTGGAGTAAAGACTCGGGAAGCGAACTTGGTGCGCATTTCAAGGCCTGAAAGATATTTTTGCGAGAGTTTTAGAAGCGGATTACCAGCTACAGTGGTCTATAGACTGACCTACATGGTCTATAGACTGTCAGAATGCTTCTCAACATTGCAGGCTTATTCAGATAGCTATATCTCGAGTTCTATAGCAGATAATCGAGTGATTCCAATTGGAAGTGAAAGCTTATCCTCTTAGCTTTCCAACACCGCATAGAACACCTGATTTGACCAAGTAACGAAGAAATGGCAGCTGTTTTAAGATCGGTGCGCTACGCAGAATTGTCGAATGCGTTCATCGTACGGGCTCGTGGTCGATCGATCGGTCGAGTGGTCGATCGACCACCCCACGACCCTGACGCGCAGAATTACAACGGAACTAAGAAGCCCATATGTAATTAGGTTTTTAGGAAATAAGAGTTGCGTGGTATCTTATATATAACGTGACTATGATTCAGTTTGAGGTATCGGATATCAGAGACATTAGGTCTTGATTTTAGCATAGTTTACATTCAATTCAAATACTTTAGTTTCTCAATAAAGTTCACTATTTTGCATCTGGATTTCCTTTCTGCCTTCAGTTTCGGTATTTCTCAATCATAATTTCAGTCTTTAAGTTTATTATCTTCGTAGTTAGAATTGCTAGATTAGTTCCCTTAAGCCCTAATTTCCTTTATTTAATTCTTGTTAAATCGTTTTAATCATGCTTTCGTTTACTGTTTTAATTGCTTTCGTAGTTGTAGTTAGAATTATTATGAGTAGCTAAATACCCTTTGCTAAGATGTAGGGGATCTATGGCGTAGATGGCATTAGAATAGGTGACCCCGCATTAGGGCTTGGTCGATCGACTAGCTTCTCTGGTCGACCGACTGAGCCGGTTTGTCGATCGATTGGGGTAGCTGGTCGATCGACCGACTTCGTGTCTGATTAGCTTCGTATAATTCGTTAAGTGCAATATTTAACAATGAGACCGAGAGGAGACTTGTTAGATGCTTAGTTTTGACCAACCCGTAGATCGAGAGATAGGGAAGGGCATTAATTAATGAATTGAGACGACTAAATTGCTGAGATTAGAGATAATGTAATTTAGGCTTTAGGAATCACTAATCGGGGCGAGAGCTAGCATTAGTGAGACTTAGGGACTGGTAGCATAGGCCGAAAGGAGCTACTAGTTAACTTGGACTGAGAGGACTTGTTTTACCCATCCTCCACGACTGTATTTCGGACTTACCTAGGATTGTGTGCCATCGCAGCTATAGTGAACCGACTGTCTTAGCATCTCTTTTATCATTGTTTACATCTCTTTTTACTTTTATTTGTTTATTTAGTTATTTTAGATTTAATTCATATCAAAACAAACCCCCACACAACTGTTACCTTAGGCTAAAATCAGACAACTATTAATTGCATCGCCTCTCTGTGGTTCGACCCTGACTGCCACTATCTATAGTAGTAGTTTGGACTATAAATTTATCTTTGGTACTCTACGATGGTATCAGGGATCACTGATTGGAAGTCGCTGGCCCTAGCATTCTACAAGAAATATTTCTCTGCCTCGAAGACCAATGCCATTAGAGCTCAGATCACGAGCTTTAAACAGGGTCCTGATGAGAATTTTCATGTGGCGTGGGTCCGTTTCAAGAAGCTGGTACGAACTATTCCGCACCATGGGTTCGAGAAATGGAGCCTATGCAATCAATTTTATAATGGCCTTTATGACGATCAGAGGGCTATCCTGGATGCGGCAGCTAATGGCAGATTCCAGGAGAATGTTGGAGAAACTAAAGGGTGGAAAATTATTGATGATTTGGCCACCCATAAAGCTGAGTATGGAAATTCTAGGGGAAATCAAAGGAGAGCTATTGAATCCCCTTCTGTAGCTGCATTAGAGGCTCTTACGGCGAGATTTGATAAGTACGAGTTGGGAGGAGCTTCAAAAGGAGGGATTTATCAAGTGAATGATGTGTCAGACGGTCCTTTCGTCTGCAAGAGATGTGGAGGAGAAGAACATGTTGCAGATTTTTGTCCTAATCTTTATGAGTCTTGTGCTGCTTTTCAACATTATAGGCAGACAAACACTTATTCTGAGCCGAATGTCCATCCAAACTTGAGGTGGAGTAGCCATAATGTCCACAATCCGACTCCACCTCCGCAGCAGCAGAACTATGTACCTCCACATAAGCAGCCATACCAAAAGCCTCCGTATGTCCCTCAGCAGCAGTAGCAGCAGTCCCATGGCTCTGATTTTGCCGAGTTGAAAAATTTGTTGCTGAAAGAGTCTCAAGCTAGAGAGGCCGAGATGAAAATGTTGGAGAGCCAAATTGCTCAATTGGCTAGCAAGAGTGCAACTCGAGCTCCGGGGCATTTACCGTCGCAGCCGGATCAAAAAGAGACCCTAAATGCTATCACTTTGAGGAGTGGGTCCACCCTTGATGGGCCCGCTATGGTTGAGGATGTCACTGAAAAAGATGAGGCGGAACCGAGCAAGAAGAAGGCACTAACGAACAGTGGCAAGAAAAAGACGATCAGCAGGTATGTCAGTCGATCGACTGACATACTCGGTCGATCGACTGAAACACGCAACAGTACAGCTTCGGGTTCTGTATAGGTGATCGAAGCCATTTGGTGTTCACAATTAAGCATATGTGGTCGTTGGTCAATGGTCGATACAAAACACAATTTATACTTCACAAACAACTCTACAATTAGTAAAGAGGCAAGTAAAGGTCGGATCCCAAGGGACGGGTATTGAAATGAAGATTCTATTGTAACTAGTAGTGTCTAGGGGTGTCACAAATTGGGTTTATGTAGAAGGTCACTAAACTAAAATAGCAATGAAAATAAACTAATAAGGTAGATGAAATAAGGGTGTAAACAATTGATTAAAAGCACTAGGGTGTCATGGGTTCATAGGGGAATCATGGGATATGATCATACAAACATGTTCTCAAATTATAAGCAAGCAATTATTGTTGTGATGGATTGAGTTGGGTTATATCTTACAATCCTAGGAAAGTTTGGGTCCCGGAGCCGAATCTCTTGGATTGTACAACACCTACAAGTCGACTTAATCTTCCCTACTTAACACATGCATGATCTAACAAGACTCGAGTTGGGTTATGTCTTACAAGTCAAGTTGAAAGGATAGAAGATGATAGTAAATGCAAGGATTCATAGGCTTAGCATTTCATCAAATATAACATGTGCATGTATTAAGATCAAAACAAGCAAGCAAATAAGATATGAAAGCATATTAATTTAAGCATGAATCATTCCCCATGTTGGTTTCCCCTAATCACCCATTAAACCCTAGCTAAGAGACTACTCACTCATTATCATATTGATCATGCTAGAAAGGTTGTCAATCATACTAACATAGTGAAACATGATGAATAAATGAAAGTAATTAGCAATAATTAAAAAGGGATTAAGAGATTATACCTACTAATGATTCCAAAATAATAATGCAAAGAATAATAGAAGAACTTGATGATTGATGGAAGGTTGTCAATCTCCCAATAAACCCAATAATCTTCTAATTACCCAAAATAAAGTAAGAACAAGAGAGAGATTGAAGAACTAAAACTTGGATTAAAACTTGATTAATATTTGATTACAATATTGAAGAGAGATTTGATTGATATTAACTACTCTAATATTTGATAAGAAGAACATGCTCCTCTAATTAGACTAATGGGGTATTTATAGTGAAAATTAGGGAGGATGCATTAGGGTTAACTAAGGGCTAAACTAGTAATTACACTTTTTAAGTTGAGCAAGGAGCCTCCGGGATTATCCGAGAGAAGGGCTTCTCCATTTCGTAGCTTGAAGAACGAAACTGTGCTGTGCTGTGATCCGTGCGGCTGGGAGTCGGGACGGCCGGATCTGGGATGGACGATCCGAGCGGATCAAGGAACAAGCCGCTCGGACTGGGCATGGGGAATCCGAGCGGATTCCTGGTGAGGACGCTCTGATCGGCGAGGACGGGCGGATTCTCTACAATCCGTTCGGATTGTAGTTCAGCAGCTTTCTTTCTTCTTTTTCTTCCCTTTTCTTCATGAATTCCTTGGGGATTTCCTTGGGGACTCAAGGATCCTTTTCTCAACAATGCTCTTCTACTATGCTATGTACAAAGGCCTTCTAGTCTTGTCTCTCCTTGATGCTTGGTCATTGAATATGATCAATTTAGCCTTGTTTTGCCATGAAAATGCAAGATTCTTACTCCTTTCCTACCAAGGGATCAAAATCTCAAAGAATATGCAAAACAAAGAACTAAAGATAAGAAATGACCCAAATAGGCACTAAAAAGCATGGAAACAATGGTAATTCGGGGCTAAATATGCGCCAATTATGGTCGCATCAAATATCCCCAAACCGAACCTTTGCTCGTCCCAAGTAAAGAGGTGACTAAGACTAGGACCAATACTAACCTAACCTAATAATAATAGCCGATATGAGACAATTAGCGGGTCTCACTCCGCCCCTTCAACTCACAACAAGACAACCATGAGGTAGGATGCCTTCTTGCAAGGCAAGGTGGGTCTTGCCAAAATGGCGACACATCCAAACATTAAGCACACAAAAACACATAATGGATGCATCTACAAAAAGAATAGCCACTTTCCTCATCTAAGTGGCGGAAATTATCTACAAGGGAAGCAATTCAAGGGTACACAATCCTTCATAGATGCAATTTGTTCAAACTACTAAGCCTAGAAGGATACCAATAAATCACCTCCAAAAGGTGTCAAGCTAGGGTACCTTTGTCCTCAATCGTTAAATGCTTTTGTCAAGAGTAGACTCCCCATGGTGTTAGAAACACTGGAGGATCGCGGAATTCCCCCTCTTGCCTAGACAAGAAGAAGGGTCGTCCCCTCTCTACCATGCACAAAAATGGATACGGTGGATAAAGGGATCAATAGATATTTGAGTTTCACTTTGGGAGTTTGCTTTTGTTTTTGTTTTTTTTCCCCCAAATTTCTTTGGCATTTGACTTTTTGAGAACACTTTCTTTGCCATTTCTTTTTGATTTTTGGCTTTTCAATACTTGACAATTTTTTTTTTTTTTTCTTTTTGAACATTTTCAAAGTCACCCCAATTAGTAACGAGGGTGCCTTGTATTTGAAGCTTTTAGGAGTTCTATTTTTGCTCCTCTTTTCATTTGATGCATTTTTGCAAACTTTCTTTCACTTTTCATTTCATTGAACTCAAATTGATTTCTTTTTGTGCCCATTCCCTTTGATGACAAAAATGTGGTAGAACATGGATGATGGATGTATGCATGGTTTCAAGGGTCACCTTGGAATAAACGGTAGCCAAGGAGTTATCACACCACAAGGTACTCTTGACTCGGCCTTAAACCATGGGTCAAAGGATACTAGCATGACACATCCTAGGGTGTTTTACAAGTATTCTAACAAGCAAAGTCTTAAGAAGAAAAAGCATCTACTAGGGCCTATATACACTTGTCAAGCTTCCCAAATAGATGGTTTCGCAAAATTTTCTAACATGCAACTACATGCCATGATGCAACTTAGCATATATACATCCTAATGCATATGATTCTACCAACTAATATGACATATAAACTAAATGCAATCCTAAGTTCACATTGTTTTTACCGCATCAATCAAAATAAAGCCACATAATCATTAACATAAAGAGGAAAAAGGAGATTGGAAAGATCATACCATGCGGTCTTCAATATCCTCATGTCTCGGATGTGGCGTAGTAAATCAAAGTGAACAAGGATAAAACAAACACAATATATACAAGACAATATATACAAGGGAAATGAACTTGTTTTTGGTTTTTTTTTTTCAATTTTTCAAATTTTTATGATTTTTGAATAAAAGTTAAGTGTTAGAATTCCCATCCCCACACTAATATGGGCATTGTCCTCAATGGCCAAAATGATGGAAATTATGCAAAGATGATGCATGATTTCTATACTAAATGCAATTCTACACTAAGCTATACTACATGATGCATGGTTTTTGTTATGACGGAGAGGATAATTTAAATTACCTCCCGTTGCGTATGCATTAACTTCCCTGCACAAGTAAGACACTATTGCTAATGTCAAAGCATGGGGAGTTCATGCACACGCTATGCTATGCATGAAACTAGATTGTCATTTTGGATTTTACAAAAGTGGGAACAATAAAGAACACCTCAAAGGAACCGAGGTGTGAGTCCTTTGATGTTGCTAGGACTAAACCAACAATGATCAAAATGAAATAAAATACAAAGAGATATAGACAAACCGTGGGAGAGTAGGAATCTCCAAGGCTAGTCTTCCATCATGCTACTATCACCATCACTTCCCTCATGAGAAGTGGTCACATTGCCACTTTCCTTGGCACTTTCTTCTTTGCTTTCCTCATCACTATCTTCTTCATCATTTTCTTCACCATCTTCACCATCTCTTTCTTTATCTCCACTTGCTTCTTCCTCAATGTTATCATCAAATTCCTCATCATTTCCAACAACCTCATTGCCTTCCACCACGTCCCTTGATGCACCCGGAAATAAGGCTTCTCTATCCGCCCAACTAGGCAAAGGACAAGATGGATCAAGGAGTCCTTGCCTAGCTAGATGTAGGAGGGGAGGATATTGAGCCAAATAAGCATTCTTCCGATCTTCATAAGCTTGCTTGTGCATGGCTTGCATTAGAAGAGTGACATAATCTTTTTCAATTTCAACTCCTTGCGGTTTGAACTCTTCATAATCATAGGGGTAAGGTGGTATAACAATGGAAGAGGAGGGAGTTTCATGATCACCCTTTTGTTGTTGAATGATGTACTCGGCTTCCTTGGATAGGGGAAGTAAATAGTTGGTCCGGTGGACACTAAGACGGCAAATCTTTGCGGGTAGAGTGAATGATCGAGCCTCACTTGTAAGCCACCCATACTTGGTATCAAGGGGATTGTGAGCAACCCACTTAAACTTGTTAATCAAGGTGGACATATCAATAACATGGCCACCATCCTTAGCCTTGTACTTGCTATCCTTATTGAAATTAGGATCAAAGTGCTTGGCTAGGACCGTGACAAGGCCGCCATTAACAATTACGGTTTGACCCTTCTTCCCACTATCTACATGGAGCCATCTATCAACCAATAGCCTCAAAGAATTGTAAGGCTTGGTGTGAATTCTTCCAATATTCAAAGTTGATTCAAGGAGAATAAAATCGAGTCCCGTGAAATGATTGGTGTCTTTCCTAGCAATTATGGTATTTCCCACAACTTTGTGCCATATTCTTATGCCCGGATGATGGACCAAAAGAGCACGACAAGCTTTAAAATCCTCAAATTTCTTCCCGGAGATTGCCTCCCAAAGAGGCTCGGGATCATACTTCCCATATTGCTTATAAAATTTATGTTCATCGCTAAGACCCAAAATTGCACCCAATTAGGAAAGGTAATGCGTCTACTAGTGTTAGCTAGACGAAACTCAATATTTTCCCTATTCTCAACTTTTGTCACTTTTAAAGAACTTAAGAATTCCAAGACAAGGGAGGGTTATGTTACTTCCTTCATTTCAAACAATTTCTTTAAACCCATGGCATTGAAAAAGACTCTTGTTTGTTCAAGAACACCCAACTTCTCTAAAGCATCTTGGCATATGAATTTGGTGGATTGAATTTGTTTCATAGCAAACTTGACAAATGTATTTCTATGGGAATCGGAAATGAATGTTACCTCCGGGTAATGCAAGAGTTGATTAATTACCGGAGTAGAGGGTGATGCTTCCATAGAAATTTGTTGAGGTGGTTGCACTTCCAAGCTTGGTGTTGATACCACCATTGCCAAAGCCTTCTTCATTTGTAGAGCTTTTTGCCTTTGAGAGAGAGTTGTAGTCTTTGGTGCCTTTGCTTTTGCTTTTGTTGCTCCCTTTGTTCTTGCCATTTGATGAGCTAACCAAGAAAAAGATCAAAAATCTTCAATTTGTAGAATGCCCAAATCGATTTTGAAGGTAAAAGGCTTTGCCTTTGTGAGAACAAAAATCAATTCAAAGGTGAAGATTTTGTGCTTGGTTTTGATTGTTAATGAAGATGGAGTGATTGATTTGTTATTTGAAAGATGGTTTGATTTGATTTTGGTGAGTTTTGTTGAGGGTTTTTGTTTTTGAGATGGAGAGGATGAGGGTTTTGATGTTATGGGTAGTGTTTATGAGTGAATGAATGAATGAATGAAGGTGGGGTGGGTATTTAAAGAACTCGACAATATTAGGACGCAGGACAATCCGTGCGGATTAGGCGCAATCCGCTCGGATTCTTGACTTCAAATTTTCAAAAATCCCGCCTAGAGACGGGCGGATTCGGGGAATCTGCTCGGATTCTTCCGAGATGAGACGGGCGGATTTCGTGCGGGACGGACGGATTCTTGTCCGAGAGATTTTTCTTTGTTTTTCTTCACCGCAAGACGGGAGGATTGTCCACAAGACGGACGGATTACGTGAGACGGGCGTCTTTCCGTAAATCCGCTCGGATTCTTCAACGATCAAGAATTTGCGAGTTTCGGCTCGGCCCAAGACGGGCGTCTTCTCAGCAGGACGCTCGGATCCTCTGCAGACGGGCGGATTCTCAGGAATCCGCTCGGGTTGGTCCTTGTGTACACGGATTTAGTTCCATCCGTGCACCAACGCATTCCCTTATCATTCTTTCTTTCTTTCTTTCAAATCTTGTGTTCTTCATTGTGGGGGCACTACTAAGGCATGAATAGCCTAGGCAATTGCCATCCCGGACTAAGGTAAAGCACTACACATCAGTTAAAATCATTAGTCCCTCCCTCACTTCTCTCTTTTCATGACAATTATTTTGATCAAAGTAAATAAATCCAAAAATGACAAAAAAAATGCAATACAAAAATTGAATGTAAGTTAGGGAGTTAGAAATATTTACAAGTGGTGGTTTAGGGAGGACTCCACCAAACTCTCATTCTTGATGAGATGTCAAGGAGGCATGTTCAAGGTGTTGTTGATGTTGCTCAACACCTCGAAGAAATAATTAAAAGCTTGTTCATTGTTGTGGTAGAGGTCCTCAATAGACCGTGGCCCTTGTTGTTGATCATGATCGATGGCATGCCCAATGTAGGGATTAAAGATCCCTTCAAATTCATCGTCCCAAAGACCACAAACTTCATTGAGTTGATCATTGAAAATCTCTTGCTTGGATGGAGACAACTCTCCCAATTTCTTCTCTTGGCCAATGAGGCCATCATCTTCTTCCTTGGTTGATTTTGATGAGCTTTGCAAGCTCTCCTTTTCACAATTCACTTGCTCTTTGAATGGAGCATCTTCAACTTTCTTCCTCCATTGGAGTTCCGATTTCTTCTTTTCATCTTTTCGGCTATAATGATCAATCATGAAACATGGCTCATGCAAACGAGGAGCTCTCATGGTCTTGTCAAGATTAAAAGTTATGCTTTCATCTCCCACTTCTAGAGTGAGCTCTCCATGTTTCACATCAATCACCGCACCCGCGGTGTGTAGGAAAGGTCTTCCTAAGATGATTGGAATGTTGGAATCTTCCTCCATATCAACTATGACAAAGTCCACCGGGATGAAAAACTTCCCAATTCGCACGGGGACATCTTCCCATATCCCTAGCGGTGTCTTCGTCGATCTATCGGCCATTTGAAGAGTGATATTGGTACATTTAAGCTCTCCCATTCCCAACCTTTTACTTACCGAGTACGGCATGACACTCACACTAGCCCCTAGATCACATAAGGCTTTGTTGATCGTTGTGTCGCCAATGGTACACGGTATTGAGAAGCTTCCCGGATCCTTTAACTTTGGAGGTGAACTCCCTTGAAGAATTGCACTACTCACCTTAGTGAAGGCGATAGTCTCAAGTTTCCGGATTGACTTCTTCTTTGTGAGGATATCTTTCATGTACTTTGCATAGGCCGGAACGTGATTGATTAATTCCGTGAAAGGAATTGAGACTTCTAATTTCTTCACAATTTCCATGAACTTTCCAAGTTGATCATCAAATTTAGGCTTGGCTTGACGACTTGGAAAAGGAAGTCTAATCACAATGGGCTCCTTTTCTTTGGCTTTGTCTTCATTTTTCTTTGAACTTTCTTCTTTTGATGATTCCCCTTCCTTGGGACCTTGCACCACAACTTCATTCTCACTAGCTCTCACAACTTCATCCTCAACTTGCTTCTTCGGTGCTTCATATCTTGTACCACTTCTCAAGTGAATGGCACTAACCGTTTCATGTCTAGGGGGATTACCTTGAGGTGGTAATTGCCCCTTTTGTCTTTGTGAGTTTGAAGATGCTAGTTGGGTCAATTGTGTTTCCAACATCTTGGTGTGAGCTAGAATGTTGTTGATGGTGGTGTCTTTTGCTTGGCTATCTTTTTGCATTTGGGTGAAAAATTCTTGTTGATTTTTTTGCATTTGAAGGACCGCTTTTTGGACATCAAAACTTTGGTCATTGTGGTGATTGTATGGATTTTGATTTTGGTAGCCTTGGTTTTGATTGAAAAAGGGTCTTTGATTTTGATTTCTCATGGGTGGTGGAGTGTATGTTGTTTGAGGGTTTTGGACATTTTGGATTTTGTATGAGAGATTTGGATGGAACTTGGTGTTTTCATTGTAAAAATTTGAATAAGGGGTACCACTTTTGTAAGCTTGGAAAGCATTGACTTGCTCGGTTGTTCCCCTACATTCACTTGAGTCATGACCCAAGGTTCCACAATTCTCACATATCCCGCTTGGGATTGATGAGGATGCCGTCATGGCATTGACATGATGCTTTGATGATTTTGAGCTTTCCTCAAGTCTAGCCATAGCTTGTTCAAACTTCAAGTTGATTGTGTCAATGTGAGCACTAAGTTGAGCACCCAATTGAGTAACGGTGTCCACTTCATACTTTCCTCCTCTAGTAGCCTTGCGAGGCCTACTATATTGCGAATTATGGACCGCCATTTCCTCAATCTTGTTCCATGTTTGATTGTCATCAACTTCGGTGAACATTCCATTTGATCCCATATTGAGAATGTTCCTTGAATCTTCATATAAACCATTCCAAAATTGTTGCACTAAAAACCATTCGCTAAGTCCATGGTGAGGACATGAGCGACAAATACCCTTGAACCGCTCCCAAGCTTCGTACAAAGATTCTTCATCCCTTTGCTTAAAACCCGTAATTTGAGCTCTTAGCATGTTGGTCTTCTCCGGTGGGTAGAATTTTTTGTAGAAAGCTAGAGCTAGCTTCTTCCAAGAATCTATTCCAAGGGTGGCCTTATCAAGGCCCTTCAACCATTGCTTTGCGGTGCCGATTAACGAAAAAGGAAATAAGACCCATCTTATTTGGTCTTGAGTCACGCCCGTTTGAGAGATAGCTTCACAATAATCACAAAATGTTTCCATATGAGAATGAGGGTCCTCACTAGGCATTCCCCAGAATTGGCTCCTCTCAACTAGTTGGATGAAGGCGGACTTGGCAATAAAGTTTCCGGTAAGATGTTGTGGGGTAGGAGTACCATTTGGTAAATCCTCCTCGGTGGGTATAGAGTGTGACGAGAATTTAGGCATTGTAGGTGGATTTTGTGTGGTATTGTTTAATGGGTTCTCTTCTCCTTCTATTGCGAAAGGATTGACAAACTCACTAGTGGGTTGAACAACTTCACCAACACCTCCCAAATTCCTCCTAACAAGTCTCCTATTATTCGTCAAGGTTCTTTCGATTTGACGGTCAAAAGGTAACAAATCTCTTTGTAACCTTCTAGACATGCAAAATATCAAACAACTAGAAAACAATTAGAACAAACCTTGAGGAGTCTTACTTCCCCAAGGTGAAAAAGACACAACTAAAAACAATAAAAGAAATCTTAAATCAATTAAACACCGTCCCCGCCAACGGCGCCATTTTTGATCGGAGCCATTTGGTGTTCACAATTAAGCATATGTGGTCGTTGGTCAATGGTCGATACAAAACACAATTTATACTTCACAAACAACTCTACAATTAGTAAAGAGGCAAGTAAAGGTCGGATCCCAAGGGACGGGTATTGAAATGAAGATTCTATTGTAACTAGTGGTGTCTAGGGGTGTCACAAATTGGGTTGATGTAGAAGGTCACTAAACTAAAATAGCAATGAAAATAAACTAACAAGGTAGATGAAATAAGGGTGTAAACAATTGATTAAAAGCACTAGGGTGTCATGGGTTCATAGGGGAATCATGGGATATGATCATACAAACATGTTCTCAAATTATAAGCAAGCAATTATTGTTGTGATGGATTGAGTTGGGTTATATCTTACAATCCTAGGAAAGTTTGGGTCCTGGAGCCGAATCTCTTGGTTTGTACAACACCTACAAGTCGACTTAATCTTCCCTACTTAACACATGCATGATCTAACAAGACTCGAGTTGGGTTATGTCTTACAAGTCAAGTTGAAAGGATAGAAGATGATAGTAAATGCAAGGATTCATAGGCTTAGCATTTCATCAAATATAACATGTGCATGTATTAAGATCAAAACAAGCAAGCAAATAAGATATGAAAGCATATTAATTTAAGCATGAATCATTCCCCATGTTGGTTTCCCTAATCACCCATTAAACCCTAGCTAAGAGACTACTCACTCATTATCATATTGATCATGCTAGAAAGGTTGTCAATCATACTAACATAATGAAACATGATGAATAAATGAAAGTAATTAGCAATAATTAAAAAGGGATTAAGAGATTATACCTACTAATGATTCCAAAATAATAATGCAAAGAATAATAGAAGAACTTGATGATTGATGGAAGGTTGTCAATCTCCCAATAAACCCAATAATCTTCTAATTACCCAAAATAAAGTAAAAACAAGAGAGAGATTGAAGAACTAAAACTTGGATTAAAACTTGATTAATATTTGATTACAATATTGAAGAGAGATTTGATTGATATTAACTACTCTAATATTTGATAAGAAGAACATGCTCCTCTAATTAGACTAATGGGGTATTTATAGTGAAAATTAGGGAGGATGCATTAGGGTTAACTAAGGGCTAAACTAGTAATTACACTTTTAAGTTGAGCAAGGAGCCTCCGGGATTATCCGAGAGAAGGGCTTCTCCATTTCGTAGCTTGAAGAACGAAATCGTGTCTTTGTCTTTTGTGATCCGTGCGGGCTGGGAGTCGGGACGGCCGGATCTGGGATGGACGATCCGAGCGGATCAAGGAACAAGACGCTCGGATTGGGCATGGGGAATCTCGAGCGGATTCTGGTGAGGACGCTTGATCTGGCGAGGACGGGCGGATTCTCTACAATCCGTTCGGATTGTAGTTCAGCAGCTTTCTTTCTTCTTTTTCTTCCCTTTTCTTCATGAATTCCTTGGGGATTTCCTTGGGGACTCAAGGATCCTTTTCTCAACAATGCTCTTCTACTATGTTATGTACAAAGGCCTTCTAGTCTTGTCTCTCCTTGATGCTTGGTCATTGAATATGATCAATTTAGCCTTGTTTTGCCATGAAAATGCAAGATTCTTACTCCTTTCCTACCAAGGGATCAAAATCTCAAAGAATATGCAAAACAAAGAACTAAAGATAAGAAATGACCCAAATAGGCACTAAAAAGCATGGAAACAATGGTAATTCGGGGGCTAAATATGCGCCAATTATGGTCGCATCAAGAGGTCAGTCGATCGACTGACCAACATGGTCGATCAACTGAAGACGCTGCTGATATTGAATCTTTTCGTCCTCCAATGCCAGATAACTTGAGGGACCACTTGTTTCGGGGTACTTCGACTCCGAAATTATTGCGGCAAGACCCAAATGCTGATGGGTCAGTTCCAGTTCCAAAGTATGACCCGATGACGATTAATTGTTCATTTTTGAGACGGTCTGAAGAAGGTTCGAGCTATAACAAGGACAAGGTGGTGGATTTTCAGCCTAAATCCACTGACGCGGGTATGCGAGACCTAGAGGAGAGGGCTAAGTTACTTCTTACAGCCCCCTATCCAGAGAGATTAGTGACGACAAAGGAACAGGTATCATGTAACAAATTTGAAAATGTTATTCGTAGCTTAAATGTGCAAGTTCCTTTCCTTGAATTGGTTAATCAAGTGTCTGCTTACATGAAATTTATGAAGCAACTTTTGTCTAAAAAGAAGCCACTTGATACTGTGCAATCTGTCGCACTAACTGAGGAGTCATGTTCTTATTTAACTCATACTGCACCTCATAAGCTAGAAGACCCAGGTAGTTTTTCAGTCCCATGAAATATTGGCACCTTTTCTATTGAGAAGGCATTATGTGACCTAGGAGCCAGTATTAGTGTCATGCCTTTGAGTCTTGCTAGGAAGTTGAAATTGACTAGGTTTTGCGAGTCACTAACATGAGATGAGATGGCCGATCGTTGCGGTCCCCCAATAGGAGTCTTAGAGGACATTCCTGTGCAAATAGGGAAGTTCTTTTTCCCAGTTGACTTCGTTGTGTTAGACATGATGCCCGAGGATGCTCACATTCCTATCATTTTGGGTAGACCATTTTCGCACACCTTCCGGTGCGATTATAGATGTTGGCTCAGGGACATTGACTTTTAAGGTAGGGAAACATTCCATTGTCTTTGCCCAGATAGCTAAGAAGAAAGACCCCATGTGGCCAGTAACTTGTAATGTGGTTTCTGAAAAGAAATCCTATTTTATGCTTTCTGACATGCTTGCCTCTATGCCTATTCCTGTTGTAACACCTCCGCCCCAGATTGGGAGCAACTTGGAGGAAGATTCTTCTATTTTGGATATTGCAGGAGTTGGTTTGGGGAAACGAGAGCCGCATGTTGCTCCAGCTGTGAAGGAGCCAATCGTTCAAAGAGGCGGCTTAGGATGTCTTAGCTATGGCACTGATGAGGAGCCTGATGAGGAGCCAGTCAAAGTGACGGAGTCCGATTTGGATTTTGATGAGCCAGACGAGGTCATTAGTTGGGAAGATGTTGGAGCTGTTGATCCGTTGAGTTCTGCGGATGTTGAAGTTGATAGGAGTGCAGCTGAGGAGATGAGCACTGTAGAGGCTACTTTTTGTAGCCAGGAGCCGAGCAAATGGGCCATTTCGTGGCCATTCTTGATCAACTATTAGTTGATTAAGACTTTAAAAAACATTTTATTGCTTTTTGACTTTTTATTGCTTTTGTGTGCGCGAGACGTTCGCATTTCATAAGTTTGCTTAGGATTTAAAGACTTTAGACTGTTACTTTGGGTTTTGCGCAATTTTGGGCGCGTTATTATGTGTATTTGCAGGTTTATAGATCATGTTGGCTCAATTTATTGAGCTAATTCGAAGAAAATCAGAACTTAAAGCAGGTTTTCCAGTCGATCGACTGCCTCCTATGGTCGATCGACTGAGCTGCGAATTCCAGGAGCTTCGTTCTGTTCACTCGGTCGATCGATTGGGTGATGTGGTCGTCGACCGCCCGCCCGCCGCTTTGCACTGTTTTCGATCATTCCCCTGTTGTGTTTGGTCGATTTGCGGAGTTGAGGGAGTCTTTTCTCCACTTTATTCTCCGACTCATTTCTGTTTTCTTCCGTTTCTTTATTTTACACATAATTTTGCGTTTGATGAATTGTTTTCTCGGAATTACGCGTGGTATTGTTTGTCTTTTCAGGTACTAATTGGTAGCACTGCTGGCTACTGAAACCTCCTAGCTCACGCTGGTTTGGGGAGGTTTCCTTTTGCTGCGCTTAAAGTCTAGTGAGTTTCTGAGTTTAATTTCATGTCTTATTTAGTTTTTTTATCGCAAAATCCCATTTCCTTTTGTTTCATTACATGATTTTGCACAATGGGGACATTGTGTGATTTGGTTTGGGGAAGGGTTTTGCATTGCATTCATATGTTTTATTGCATTTCTGTTTCACGTTTATTGCATTTCAGTTTGCGTTGTTTATTTCATTTCATATATATATACAAAATACAAAAAATTCAAAAAAAAAATTGAAAAATTTCCAAAAATTTCCAAAAATTTCATATTTATTTTAGCATGTAGGTCGAGTCGGAACGGTAGTATTTCAATGATGACATTGCATTTGCATCTGTTTATGCCTAAGCCTTGCTTAATTGACATGTTATTAGTAGAATCATTTGCATAGTCTACGAGTTTTCGTTAAAATTCTTGCTGAACTTTAAACTTGACTTAGATTTTTGGCAAACTACATCATTTTCTGAGTTTTAGAGCCTATAACTGGTGACATCTATGACCAGTTTATCTAAGATTGTGAGTAGTTACTCCTTATGAGACATGTTACATAAATTTGCATAAATATGAACTTGATCTGCTTAATACCCGTATGCATTCGGTTTGTGGTTTGTTGACACATGTGGAAGAGGTTTCCTTTATTCATTTTGCCCATAAGCTCCACACTGCCAAAAATAGCCTTTTGTCCCTTTTACTACATCCTATATTCAGCCTGCCTTTGTCAAGCTAGTAGTATTAGTCTTTGGGAATGTTGTTATTATTTTTGGTTGCATATGCTCTTATTGAGATGATGTTGGATGAAAGAATGAAGGAGGAAAAAGAATTGAAAGAAAATGTTTCGAAAAGAAAAAACAAAAAGGAAACGAGTGCTGTACTGTATAATCCGGTCGATCGACTGGCCATCTTGGTCGATCGACTGAAGCCCGAGAAGAGAAAAAAAAACGAAATCACATGGTTGGAGTTTTGATCAGTTGGTGATTTTATTCCCATGTTTTATTATTATCATTTGGGGAATTACAATTATATCGGAGATTGTGAGATTTGTGCTTGCTATTAGCACCGTTTCGATTGAAATTTTGAGCAAGAAGTTGGATGTTGCCATATGGTTTTGTTTAGGTACTAGCTTGATCACCTATGCCTCCACATTCCCATAATTGTTTAGCCTCTTCTTACCCATACCTCACATATCCATATTTACCTCGGCATGTGTCATGGTCATTTGTTTGGTTGGAATGCATATGTATGGTTGTAGAGATTATTTTCATATTAGACTGCAGGCATGTTCTTATAGGTCGTAGTTAGGTGAGTGTCACTACAAAATGAATTCTTTCTATCTTATACATTATTCACCTGTGCTATGTGTGATATGAGCGACCCGTGAGAGTCCAATTTGATAAGTCTCTATAGTTCGATTTGAGTGATTTTTAACGACTACATAACTCGTTTGCATGATTCATATTGCTAGTTGATTGTTAGTTATTGCATTAAATTTGTTTAGGCTATACGGTTTGCATTTTGCTCTGAGGTTGAACTCGTTCCATTAGGTTTTAGGATCGAGTCTAGTTCTTGCTTGGGGATAAGCAAGGGTTTGGTTTGGGGAAGTTTGATGCGTGTCCTAAATATGATGTTTTACACCCTATTTTACATGCATTTCAGAGCTCATTTATGTAGTTTATGCTACTATTTGCCCCATTTCGTCTACTTTTGTATTTTTATGTAATATTGCTGATTTATGCGGAAATGAGTAGAAATTGAGCTAAATCCATCCCCGAGTATCTTGCATTGCATTTGACATGAAGTATTTACACAAGAAACGAACTTGGTGCGCATTTCGAGGCCTGAAAGACAACTTTATGAAGAATTAGGAGCCAACTACCAGCTAAAGCAGTCGATCGACTAACCTACATGGTCGATCGACCAGAGCACGAAGATCAGAAGCTACTGTACAGCGCGTATCAGTCGATCGACCGGCTACTTTGGTCGATCGACCAAACTGTTAATTCTGACGTGAATTAATAGAACGAGAATTCCGAAGCCCATTGTAATTAGGTTTAGGAATAAGAGTTACGTAGTATTCCTATATAACGTAACCTGATTTTTCAGAATAATCATCCAGTTTTATCATCGAGTTCTTAAGATACAATTCGATTGTCATTAGTTTAGTTTGTTCTTTCATTAATAAAGTTTCTTTTTGCATTCGGTTTTGATCTTTCCTCTGCAATTCCTCTATACGGTATTCTTCTATTCTAATATTCAGTTTTATTGCTTTCATTCGTAGTATAGAATTGTTAGGTTAGAATTCCCAAAGCCGATTATCGTTTTATGTTAATTGTTCATTTAATTAATTCAACCATGAATTCAGTATCTTTATTCGTTAATCTTGTTGTTGTTTTTATCGCAAACATGAGTAGCTAAATACCCTGTGCTAGGATGTAGGGAATCTGTAGAAGTAGGCGGCGTAGAATAGTGACCTGAAATCGCGCCATGGTCGATCGACCGGCCTATCTGGTCGATCGACCGGCCACGTGAGATTACCTTCGTTTTAATTAATTTAATTTCTATATTTGACAAATCGAGTGCACGCGACTAGTTGAATGCCTAGGAATTGACCGACCCAATAAAGATCGAAAGATAGGGGAAGGAAATAGACTGCCTAATTAAGACGACTAAATTAATAAGATCGAGAGATAAGTTAATTTAGACTTTTAAGTCACTTTTCAGGACGAAAGTTAGCATTAGTGATATTAGGGACCCGTAGCGAGATCGAAAGATGCTACATGTTAAGAATGGACCGAGAGGACTTCTTATTTTCCCGTCTCACGTGATTGTTTTAGACCTACCTAGGATACTGCCGCCGAAACTATAGTGAACCGATCATCTTAGTACCCTTTTAATATTTGATTTCCTTTACTTCTTTTATTAGCTTGTTTATTTGTCTTAGCTTTGTTGCATTTAGTTATAGATTATTCAAATCAAACACTCCCTCAATTGTTACTTTAAGACTAAAATCAGACAACTAATAATTGCATCGCCTCTCTGTGGTTCGACCCTGACTGCCACTAGCTATAGTAGTAGTTTGGAATATAAATTTATCTTTGGTACTCTACGACGGTATCACTGTCACTGCTGTCTGTGTGCAATACAGAAAAGCTATTGCTCACAGGAATCCCAGTCTGTCCACTGTCAGATGACATCTCAGTCCCTGCATCAGACAGATTAATAACCTCAACAACAACAATGTCATGATGACCTAGCACATTGCATTCTTGACCCTCCTCTTTCTCATCAGATGGAGAACTAACTGCCAAAACAGCAGGAGAGGAGCCTAGTCCAAGACATTCTGAGCTCACCCCTGAGGTTTTAGTAGTAAGTTCATCCCCTGACTTAGGAGGAATATGGCCTAGCATATGGCTTCCTGAGTCCTGAGCAACTGTGCTGTGAGGCTTATTAACCTGAACAGGCCTGTATTCTTGAACCACCTTCTTTTTGTTTTCAGCAAGGTTTTGATTAATCTTTGTAAATTTGCATTTTTCTTTAACATGACCCAATTTCCTGCAACAGTGACAGTAATAGGGTAGCCATTCGTATATGATCCTTTGTTCCACTTCACCATGGTAGGGAGAAGATAATGTGACTGAAGTAGGTAATGTTCCAGCCACATCAACCTCTACCAGAACTCTAGCAAATGAGAGCTTAGACTTGAATGTAGTGGGCAAATCTGCAAAGAGGGGTTTACCCACCACATTAGCCATCTTACTTAGTACCTTTTCTGACCACATAAATGGATCCAAATCAGGGAATAAAACCCAAGCAGGGACAACTGATACACTATCCATTTCCTTAGAGAAAGTGGGTGACCATTGTTTCAAAATGAGTGTACCAGAGCCCATAGTCCATGGCCCTCCCTTCAATATCTCGTTCATGTCATCTTCACAGAAAAACCTAAAACTGTACCACCCCTTCTTATAATATTGAACAATTGGCCTGGTAACAGTATTCCGTTTTTTAACAAACTCATCCACTTGCTTTGAATCTTTGGTTTGGATCCCAAGAAATTACCCATAAGAGTATTCTTCCAAAATTTGATTTCCTCTACAACATCCTCTTCATAAATCTCAACTTTCTGAGAATCCGCACTTTTATCACAATAGAACAAACTCATCCCTGGTTTAGGTTTAGTAACAGACGTCCATGTTTTAGTAATTCCTATACCCAGATCAGTAGCAGACTGTGTAGCAATTGGAGTATTACTACTAGTAGGTAATTCTCAAGATAATGAGTTTATCCAATAATCCGAAGAAGATTTAGCGAGTTGTCCAACAAAGAGATGACGGAGTATTACCTGAAGTTCCATGTTCTGATGAAGGATCAAATTGAACCTCCCTTTCATCATCAATTTGAGTAACAGAAGTATCATCATGTTCGGAAATTGTTTCTACAACGACAGTATGATCCTCAGTAACAGAATTATTATTGCCAGCGCGAGTTTTTGCCATGGTTTCAAGCGGAAATTAAAGGAAAATTAATCGTATTTTTGTTGTTTTCAGGGTTGGCTTGAAGAAGAAGCTTTCTCTCTTTCCATGACTAAAAAACTCACGAGTCAACCTGATCTAGATGGTTTTTATTTTTTATATCTATTTGGTTTTTATTTTTTCAGTTTTGTTGGTTTTTATTTTTGGACTAAAGTTATACAATTTTGGACTAAAGTTATACAATTTTGGACTAAAGTTATACGGTTTTGGACTAAAGTTATACGTTTGGACAAAAGTTATAAGTTTGTTGGATTAAAGTTATACGATTTTGGACTAAAATTATAGGATTTTGGACTAAAGTTACACGCTTTTGGACTAAAGTTATACAAAAAATTGGACTAAAGTTACATAAAATTATATAAATTCCAACTAATTTATCGAAACTGACTAAAAGTTATACAAAAATAGACTAAAGTTATATAAATATGGACTAAAGTTATACAAAAATGGACTAAAGTTATACAAATATGGACTAAATTTATACAAATATGGACTAAATTTATACAAACAGTACTTCTATAAATTCAAATTTGGACTAAAGTTATACAAAAAATTGGACTAAAGTTACATAAAATTATATAAATTCCAACTAATTTATCGAAAATGACTAAAAGTTATACAAAAATAGACTAAAGTTATACAAATATGGACTAAAGTTATACAAAATAAGGACTAAAGTTATACAAAAATGGTGTAACTTTAGTGCATAATAGTATAACTTTAGTCCTTTTCTGTATAACTTTAGTCCAAAATTGTGTAACTTTAGTGCATATTAGTATAACTTTAGTCCTTTTCTATATAACTTTAGTCCAAAATTGTGTAACTTTAGTCTTTTTTGGTATAACTTTAGTCCAAAAATGTGTAACTTTAGTCCATAATAGTATAACTTTAGTCCTTTTTTTGTTTAACTTTAGTCCAAAATTGTGTAACTTTAGTCCAGAATTGTATAACTTGTCCAAATGTAAATTCAGATTTGAAACTAACACACATGAGATTGAAGTTGCACAAATGCCATTAATGTCCATTGAAGTTGTACATAATGTCAGTGAAGTTGCACACAATGTCATTGAAGTTGCACATAATGTGAATTGAAGTTATACATAATGTCAGTGAAGTTATACATAATGTCAATGAAGTTATACATAAAGTCAGTGAAGTTATACATAATGTTGATTGAAGTTATACATGATATCAGTGAAGTTATACACATTGAAGTTTTAAAACTAAATCCGAACATTTTATATAACAACACGAAATTTCTTGTTTAGTAGATCTAAGATTAAAATTAACTTATTATATGGGATTTATATTTGTAGATCTAACATAAAATTAAAAGAATTTTATAAGGTAAAAACGAGATTTGAAAACTCAAAATGTTAAGAAAAAAATGTATAAAAAACGAGATTTGAGAAAATAAATAAAAAACGAGAACTAACAAAATAAAAGACAATTAAAAGAAAATAAAATACAACAAAAAAAATGAATGGAAAAAACAACTCAAAACATAAAAACTAACACCAAAAAAAAACGAAAAAAAAATATCGAGGTGGCGGCGGTGGGGTGGCGGCGGCGGTGGTGGTGGGTGGTGAGTTGGTGTCGGGTGGGGTGGTGGTGGATGGTGGTGAATGAAGATGAGAGGAGTGGGTGATTTATTTGGGTTTTGGTTTTTTGGGATTTTGGGTTTTTTTTAGAGAGGAGAGAAAAGTGAGATGTAGAGAGAGGAGAAGGAGTTGTGATAATGAGATGATGAATGATTAGTGAGTTAGGTTTATTGAATTGATGAGTTAATTAGAGAAAAAGTGGAGGGATTAATTTGTAGCCACATATTGACATCAAATCCTAGCCTTCCATTGCCTTCATCCAATGGCCCTTAGAAGGACTTATGGACTCAAATATATATGGTGGACTTAGTTGATCTCTTCTCTCTCTCTCTCTCTCTCTCTCTATATATATATATATATATATATATATATATATATATATATATATATATATATATATATATATATATATATATATCTCAACCAATCCATTATCTCATTTTTCTTCAATCTCCCCAAATTAAAACCCTAAACTCCAAACCCTAAATCTTCAAAATCTAAACTTCAAACTTTCTTCAATAATGCATCAGAACATTCGTTTAACATTAATAACGATCGAGTACAACAAATGTTTCATACGCCGCTTAGAGGAAATTGAGAGGGAGAACATGCTCTTCCTTGATGATGTTCAGATCCCACTCAAGGAGGCCACCCTTCGTGGCTGGGTGCCGGAGTTGGAGCAGCTGCATGCAGATATTTCATCTGCTTTACGAGACCTCCAAATAGCATAGGAGGATAGGATCAGTCTCATGGAAGATAATGCCTTCCTAAAAACCGTTCTAAGTAGTAGTTTAGTTTAGTTTTTTATTTTATTTTATTTTGTATATCAATTAACTAAGTTTATGAATATTAAATGTGGATTTGTTTTACTATCCTCTTCATCATGCATCTTCTTTGTTTTATTTTATTTGATTTGTTTTACTAATAAACGCAGAAAAACTAATCGGATAATTAGAGAAAGAACAAGAACATTGACGGAGAAAAACACACAAAAAATAATTAGAGAAGGAACAATAATGACGGAGATGACAAAACCTAAAACCATTAAGATATAGATATATACCTGATAATTAGAAAGAGACGACGATGACAACAGTGAAGGGAAATGACAGAGCAACGACGAGGGAGAGTGTGTTTGTGTTTGTGTTTGTGTTTGTGTTTGTGTTTGTCTTTGTGTTTGGGTTTGTCTTTGTGTTTGTGTTTGTGTTTGTGTTTGTGTTTGTGTTTGTGTTTGTGTTTGTGTTTGTGTTTGTGTTTGTGTTTGTGTTTGTGTTTGTGTTTGTGTATCTGCAGTGTCTGTGTTTGTGTTTGTGTGGTATTGTAGTGTTTGTTTTTACTTTTCTATACACTGAAAGTATTGACAACGGTTATTAAAACAAAACCGTTGTCATTACTAATAACAATGGTTGTCACAAATTAATCGTTGTTATTATTTCTCACTGATTTGCGCCACAATAATATAATCCAAATAACAACGTTATTATATATTACGTGATAAACCGTTGTTATTATGAATGACAACGGTTATTATTTATATAACCGTTGTTATAAGTGAAGACAACGGTTATGGTTCTGGTAACCGTTGTTATTAATTTCCGCGAAAATAAAATAATACAGTTAACAACGTTATTACCAATTCGCGTTAATATGCGTTGTTAAAGGGCCGTTGTTATTGCCTATATTTGTAGTAGTGCCTTTGCAAATGTCAATGTAGAATTCTAGTCTTCCATCTTCATTCTGAACTACATTAGGAACAACATACTCTGCAGTAATGTAATCAACAGGGTCATTTTTAACTTTTGGGTCATTATTGCAACTAGTTTGCTCTTCTTAACCAACCTGCACACCTGAACTGTTACCTATACTGCTAAGTGACTATACTAATTCACTAATATAACTTGCAACACCAACATTTTGTATATATCTTATGCACTCTTTCACCAGTTGAGTCTCAGCAGTTAAATATTCAGGCAGTAAACCTTGTGCTGCTAGTTTAGACTTGTGCATATGAGGTAGAGGATAATCAATTCAACCTTTCAGTGGCATAATTTCCAACATACATGCCTGCAATGTGATGAAAACATGGTTAAGCTTAAGCACATCTAACTCTCTAAATAGTTTCATGGTATTGTCAACAAATTCTGACAATACATTAGACTTTTTTTTTTTTGAAGAGATTGAATGGCTCTAAAAAAAGCCCAAATCCAGTACATTTAAATTAGGAGAATTTGGTGGTTAATGACTAAATTTAATATTCCACCCATATGCTCTGGCAATTTTTCTGAAACACAAATTATTCTATAAGACGGTCTCTTACCATGAGACCAGCCCATTTACTAAATGGCCCAAAAAATTCAAAGACTAAAAAAAACCACTCATTAAAACTGATTTCTAAAGCAAAACCGCCATTTTCAACTTCTCAAAAAAAAAAAAATAGAGGAAACCAACGAATAACCTCTTCTCTCCCACATAGAAAAATCATCTTCTTGATCTTAACCAAAACAAAGTTGCTAGTTATCTAAACTTCTAAAATACTATATGACTAATTTGCACCAAAAGAAACTGCCCAAAAAATATTTCTCATAATTTTAATTTTTTATTCAATTCATGATCAGACCTGTCTCTCTAGGGTTTTCTCTGTGAGAGTCCTCATCTCTGTTAATCTTTGTTCCTTCCTTCTTGATCAAGGCTTCCCTCTACGGCGGTGCTTGTAGGTTGGTTATTTTTTTTCTCGTCTCTTTTTGTTTACTGGTTGTGCGTAGGGTTTGGATTGTTCGTTAGGGTTTCGAGGAACGTTGTTTTGGTGGTAGGTTTTCGCCAAGTCTTGAACTTTTTGCTCAGAGTGCTCAATACTAGACTTAGGGTTTACGGTAGAGTTTCTGATGGAGCGCGGTCATTGTAGTAATAGGAAAGGGGTAATGGGGAAGATACCAGGCGATGGGGGCGAGGTGTTTGAATAGGATATTGAAGGGAAGGATGTACAAGGGAATAGGACGATGAAGATCATTGTTGGTAAGATTTAGGCATCGAAGACAATCAATATTCGTGTTGCTATCGATACGATGCTTCGAATACGGAATCCGGTGGGGAGAGTAATGTGTAACGTGTTGGATGCTAGGGAAAGAATATTCATCTTTCGATTTGAGGATGAGCGGTATAAGGTTAAGGTGATGGAAGGGCAACCATGGCACTTTGATAAGTTTGCATGGTGTTTTAATGAACCTAATGGTGAGGAGAAGATGACTGATACAACGTTATTTTATCTTCCTATCTGGGCTCGAATTTATGATGTTCCCATTAAAGGTCGCATGAATGAGGAAAATTTACGACGTCTAGGAGCACAGTTGGGGAGTTATGTTAGAAGGGATGACGCCCCTTTTCCAGAGATGGAACGTGCAGCTCGCATTCGAGTTTTACATGATATTAGAAAGCCACTTAGACCTTCTGTTGATATTCGAATGCCGAACGGGAAAGAGACATCGTTTAGTGTTAAGTATGAAAGGCTGCCCATGTATTGCTACGGGTGTGGTGTACTGGGACATGGGGAGAAAGATTGTGAGAAAGGACCATACGAGGAGGAGGAGCTGAGATTCGGCGAGAACTTGAGGGCTTCACCGTGGAGAGGTGGGAAGGCGGGAGTGGCGGAAGGAAAGAAGACTAGTAGAGATCTAAGACCATATTTTGAAGAAGAGTATAAGCGGAATGAAAAGGAGATGATAGAGAAATTACAACGCTTTGCTTTATCGAATAAACAAAGAGTTATATCGGGACAGACGAGGATTGAGTTGAGTAGCGTAGTAGAGGAGGAGGATGAGGTAGGGTTGACAAATAACGGTAATATGGAGGATGATATAGCATGTCTGTGGTGGGGGCAAGATATGGTTACGAGGGGGAATACCTCGGCTGGATTGGTGGTATTAGTTGGTGATGAGAAGGAGGATACGAGGGGTACTGCGGATGAGCTTGTTCATAACGTCGGTGGGGGGGTACAACTGTAATGGTAGAAACTGGGGTGGAGGTGGGCTTGACTCGTGATGGTGCAGTGACGAAGTCTGGGCAGACGTGGCAGCGAAGAATGTGGCAGGATGGTGGGAATGGCGGGACGGATGCTCGAAGCCAATGCAATCTGATGTTAAACGAGAACCAGAAGAGGTCACGGGGGTGGATGAGGTGGGTGATACAAGTGTGTCGAAAAAGGCTACGATTCACAGGGATGTGACAATGATAATATCTGAGGTGGAGGTTGACTCAGTTCAACCCCGTCGGGCCCAATGAATCTCTTAAACCTTAACTGGAGGGGGCTGGGCAACCCCGCTGCAGTAGGCGGTTTAAGAAATTTGCTCCGTCGGGAAGCTGCTAGTATTGTATTTTTGTGTGAAACTAAATTAAATAGTTGTGAGATGCAGAGGGTATGGAAAAAGCTTGATGGGGTGGCGGTAGATAGTGTGGGAAGGTCGGGTGGTCTTGCTTTTTTATGGCGAAGTGATATTATCGGTTCTCTTCGATCTGCCTCAGTACATTATATGGATTTTGATGTGGAATTTGGTGGGGAAAGGTGTCGTATTACCGGTTTCTATGGTTGGCCTGTTGTGCAAGATAAACATCTCTCGTGGCAGCAACTTCGTATTCTGGAAGGTCAATCGAGGGAACCGTGGCTGTGTGTAGGTGACTACAACGATGTTTTGTATTCTACTGAGATGAAGGGTGGTGTTCGAGCACAATGGCAAATGAACAATTTCAGGAATGCAGTAGACGATTATGGACTAAGAGATCTTCCATATGAAGGTTATGAGTTTACCTTTGATAATGGACAAGCGGATGATGATAATAGACAGAATAGAATTGATAGAGCAATGGGTATGGAGGAGTAGTTTGATAGTTTTCCCTATGCTAAGCTAGTACATTTAGACCGTGAATGGTCCGACCATGCACCTCTAAAGGTGGTCTTTGATAAGCGTGTAAGTGAGGCTAGTGGGCAGAGGAGACGGTTTCGATTTGAGCATATATGGGTGGGGGAAGAGGGGTGTGAGGATGCCATACGTAGGGCGTGGGATGATAATGATGTTGATATACTCGATACTATTTCGAGGTGCGCGAGGGAGTTGCAAAAGTGGAAGGGATTGAATATAGGCAAGATTGTAAGGGATATTACAACTATGAGGAACAAGCTGAGAGAGCTAAACGCGAGTCCAAGAAGTGCTCGGGTTGTGCGCGAGCGACAGAGATTGGTGCGAGATATTGCTAAGTTAATTCGGCAAGAGGAGTTTTTTGGAGGCAAAGGTCGAGAGCTATATGGCTGAAAGACGGGGATAATGTAACACCCGCGAATTTCCCATTTTTAGCATTTGTGATTTATTTAACCGTTCAATTTCTTTATTTATATTTTAAATTATTTAATTTAATTAATTTCGTGTTTAAATAATTTTCATAAAGATTACATTTTTATAAGCTGGTTTATATAAAAGTATATGTATATAGTCGGATATTAATAATAGGTGAAAATAATAATAATATTTCCGTCTTATGTTACCAACTAGCATAGACCGTCGTATTTCATTTGAAAATCTTAACTAAACTCGGACCAACCGTATATCGACAACACATACCACCTACTCACCACACACTCTACATTTATATGTTGTTATTGTTGTTGTTGTTATTATTATTATTATTATTATTATTATTATTATTATTATTATTATTATTATTATTATTATTATTATTATTATTATTATTATTATTATTATTATTATTATTATTATTATTATTATTATTGCTATTGTTATTATTATTATTGCTATTGTTATTATTATTATTATTATTATTATTATTATTATTATTATTACTATTATTATAATATATATATATATATATATATATATATATATATATATATATATCCTCACGTGCCCCACCCGTCCCCCTCACTCTTTCTTCTTCTTCCTTTCTTTCGGATAAACAACAGCAACAACAACCATACTCAACCTCCATTTCCGACATCTTCAATCCCAGATTTCGACTCCATTTGTCCACATTTTCCTCTAATTTTTGTACCATTCTCTTCCTTTTTCCTTCCTCCTTCTTTCAAGGTAAGAAAGTTTCAGTTTTGTTGAGATTTCGAAAGTGCCGTCTTAAGACAACTCGGTTTTATGACTCGAATAACCCGTTTTCTTACTTCTAGTTGACGAGCTTGAAGACCCGGAGGAAAGCTCGTGCTCTTTTGGACGTTTTCACTCGGAAATTTAAGAAGTTAAGGTAACGGTGATAGGTTACTCGACAAATGTCGAAATCTCTTGTTATTATGTCGTTTTGTGTGCTAAGTTCGCGTGTTGAATGTTTAGTTGCGGTAAAGTCTCAATCTTTATGGGGTTTAGCTTTATTTTCGTCTGAAAATGGTGTCTTAGCTGGGTAAGAGTTCAGCTTATTCGTATCCTGTACGTTGTCTTAAAACGACTCGGTTTCGGGGCTACCTTAGGCGTGAATCAGAGTGCACTTATACTGTTTTGGGGTGGAAGTTAGGGTGGTGTGAATGGTGGTTGTGTGGGGGCTGCTCGTGGCTGCTTTAGGTTGTTTTGAATGCTAAATTTCGAGTCGGAAATACGCAGCTATCAGGCTGTTTTGAGTGGTTTATGGGAGGTTGTAATGGTCTAGCTCGGGACGGCAAAACTGAGTATATTTAGACAGAATTTGTTCATTTGTACATGTGGAATTATCGTCTTAATTTACGTTTCGTTCATACATATAAAACCCATCTTAAACTTGTCTCATTTTGGTTGTTGTTACACGGTTTTGTTGGTGGCTGGTTGTACAGGTTTTGGTGGTTAGTTGTGGGTTGAATGGTGGTTGTTTTGGGGTGGAAATGGTGGCTGGTGGTGAGGCCGTGTAGGGCTAGATGTGGGTCGTGCGTGAGTGCTACCAAATGACAACCTTGAGTCATATTTATGGATCGTTTTGGCGCTAGTTTAGGTTATTTGAAATATTTTAATTTCCGTCTCATATTTTATATAACGTAATTCGTCAATATCGTTCTTTTACACATTTATTCAATTGGGCTCATTTGACTCTATGTATTGGGCTCTTTTGGTTTAGTTTGTTGGGCTCACTATAATTTATATGTCAGGCTTACTATATTTCTTTGTTGGGCTTGTTATATTCCATGTGTTGAACTTCATATGACTCATTTGTTGGACTTCATATAACTTAATTGTTGAGTTTAACATGTCTTGATTGTTGGGCCGGACATGATTTGATTATTGGGCTTAATGTGTCCCATTCTTTGGGTTTCTCATTGTTTGATTATTGGACATCTTATAGTTTGTTTAGTGGGCTCATAAATGAGTCACTTGGACTTGGTCACATTTTATTCCATAAATTTCACATAACGTAAATTATTCATTATCGCTTGTTATATTCTATTTAACCAGCATGTTAAATTATGAAGTGAAATATTTATTAAAATAATACATGTACGATATATTTATTATAAATAGTTACTTGTAGTGAGTCGTATTCTTGATAATGTCTAGTATTGTTCGGTTGTGAGAGTCTTGGTCCTATCGGATACTAGAGGTGAGCTATAAGCCCTCTAGTTGCGATATGATCGTCAGGGTTGATGTTCCCATCCGTACTTATGGTGAGATGTAAGCCATAAGTATGAATGCGACATTAGTGGTCCCATTTCATGTATTGTATGACTTTTGGCTTTCAAAGTTCATGGCTAAGGTTTCCATTCACATGTATTATGATGTAATCTTGTTTATCCGTGTCATATGATATTCTATCGTGTTTATATTTATATAAACATTTTTACTCGTATTTGTGACCCAAGTGTGACGTTTTACATTGTGAGGCTACTTGACATTCCTTGTTTACCCTTTCAGACCTTTGGTTACGGTATGTGTGTCATGTTTCCGGATTGGGTTATCCTTCCGTCTCTTCGGACCTTTGGTTACGGTATGTGTGCCACGTTTCTGATTTGGGGTTACTCGACCTTTGGTTACGGTCTGTGTGCCATGTTTCGAGTCTTGGATGCGGATTGGTTACCGCATGTCGAATCGGGTGACGTCCATCCCGAGAGTCTGGATCCAGGTTTAGACTAGGACTGTATTATTATCGTCGTCTTACCAGGAGGTTGGAGTCTAGGTGGTTGTCTTGTGAGTTCATACTAAGTATATGTCTTACACTTGTTGAGTCAAGTCAATATGGATTGGTTGTCTTAGTTATTCTACTCTCTTGAATGCATATTTATTCTAATGCCTCATGCCTATCCCATTAGGAATTTATTATTCCTATCTCATCATGATTATCAATTATATCCCCTCGTTCATTATTGTTCAAATATGTTGTATGATCAATATGTTTAATTAAGTGCTTGTTTACTTGTATTTCGACATATTGTGGCTAGGGGAGAACTTGAGTTACTCCCCACCGACCGTGGCGTTCATGTTTACATGAATGATGGGTGGTGAAGATGCTTACGTGGGGAAGACGTGTGGGCTAGCGAGAACTAAACCCTGGGACCTTAGTTTGCTAGTCTTGAAACCCCTTAACTGTTTATTCGCGGGATATCTTTTCCCCGCTTTCTAGGCTTGGGTTGTAATAACCTAAGTTTGCCTATCGTTGTATTTGTTTCATTTCGTTAGTGGATCCCGCGTGTTAATCTTTAACTAGTAATAAAAAGTTTTAAAAATATCACAAATTTCCGCTTTAATTTATAGGTTATATTTTCCGCGTTATCGCGGGGTGTCACAGATAAAAATACCAAGCTTTTTCATAGGAAGGCTACGCAAAGAAGGCAACAGAACCATATAGGACAGCTTGTGGATGATGATGGCCGCGTGCGGGTTACTAACTGTGCTATTGCTGAAGGTGCCTCGGCTTATTTCTCTAATTTATTTGAATCTTCGAGACCCACGGATCTTGCTGAGTTATTGAGCGGAGTTGAGGGTTGGGTTACGGAGCGAATGAACGACATTTTGTGAGCTGATTATAATGGGGAGGAGATTGTGGAAGCTTTAAATCAAATGAATCCGCTTAAAGCACCATGACCAGACGGTATGAATGCTCTATTTTTTCAAACATATTGGCATATAGTTGGTCCTTCTGTGATTCGTCAATGCTTGAGTATTTTAAATGGTGCGGCCTTTCCGAGCAATTTTAATAGAACCCATATTGTCCTAATTCCGAAGAAGAAGGCTCCGGATAAGATGGTGGATTTTAGGCCAATTAGTTTGTGTAATGTGGTTTATAAAATTGTTTCTAAGGTGTTGGCTAATAGATTAAAGCAATTCTTAGGAGATATTGTGTCAGAAAATCAAAGTGTTTTTACCCCGGGCCGTCTTATAACTGATAATATTCTTCTTGCGTTTGAAAAGTTCCATCATATGAAGAATTATAGGGGGGTGGCGGCCATATGGCACTGAAGCTCGATATGTCAAAAGCGTACGATCGAGTGGAATGGGTGTTCTTGGAGAATGTTTTGCTAAGTATGGGCTTTGACGAGGCATGGGTAGACAGAGTGATGACTTGTGTACGGACTGTGACTTATGAGGTGGTGGTCAATGGCGAGCTGTCTATTCCTATTTGCCCAGGGAGAGGATTGAGACAGGGCGATCCGATGTCTCCTTATCTATTTATACTATGTGCTAAGGTCTTGTCAAGTATGGTGAGGCGAGCTGTGGAGATTGGATCTTTACATGGAATTCGTATTGCCTCTTCAGCACCTGTTATTTCTCATCTTCTGTTTGCAGATGATAGTATCTTCTTTGTTAAGGCAGCTGAGTCAGAAGCTTTAAAAGACAAAGATATTTTAATGGAGTATGAGAGGGCTTCTGGGCAGGTTATTAATCTTGATAAAACGACGGCGTCCTTTAGCAAAGGAACGAGGGGAGTGAGGAAGGAACGAGTGGCAGCAGTGCTTGGGGTTAGGATAGTTGATGTCCAGGAACGCTATTTAGGCCTGCCCACATTGGTTGGCCATTCGAAGCAGGTGATATCAAAAGTCATTCGGGACAAATTGACTAAGAAGTTGCAGGGATGGCGAAGTATGCTATTCAGTAAGGCAGGACGGGAGATTATGATAAATGCAGTTGCCCAATCAATTCCGACATATGCCATGAGTGTCTTTAAGCTACCTGCTAATTTTTGCGATAAATTACGTTCTTTAGTGACTAGCTTTTGGTGGGATGCGGAAGGGGGTAAGAGGAAGATGGCGTGGTTGGCTTGGGACCGCTTGTGTCTTCCAAAGTCGAGGGGAGGGCTCGGCTTTCGTGACTTTAATAAATTTAATAGTGCGTTACTTGGTAAGCAGGCTTGGCGGCTAATGTCTGAAAGTGCACCGCTGATGGTAAGGGTTTTGAAGGCCAAGTATTTTCCGTCGACTGGGTTTATGGATGCGGAACTTGGTGTGGCCCTTAGCTATACCTGGAGAAGCACTTGGGAGGCACGAGATGTGATTAAATTAGGGGCAAGGAAGAGGATTGGAGACGAAATGGACACACGGGTTTGGACTGACCCTTGGTTGCCTGGGTTGGCGTCGAGGCGGGTATTATCAGCTCGAGGAAACTCTAATATGGAGATGAGGGTTGCGGAATTGATGCTGCCATGTACTACTAGTTGGAATAATGAATTGATTCGATCGAATTTTCTTTCATTCGAAGCGGATAATATTATCAATATCCGATTGAGTGCAAGTTTTGCTAAGGATGTGTGGTGTTGGGATTTGACAAGAGATGGCGAGTACTCGGTGAAGACGGCTTATGGGGCATTGTCGAAGAACAATCTGATTATTCGAATGAGAAGTGGTTATGGAAGAAATTATGGAAAGTCCCGGTTTTACCCCGTATCAAGGTGTTTGTTTGGCAACTATGCAACGATGCTATTTCTACGAGAGTTAATATAGCTCGACGGATAAATGGGGTTGGTACTGATTGCCCTATTTGCGTGTGTAATGTGGAGTCTAGTCTTCATGTTGTTCGAGATTGTAACTGGGTTCGAGGGAATATGGGAAGGGATGGGTTTGGATGTGATGTCGGGCATTGATTTCAATCGAGTAAGGTAATGGGTCGAAGCCATGATGAGGGAGTCGGGGATGAAGGAATGCGTAGAGCTAATGACGGGCTGTTGGGCGATATGGGAAATGCGAAACAAGGTGTTTTTGATGGGGTGCGGTGGAGTGTGGATGATGTATTGCGTAGAGTGAGGGAGCTTATTGATGAGATGAAAGGGTCGGTGGTAGGTGAGGAGGTGGTGCGTGAGGAGGAGACTCAAAAATGGCAAAAACCAAAGACGGGGTGGGTTAAGATCAATGTCGACGCGGGAAGAATGGAGGGTGTGGGGCTCGGTCTGGGTGCTGTGTGCCGTGACGATGAAGGGAGAGTGATGTGGGGTGTCACGGTTCAGAAGGAGGAGGTTCGGGAACGGGCAATGCTCAAGGCTGAAGCTGTGCTTATGGGTCTTCACGAGGCTAAGAATATGGAATTGATGAAAGTGGTGATCGAAAGCGATTGTTTGACAATGATAGAAGACTTGCGCAAGCGGAAACGTGGCCGAAGTGATTTGTGTCTTATTTACGATGATATTTATTCGTTATGTACCCATTTTAACACTGTTGAATTTATCTATGTTAGGCGGTCTAGTAATAGGGTGGCCCATGAACTTGCTCATGTAAGGCCTTGGTCGCTTGGTAGACGTATCTAGGTCGATGTACTTCCGCTAAACATTGACGAGCTTGTCGCTTTTGATCGTGATAATGATATATAATCCCGCTTGGGGTTCTTTCAAAAAAAAAATACTATATTGTCAAACTAAAGTTACTAGTAATTAAACTAACATTCAAGTATAAGGCAAACCTCTACATTTACAATGAAATAAAGAAGGTTTAATTTTCATGAGAGTGTAAAATTTTTTAAATTAAAATGGTAAGTGTTCCGGGTGTAATTCCAGAGCAGTTACTTGTTACCACCCGTGCTTGTAGAATGACGTCCCTGATTGAATCCTCCTTTTGGTCTCCTGAAACAATGAACAAACTGAGGGCTCGGCTTTGGCCGAGCGTACTCACTCCGACGCTCAAGTCAGTGGACTTAAAGAGATAAGTTGTTGTTACTTGGCGAAGTATATTGTGTAGAGAGATAAGGAAGATATTACCAGATGAATAGTGATTCTTAGGTTAAATTGTGGATTCTTTCCTCAATGAGGGTTGAGGAGTATTTATAGACTTTCACCTTTTGTCACGTAGTGGCCAAGTGGCCAAGTGGCTAGCAGGTGGAAAGACCGTTCTACCCTCGGCCGAGGGGCCCATGGCAGGCCGGCGGGCCCTGTTGACTCGCCGCCGAGGGGTCTTGGATATGAGTTCGCGGATATGTGCCCCGGCTGGCTAGTTGTCCCAGCCGAGACCCAAGAGACAGGCCGATGGGATGCGTCGGTTAGGCTGTCTAAGTCGTTGACTTGCTTGTGGATATCTTTGACATTGCTCAATATGTTGACTAGGTCAGCGGGTGCAGAATATGCCCCATCAATTTGCCCCCAGCGTAGTCTATGCCGTGGTATGGGCTCCGATGTGTGTTGAGCGTATATTCTGCGTAAGACAAAATCTTCTGCCCCGGCTTCTTCTACCTCGGCCGTACCATACCATATCCCCCCCTCCACATGGATGTGTAAAGGGCATCCGATGTGGAAAAGAAAGTGACGCTGGCCGAGACCTGGGTTGAGAGTGCCGGTTGTTTTTGATTGCCCCCGGCCGGTGCTACCTAGCTTGGTTGATCATGTGGCCGGCGGAGAACAGATACTTAGGAATTTGTTGAGGAAGATGAATAGGCAAAGAGATATGAAGGGGCGTGTTGAAGACGCTTGGTCACTGTTTCATTGATTGACGTTCAACTGTTGCAACGATTGACATTCCGTGGTTGCATGTCTGACACGTGTCTGTTCGCTGATTGGCTGACGTTCCATGGGCTGTGCCCTGATTGGTCCTTCTTCATGGGCTTTCCCCTATAAATAGGGCAGTTAGTCCCTGAAATTGGCCACCAATTTCATTTTCTCTAAAATTTTCTTCTCTCTAAACTTTCAAGGGCTTCCTTCTCTTCTAATCTTTAGAGTCGTTACTTCGGCTGGTGCTTTTCTTCAAGGTAAACAAAAAAAATTTTCTCAATCTCTTATTTTGTTAAGTAATTGTTGCTACCATGTCTTCTGCTGATGCCGGACCTAGTAACCGTGCGCCGGGGTTCCCCGTCGCGTCTTGATGAAGAGGAGGCAGCGGCCGCCGTCCCGTTAAGGTCCAGGGGGGTCCTAGGTCTCCTTCTCCCGAAGTTGACCCGAAAGTTTTGGAGGGTTGGGAGGATGATGACGGCGATGAAGACTTTGATGATGACGGTGAGGAAAGGATTCCTCCTGGTGATGAGAGGCCGCATCTCCTGGATCACGGCGAGGCTCGCATGACCGGTCTTGACCGTGCCTGGACCAATAAATTCGCGGTTGTTCGGTGGAACTCTTTTCGAGGGTCATTTCTCCTTTGGTGAGGGGTACAAAATTGTTATCCCTGAGGAGGGTCAGGCGGTCTGTTGCCCTCCCCCGGGTCATATCGGCGTATATATCAGGCACCTGGAGTATGGGCTCCAGTTTCCTTTGAATGAATACGTCACGACCATCATCAAAGCTATGAACGTCGCTGTGGCTCAACTGAATCCGTTGGCCATTAGGACGATAGTTGGCTTTGTGTGGCTCTGTCTCTTTAAGGGGGAGGTCCCTACAGTTAACCTATTCCGCCGGCTCCATCATCTTCGCCATCGACCCCGGTAAAGTGGGGTGGTACGGCGTGCAGATGGAGTCGGGCTACATTTCCGTTGATAAGCTTTCCTCCCGCAAGGACCGGAAAGAGCGGTGGGTGTACGTTAAGGTGTCGGATGACTATCCGCACGCCCGGTCCTTCCAGCACCAAGTCAACTTGCGGTGCGAGAGTAAGGGGGAGCGTGAAAAATGGGTCTCCCGGAGTAAGCTCAAGATGGACGCCAGTAGGGTTCCTCTTAATGCGGATGAGGAGCGGGCGATGCAGCTGTTTGATGCTGAGAAGGGATGGGTGCCCCCGACTCAGATTATTCTTCAGGATGAGTTGCTTTGCCGCGTCGGCCTCATACCGGCCCTCAACCAGGGTGAGTAGGGTCGGTGTGAGGCCCATCTTTGCCTGTTATGCTCCTGTTTTTAGAGCTTTGTTTTACTTCTTTTATGTAACTCTTGTCTGGTTTCTTGCAGACCGGTTTGGCCAGGATCTGTCTGAGGGGACCTTGAAGAGGTTAGGGCTTGATAAGGACGGGAAGGTCGTTCAGCGGCATCCTCAGGCTGACGCGCATGATCGTAGACTGGCTCCCAACGAACTCATGGACAAGCAGCTGAAGGCACTGGATCCGACGGTGGCTCAAGCACGGGTTCTCGGAGGCGTGCCGAAGAGAAAACCAAAGGCAGCGTCCAGGTCGGCGACGACGTCGATCCCAACTCCCTCTTCAACCTCAACAGTCCAGAAGGAGCATGTGGAGGTCGTCGATATTACCGCGGAGGTGGTGACCGTTGCGAAGGGCCCTCCTCCTCCAAAGATAAGAAAAGAGCCGCTGCCGGCTTCTACCGTTGCCGGGGAAAAGAATGATTCATCCGGTCCTTTATTCAAGAAGGTCCAGACTGGTACGGACCTAACCTGTGGTTCAGACTTAGCTGGTTCATTATGCATTCCCGATGATAGACTCTCTGATGTGTCAATGAACGTTGACATGGATGCGCTGTGTGAATTTTTTGTAGATCCCCCGTCGGCAGCCGCCGTTCTCACTGAGCGGCAATTAGAGAAGCAGCCTGAGAAGGCGGGTGATAGAAATGTCACCGTGGACTCCTTACTCCAGAAGGTTCCCCCCGCCGAGCTTGTGGCAGAGGGTACGAGAATATACAAGAGGCTGGCGAAGTGGACTCAACTAGCTGGCTCCCACATTATGGAGCAAGAAAAGGCTATGGCCCAAGCTGGGTCATTGATCGAACGGCTTAAGCTTGATCTTTCCGCTGCAAAGGGGGAAGCCGGGAAGGCTAAGCTTGACCTCCTTGCTGCACAAAAGCGTGTGGAGGAAGCTGAGAAGCTGCTATTGGCCGAGAGGGCCAAAGTTGAGGCTGCTGATGCCACCTATGCCAAGCTGCTGGAGGAGCGGGACAGGTATAAGGGCGGTTACGACGCCGTTGTTGCCAAGAGGGAAGAATGGAAGGATCTGTATTTGTCTCAGTCGGAGGCACATAGGGGCACAAGGGATATCCTTGCCCAAAGGGAGAAAGATATCGAAATGCTTCAAACCGAGATCATCCCTAACATGTGCGCTCAATTCCGGGATCGGGCCGAGGAAGCGACTAGGGAGGCAATCAAGAAGCTCATTCCTGAAGGCTCCTTCCCGTGGCAAGAATTTGACCAGCTTCTGGATGAGATGGCCGATGCTGCGGAAAAAGCGGCTGCGGAAAAGGCGGAGGAGGCGAAGGCGGCTCAGATAGCTGAGGCCAAGGCGGCCTACGATGCAAAGGTGAAGGAGGCCAAAGAGGAGGCTGAGAGGCTAAAGGCACGTGAAAATGACGAGCTTTCCTCCGGGCCGGCCACCGAAGATGATCTTCTTCGCCGCCGATGGTGGGCAAAGAACAAGCGTAGGGAGACGGGCGGTCGTCACCAGACTCACCCGGCATCTCGGATAGCTTTAGCTGTTCGGGGGCCAACTATTGAGCCTTTCCTCCCTGCCATCTTTTGGCGCTTCAAATGTCATGTCTGTAACCTTTTGCTTTTCTTTTCCTTGTTTTTGTAAAACTTTGGTAGGTTGCGTTTTGGCTTATCCCTATGGGGACGGCCGTCGTCTGTATTCTTCTCATTTGTAACCTGTTATCATTTTTAATAAGAGTTTGCTTATTTTGCCTCTGGCTTGGCCGAGGTCTTCTCTTGTCTTCTTGCGTTATTAATTGAGCGCTTTTTTTCATTTTTACCTTCAACTTGGCCGAGGCAGCTAGAATGCGTATCTCAACTGCGTTTAACGTCTTTTTCTTGAACATGTTAGCATGTTGGTCGCTTCCTCTTTCACTCTCGGTCTAGCCGAGGCGTCGGAATTGCGCTTCCCAACCGCCGTTGTGAACATGTCAGCGTATCGACCGTTGTGTCCTCTGCCAGGCCTTCGGTTGGCCGAGGCGACTAGAGGTTACGGCGCGACAGCGTATGTTAGCGTATCGACCGTTGTGTCCTCTGCCAGGCCTTCGGTTGGCCGAGGCGACTAGAGGTTACGGCGCGACAGCGTATGTTAGCGTATCGACCGTTGTGTCCCATGCCAGGCCTTTGGTCGGCCGAGGCGACTAGAGGTTACAGCGCGACAGCGTTCGTATCTGTCAACTGCACTGGTAGTGACTGTCGTGGCGTCTACTTCCTGGTAGTGACTGCAGTGGCGTCTACTTCTTGGTAGTGACTATGGGGGGGAAATGAACACTTTGATGGAAAACTTGGACGATTCTTCATTAGATATAAACATGCGTCGGGGTGCCCACAGTTGTCTTGGGCACCTCCGCCGCTATACAAAATATTTCCTGAGATTGTCAGTGTTCCAATGGCTCATCAAAGGCACACCCTCCATGTCTGTCAGCCGGTATGTACCCGGCCTCATTTCTTCAACCACTTTGTAGGGACCTTCCCAGTTAGCCATCAGTTTACCATGAATGTTCCCTTTGTTGGTGGCGGCTGACTTTCTTAGGACTAGATCTCCTACTTTTAGGTCCCTTTTGTGGACTCTTCGGTTGTATGCTATTCTCATTCGGTTTTGGTATCCGCAAGTTGAGGCGTTCTGTATCTCGGCTTTCCTCGACCAGGTCTAGGGAGGCTCTTAGACCTTCCTCATTTTCAACCGGGTTAAAGGTGGTCGTTCTGAATGTCGGCACCGTTGCCTCAATAGGCAGGACTGCTTCGGATCCGTAGACTAAGTGGAATGGACTGTACCCCGTTGCTTCTTTCTCCGTGGTCCGGAGGGACCACAGGACGCCGGGTAGTTCATCGGCCCATCTTCCCTTTAGGTCTTCAACTGTCTTCTTCAAACCGTTGAGGATTGTTTTATTGGCCACCTCCGCCTGTCCGTTGCTCTGTGGGTGGCAGACGGAGGAGTATGCAAATTTGATGCCAAGTTCTTCCAACCAGTTCATTATTGTGTCACTCCAAAACTCTCGGCCGTGGTCGAATACCATGACTTGGGGTAACCCAAAACGAGTTATGACATTTTCCCAGATTACCTTTCTTACGGCCGTCGTGGTCTTGGCAGGTACCGCTACAGCTTCAACCCATTTGGTGAAGTAGTCAACGGCGACGATCAAGTACTTTCTTCCTCCGGAAGCCGTTGGAAATGGCCCTAGTAGATCCATCCCCCACTGTGCAAAAGGAAGGGGATTAAGTACCGGTTGCAGGTCTCGGGAAGGTGCATGTATCACCGGAGCATGCATTTGACAGTTGTTGCACCTTTTGGTTTTGGCTCTGGAATCTTCAAGCATGGTGGGCCAGAAGTAGCCGGCTCGGAGAGCTTTTTGGGCTAGTGTTCTTGCCCCCATGTGATGGCCACAGATGCCTTCGTGAATTTCAGTCAGTATTAGCTCCGCGTCGGCTGGGCCGACACATTTCAAGAGTGGCCTTATCACGGACCTCCTGTATAATTCTCCTTCAAACACCAAGTACCTTGCTGCGATCCTCTTTATCTTCTGTGAGAGACTGCGGTCCTCTGGTAATTCGTTCATCAGTTTGTACTTCATTATCGGAGTCATCCACGTCGTCTCGGCCTCTATGTCGCCCACCATGCCGACGGTCTCAGTAATGCTTTTGGCATTCCTGATGTCCACCAAAGCACGGTTCGACCGACATTCTTGATGGTTGAACGGCAAGCTTTGAGAGAGCGTCGGCTCGGTTGTTCTCGGACACACGGGAATGCATTGTATCCGAAAAGATTTCAATTTTGAAGTGTCGCCTTTTACCCTTTCCAGGTATCTTACCATCCCGTCGTCTCGAGTCTCGTACTCTCCTCTGATTTGATTAGCCACTAAAAGTGAATCTGTCTTTAAAATGATGTGCTCTGCCCCGGCGGCCCTAGCTATCTCGACTCCGGTTATCACGGCCTCGTATTCAGATTCGTTGTTTGAGGCCGAGAAGGTAAATTTCAAGGCGTACTCAAACTCGTCCCCGTTTGGGCTGATGATAAGGATGCTGGCTCCTGAGCTGTTCGCTGTGGAGGACCCGTCGGTGTATACTTCCCATACTCCAGGGTTTTGCTCTTCTTGGTATGTGCACTCGCCCAGGAAATCTGCAAGTGCCTGCCCCTTTATCGAGGGCCTCAGCTTGTATTGAATGCCGAAGCCGGATAGCTCTACTGCCCATTTGATGAGCCTGCCGGATTGCTCAAATTTTTCCAATGCTTTCTCCAACGGCTGGTCGGTTAAGACCGTCACGGGATGTGCGTCGAAGTAGGGTTTCAGTTTCCTTGCGGCGGCGACGACGACAAAGGCTGCTTTTTCAATAAGCGGGTAATTTCTCTCGGCGGGCAACAACGTATGGCTGACAAAGTAGATTGGGTGCTGCGGCTTGTCCTCTTCTCTGACGATTACGGCACTGACCGTGGCCGAGGTAACTGCTATGTACAGATATAGCGTCTCCCCCAAAGATCGGCTGGACGGGGTTGGGAGAGTCGAAGATGAGCTTCGGTTGCTTGAAAGCGTGCTCGCTCCTCCCCCAGCTGAAGTCTTTATTCCCCTTCAACACCTTGAAGAATGGGGTGCTCTTGTCGGCTGACCGAGAGATGAAACGGGCTAGAGCCGCCATCCTCCCGGTCAGCATCATAACCTCTTTTCGATTCCTCGGCTCCCGGCAGTCTAGGATTGCTTGGACTTTGTCCGGATTGGCATCAATTCCCCCGGCGCCGACAAGTACGCCGAGGAACTTACCTGCCCGGACACCGAAGTTGCATTTCATTGGGTTGAGCTTCATCTTGTATTTTCTTAGTGAACAAAATGTCTCGTGTAAATCGGCTAAGTGCTCGCTGTCAGACTTGCTTTTTACAATAGCATCGTCGACGTAAGCCTCAATGTTTTGCCCTTTTTTATTTTGGAACACTTTGTCCACCAGCCTTGTGTAAGTTGCGCCGGCGTTCTTCAAACCAAACGACATCATTTTATACATGTATGTGCCGTTAGCGGTGATGAATGCGCATTTAGGCATGTCTTCCTCGGCCATGAATACCGATGATACCTCGAGAAGGCGTCCAGCAGGCTCAGCATAGTGTAGCCTGCCGTCGCGTCAATTAAACTATCTATTCGAGGCAAGGGATAGCAATCTTTGGGGCATGCTTTATTAAGATTGGTAAAATCTACATACATCCTCCACGCCCCCGACGACTTCCTCACCATTACAACATTAGCTAACCACTCAGGATAAGTACAAGGCATGATAAAGCCCGCCGCCAGTAATTTATCTACCTCGGCTTTGATGGCCTCATCCTTCTCTACCGAGGAGTTCCTCATCCTTTGCTTGACGGGCGAGCGGTGGGGAGTACGTTCGCCTTGTGAACAATTACCTCCGGCTCACGCCCGGCATCTCGGTCGCCGAGTAGGCGAAGACGTCTTTGTTTTTCCTCGCGGGTCAGGAGAGCGGCCCTGAATTTTGGCTCCAGGTTGACACCGATAGTCACGGTGCGCCCTGGGTCAATTTCCACCTCTTCGATCTCGCTCCCTCGACCATGCCGACGGTTGAATCCATGAGGTCGCCCTCCTGTTGTAAGGATGGGCTCTTCCCCTTCTCTGACTTCTTTGCCACTTTGAGGGATTGCATGTTGCATCCTCTGGCAGATATCTGGACGTTGACCACCTCGTCCTTCTCGTCCTTGGAGACGAGCTTATGCGCTTCCCCCCGGTCCGAGACATACATCAGTGTCAGGGCCCGGATGGACATCACTGTGTCGGCCTCGCTCAGAGTGACTCGGCCTATGAGAACGTTGTAGGCGGACGAGCCGTCAATGACCACGAACTCAGCTAGGACATTCTTAGCCGCATTCCCCTCGCCGAACATCATTTGGAGTCCGATCGACCCTGGGGTACCAGGCCGGCCCGGAAAAGTCAGACAGTGGATTGGTGCGGGGGCTCAAGTCCTCGACTTTCGATCGAGGTTGAGAAAGCACTCCGAACATGATGTTCGTGTAGGCGCCTGTGTCAATCAGGCACCTCTTGACCAGGTGGTTGGATATGTCCAAGTAGACTACGAGTGGGTCGCTGTGAGGGGCGATGACTCCCTCGTAGTCCTTCCTTCCAATAGTCGTATCGGGGATGTTGGAAGCGGGGATCGCTGTTTTGGGCACAAAGTTGATGGCCTGATACAGCTCATTCAGGTGCCGTTTGTGCCCATGAGCGGACCCACCGTTCTCGTTGCCCCCGATGACAACATGGATCACTCATATCCGTTCAAAGACGGATTTCTTATTTGAACCGCCGGCATCAGTCTTTTGGCCTTTGGCGACATATTTGCCGAGGCTCCCCTTCCGGATCGGCTCTTCGATGGCATTCTTCGGATGCCGTGGTTGTCGATTAAGTGACCGGTGTGGCCGTGGTACTCACAAAAGATCGGCTCGTGTCACCGTCTCCTCTCTCGGCCGGGAGGCCTTTCCCACTTCGACCCTCGTTCTTGCTCGGGCGAAGACCTCGGCGCGCAGACACGACCACGGGGTGTGATCATTGTACCGCTTCGGTAGTACGTTTCGAACTCCCGCGCCCACCGAGTTCTCGTTTCTGGCGGACTGTCGCACCGTGACCTATTATTGTCACGGCGTCTTTCATCCGGTTGTCCTCCCGGTGGCTCTTACTCTCGAGTGCCGGCCTCGCCGGCCTACCTGTGTTTTGTGGTAGTCCTCCAGCTTTATGGCACGGTCGGCCATTTCCTCAAGCGGAGTCTAGGTTCGAGCCGCCGCACTTGATGAGCTCATTTTTTAAGTCTCCTCTCGGGAGGCCTTTCATCGTCGAAGGCCGCCGGTTCATTGCTCGGCTCACGAATCTGGCCGAACCTTGGCGTCGAACCTCTTCACATAACTTCGGAGAGACTCGCCTCCCTCCTCGCCGATAGTCGGGAGGTCCGATGTCTCGACGGCCCTCCTCTTGTTGCAAGAATATTGGGCTAAAAATATGTCCCTTAGGTCGGCGTAATAAAGACACCGACCCATCGGGTAGCCCCTTGTACCAACTTTTGCCATCCCATGCAGTGTCGTTGGGAAGACTCGGCACCAAACCTCATCGGGTTGCTCCCATACCGACATGTAAGACTCGAAAGCCTCGGCGTGGTCGGTTGGGTCGCCTTCTCCTTTGTATGCTATGGGTGGCAACTTCAAACTTAGTCAAGATGGGGTCTCTAGGACGAGGCGCCGAGGGGTGTCGACCACGTGTCGAACGACACGCGGCGATTGGCTCCTCGCATCCCTAGTCCGGCTCCCCTCCCCGCGGCGGGAAGGGCTTCTTCTCCGACTCTGGTGAGTCGGGCTTCTTCTCCGACTCTGGTGAGTCGGACTTCTTTCACTCCTCCGGGGCGTGCCTCGTCGGTCTTTGCGGCGACGCCGTCCTCCGCGAGTGCGGGAAGGACTCGGGTTTACCACTAGCACTCGGGGCTCCCGGCGTCTTGACAGGTCGGCTTCCCTAGTGCTCCGTTCAAGTTTCTGAGTCACATTTTGGGCCCTGGTCTCCTGGACGGGTTCCGCCGCTCTTGTCGGTGTGACAGTGTGAGTCGGCGTACTACCCATTAGGTCCGTAGTAGCTTCCGTTTCTTTTCGCATCAACCACATGTCCCATGATGGTGACCTGGTCGTGCGTGGCGTACAGACTGTATTATTGGCATCCGTACTCGGTTGAATTACTCGGCGGTGGAGGGTCGCAACCCTGAATTGTGGACGGTATCATCTTGGCGAATTCGGTTTCGTCGGTCACGAATATTTCTTCTTTGTTTCGACATCTTCTTAGCTTTTTGGGTGGGTTCTTGTTTTGTGTTGTTTTTTTTTTGTTTGGGAATGAATGTGACTAGCTTCTAGTATCTTTCCCCACAGACGGCGCCAATTGTTCCGGGTGTAATTCCAGAGCAGTTACTTGTTACCACCCGTGCTTGTAGAATGACGTCCCTGATTGAATCCTCCTTTTGGTCTCCTGAAACAATGAACAACCGGGGCTCGGCTTTGGCCGAGCGTACTCACTCCGACGCTCAAGTCAGTGGACTTAAAGAGATAAGTTGTTGTTACTTGGCGAAGTATATTTTGTAGAGAGATAAGGAAGATATTACCAGATGAATAGTGATTCTTAGGTTAAATTGTGGATCCTTTCCTCAATGAGGGTTGATGAGTATTTATAGACTTTCACCTTTTGTCACGTAGTGGCCAAGTGGCCAAGTGGCTAGCAGGTGGAAAGACCGTTCTACCCTCGGCCGAGGGGCCCATGGCAGGCCGGCGGGCCCTGTTGACTCGCCGCCGAGGGGTCTTGGATATGAGTTCGCGGATATGTGCCCCGGCTGGCTAGTTGTCCCAGCCGAGACCCAAGAGACAGGCCGACGGGATGCGTCGGTTAGGCTGTCTAAGTCGTTGACTTGCTTGTGGATATCTTTGACCTTGCTCAATATGTTGACTCGGTCAGCGGGTGCAGAATATGCCCCATCAGTAAGTTTTAAAGTTAAAACTTCTAGTTCTTCAAATAAAGTACTTTGTATGAGATAAGAGTGTGTGAATTAAAACCAATAATTCTTAGTTTAAAAATCCAAGTTTTCAAATTAAAAATACGACTATTTAACTTAAAACAATTAGTAGTAAAAAAATAGAAATCATATTTTCATCACCAACACTATCGCTTCTATGATCAAAACTCACACCTACTTGTTGGAGATCGGCGTCACCGACTCACTGTGGATGTCGACGTTCGTCTACCTTTTGTGTTGGTTGATTGGGGAAAGGGAAAGTCAATTGGCGGAGGTAGTGGGCGAGTAAGCGGGCTGGTGGTTGGGTGAGTGGCTGGTTGTAGTTGTAGTGGCCGGCAGGAGTGAGGATTGCGTAACTGATGGGAGGAAGGCAGTTTTGGTCGAGGAACATGGGAAACAGTGAATGTCACAGGGCTTGATTATAGAGTATAAATTTATAATTCGGGGAAGTGGTGATTTAGCCCTATAACTCTTTAAAATTGTGAAATTAAGCCCCATAACTCTCAATTAGAGTAATTTAGCCCCAATACTTATACATAAAGTGAAATTTGGCCCCAATTCAAATTGTATCTAATATCTCCCTTGAAATCAATATCTCGTCAATTTCTCCTCAAAGCAGTAGCAGTCATAAGCAAACACTCTCATATCTGACATGTCTATATATTAAACAACCATATTATATACCAACACAAATTCTCACTTTAGACGGACATTTTCCGTCAAAAAGTCATGTAGACAGATAATAGTGTCACCACTTCTCTCACTTGCATTTTGTGAGAGGGTCACTGTCTATAGCTTTAGATGGATATTGTCCGTCTACAATGAGACGGATTGATATACCGACTAATGAACATAAATATTTCTCTAATTAATCTAACTTAGTAACAAAATAAGACGATTTAAATGATAATAACAAGAATATATTACCTTTTGAGTAAGGTAAGATTAGATTGGGGTAGAAATTGAGGTTTAGCTATTGAGATTTTGAGGAGAATTTGGTGAGATTTTGAATTGGGGCCAAATTGCACTTTTTGTATAAGTAATGGAGCTAAATTACTCCAATTGAGAGTTATGAGGCTTAATTTCACAATTGTAAAGAGTTATGAGGCTAAATCATCACTTCTCGGATTTATAATTCATCTTAATGGACTAATATCTCTTATTGGACTCGTCCTATCCTACATAACGGTCCTACAGAAGAGTAGCTGAATATTGTGCCCATCAAATGAAGTTAGCCCAGCTGAGCTGGGCCACACAATCCTTTTCGTTTTCATATCGGTTTTCATAGCCGCCCCTTTTCCTACTATAAAAACCATAACCTGATTAAAATCATTCAACCTAATTTCCCCAATTTTGAACTCTTTCTCCAGATTTCCCAGTTTTCACTCCTTCATCCACAACCACCATGGAACCTCAAACTCTCTCTGAATCCCTACCTCCTCTTTCATCTTCCCCATCTCAATTAGATCCCCCTTCTTCCCTTCCCCAAACCCTAGATTCAAATCCCCCTCTAAATCATCAAAACGGCAACACGACGGTACTATCCGCTGTAAGCGGCGGCGCTACTACGACAACTGACAACCAGAATCCTCAATCCGGCGGAGAAGAGGAGACCACGAGCAAACGCCGCAAGCGCCGCAGCCGGTGGGATCCGCCTCCGTCAGAAGCTCCTGATTCCGGCAACGACACCAGCGGAACTGGTCGAAAGAGAAAGTCACGGTGGGCCGACGATGAACCCAAACCTGTCATACAATTACCCGATTTCATGGGTGGTATCGAATTCGATCCCGAAGTTCAAGCTCTTAATTCCAGATTACTTGAAATCAGCCGGAAGTTACAGTCCGGTTTACCACTAGATGATAGACCGGAAGGCGCGAGATCCCCATCACCTGAACCGGTTTACGATAACATGGGTATTAGAGTTAATACACGAGAGTATCGCGCTCGCGAGAGGTTGAACCGGGAAAGACAAGAGATAATAAGTGAGATTATTAAGAAAAACCCGGCATTTAAACCGCCGGCGGATTACCGGCCTCCGAAACGATACAAGAAGCTTTATATCCCGCAGAAGGAATATCCTGGTTATAATTTCATTGGGTTGATAATCGGGCCGAGGGGGAACACACAGAAACGTATGGAGAAAGAAACCGGGGCGAAAATCGTGATTAGGGGAAAGGGGAGTGTGAAAGAAGGGAGATTTCAACAGAAGCAGAACTCGAAACCTGACCCGAGTGAGAACGAGGATTTACACGTGTTGGTGGAGGCGGATACGCAGGAGGCAGTGGACGCGGCGGCAGGGATGGTTGAGAAGTTGTTACAGCCTGTAGATGAGGTGTTGAATGAGCATAAGAGGCAGCAACTTAGGGAGCTAGCTGCATTGAATGGAACAATTAGAGATGAGGAGTTTTGTAGAGTGTGCGGCGAGGCGGGGCATAGACAGTATGCTTGTCCCTCGAGATTGACGACGTTTAAAAGTGATGTGTTGTGTAAGATTTGTGGTGATGGTGGTCACCCTACTATTGATTGTCCTGTTAAGGGTACCACTGGTAAGAAGATGGATGATGAGTATAAGAACTTTTTGGCTGAGTTGGGTGGCGGTCCGGGAACTGAGGAGGGCTCGGGTGGCGGCGGTGGTGGGAGTAGTCATCCGGGGTTGGGGTTGAATGTGGGTAAGGGTAGTAGCAAGGAACTTGATGAGACCAATTTGTACATTGGGTATCTGCCCCCGAATCTTGAGGATGAGGGTTTGATAAGCTATTTTTCGGCTTTTGGGGAGATTGTAATGGCTAAGGTTATTAAAGATCGTGGTAGTAATATTAGTAAAGGTTATGGGTTTGTTAAGTATGCCAATGTTGAACAGGCTAATGCTGCTATTGCTGGTATGAATGGCAAGAGTATTGATGGTAGGACGATTGCGGTCCGGGTTGCTGGCAGACTGCCTCAACCAGCTCCGCCTTCGTCTCAGCCTCCTTCTGGCCCTCCAGCGCCTTACTCAGGTCCAGTAACATACCCGTCTCAGCAGTACCAATCTGGTGGCCCTTACGGGGCTCCTGTCCCGTGGGGTCCACCTCCTCCGTATGGTGCATACCCTCCTCCACCACCTGGTTCAGGTTATTACCCCCCACCACCACCACTACCGTCTTATGCTCTGCCACCGGGCGATCCTTATGGTGGTTCTCCTGCCTCTATGGCCCCTCCTCCCCCACCTTCGTATTTAGGGTCGTCTTATGCGTACCAGCCTTATTATGGGGCACCGCCACCTCCCCCTCCTCCATCCACAGATCAACCACAGGTATTGGCAAATGTGCCTTGGGCATCCAATCCTGTTCCGCCATTATCTGCTCCTGCTGCAGAGCAAGCTGCTCAGGGAGCTGATGCCGAGTATGAGAAGTTCATGGCAGAGATGAAATGATTTTGTTTATTGTTTCTAATCTTGCCTTGCATAGAGGTATGGGCTCTCATCTTTGTATCTTCCCCATCATGTTTTTTTGCTAATCATTACACTGTTGTTAGCCTTTTTAATTTATATTAACGTGCTGACGGTTGTTTCATTTTGATGTAGCTTGTTGGACAATATGATTGAAAATTTAGCTTTGGTTTTGGGAATGGTGCAACTATGGGTATGGAACTTTCACCAAGGGGAGGGGTTCTTAGTTGTAGCTGCAGATTTTGATAGTTTATCTTATCTTTTTTTAATACCTACAATTACCGATTTACATTTGAGAAATTTGAATACGGAAGTTCTTACTTAGTAGAATAGTAGTATGAAATTTATTAATCTATATAGCTCATAAACTCCAATAAGTGAGAACATGAGTGCACATAAATTCTTGAGCCAGATAACCGAGTTCCCTATAAGCAGAACATTAGGATGGCATAATCCAGTTGGCTGTTTTTGTATGACAATGGTGAAGCCTACGCAGGGCTTATATCGGGTCTGTGGGGGTGTAAATGTGATTATGTTTATGGCAAAATTTGTGCACATGAGCCTTGTTATTGAATAATAAGGTTCAAAGGTTTAAAGAAAATGCAAATTCTCAAAACAGATGATTTCACATAGTTTTTTGTGAAACCGCTTCATTTACACACAAATCCACTATTGACCATTATACAAAGTTATAATGGCTAATCTCACAATTTCTTATGTGACTCAACCTCACTAGACCATGGTTTAGAAACGGGTGAAACGTGAGGCGCTCAAAGGTGATGAGTACCTGAGGCGACTAGGTGCTAGCCGCACGCCCCTTAAATACAAGGCACACTGTTTTTTGCGAACAAATTTGTAATTTCAAGATAAATTGTTGCTTAAGAGTACTCTTTGTTTTTATTATCTTGGGGGGTGACGTGTATTATGCGTTTGGATAGAAAAAAGTAGGCAACAGGAGGGGAAGGGAGGGAAGGGAAAAGGGAGGTGGAATGAAACCAATGAGTTTCTCTCCAAATATTTTCTTTGTTGGTGGAATAGTGACCGACCTTGGGGGGAAGGGGGAATGAATCCCTCCAAATCCCTCTCTTCCATTGCTCTTCAACCTTATATGCCAACAAGCAAGGAGTCTTGTATCCCTCACTCCCCCTCCCTTCCCTTGCCCTTAGAAATCTCCCACCGAAAGAAGCCATAAAGTTGTTAAAGCGGGTATATTGTGGGAAATGGAAGGGCGTACTTTTTGAAACTGAGCACTAGACTAACCAAATGATTAAAACTCACATTTATCTTAAAAACTTCTACCTTTGGTCACTTGGTCTGATAGGAAAGTTTCTCTCCCTAATTGATTTCATGATTTCTGACATCTTGACATTTTTCATGTTTTTGGTCACTTCAATCTTTGAAGCTTAATGGGGACTTCTCAGCTTCTGCTGTCTGGCATTGGTAGTCCTTTATTGCTGTCTGCTTTGGTAGATCCAATGTCACATGTTGTATTTGAATAATAAAAAAAAGCTACTTCATACATCTATATTCCTATGCATTCTACTTGTTATATTCTTCTTTCGTCTGCTAACCCCTTTCATTGTTATTTTTGTAATATCTTGACAGGCATCATGTTTCTTGGAGCTCTTGTGAACCTGATTACTTACGTTTTGCCATGACTTGTTGGAAGTTTAGGACTCACCTCTTTAACCTTGCTGTACTGTTGTGACATTTGCAGAGACAAGGGAATGATACAAGCTGTGACATCTGCTTTCGCCGTTTATTTGAGTACCGGTTCCGAATTTATTATTTTAATGTTTTCTCCTGCAGGTCTCTTTAGTCGAAGTCCATGGCATCCTCGGACATGCTTTCCTTTTGCTTTCATATTTCTTCTGTTCTCAAAATACCTATTATATAAGATGCTGCTCATGTTTGTATTTTGTCTCAGTTAACCTTAGATGATTTTTTCTTTAGCATTTGTGTGAACTCTTAGCTCATCCTCTGATTATATTACTATATTACCATATGCTTTTTTTGTATTGATTTTACACTATAACCACAGCAGGCAAAAGCTGACCCAAAACTCTGAGTAAACCCACCCGACCCGACACATCTGAAATCCGTACATGAATAGCCCGACCCCATGGCTAGCTCTACTGGTGACCTTAGGCCTGTCTGATGATATTTCATGAGCCTTTGATGCCTCAATCAGGTAGTGCTTGATAATTTCATATGAATATTTGATGTTCTAATATCGGCGTTCAGGTGTTTAATTGCTTAAGCAGTTTTGGCAAGATGAATTTCAGCAGGATGCTGCCTTTTAGCTGATAAGTTGAGTTGTTAACTTGTTACTTTGTGGGAATTTTGTGCCTGCTAACCCTGATTTTGTCCAACTCTAGATTCCTTGATGATGATTGTTACTAATATTATAGTTGCAGAAGTTTGAAGTTGGGCTAGTCCCTTTAATGGGTGTAATGAAGTGGTAGGAGTTGAGGTAAGAACATTAGAAGTTTCAATGTTCCAACATTTGGCAGGAATGCAAGTACTGATTATGGGTTAATGGCTCACTTTGATTGAGGGTAGTTGTTAAGGGAGCAATATATGTCAAAACAAATGTGAAAAATGTAGGAATTCTGGTGAAGAGAAAATGAAAATGTGATGAAAAGAAAATCGAGGGGGCAGGGGTAGGAAAATTTTTTTCACGAGTATTGCACTACATTTTGTGTATGGGTAATTGGTATGTTCAATTCTTTCCCCTGAAGGCCTGAACCCATATGAGAAATCATTGAAGAAGGAATTGACAGGACGCCGGGGTCAGTTGATTGTGGCGGGTCTATAATTGGTCGTAGGTCGGTTTAGATTTGTGCCTGGTCGTTGTTTGGTTGGTCATCATCGAGTGACAAGGTTGATTTTGGTACAGATCATTTTCAGGTAAAGTAACATACAATTTTATGGGTAATGTTTGGTTCACTTTTCATTTGATGGGTAATTTGATGCTTCACACTCAATTTGGTTTACTTTTCATCTTATAATTGACCCCCTCCTCTTTTCTTGGTTTTTGGGTCAAAACTAAGGCGTTGTTTGGTAAACGGCATATTGGCCAATTTTCAGCATATTCAAAGGTTTTAGCATGTTTGACCAATCAATATGTTAATTTTAGTGTTTGGTAAACAGCATATTGAAACAACATATTTGGAGTCAATATGCTATTTTACAATATGTTGCTTACCCCAGCATATTGTAAAATAGGAAATTTTTCTCCATTTTACAAAGAAAATTAACAATCTACTAATCGTAATCTGCCAATTACCAAATACTCAAATTAATTCTGCTAATTATAATATGCTAGTTAAACTTTCTCATAAAATCTGTCATTTATAATTTGCTTTTGCAATCTGCTTATGCTGAAATTAATCCGCTGTTTATAAAACAGGACCTAAATAACAATTGACCGGGATGGAGGGAGTATTTAATTAGATAATTAGATGCGCTATTAGCCCTTTATGCGTCTTACGGTGTTCCTTATCTCGACGATGGGCTAAACGTGTTTTGTATTGTGTACTTGTGTTGGGACTGTTTGGGTAAGAGAGGAGGTAATATAAGCTATAAATTTTGTGGCAAAAAAAAAGGAAAGATCATCTTATTGAAATTGAAATTGATGATAAAAATGAAAATAAAAAGCATAGAAATGATAATGAAACGGAGCGAGTATCTTCTTTGGTGAGCGTGGCTTGTGAGCATCGTTCAAAATCTTGGTGAGTTGTATCAGATTTCATTCTATCGATATGAGATTTTGCTCGAGAAATCATTGAGATTTGCGGCGATTCGTCCGTGATGGCTGATTTAACAACCGGTTATATCACTACCACGATACGATTGATATCGAGATTTTAAACATAGCATCAGAGTTATGAGGATCAATATAGTGCAATTTAAGAAGCAACTATAGCTATCTAGCGGTAGAGATGAAAGTGGCCCGTGCCTCGTGTCAGCCCGCCATGCTTGGAGAAGAAAATGGCACGGCCCAAGGCCATGAAAGTAGGACTGAGCCAATTTAGGTCCGGACCGTTAAAATAGACCGAACCGGACCATTTGGTCTGGAATGAACCTAGACCGAATTCTTTTGGGCTGGTCCTCGGTCCTTGTTTTTTGAAGTTTGTCCGGTTAGGTCAAAGACCGATTATTTAAGGTCCGGGTCATATGGACCGGAATATATGGTTTTCACGTCTATTTATTGAAACATTTTAAATAAATCGAACATTTTACGCTAAAATGTCATTATAAACTTAATTATAACAATTATTTAAACTAAACAATAGTTCAAATACCTATTTTACTTGATTTGATGAATTTAAAATTCAATAATCAAGTACTGTATCAACAAATTGTACTTTTCGATTCATTTCGGTAAAAAAACCGGACCGGACCCACCAATTTGGGTTTGTTCCGGTCCATGACCGAAACTTTTGGGCATTGTTGTTAGAATTCCGATTCGATCCCACGACTCTACGATTTTACGATCTAAAAAAGCCTGATCGATCCCAGATCTTAATACGATTCTATTATGGCTGTAGAATCTTACGATCCTATACGTTTGAAAATTTTTAGATGTAGAATCATAATACGATCTTACGATTCAGTTTTATGCTAAAAGAATAAATATATATCTTATACAATGACATTGTAAAATCCGAATCTTGTATAAGTTGTAGAAACATATTTATATAAATGACACCAAAATTATTAATCATCAATAATTTATGGATAAATAGTAACAAATATGTATTTTGATCTTCAATTTTATGTTTTTACCACATAAAAAATTATATTTAGTTACTTTGTAGAATCTTACGATCCGACGATCCGAATTTACCTACTCCATCGATCCAAAGTAGAATCCCGATCCTGACAACATTGCTTTTAGGTCCGATCTTCGGTTCACTAAATTTATTTTTTTGGTCTTCGGCGCGGTCCGGTCCGGTTTTGGACTGATGCTCAGCCCTACATGAAAGTGGGTTTCGTGACGTGCCAGTCAAAAGAAAATGGCGGCCTAGGCCCGGCCCACTTGTGCGGTATCGTGTTTGAGCGTGCCTTAACTATTCCTCCATTTTAACTGAATTTCTTTTGCATTTTGAATTTGGATTAATTAACAAGAATAATCTAGACTATTGACCATCTTCATATAATAATCTGAACTCCATTTTAACTCACAATAAACCAAACTATTGCACCCTCTTCTCATAACGATCTCGAGTAACCTGGTACCTGTTGAAGAGGTTAACTAACCTTGTTTATTTGTTTCATTTTTAATTTTAATTTTATTTTTATGAAACCTTATATTTTTCTAATCTTAACTGTCATCCCTAACCCTCACCAACCCACTCACCCAACATTTCTTCCTCACCGTATCACCGCTACCTACCACCATCTCCACCACCACAACCGCCACAATCATATTTGCCTAACTCACAGATCTCCTACAAGAACCCCCACACAGACCATAACAACACGACCTAACAACCACCAAAACCCCAAATTGAAATGGGGATTTACAATTTTCGAAAATTACACCAATTGTTGATGGAGGAGCGGCCTCACGAAAGCTGTTGACAACAAGAATAAGATGGTTGACGGTGACTGACACGCCTAAAATGTCGCACTAAAAGACGGCCAAATTAACAATTTATATACCACTAAACACACTAATTAGCACTAATTATAAACTAGTAAAATAGCAAGCAAGGGATCGAACCCAAGAGAAGATGGGTTTTGCAAAAGTGAAATTAAAAGAGTATTTAGAACAATTGTGACAATAATAACAACAAGTAAATAAAAAGGGGGGTTTTGGGTTGAGTTTTCAATTGTAACCAAAGCAAGGGAATCCAAACAAGAGTGTAGAACAAGTAAACAATCAAGAGTTTAAGATGGAAATTAATCAATATTAGGAAAGACTTAACCCGACTCAAAGCATGGCACTTTAATTGACAAAATCCTTCAATCAATCCTTCAATTATATATTATCACCCTATTGTGAAGATAAATCTTCTAAATCTCCTTAATAATGGCCAAATGACAAGGAAATCACACTTAATCAAATAACCCAACTTATCAATTCTACCAAGTAGAAATCACATACATTGGACAAATTAATAAGAAGATATGAGCACAAGAGATTCAATAGGGGTAATTAGACACAATGAAATCACAATTAATGCCCAATTACAAGTTAATCCTTTACTTGCTAATTAAGCCAAGAAGAAATCACATTCATTAACTTAATAACAAGGTGTTGCAAAGATGAGATTACAAGGAAATCACACTTAATAATCTCAACAACAATAAATTAAGGAACTTGATTAATTAAGCAACAAGGAAATCACACTTAATTACTCAATATAAACAAGGATTCCAAAATTCAATCAATAAACACAAAAGGATTAACAATGATAATTAAAATTAAAGAAGGATTAAAGGATCTTACAACCAAAGTTTAAGCCTTGAGCCGGATTAAGATAGGAGATTAGTTCTCCATAAGTAGATCTAATACCCAATTCAAAAGATGAAATTATCCCCAAATTACAACCTTGATTAATAAAAGTGACAAAAGATCCTTAACCTAACTGAAAACATTGTATTTATAGTCCCCCGTAACCTAGCAATTAGTGGGCTTAATAAGAGGGAAGGCCCGTAACAAAAACGCTAACAAAACCATCAAACCCAGAAAACTCGCACCGTGCGAGTTCTGGGCCTGGAAAACTCGCACGGTGCGAGTTTGCTCCTGGAGTCCGCCTTTCTTTCGTGATTCCTTTGTTCCTTTGGAAGGCCTCCTTGGTGCGTTTCTTCAAGCCTATTCTTGGCTCTTCCTTGGACATTCCTCTTCTATCTATTGGCTTCTTGATCTCCACTTTAACCATGCTAAATGGCAAAGCACTCGGAATTGGTCAAACAATGTAAAAATCGTCACAAACCACCCCTAAATGTTACCAAATGAGCTCAAAATAGGGCCAATATGTAGTAGAAATGGGAGCTCATCAAACACCCCACACTTAGCCCTTTGCTCGTCCCGAGCAAACTAGAATAAAACTACTCACCACCTAGGCCAAGAAGTATGGGCACTCCTAATCCCCTCTCTTCACCTCACTTCTTCCTTCTTATATCATCTCTCAACTAAGCTCATGGTCACTTTCCTTCATAGCTCCAATAAATGACTAAGTGACCCAAAAACCACCAATATGAACCTCTCTTCCCTCACGCCCCTTCCTTATGTCATCCCTCAACTAAGATGGTCCTAAGTCCACCAATTCCTCCATACATCCTTCCCAAAACTCAACACTTCCCCCTTATTACTCCACTTGGTAAAACAAGGCCACCATAATCACTAAAGCCTCTCCTTACAACCAATTTGGCAACCTCAAAACACCTCCATCCTCAACAATTCACCACAACTCATCAATCAAAACACAACTTTCCAACAAAGATAATACAAGTCACCACAATCCCATGCTTCAAGTATGCCAAGCACTAGTAATAAGGTAAGCTTCCACATCCCCCTCCTAGCCTCGGCACACTTCTAACCTACCCTTCCATCCTTCTTTGACACCTCCACTTATGTCACCAACACCATATAGGAAGTAGTAAAAATATGCGACAAGACTTGAGAGTTTCAATCATTTTTCATTTTGCCTAAATCTCTCATTTTGCCTAAACCGCCCGCCCTTGCGGGTTTTCGGTTTAGCATTTTCCTCACATCTACTCTCGTGGCTCGCACTCATTTTTTCATTTTGCCCGGAGCGCCCTTTCGGGTTTTCACTCCGACCTCGGCCACTTTCCCATTTTTTGCCTAGGATGCCCTTTCGGGTTTTCATCCTAGCCGGGTTTTTCTCTTTTTTTTTTTTTTTTTTTTTTTTTTTTTTGAATTGAAATACAATGCATGGAATTGAAATATATCACAAAATATACATGATACCAACTCATGTCCACCCCACACTTAAATCTTCACTTTGTCCCCAAAGTGTGAGGTAAACACTAAACTCACTCATGAGTGTGAGCTCGAGGCACCTCCAAAGTCCGGAGGTCCTCCTCTTCTCCTTGCTTCTCTTCTTCTTCTCATCCTCGCCCTTTCGGCGTTTGTCTCCTCAACCTTAGCCTCATTGTACCCTTCATATTGGGTGGGGAATTGTTGCATAAATTGGGCATTCATCGCGGCCACCATATCAAAAGTTGCGTTTGAAGTATAACGCATCTCTTCCAAGTCTTCTTGATAGTGGTGGTAGCGGTTTTCGGTGATTCCCCACCGAGCATTCTCCGTGAGTTGCATTTGGGAGAGGGTAGATTCAATGCTTGAGACTCGATTGGTAATGTTGGTTTGCCATGATTGAAAACCCGGGTAGTCGAATTGATGGCCCGGAAAAGGATATTGTGGTTGTTGTTGTTGTTGTTGTTGCATATGGGGAGGAGTGAAATGTGGCTCATCATAGGGGGCATTAGGCATGGGTTCATCAAATGGTGCATCACTATGAGGCATGTCACCAAAATTCAAAGCCCCCCCCACTTGCGGTTGCTCTCCTCCCTCATCCTCTTCCGGCTCAACTACTTGGGCTCTATCAACCCAAAGGTACACAAAATCATCATCGGGGGGCATGTAGAAATCTTTCGCACTCCCGCAACCCAAGGGTGGTAAGTTGGAGGAACGGGGTAAATACATATAATGCTTGGAATATTGCCCACCCATGCACCAAATGACTAAGGGGGCTACTTTGTCAACCACCTCAATCACTTTTGAGTGCTTCAAGTAATGGTAGTCTATGAGACCACTACCATCAAGAGGGTAAGCATTGGGTGGGAATGACACACCCGTCTTTTGCACGATCAAATCGATCATGCCCCCGATAAAAATGGTTCCCTTGGGGTTCTTTTGAAGTTCAAGGCACCCACTTATAAACAAGTCCACCCAATCCAAGCACTCCCCTTCCTTAGGGGTCATTGACCAAAGAATTTGAATTTGATGGTATTGTATTTTGGTGGGTTCGGTCATGACCAAGAAATTTGTGTTGATGTGACGGCTAAGGAGGCGTAGGACCGGGTTGGGGATGGTGGTGTTCTTTGAGTTCCCATGACGTGCATCACCCGTAATATCGTTCCAAAAAGCACTCATCAATGATTTATCAAGTTTTTCTTTGACGGGGGCTTTGGTGATATGGAGGGCCTCGCGCACCTCATCAAAGGTCAATGTATGGGTGAGGCGGCATGCCCGGAATTTGATTCCCGGGACCTTGTCCCTCCCCAATTTTACTTTTTCCAACGATGACAAAAACTCATAAGTGACACCCCTTCGGGTGGGTGCGGCAACATGAATGTAGGCTTCAAGCCCAACTTTTTCTAGTAGCATACGAGTTATGGGAAGCATTCCCAACTCGATAAGAAGGTTCTCATCAAGAAATTTGGTTTGTGCCACGGTAGACACCGAGGCAAACTTTTTCCAACTTGAGAGGGCCGTGTCTCGGAGGCCCTCCTTACCCGAATACTCATTTGCATAAGAATCCGAGGCTCCCTTGGATCCTTTGGAGGAGGAAGCCGCGGTTTCTTTTCCTTTTCCCATTATAGAACAATTAGAAGCTCAGAAAAACACAATTTTTGAACAAAATTTTGGGTGAGGCAATTGATCAAACACCTAATATGCACTACAAGAAATGTTGTGCTAATTAGCTATTTGCTAGAAAAGAACACCTCACTAGTTAAAAGGTTGTTTTAAGGACGAATTTAACACAAAAAGACAACTAATTTTCGAATTTGAAGAACACAAGTTCGAATTTTAGTAACTAGAATTGACAAGGAGAAGAATAAGGTGTTATACCTCCCTTTGATCCTTGCTTGGGTTGGTTGGTGAAGAATGCTAACCCAAATTGCTCAAAGTCGTCCCTTAAAACTGATTTGCAACCCCAAACCTTCAACTTCTTCAATTCGTCCAAACCCTAGCTCGAAAATGATGATGATTCCTCGGATTTTTTCAATTTACCTTACCCAAATCGATGTTGGGCGATGAAAGTTGATGAAACTTGAAGGTAAATTGATTGATTTGGGTGATTTGAGAAGGATTTTGATGGTGGAGTTTAGGGGTTTAGGGTTAGTGAGGATGAGAGAGGTAGAATTAGGAGAATTGGGGAAGAACAAATGAAGAATGTCGCGTGAAATTGAGCTGTAAACTGCATTTCCTCAGAAACTCGCACGGTGCGAGTTATGGCTTCAAGAAAGTCGCACCGTGCGACTTTGCTGCTGTATGTTGATTTTTTGTTGCTTAATTCTTCACTTTAGCCAATCCTTTTACCCATCATTCTTCCTTCCTTTCTTCACATATGCCCTTGGGTTGGTATCCTATTACTAAAACACACATTAAACCATTCTAATATGCCAAAAACATTAATGAAAATGCAAATGATTTAATTTATTATGCTAGAAGTAAAGGATGTAAGGAATTTAAACATGCAAAATGCAATATAAATAATGCAACATGATAAATGTAATATAAACAATGCAATGCGGAATTTAAATATGCAAGGGAAAGAAATATTTACAAACTTTTGCCGTTTATTTAACGTCGATGGCTCGACAAAGTTGCACTTTCATCAATTTGAGTAGATTGGATCAACAAGATGGAGTGTTTCCACTTCACCCACCTCAATTCCTTCATGATAATGCTTTAACCTTTGCCCATTCACTTTCAAAACTTTCCCGGATTTCAAGCATTTGATTTCAATTGCTCCATATGGGAAGACACGAACCACTTCATATGGTCCCATCCACCTAGACCTCAATTTCCCGGAGAAAAGTCTAAGTCGATTTTGGAAAAGTAAGACTTTCTCTCCCACTTGGAACACTCTTCTTGAAATCATATTATCATGCCATGCTCTTGTTCTTGCCTTGTAAATGGAAGCATTCTCATAAGCATCATTCCGGATTTCCTCCAACTCTTGTAATTGAAGTTTCCTATGAAGACCCGCTTCATCCAATTGCAAGTTGAATGACTTGACCGCCCAATAAGCTCGATGCTCAACCTCCACGGGTAGATGACATGATTTCCCAAAAAGTAAGCGGTAAGGTGACATCCCGATTGGCGTTTTGTAAGCCATGCGATAGGCCCACAAGGCATCATCTAACCTCAAGCTCCAATCCTTGCGGTCGGGATTCACCGTCTTCTCAAGGATAGCCTTAATCTCCCTATTAGAAACCTCGGCTTGACCGTTGGTTTGAGGGTGATAGGCGGTTGAGACTTTATGAAGTACCCCATACGTTTTGAGAAGAGCTCCAATGGCTTTGTTGCAAAAGTGAGTGCCTCGGTCGCTTATCAAAGCTTTTGGAAAACCAAATCGAGAAAAGATGTTGGTTTTGATGAATTCTCCAACCACCTTTGCATCATCGGTCTTGGTGGCCTTAGCCTCCACCCACTTGGAGACATAATCCACCGCCAAAAGTATATAAACATTACCACAAGAAGCGGGAAATGGCCCCATGAAGTCAATACCCCACACATCAAATATTTCGCAATAGATCATGGGTGTTTGGGGCATTTCTCCTCTTTTTGAAATATTACCAACTCTTTGGCATCTATCGCATGTCTTCACCATGGCATGAGCATCTCGGAATAATGTGGGCCAAAAGAAACCGCTTTCCAACACCTTTCTAGCCGTTTTCTTGGCTCCAAAATGCCCGCCACAAGCATATTCGTGACTAAACCGGAGAATTGACATGATTTCGGTGTCCGGCACACACCTCCTTATCACTTGATCGGCACAAAATTTCCACAAATAAGGATCATCCCACACATAGTACTTGGAATCACTCTTGATTTTGTCTCTTTGATGTCGAGTCAAACCCGGTGGAAATTTGCCCAAGACCAAGTAATTCACGATATGTGCATACCAAGGTTCGGTAGACATCAAGGCAAGAAGGGCTTCATCCGGGAAGGTCTCCTTTATTGAGCTTTGTGGTACCAAGGAGTCTTCTTGGATGATTCTACTAAGATGATCCGCCACCGTGTTGGTGGAGCCTTTCTTTTCCTTGAGTTCAACGTCAAACTCACTCAAGAGTAGTACCCATCTCATCAAACGGGGCTTGGATTCTTTCTTTGAGACAAGGTGCCTCAAAGCGGCATGATCCGTGAAGATGATGACCTTGGCTCCAAGAATATAAGATCGGAATTTCTCTAAGGCAAACACCACCGCAAGAAATTCTTTCTCGGTAGTTGTATAGTTCCTTTGAGCTTCATTCATCATTGTCGATGCATATTGAATAACATGAGGCGCTCTTCCCACCCTTTGGCCAAGTACCGCGCCAAGGGCATAATTGCTTGCATCCGACATGATCTCAAACGGTTCATTCCAATTGGGAGGTTGAATTATAGGTGCCGAAATAAGCTTCTCCTTGAGCATATCAAAAGCTCCCTTGCATTCTTCACTCATGACAAATTCACAATCCTTTTGAAGTAGCTTGCATAGAGGAGCGGCGATCTTGGAGAAATCCTTAATGAAACGCCGGTAGAACCCGGCATGACCTAGGAAAGACCTCACTTCACGCACATTAGTAGGATAAGGCAAGGTGCGAATGGTATCGACCTTTGCCTTATCAACCTCAATTCCCCTAGAGGAAACAACATGTCCCAAGACTATTCCTTCATCAACCATGAAATGACATTTCTCATGGTTGAGAACGAGGTTGGTATCAATACACCTCTTTAAGACCCAAGTAAGATGACTCAAACAATCCTCAAAAGATTGACCATGGACGGTGAAATCTTCCATGAATACCTCAATAAAGTCCTCAACATGGTCCGAAAAGATACTCGTCATACACCTTTGGAACGTCCCCGGGGCATTGCAAAGGCCAAAGGGCATCTTTCTATAGGCAAACGTTCCAAAGGGGCATGTGAAGGTTGTTTTTGTTTGGTCCTCGGGTGCGATTGGGATTTGAAAATACCCCGAGTAGCCATCCAAAAAGCAATAAAAGGCCTTTCCCGCTAACCTCTCCAACATTTGATCCATGAAGGGAAGCGGGAAATGATCTTTTCGGGTCACGGCATTGAGCCTACGGTAGTCGATACATACCCTCCACCCATTTTGAACTCGAGTGGGGGTCAAAACACCTTCATGATTCTCGACTACCGTTAGCCCGGATTTCTTTGGGACAACTTGGGTTGGACTAACCCATTGACTATCGAAAATAGGATAGATCATACCTACATGAAGGAGTTTGAGTACCTCTTTCTTCACAACATCCATCATTGGATGATTCAAACGCCTTTGTGGTTGTCGGACGGGCTTTGCTTCATCTTCAAGAAGAATTCGGTGCATGCATAAGGTGGGACTAATGCCTTTGATGTCGGCCATTGTCCACCCAATTGCTTCCTTGTGTTGCTTGAGTACCCGGATGAGAGCCTCTTCTTGCTCCTTAGTAAGCTTGCTTGAAATAATCACCGGTAAAGTTTCTTCATTTCCTAGAAATGCATACTTCAAGTGGCTTGGTAAGGGCTTCAATTCAACAATAGGAGGCTTGACAATAGAGGGGACGGGTTTCTCCTTTGGTAGCTCTTCTAACAAATTGGAAGAAAGGAAGAAAAGTTCCTGGACAGGACAAAACTCGCACGGTGCGAGTTTCCCCTCCCCAGAACTCGCACGGTGCGAGTTCTGCGCTGTTTTCCGGATTTCTTCCTTTTCTTCCCATTCTTCCATTGGGGGATTTTCCTCTAAGTCCTTGATTGTTTCCTGCAAATCATAAGACAAAGCATACCCTGTATCCTCTCCAACCAATCCATTAGTCAAAACAACATTTAATGGATCAACTTTGCACAATTCATACACGATTTGCACAATTGGCTCAAAAATTTCAAGAAAACACAAGGATGAGGTCTCGGATGGGTATTTCATGGCCTCATGTATGCTATACTCAATCTTTTCCCCCTCAAATTCCATTGTGAGGCGGCCACTAGATACATCAATCTTGGTGTTAGAAGTTCTCATGAAAGGCCTTCCCAACAAAATGGGAGTGGAGCCTTTCTCGGGTTCCATTTCAATCACATAGAAGTCGGTGGGGAAAAGCATTCCCCCCACCTTCACCAAGACATCCTCCACAACCCCTTTAGGATAGATATTGGACCTATCGGCCAAAGAAATGACCGTACGAGTCGGTTTCAAAGGTCCTAACTTAAGTGACTCATAAAGGTAGTTGGGCAAGACATTAATGGATGCACCTAAATCAAGCATAGCATGTTGACAATCCAAATCACCAATTTTACAAGGGATGGTGAACATGCCCGGGTCACTACATTTTTGTGGCAACCGTTTTTGAAACATTGCCGACACATGTTCACTAGCCCTTACCTTTTTCATGCTCTTAGCCTTGTTGGTCCTCTTAGTAGTGCACAACTCTTTCAAAAATTTTGCATGCTTGGGTACACTACTAAGAAGATCAAGAAGAGGAATGTTTACCTCCACTTTACGAAAGATATCATAAAGGCTTGAAGTCTTCTTGTCAACTATCCTTGTATCATTCAAAGCACTTGGAAATGGAGCTTGTGGCTCATATTAGGAAGAGGTTCATGTACCCTTACTTGTTGGGGTGAAGATGCTTCCCCTTGTTCCACTACCACTTCAATTTCATCTTCAACCACATCTTCCACTTCATGAACAATAGGAAGTGGCCTTGTCTTCTTAGGAGCTTTGGGTGCCTCTTCCAACTCTCTACCATTCCTCAAAGAGACCGCTTTTGCTTGTTCCTTGTTCGGTGGAGGAATGGTGTGATAAGGGAGACTCCCTCCTTGGTTGGGTTGGGAATTGAGTGTAGTGAGGATTTGACCAACTTGGGTCTCAAGGTTAACAAACCTAGAGTCGGTGAGTCGGTTTTGTTGAAGCACGGCATTTTGAAATTCTTTGGTATTTTGTAGCAAGGCTTGGCTCTCTTTTTGCATTGTCATTTGACTCATAGCAAGTGTTTTCATCATTTCTTCCAAGGAATTTTGAGATTGGTTTTGATTTTGATTTGGCTTTTGAAATGAAGAGTTTGAAGCCCCTTTTTGGTTTTGATTTTGGTTTTGATTTTGGTTTCCACCCCACCCCATATTTGGATGAGATCTCCAACCTTCATTGTAAGTGTTAGAATAGGGGTCAAACTTCCTAAAACCAATAGCCTTCACCGCTTCAATTGCTTCCTCCGTTTGCAAAGATGGACACCCATCGGTGGGATGAGTTGGGTCATTACAAAGACCACAAAATTTCACATGAGAAGTACTCCCACCACCTTTTGTAAGTTCCTTCACCAAATTAGTGAGAAAGTCAACTTTATCCTCCATATGGTTTGAACCTTGCCTTGAAGAGAATGTTCCACTTGTCTTCTTAATTCTCCTCCCAAAATTCCTAGAGCTTCCTACCAACCTTTCAATCAACTCATTTGCTTCTTGGACCGACATGTATTCAATTCCACCTTGGGTGGCGGCCTTAATCATCCTAGCATCATCCTCAAGTAAACCACCACAAAAGTTCAAGAGAAGGTCGTGGTCGGTATACCCATGGTATGGGCAACTAGCAAGAAGTTGTTTAAACCTATCCCAATACTCATACAAGTTCTCCCCATCCAATTGCTCAACATTACTTATTTCTTTCTTCAATTGAGATGAGAGGCTAGCGGGAAAATACTTTTCTAAGAAAGCCCTCTTCATTTGATTCCAAGTGGTGATGCTCCCGGTAGGGAGATAATAAAGCCAATCATTGGCCGCGTCCTTGAGTGAGAAAGGAAAGGCCCTTAGTTGAAGTTGCTCATCGGTAACCCCATTAGGCTTCATGCTTGAGCAAACAACATGAAATTTGTTGAGATGCTTGTTGGGATCTTCCGTGCTAAGACCATGAAATTGGGGCAATTGGTGAATGAGCCCGGACTTCAATTCAAAGGTGGCGTTTTCCGCCAAGGCCGGAAAGGAGATACACAAGGGTACTTGTGTGAGATCCGGGGCGGTAAGTTCCTTAATAGTTCTAGGCCGTGGTGGGTTCTCTCTTTCACCATGCCCAAGTGGTTGTCCGTCCTCACGATCACCCATGATGATTTGAATGGGTATGGTGTAGGGTAATATCCGTATAAGACCCTTTAAATTTAAGGATTATAACGTAAATTTAATACGTGATTTATAGTCATAAAACGAAAAACATAATGAAACGATAAAGATCAAGGAATAACCTTCGGTCCTAGTGCAATTCGGCAATGAGAGATCAAAGTAGACCTCCTCCTAATTGTTGCACCCAAGATTGTCCGAGAAATGCCCTTGTGCTAGAATGAATCCTCTAATTGCCTTGCAATATTGAGAGGATTGATTTGTGAGTTTTTGTTGGATGAGAGATCCGAATTTTGAGAGGCACTTTCTCAAAACCCTAATTATTTTCTCCAAATGATTGATTAGGTTAAGCAAGAGAAGAGACTCTCTTTTGATCTCCTAATCTCGGCCAAACCGAGTGGATCAAGGGGAAGTGGGCTTCCACTTCCTCTTAACTTTAACTCGTGGTCTGGTTCATAATTCGCTAAGTGTATATGACGCGGTTTCATTATAAACTGTCATCGGTTATCGGAAATTAAGGCATCAACTAATAATACGGGTTAGTTGAATTATTAATACGTGTCCGACAAAGACAATATCGTATAATTAATTTATCCAATATACATTAATCAAATATAAATCGCTTATATTTAATTTTTACGAATTAATCGCTTAATCCGCCTTAGCCATTATTATTTAATCAGTATTAAATAAAATATCTCAACATCACATTTTGACTAATTATTAGTCAAATAACTCGACTAATGGTTAGTCAAAATTGGCATCTACATGACTGTATTTTCATACCGTCACATCTCTCAAACGTATCCTATAGGTGTGACTTTTAGGGACCATTTGATCACCGCCATCTGCATGACAATAACGTCAAACTTATCTAGCAAGCCAACCGTTATTGATAAACGTGGATCAACTGATAATAATACCAAAAGTATGCCCTTTGATCCTTTTAGAGATTTATAAGTCCTTGCACTAACTGTTAAGGACACCAACCCCAACAAGCTCCCACTTGTCCGTACAAGTGTATGTGCAATGACGTTATCCGCACTAACTGGAGGACACAAGCTCCAACAAACTCCCACTTGTCCGTACAAGTGTATGTGCGATAACCGATTCTCATATTCATTTAAAATTTCTCCCACTCAATGTAAAACAATTTGCAGATCTGGATCCGCAAAGGTCGTATTTTACAATCAATCTGTATCTAGAGTGGTTTCCCCGACTAGAGAGTAACTTAACTGATAAAACGAATCCGTATCCGAGCATGGCCATGCATTTCGATTCTGACTCCTCGAGTGGCCCCGAGAAATATCGAGTACCGATAAAGGTGAATATTTCCTTCAACTCGACTCCTTCCGATCTAAGCACGGCATGAAATGACCCAGAAAAAATCTACTTGGCCCCGTTACGAATGATCGTGAGAAAGAAACCAAAGTCACCCAAAATCTGCCTTAGTCTCAAGAGACAGTCGATAGTCAAAAGAATCGACTCTTAGGATCACCATGGAGGTCCTATCCACGACCGGGCACCGAATGTTATAAAACATTTAGGACTCCACGTCGATGTCACAATTGTGTCCTACGAGATATCCGTATAAATCGCCTCTGTGATTGGTCAGTCAACCTGTTGACTTATGGCTAGTTGAACCCACCATCAACCAACGTCACAAAATAATTACCTTGAGTTATCAGCTCACGTGGGCAATTAAGGACCAAAAATATAATGTTTGTTCAGTTCACTTTGTGGTGTTCAAAATTTGTCGTACAAATCCACATGAAAAAGAAAATATATATATAAAATATCAAAACGATGATGTCGTATAGAGTACAAAGGAGAATGAATCTAATCCATAAAAGAGTACTACAACTTAGGAACACGTTTAATTCCCATGGAATTAACGTGCCCTTCATGCTTATCTTGTCGTAATGGTTTAGTGAGAGGATCTGCTATGTTATCATCTGTAGCAATCTTTTCTATCACTACTTCCTTTTGCTCCACGTAATCTCGGATTAGATGAGCTTTCCGTTGTACATGTCTAGACTTGTTGCTAGACTTTGGCTCCTTAGCTTGGAAGATGGCACCACTATTGTCGCAATAGATGGTGATCGGGTCATTCGAACTAGGCACTACAGATAGTCCATGTAAGAATTGACGCATCCATATCGCTTCCTTTGTTGCTTCAGACGCGGCATAATACTCGGACTCGTCGTAGAATGTAACAGATTTGTTTGGAACTCTTCAGTGATCGCAGCGCCATTAAGAGTGAAAACGAATCCAGACTGAGATTTCGAGTCATCTCGATCCGTTTGGAAGCTAGCATCTGCGTAACCGGTTGCGCATAGCTTTTTAGGGCCTCCATAAGTCAATGCCTAATCTTTAGTCCTCCGTAGGTACTTAAGAATGTTCTTGACAGCCAGCCAATGTGATTCACCTGGATGCTGTTGGAATCGACTTGTCATACTCAATGCATATGCCACGTCCGGACGTGTGCATATCATGGCATACATGATAGATCCTATTGCCGAAGCATAAGGAATCCGTGTCATGCGCTCTTTCTCTTCCGGTGTCTCTGGTGACTGAGACTTGCTCAAATGCACCCCTGGAGCCATAGGAAGAAACCCCTTCTTGGAGTTAGTCATGCTGAATCTCTCTAGGACTTTGTCTATGTAAGACTCCTGACTGAGAGATAACATCCGTCGTGATCTATCTCGATAGATACGGATGCCAAGAATTCTTTGTGCCTCACCCAGATCTTTCATCTGGAAATGGTTTTTCAACCATACTTTTACCGAAGTTAAGAGAGGTATGTCATTCCCAATCAGGAGTATGTCGTCAACATACAATATTAGGAAGACAATCTTGCTCCCACTCGACTTGATATATAGACATGGTTCCTCGACCGATCGAGTAAATCCATTTTCTTTAATCACTTGGTCGAAGCGATGATTCCAACTCCTTGATGCTTGCTTAAGTCCATAAATGGAACGCTTAAGCTTGCACACTTTCTTAGGATGTTCTGGATCGATGAAACCTTCGGGTTGTACCATGTACAACTCTTCCTCCAAAAAACCGTTTAAGAAGGCGGTTTTCACATCCATTTGCCAAATTTCATAGTCATGAAAAGCGGCAATCGCTAAGATAATCCGAATGGAACGCAGCATGACTACGGGTGCAAAAATCTCATCGTAGTGCAAACCTGACACTTGGGTGAAACCTTTAGCAACTAGTCGTGCTTTGTAGATATCTTGTTGACCTTCCACATAATGCTTTATCTTGTAAAGCCATTTGCATTGAAGGGGACGAACCTTAGCAGGTAAGTCAACAAGATCCCACACGTTGTTCTCATACATGGAGTCCATCTCGGATCGCATGGCCTCAAGCCATAGCTTTGAGTCGGAACTAGTCATGGCACCTTTATAGGTTGCGGGTTCACTACTCGTTAAGAGTAGAACGTCATCTATGTCATGTTCCTCGACCATACCAATGTATCTGTCTGGAGGAATAGAGACTCTTCCCGACCTCCTAGGTTCCTCAGGAATGTTAACCGCAGCCTGGATTGAAGGAATAGGTTCCTCCAACAGTTGCTCGGTACTTGGCTCTGGAATCTCCGACAGTTCGAAGGTTCTATCACTCTTTGCATTCTCGAGAAATTCCTTCTCTAAGAATGTCGCACTAGCCGCAACAAAAACACGTTGTTCGGTTGGCGAATAAAAGTAATGACCAAGCGTTCCTTTAGGATAGCCTATAAAGTATGTCTTGACCGATCGCGGGCCGAGCTTATCCTCGTGTCTCCACTTGACATAAGCCTCGCAGCCCCAAACCCGTATAAAGGACAAGTTAGGGACCGTTCCCTTCCATAGTTCATATGGAGTCTTGTCAATGACTTTAGACGGACTTGATTTAAGTATTAGAGCAGCCGACAGAAGAGCATAACCCCATAATGAGTCAGGCAACACGGTGTGACTCATCATGGATCGAACCATATCAAGTAAAGTTCGATTTCTCCGTTCGGACACACCATTCAATTGAGGTGTTCCAGGTGGAGTTAACTGTAGGGCAATCCCACAGTCTTTAAGGTGTTGATCAAACTCGTGAGAAAGATACTCGCCACCACGATCCGAACGCAGTGTTTTAATCTTTCTACCCAATAGGTTATGTACCCTATTCTGGTATTCCTTGAATTTCTCAAAGGATTCACTTTTGTGCTTCATTAAGTAGACATAGCCATATCTACTTAAATCGTCCGTGAAAGTGATGAAATACCTATAGCCTTCTCGTGCGGTGATTGACATAGGACCACATACATCCGTGTGTATGAGTCCTAATAGGTCAGCAGCGCGCATTCCAACACCTTTGAAGGAAATCCGAGTCATCTTACCGATGAGACATGATTCACACGTGCCAAATGATTGAAAATCAAAGGCCGAGATAGCTCCATTCTTGATGAGTACATTTTAACGCGTTTCTCATTAATGTGTCCCATACGGCAGTGCCATAGATACGTTTGATCTTTGTCACCAACCTTTAACTTTTTATTCATTACGTGTAATATTTCGGTGGTCCGATCTAAAACATAAATTCCGTTCATGGAGATCGCCTTAGTAAATCATATTGTGTAATGAGAAAATGCAAGTATTATTTTCTATTACAAATGAAAAACCAAGTTTATCAAGTGCAGAAACTGAAATAATGTTTTTGGAAAGACTAGGTACATAATAGCAGTCATATAATGACAACTCAAATCCGCTAGGAAGTTGGATCACATATGTCCCCTTTGAGATGGCAGCCACTCTTGCTCCATTCCCAACACGCAGGTCCACCTCACCCTTTACGAGGGGTTCGATGTTTCGGAGCCCCTGCACATGATTACACAGATGAGAACCACAACCAGTATCAAGTACCCAAGTTCCGTAACTTGCGTGGTTAATCTCAATCATATGAATAAAAGTAGAAGAGAGAGAAGACATACCAACAGGTTTAACACGACCTGCCTTTAAGTCCTCATGATAAACAGGACATGTACGCCTCCAATGCCCAGTCTTGTGGCAATGATGGCACTCCATGTTTTCATTCTTACTCTTTATCGCGCCTGATGAGGTGCTCGACTCACCAGGCCCACTCTTACCCGAACCCGACTTCTTGAACTTCGGTTTACCTCGCTAGGTTTGCACGAGCTTTGCCCTTACCTTTCCCCTTGTTTGACACAACGAGAACATCTTATTTCAAGCTCCCACTGAACTTCATGTCCTTCTCGGTCTGTACGAGAAGGGAGTGCGGTTCATGTGGAGTTTTCTTCAAATAATTCATATAGTAATTCGCTCTAAATTGCGAAAAACCATCGTGGAGTGAATGAAGCATGCGGTCGATAACAATGTTCTCGCTGATGTTACAATTAAAGGTCTCCAGCTTCTCGACATTCTCAATCATGCTGAGAATGTGTGGGCTAACTGGTTGGCCCTTCTGGAGTCTCGCATCAAAGAAGCGAGTGGTATGCTCATAGGTCACGATTCTCGGTGCTTTCGAGAATTCCTTGGTGAGCGTGGTGAAAATCTTGTTTGCACCATGGGCTATGAAGCGTTTCTGCAAATTGGGTTCCATTGCAAAAATGAGTACGTTTTTAATCGCACCCGCTTCCATACATAAATCATTAAACTTGGTGATTTCAGCAGCTCTAGCCGTGGGACCTGGGTTTGCCGGGATGGGCTCTAATAGATATTTGAGCTTCCGTCGCCAGCGGCAGCATTCCGTAATCTTTGCCTCCCAATCCGCGAAGTTTGATCCATCATTCTTGATCGAGTAGACCGATTCATCCGATTCATGAAGATCCGAAGCCAGGACTCACGGTCCAATGTGGCACTTGGCATTGGGTTATCAGAGAACACTGACCATTTGTTATTAGCAGTTAAAAAGTTCGTGATCTATAAAAAAGAAAGAAAAACAAGAACGAAATAAGCAACTCATCGAGGTGATTTAAGTCTATTTTAAAATTCATTTTAACGTGTAGACTCTCGCACTTGCATAATTGATCTCCCTCAAGAATGATACAAGTGATCCCAAGACTCAATTTCCGTAAATTGATAAGCCAACTGTTTATCTAATTCTTCCGTAAGAACTCTTGGTCGATAGATTTCCGTAAATCCTATCTATAGTCCACCATAGTCACAGGATCGTACGAGTGACCATAGTGTTGAGATAAAATAAGTCAATCAGTTCCAACTTACCCGACGTAGAAGGGGTTATATTATGCCTACCGACGAAGAAGGGACTCATTGGAGTTTGACCTATAAAGACCGTTCTCAATTTTGGTTTATACGAGGAAGATCCCATCAACTAAATTGTAATTCATATTAAGTGAACTAATAACTAGCGTCTGCGTGAATGAATTAATTTGGGTGATGGCTTAAAAAAAAACGTGTGACATGAGAATGTCAAAAAAAACTAACTCGTGACCTTTATATGTGTCAGTTTTCATGCAATAATTAGGTGGTTTGGTTTTTAGGCGGAATATGATGCATATTATCGTTACGAAATTAAATAAAAAGACTGCAATACGTAAATAAAAATTTCCTAGTGTGGTCTATCCTAATAAAAAGAACATAAAACAACTTTGGAATCCACCGTTGGACCCGAGAAGCTTGTCTTGATGTTCCATCTTGATCCATGTAGCGGGAGTGAGCATCCGGTCTCCATCTTTGGTCTTCTCAAAAATTACAATTTAAAATTTACAAATATAAACCTATTTACATTCTAAATAAAAACTGTAATTAAAAGAAATAAAAATGGAGATACGAGATCTCAAAATACAACCAAGACCGTGTTCCATCATTTCGGTAACACGTTCTACTAAGGCCACACTAAGTTACAACTGATGGTAAAAATAAATACGTAATAAAAGGCATTCAAAAACATTCAAAATTAACGATAAATAAAATGCATCAACTAAATTAAATTTATTCGTGACATAATTCCGTAATTATGTTAAATTTATCCAAACCACCAAAGATAATTAAAATTACATGACAAAACCGCTTTAGTCAAGTTAATTTTAATCCGAGATAATCCGTTACAATAAATCGTTTTAAAGTAACTTAATTTTACGTGGGTGAACCGTTTCACTATCAAGCGAGAGCATAAAAACCGTTTTATGCATAAAAAGGGGCGGAAAGAAAAAAAAACAGAATTTTTTTTTTCTTTTACTGTTGGGCGTGAACAGTACCCATGAATTTTTTTTTTTTTTTTTTAAATGCTGTAAGCCGAGAGCATCAAAAGGCGAGAAAAAAAAAATACACGGCTCAAAACCGTGAGCAACAAAAGATCAAAACAAAACGGTTTGATAAAACACAATTGCAATTTTAATCTAATCCGTATAGAAATCAAACTACAATTGTTACATCTTCAACATATTGCAATAATTATCGGTTAAAATTACAACATGTGAAGAACGAATGAAAACTAGAGATCGAATGATCTAACAAAAAATGTGTGGCACGCATAACGATGCAAAAAAACAGAAAAACAGGCCGTGTTCATGAAGGCCACACGGTTTTCTAAAATTTTGCCACACGAAATTTTGTGCAATCATTTTGATCGATCTTTAACATATTGCAATGAATATCGATTACAATACAATATGCAAAGATCGAAAATGAAAACAAAACAAAAGACAAACATCACCGTGTAAACTTGACACGGATCCCAAGGCACAAAAAAAAACGCAGCAAAAGCAGCCAAAAAAAAAAATAAATGCCGAGGGAAAAAAAATTTTCAGCCGTGAGAAAATTTTGCATCAAAAATTAATCGATCCACTTCGTTTGATGAAAAACACATAGAAAATTTACGTGGCCTGGCTCTGATACCACTTGTATGGTAATATCCGTATAAGACCCTTTAAATTTAAGGATTATAACGTAAATTTAATACGTGATTTATAGTCATAAAACGAAAACATAATGAAACGATAAAGATCAAGGAATAACCTTCGGTCCTAGTGCAATTCGGCAATGAGAGATCAAAGTAGACCTCCTCCTAATTGTTGCACCCAAGATTGTCCGAGAAATGCCCTTGTGCTAGAATGAATCCTCTACTTGCCTTGCAATATTGAGAGGATTGATTTGTGAGTTTTTGTTGGATGAGAGATCCGAATTTTGAGAGGCACTTTCTCAAAACCCTAATTATTTTCTCCAAATGATTGATTAGGTTAAGCAAGAGAAGAGACTCTCTTTTGATCTCCTAATCTCGGCCAAACCGAGTGGATCAAGGGGAAGTGGGCTTCCACTTCCTCTTAACTTTAACTCGTGGTCTGGTTCATAATTCGCTAAGTGTATATGACGCGGTTTCATTATAAACTGTCATCGGTTATCGGAAATTAAGGCATCAACTAATAATACGGGTTAGTTGAATTATTAATACGTGTCCGACAAAGACAATATCGTATAATTAATTTATCCAATATACATTAATCAAATATAAATCGCTTATATTTAATTTTACGAATTAACTGCTTAATCCGCCTTAGCCATTATTATTTAATCTGTATTAAATAAAATATCTCAACATCACATTTTGACTAATTATTAGTCAAATAACTCAGACTAACTGGTTAGTCAAAATTGGCATCTACATGACTGTATTTTCATACCGTCACATCTCTCAAACGTATCCTATAGGTGTGACTTTTAGGGACCATTTGATCACCGCCATCTGTATGACAATAACGTCAAACTTATCTAGCAAGCCAACCGTTATTGATAAACGTGGATCAACTGATAATAATACCAAAAGTAGGCCCTTTGATCCTTTTAGAGATTTATAAGTCCTTGCACTAACTGTTAAGGACACCAACCCCAACATATGGGTTGTTCAAAAGGGATGTTGTTATCTTCTCTTTGGTCTTGTTGAAAACCGGGATCAATTTCTTCAATAACCGGGTTGTCTCTTCTAATACCTCCTCCTATCCAAGCAAGTGATCTTTGAATCTCCGGGTCGAAAGGAAAAAGTGGTTCTCTTGAATTCCTAGTATTGACCATAAACAATTCTACACAAGTGCACACAATCAAAAGGTTCACACAAGTAAAGAATAAGACACTATCAACAAGAAACAAAGACTAACTAACACAACTATCCTAAAAACACAATTAACAAACACTAGCAAAACCGTTACCCTCCCCGGCAACGGCGCCAAAATTTGACACGCCTAAAATGTCGCACTAAAAGACGGCCAAATTAACAATTTATATACCACTAAACACACTAATTAGCACTAATTATAAACTAGTAAAATAGCAAGCAAGAGATCGAACCCAAGAGAAGATGGGTTTTGCAAAAGTGAAATTAAAAGAGTATTTAGAACAATTGTGACAACAATAACAACAAGTAAATAAAAAGGGGGGTTTTGGGTTGAGTTTTCAATTGTAACCAAAGCAAGGGAATTCAAACAAGAGTGTAGAACAAGTAAACAATCAAGAGTTTAAGATGGAAATTAATCAATATTAGGAAAGACTTAACCCGACTCAAAGCATGGCACTTTAATTGACAAAATCCTTCAATCAATCCTTCAATTATATATTATCACCCTATTGTGAAGATAAATCTTCTAAATCTCCTTAATAATGGCCAAATGACAAGGAAATCACACTTGATCAAATAACCCAACTTATCAATTCTACCAAGTAGAAATCACATACATTGGACAAATTAATAAGAAGATATGAGCACAAGAGATTCAATAGGGGTAATTAGACACAATGATATCACAATTAATGCCCAATTACAAGTTAATCCTTTACTTGCTAATTAAGCCAAGAAGAAATCACATTCATTAACTTAATAACAAGGTGTTGCAAAGATGAGATTACAAGGAAATCACACTTAATAATCTCAACAACAATAAATTAAGGAACTTGATTAATTAAGCAACAAGGAAATCACACTTAATTACTCAATATAAACAAGGATTCCAAAATTCAATCAATAAACACAAAAGGATTAACAATGATAATTAAAATTAAAGAAGGATTAAAGGATCTTACAACCAAAGTTTAAGCCTTGAGCCGGATTAAGATAGGAGATTAGTTCTCCATAAGTAGATCTAATACCCAATTCAAAAGATGAAATTATCCCCAAATTACAACCTTGATTAATAAAAGTGACAAAAGATCCTTAACCTAACTGAAAACATTGTATTTATAGTCCCCCGTAACCTAGCAATTAGTGGGCTTAATAAGAGGGAAGGCCCGTAACAAAAACGCTAACAAAACCATCAAACCCAGAAAACTCGCACCGTGCGAGTTCTGGGCCTGGAAAACTCGCACGGTGCGAGTTTGCTCCTGGAGTCCGCCTTTCTTTCGTGATTCCTTTGCTCCTTTGGAAGGCCTCCTTGGTGCGTTTCTTCAAGCCTATTCTTGGCACTTCCTTGGACATTCCTCTTCTATCTATTGGCTTCTTGATCTCCACTTGAACCATGCTAAATGGAAAAGCACTCGGAATTGGTTAAACAATGTAAAAATCGTCACAAACCACCCCTAAATTTTACCAAATGAGCTCAAAATAGGGCCAATATGTAGTAGAAATGGGAGCTCATCAGTGACTCACTGGTAAGGCGCAAGTAAGAAGGAGAACCAGAGAAATCTTGCTCTGTGAAAGATGGTATTGTGGGTAAAAGATTGTCTTTGAATGTGTTAATTAATGAATCGTCCATCTAATTTTATGGGCTGATTATGTGATGATGTCGATTGTGATGATGATTATTATGTGAATATTTGATTGTGATGATAAGGATTTTTAATATCAATTTGAAGTAGACACGAACCATGTGATACCATTGTTGTCACATGAGGTGGTAGTTTTGATGGTGGTACCCCATTTTCTGTTTTGGACGATGGAGTTCCGATGAGGGTGGTACTCCATTTTCTATGTTGGGCAATCAAAATTCAAGGTTGGGTAGACTCAGGTTTCGAATTGGTTGAAGTTAAAAGGGTATTTGATCCAAATGGAGATTGGTGATTAGGGAACAAAGAGAGAAGAATGGTGTTATACTGTTATGAGGGTGAACATTGATTTGGGAAAGAAGATGGAGTGTGATATTTGTAACCGTGGAAGGGGGTTAATTGGGGAAGATGAGGGATATTATATACAGTAATTTTTTTTTTAATTATCTGCCACATCATATTTTACCCGACACAACGGTAAAAAAATACCGAAGTCCATTATGAGAAGAGAAGATCAATAGTGCGGTTTATTTTGGAATTAAAAGAAGTTCAGATTATTTTAAGAAGATCCCCAATAGTTTGGATTATTCTTGTTAATTAATCCTTTGAATATTTGAGCGTGCCATGTTCACGTTGGCCGTGCCTAGGCACGATCTTTTTTTTCAAACTTCGGCCCAGACACAGCCCACTACCCCATTTGTGTCGTGTCGTACTGGGCCTTCCAATCCCGTGTCGTACTTTAATGAATTGTGGGCCGTGGTACCAGTTCAACGGCCCGCGTGCTCACTTCCATCTCTATCTAATGGTGCGTTACGACAAAATGGCTTTACCACGGGAATAGCGAAAAAGGATTTTATTTATTTAAGTAACAACTTAAAAATTCATATTCTCCATGGCCCTTAGATGTTGATATGATAACACGGTCATTTGGTTCGAGTCCAGATCAGTTTCAACTGAGTTACCCTTACTTTTGTTTTTAGTTCGGTTCAAGTTAATATCACTCCGACAATTTTATTGAAATGTGCTATTTCGGGTTCGATCGAGATAACTATCAATCACATGAATTTCTGGTCAAGATATTATCAAGTTGTTAATAAATTTACTCAATTTTTTTTTGAGTAATAATAAATATAACCCAATGGGTTATATTTAAGCACCAATGGGTTATATTTAAGCAATTAAAAAAGAAAATAATTACTCCCTTTGTCCCGGTCATTTGTTGTCCTTTTCCATTTTGGGGTGTCTCAGTCATTTGTTGTCATTTCTATTTTAAGAATGAACTTGATGAACAATTTTATCATTCACACTCAATTTGTTCCACTTGTCATTTAATAACTGGTTCCCTCCTTTTTCCTTGGTCTTTATGCCAAAATCAAAGGACAACAAATGACGAGACGGTGTGAGTACTTAATACATGCATTAATTCATCTGTAATTTATTTCCTAATTTCTAATTTAATACCAAATTTGAAAGTGTATTAAATGCTTAAATACCGCTTAAATACAACCCATTGAGTTGTATTTATCATTTCTCATTTTTTTTTTATCTATTTTCATTCCCAATGTAATGATTCAAAGTACTGTATTAAATTAAGAATAAATGAGAAACTCATATGATTAGAGTATTTTTATGAGAAAATGAGTATTTCTAAACTGATTGAATCGAATAAGTAATAGCCGGTTCAAATATTCAGGTTCCGTAATTTTTGGGTGTGACAAATTTGGTTTAAATATTGTTTGATTCGGGTTTTATGTACATTTCAATTTTCAAGTTATGCTTATCTGCTCTACTCTCGGAGTCTCAGATATCAATTATAGATTTTTTAAAGGGCTTTTTTATGTTTAAGTTTATTTGTCAAGTTTATTTAAATGTATTAGTTAAATAATTGTCGTTTGATCTATTTTTATCTTCACATCAAAAGTTATTAGGAATAATTATAATAGTTGGGTGTCAATCATCACCTTAAGGTTTTAGTTGAGAGGGTTCATCTATCACGGTATCAGAGTCAGTGTGACCATAGGTCACGGTTTCGAATCCTAGCAACCTCAAAACTCCTCAAAAACTCTCGAAGTAGAATTCCAGCACACGGTACGGGAGCCGGTGCACAACTAACCACCCTTCAAGCCCAATGGGCATTAGAGTGAGGGAGCGTAATATGAATAATTATAATAGTTGGGCATCAACCATGCATTTGAGTGAGGAAGCGTAATAGAATTAATTATAATATTTGAGTCTCAACCATCACCTTAAGGTTATGGTTGAGATGAATCATCTATCAAAAGTAATCACATAAGAACTTCTATCCCACCAATTGTATACATTTGGTTGTATAAATTTGGAGCTTTATAATAAAGAATTTGAATTTGTATGTGCATTTTACGAGCTTTATTGAAAAGGTTATGAGCGCCTTTATAAAAAATTAAAACTCAATATATTATAATGAAACTCAAAAGTAATACATATAAGCTCAATTAGATTTTAATTTTGACACCTAAAAAATTAAAATGTAACTCAAAAATTTTAAAAGCTTAAAAAAATTGCATATAAACTTAATTAGATTTGTCTTGGATGTACCATGCTCATATATATCTGGATGTAGTCTTAATTGTGCACAAACAGGGATACATGATTCCTTGTTGTGCATTTCGTGTTTTAAAATTTTGCTATATTAGACTACCGGTGCACATAAATTGTACAGGTTAATACGTGCACGTGTTTTTCACTTAACGTTAACCTGGCCAATAGCACGGATCAACCTGGCACGGGCCTGCATGTGTTATAGCGTTATCTTTTTTCGGCCCGTGTGGCCTGTTTAGGCCCGACAGTCCGACACAGCCTGGGAAAATAACGGGCCGGTTTAGGGTTTCATTTCAGGAGTCCACTTGTGTCAAAGACCGTGACCAGCCCGTCCCTTAACCCGTGATTTCAATTAGCCATGCTCAGCGGGGCTCCCCGGGCCATAGTTTTCTTTCTTTCTTTTTTTTTTTGAGAAAAAACCCGAAGGTTAACTTAAATTAATAACGAATCGAAACGTACAACATCGTATGCAATCGGAGGTAGCTGATTCGACCACACACTCCTACCAAAGACCCGAGGTTCAACATGCGCAAGAGCATGTGCCACAGAATTGTTAATCCTACGCGTAAAAGACCAAATAACAGACTTAAAGGAACACAAAGAGCTAAAATATCATCTAAAACTTGGTAAAAAAATGCTTCGTCCCCGTTTCTTCATCTTCGGCGCGTCAATGACTTGAATACAATCACTCTCGATAAGAACACTTGCGTGCCCTCTATTCTTTGCTTCCTCGAGACCATCATAAACTGCCACCGCTTCTGCAATATGAGGCTCCCAAGTTTGTTGCCTCACCCACGACAGACCCCATAGCACCCGTCCTTCCTCGTCTCGACATACAACACCTGTCCCTACATCCGCATCCGGTTTCACCCCTGCATCAACATTTACTTTCACAAACCCGCTTTGAGGTACCTGCCATCCCTCACCTCCACTCTCCTCCCGCGTACTGCCCTCCCTTCCTCTCTCATGCTTACTAACAGCCCAACCTCCCCCTTCGATTTCCTCCACCACATCACGGATCCGCTGCAACACTCTCAAAGGTTCAGGAACCACCGACTCAAACACTACTTTATTCCGGTGTTCCCATAAAGCTCAACAACCCACCATAAATCGAACATGCTCCGCTGCCCCCATCTCCTTCCAGCTCGCTTCAACCCAGTCACGCACCCCTCCTCCTCCACCTCTCACCTTGTTATCACAAGCCATACCCAACCCATCCCAGACTCGACAAGACACATGACAAGATTTAAATAAATGAATACTTGACTCAATTTCGGAATTACAAAAAGGGCATAAAGAAGACTCACCTCCAACCTCCAACTCGAGCTGCAATGTTCGCTCTCGTTGCCAATGCCTCATTGCACAATTGCCAGAAGAAGAGTTTCACACGAGGCCAAACCGGAACCTTCCACATCCTATTCCACAACCATTTCTCCCTATCCCAATTAGAAGTATCCCCCAAATCAATCATATCCCCCGCTAGACACCTATAGGCTGACTTAACCGTGTATTCCCTATCTCGTTCTGCCTCCCAATACCACGAATCCGCCGGTGAGTTTGAGCTTACACGAATATTCATAATTCTCTCGCATTCAAAAAGCAAAAAGCGCGAAGAAATAACCTCTACTCTCCATGCCCCATTCCCGTCTGAGTTCTCTACTCTCCATGCCCCATTCCCGTCTAACAACTCAACAACAAGCAAATTTTCATCACCATTCGGGCATGGCGAGATAATTCGACCCGTCTGTGTTCCCGGGACCCAAGCATCCAGCCACACATTCGTAGTCAGTCCATCACCCACACGCCTTCGTAAGCCACAATTCAACACTAATCGAGCCTCAAAAATCCCCCTCCATGTATAGCTCGGGTTATAACCGAGAGAAGCAGCCATGAAATCACAAGAAGGGAAGTATCGCACCTTCATGACTTTGGCCCATAGCGAGTCCGTATTGATTGTTAATCTCCAAGCTTGTTTGCCTAACAACGCAAGATTGAATAGTCGAAAGTCCCTAAAGCCCAGTCCGCCTTTACATTTCGGGTAACACATCTTCCGCCAGGACACCCATGACATTCCTTTCTTTCCTTCCTCATGGCTCCACCAGAATCGAGTGACCATCGATCTAATCACCTCGCAAAACAACATAGTTAGTTAGTTAGCATTGAACTACACTGCTTTACAATTTTTTTTCTTTGATAATTTGTCATCAACACTATGAAAACAACATTAGGATGCACTTCAAAGCTTTCATATTCAGTTCTAAGTTCTAACCACTCTTACAAATCGTCCTGGATGTACAATACAACCATAAAAGTCCTTCCAAGGTTCACCTGATACAGTTTCGAAAAATCTCATTTTCAATGTGTTTTCTTGATTCTCTTGTATACGTTATAGTTGCTCTGATAATTTGCATTTGCTTCTGCATCGGGTTTTAAAATGTAATGAATTGTAAAACTATCGGGAAAATTGAAGGAGACGAATATACAGCCTCATCTTTTAGTCTGTCATATTAATTCATTGATGTCGCTTCGCAGAATCATTTGTTAGTTCACGGAGCTAGACTTCACCAATTTAAGAACATCTTCTCTAGTTTCCTCTACATTTGGAAGTGTAGTAATCTCATTCTCGCCCTGATTATCGTTTATTCTAATCAACAAGGACCCCAATGTTGATCTCTCCTCCCCTTCATAACCAGAGGCTTCAAGTTCATCACACGGATGCACGGCCCAACCGACTTGAGCTATTGAAACGGTGTAGGATGGAGCCGGAGAGAGTGTCTTTGCCTTAGTGAGCTTGTTGAGCTCTTAGAGCTGCTCTCCTCCAAGAGTTCGAATAGGAGTCTTATCGTTCGCACTTTGCTTCTTCTTGGCAGCCTTTTGCCATTTCTTCAGAGCCTTTGACATTTGCTCATCAAAGATAACCTTCTTCATGTGCGAGCCCATCTGCCAAAGTTTCGACCCTCTAATTCAGCACCCTCGTATAATTTGAGTAAACCAGGATAATTTTTTTTACTACAGAGTAACAACTAGTGGTATGTTCGTACCTGTGATACAAGCGCATAAAGTGGAAGAATGCTATAATCGCACGTAACCATGGCACCTATCTGCAAAGTGCAAACCCAAATCAAACTGGTAATCTGTCAAAAAATCGCAGACGATGTGAATTACAGCAAACATTGATCTAGTGCCTCAAAGGGTCCCCAATAGCGAGGTAAGTGCGGTCAGATTATTTACATGGATTTGATGCCAGATGAAGTAAGTTTACCGAGGAATTACCCTATTGTGATCTTAATAAACTCAATCAGTAATGTATCATGGAAGCAGGAATTCAAACCAAATTCATCGCAAACAACAAATCACTTGTGTCGATTTTACGCTATTTTTATTTTATTACTATGAGTTGAGGAGAAGCTCAAAGTAGAGAGTAATTCCTTACCAATATCCATAAGAAATATGTAATCTGGAATGCATTCTGTATTAACAAAAGGTCAAACACACACATTAGTTCTACGATCTCAACTACATAGTCATTCACGTTGCTTAACGTCTTATACATTACGAGTGTCGGAAGAAGATCGGTCACTATTCAAATTACCCGAAATAGAGAAAAGTGGAGGAGATGGAGAATTAAACGAGGCTGGGAGAACCAGAAATATGTATCTGATCCTTGTACAAGAGGGATTCCTTGGACTACTTGTGTGGCGTTCGTGATTTCTAAGGCCATCTTTGTTAATATACATTGAAGCTTCGTTCCGATTGCTAGAATGGCCTAAATAATAGCACTGCATTAGAAAAGTTCTTTGTAACATTGAAAAGTGGTCGAAATGAAGAAAATTTATTACAATTAGAGGAAGTATGGATGCCCAGAGAAGCGTGTGCCACCCCGCATATTTTCTGACACCAAAACAGAATGTATGTCGAGTTTGAGCTACGATATGTCGACATATTCATCGCATTGTTGAAATAATAGCTCACCATTTACATTCAGAAGCAAGAATATCACAAAAGATGCCCATAATACAGATTTCGCATTGTTAACACGAGGAAGGCAAAGGTTTAGCAATAAAACAGTCTTGGTCTAATACAGAAAAATGAAAACGAATTTTACAAGGTTAGCTTGGTGTAGCATCTTTGTGATCCACCGCAAAGCACACTACTACGAGGTGAATGTTGCCTCCTTTTTGGTGTCTTTGAGATTGATCAATGTTCTCCGAACTTTACCGACACCAACCACCACCTTGAAATCATCCTCCAACGACCTTTTGATATACTTACGGAAGTCAAATTTACGTCCCGGAGCTATATGAGCCGAAACATTAGCAATTAGGAACGTAGACTATGAAAGGACGATGTTTTTTCGAATACAAGTTAGAAATTTCAGTATCAACAGAAACTCACAAGAATGAAGCCATGTCTTAATGTCAAATAGTCGATTTATCAATGATTTGAAGAATTGCGGAAAAAACATCCCCGCCATAGAGAAATCAATGATAAATGGTGTCGCAATACTTAATTGTGCTAGTCTATACCCTCTTGGTAGAAACACCCATCGGAATCGATTCTTGTTCGGATGAATTCCACAAAGAATACTTACTTACCACATAAAACATAAATGGGATCCTTGCCCAAAAGTCGTTGTGTGTTTTCACAAAGGATGTCTCATGAGTGAGTCCGAACCTTGATGGATCGATAAATATTAACAATTAATTAAATTCCATCATCATATCATCACAACATTTTTAAACAAATGTATATGGTGGGATAGTGTGATACCATTTGAGGACTCATAATCAAGTGTGGAGGTCTCACGCTCCCAACTCTTCCAAACTCGATCCGTAGAAGCCAGGTTTAAAATTACATCATGTCGAAATAAACTTCCATCACTTGTGTCACATTTAATATTAGAAACCACCGAACTACTTCTATCACTCGACAAAATATCGCTTTGTATTATTGAGTTAGGCTTAAGCGACTATCCGATCCAAAGATCGAAACTTCGATCTGACTGGTTTTTATTGAAGCATAAGGCTTGGGTCCATACTTAAAAAAAGAGGCGGTACGAGATTACCTTGACTCGCCCAAGCATCATTGTTATAGCGCTGTAGAGGACATGGAAGACTGCTAGAAAGAATATGAGAATGTGCGGTGATGTGCGGCCTCAATCGTTATAAGAGATTCATATCCCGTAGGCAACAAAGAACAGATTAACACAACATTGTTGTATTGAGCTTCTGATAGCCTCAACTGTTTCAACATTGTCTTCTTAGAGGAGACTTAACAAAGCCTAAAAGTAGCAAAATAATCTTTGATGGCTGATATGAACCGTCATAACTCATAAGGAATCGCAAAATGACCCTAATTAATATGCTCATACAGACATACAGTCTTACCTCTTTACACTTGTAATTGAAACATGTTGTAGCTAAATTCTGCTCCTCGCTACTTAGAAGCCTCCTGTCATTTTTTTGATTAGAGATAGAAGATTTGGATGTATCGAGCGTACAAGGTAACATAATTTGTGCAACGCTGGAAGGAACGCAGATTCTGCATACGTAGCCTTGAGTAAACGTCAATAATAGTGAAATAAACCCCAGAATCATCAACTCTGCAATTGATACAACATTTAATAATTACACATACATATGCATGGTTTGATAATTCAGTGATGACTTGCCAATATACCAACAAACGGTGACATTACCCCGGTGCCTTAAATGCTCTTGCTAGGTACTGACACCGTGTTATAGGATCGGGGGACCCAATACTTGAAAGTTGAATTTATTGTACAATAGCACATAGTACTAGTTAGTTATTTGATCTTACCTCCTTTGACCTTGTCCAAAGCTTCATATAGTGCTGCCTTCTGTTTCTTTTTTAACAACTGATCAATCCAATATACAGTAAATATAAACTTAGTTAGGGTCTTTTGTCAAAATAACCATAAAAGTAAAATCGACTGAGTATACTACTACAGAATGCATGCACATATAGCTTGCTCAGCGCAAAAATTACACTCCAACATACGAATAATTCATAAGGAGTAAAATCCTTCAACACATTGGTATAAAATGAATCACCTCGCTTACTAAAAAAAAAAAAAACTTAGATAATCTTATACAACAAGAATTTGAAATCCTTGGATTGTCCATCTAAAACTGAAATAGATTTGTCGTAACATACGCATAAACTGTTGGAGTTATGTGTGCCTCACCTTTACTACTTTCAATTAATGAGAGTATGTTTCTCAATTCATCATGAAACATACGAGTAGTAATGGAAATGTGAGAAACTTGTGATAGATTAATGCATATGCACATGCAACTGATGATGGAGTTAAGATAATGCATGCAACCTGATGAAAATGCTATGCTAACGCACTTCAACATTTACTCCAAAGAATACTATAAATACTTGCGTATTCCTCCACAAAATATTCAACACAACAAAACTACAACATAATATATTCTTCTCTTCTTCCTTTATTACTACTCTCTATAATCATTTTGGGTGCTAATATTTAACACCTCTTGAGAGTTTATTATCTTGGCTATTTCAATAGTCTTTAACGAAATTATCCTTGTACTCCCACATCATTATAGTGAAATACTTGACTCTCTCGCCGGTGGTTTTTTACCTCTATTTAAAGAGGGTTTTTCCACCTAAAAATCTTGGTGTTATTTTATTGTCTTTTCATTATTTCTCTTAAATCTTTGGTTGAATTTATTCGCTTCCGTACTCTGTACCCCAACAAATTGGTATCAGAGCCATTTTATTTTCAACTGAGATTTTTCCATAATCTCGACAAAATTTGACATAGAGAAATTTGATGGTAAAATTAGTTTCGCCATTTGGAGAGTTCAAATGCGAGCAGTTCTTATACAAAATGGTTTAAAGAAGGTTTTAGATGGTAAGTCGAAGAAACCATCCACTATGACAGATGAACAATGGGATGAAATGGATGAGAAGGCGTTGTCCGTTATTCAACTTTGTTGATCACGTGAAGTTTTACGTGAGGTCATTAAAGAGACGTCCGCTGCTAGCATGTGGACTAAATTGGAATCTCTATACATGACCAAGAGTCTAGCAAATAAGCTTCGACTCAAGGAACGTTTATTCACTCTCCGCATGTCAGAAGGTACTCCCGTAAAAACACACTTAGATGAATTTAATTCTATCATAATAGACTTGGAGAACCTTGATGTTAAAATCGATGATGAAGATAAAGCTGTCCTACTCATTGTCTCATTACCACCCTCATTTAAACACTTTAAAGAAATTATGCTATACGGTAATAATATTACATTATCCTTTGAAGATGTCAAGTCTCACCTCCTATCAAAAGAAAAATTTGATACTGAAATTAATTCTGAACAATCGGGTGAAGGTTTGGTTGTTAGAGGGAGAACATTTGAAAGAGGTAGTAGTACTAAGAGTAAGGCCAGGTCAAAATCAAGAGGTAAAAACTCTAAATTTTGTCGATATTGCAAGAAGAAAGGACAGGAAATCTCTGAGTGTACTAATCTGAAAAAGAAGCAAGAAAGAGATGATAAGAGTAAACGTAAACAACCCGAACACCATGCTGAAGCTAGTGTTGTTGAGTCTGAGTCTGATGGAGATGTTTTAGTTGCTGCTGATATAGAACAAAGGTCTAGAAATGAGTGGATACTTAACTCTGGCTGTACTTTCCACATGACACCTAATAAAGATTGGTTTACTACTTATAAATCAATTAATGGTGGTCTTGTTTTGATGGGCAACGATGCACAATGCAAAGTTGTTGGTGAAGGTACAGTACAAATTAAAACACATGATGGTGTTACTAGAGCCTTGACTAGTGTCAGACATGTCCCTGACTTGAAGCGGAATCTCATTTCCTTAGGCACCCTAGAATCACTTGGGTGTAAATATTCAGCTGAAGGTGGAGTTTTAAAAGTGTCCAAAGGTGCTCTTGTATTAATGAAGGCAAATCGATCTGGTAGCTTGTATGTCTTTGCGGGGTTCTCTTTATTCACAGTGTATCTGCGGCAGTTGTCTCATCTAGCGATGACACCAAATTGTGGCATATGAGATTGGGCCACATGAGTGAAAAAGGAATACATTTCCTTAACAAGAAAAGATTACTCGGAAAGCATTGTACGGCAAGAAGGTTGATTTCTGCGAACATTGCATTTTTGGCAAGCGGAAAAAGTTAGCTTTTCAAAGGGTATTCATAGAACCAAGGGTACTTTGGATTATATCCATTTTGATCTTTGGGGTCCTTCAAAAGTTCCTTCAAAAGGAGGTTGTCATTATATGATGACCATTATTGATGATTTTTCCAGAAAACTCTGGGTCTATTTTCTCAAATACAAGAATGAGGCATTTCCCACATTCAAAGAGTGGAAAACTTTGATCGAAAACCAGACTGGAAAGAAAGTAAAAAGATTAAGAACTGACAATGGACTTGAGTTCTGTTCAAATGAATTCAACATTTTTCGCAAGAAGGAAGGTGTTGCCGGACATCGTACCATTCCGGGGACTCCAAAACAAAATGGAGTAGCGAACGTATGAACAGAACTATTATGGAGAGAGTACGTTGTATGCTCTCTCATTCTGGCTTGGGAAAAGACTTTTGGGCTGAAGCGGCGTCTCTGACATGTTACTTGATAAACCGCTCCCCAAATAGATCTCTTGATTGCAACATTCCGAAGAAGTTTGGTCGGGTAACCTGTTGATTATTCTAATCTTAGAATATTTGGTTGCCCTGCATATTCTCATGTGAACGAGGGAAAATTGGAGCCTCGTGCTAAAAAGTGCATTTTCTTGGGTTATGGCTTAGGGGTTAAAGGTTATCGTTTATATGACCCCGAGTCTCGGAAAACCTTTCATAGCAGAAATGTAACTTTTAATGAAAATGCTATGTTATCTTCTGGAAAAGAAGTTGTTTCTTTTTATCCTGGTACAGATGATCAAGAGAATACTAGAGAGAAGGTGGAGTTTGATGTCAAAGTCTTAAAGTCATAGGAGGATGTCCCTACTTCCTCTACTCCGCCAAATTCCAATGAGCAAACCGAAATCATTGACCAAAGAAGTCCACAACAACCACGTCAACCACAAAGACGAGGTTTACCAGATCCATGGTCCATGGCTCAAAATCTTCCTGAACAGAGACCAAGAAAATTGAATCCAAAATATACAAACCAAAGCGCTAATATTGCTTATGCTTCGGCCGCTGCAGAAGAGATGAATGACTGCAATGAGCCTAGAAATTATTCTGAGGCTATTTCCGGTGCAGATTCTTCAAAATGGGTTGTAGCGATGCAAGAAGAAATTGAGAGTCTTCACAAGAATGAAACTTGGGATCTGGTGAAGTTACCTGAGGGCAAGAGAGCTATTAGTTGTAAGTGGATATTTAAGAGAAAAGAAGGCATCCCTGGTGTTGAAAGTGCAAGATATAAAACAAGATTCGTTGTGCGAGGATTTAATCAACAGGAAGGCATTGATTTCAATGAGGTATTTTCTCCTGTTGTTCGTCACACCTCAATTCGTGTATTACTTGCTCTAGTTGCTTTGCATGATTTAGAGTTAGAGCAGTTAGATGTGAAAACTGCATTTCTTCACGGTAATCTCGAAGAAGAAATTTATATCCATCAACCAGAGGGTTTCATAGTTCCAGGAAAAGAGGACTATGTTTGTCGTCTAAAAAGATCTCTTTATGGTTTGAAACAGTCTCCAAGACAATGGTATAAAAGGTTTGATTCTTTTATGGTTGGACATGGCTACTCAAGGAGTAGTTATGATAATTGTGTTTATTTTCAGAAGACATCTGACGGGTCGTTTATATACTTATTGCTTTATGTCGACGACATGTTAATTGCTGCAAAAGATAAGTCACTTGTTAGCAAGCTAAAGGCCCAGTTGAGCAGTGAATTTGATATGAAGGACTTAGGTCCGGCAAAGAAAATTCTTGGTATGGAGATTAACAGGGATCGTCGACCAGGGAAATTAATACTATCACAGAAGAGATATATTCTGAAAATGCTCGACAGGTTCAATATGCAAGACAAAACTGTCAATACTCCTCTTGCCGCTCATTTTAAATTGTCATCTGAACAGTGTCCACAGACGGATCATGACAAAAGACGAATGTCACATGTCCCATATTCAAATGCCGTTGGGAGTCTTATGTATGCCATGGTGTGCACTCGGCCTGATCTGGCTTATGCTGTTAGTGTGGTTAGCAGATTTATGCACAATCCAGGCAAAGAACATTGGGAAGCCGTTAAATGGATTCTTCGTTATCTGAAGGGTTCTTCTGATATTGGTTTGGTATTTGATAAGCAAAGAGCCGATCCCGGAGGTGTAGTTGGTTATGTTGATGCTGACTACGGTGGTGATTTAGATCGAAGAAGGTCACTCTCAGCCTATATTTTTACACTTTGTGGCTCTGCTATCTGTTGGTATTCTTCATTACAGGCCATTGCGGCTTTATCAACAACTAAAGCAGAATATATTGCTGTAGCTGAAGGTATGAAAGAGGCGATATGGCTTCGGGGCTCGGTGAGCGAGCTTGGTTTAAAACAAGATATTCTTGTAGTATTTTGTGATAGTCAAAGTGCAGTCCACTTGACCAGAAATAGCAAGCATCACTCAAAAACCAAGCACATTGATATCAAGCACCATTTTATCCGAGATATTGTTGATGCAGGAAATTTAACCGTTGAAAAGGTTCATACAATTGAGAATCCTGCAGATATGTTAACCAAACCACTCACATCAGCTAAGTTTGATCATTGCTTGAACTTAGCTGGTATTATTCACACTTAATAAGGCTTCATGGCGAGAGAGACATTATTTCCATGGGAAAGGCGAGTCAAGGTGGAGATTGTTGGAGTTATGTGTGCCTCACCTTTACTACTTTCAATTAATGAGAGTATGTTTCTCAATTCATCATGAAACATACGAGTAGTAATGGAAATGTGAGAAACTTGTGATAGATTAATGCATATGCACATGCAACTGATGATGGAGTTAAGATAATGCATGCAACCTGATGAAAATGCTATGCTAACGCACTTCAACATTTATTCCAAAGAATACTATAAATACTTGCGTATTCCTCCACAAAATATTCAACACAACAAAACTACAACATAATATATTCTTCTCTTCTTCCTTTATTACTACTCTCTATAATCATTTTGGGTGCTAATATTTAACACCTCTTGAGAGTTTATTATCTTGGCTATTTCAATAGTCTTTAAGCAAATTATCCTTGTACTCCCACATCATTATAGTGAAATACTTGACTCTCTCGCCGGTGGTTTTTTACCTCTATTTAAAGAGGGTTTTTCCACCTAAAAATCTTGGTGTTATTTTATTGTCTTTTCATTATTTCTCTTAAATCTTTGGTTGAATTTATTCGCTTCCGTACTCTGTACCCCAACATAAACAATCATTTATTCCGTACTTTACATATTATAATTGTACTTTAGGACAGTTGTAAACAAGTCCAATTGAAATAAAATATGAGACCCATGACCCATCCATTTATGTAGTACTCGTATAACATTAACAAAATACGCACAAAGTCATCAATCGTAAAAAGTGAAAAAACAGCTAGTCTTGCTTGTGACGGGCTAATTCCGTCATTGAGCATACGACTCTCACAAAAAGGAGAGGGGATAAGGTGGGGCACCTCCATGTGCTTCCCACTCAACTCTCAATGGGCATTTTGTGAGAGGAAACGATACCCGTCACAAATTTGTGACGAATATCGTAGTCCCAAATGAGAATTTGCCGTGAAAAAATAACCACCAGGATCATTTGTGTTGAAACTAAAACTGAAAAGTAACAAGTAAAAACCGTAGAACATTAAAATGAGAATCGTTTATGGAAGTCAGGAATTAAATCAAATTAAAAGAAGACAAAAAACGTACGGTTCCAAGAGCATGAAGAGCATTCTCAAGAAAAAAGGAGATAAGAACAATGAAAGCACAAACTCCAGCAACTGCCCATGTTGGTGTCTGATCAAGTGTACGCCCTTCTTCACTACTCCCTCCACTCATTTCCACAATTTACATGCAAATTCTAAGGTCACCTGATTTATAATACTGTTACCTTACACAAGAGTTTGTGTGAAACCGATGTTTTGTAACTTCTTGTTTACTTTTTATTTGTTTTCCTTTATATTTTTTTTATTAGGATTTCGTTTAGACAATAGTAGTGTAAAACGGTTTCATAGAAGACTGATAGGATTGGTGATGCATGGGATAGTGGAGTTTCCTAGAAATGGAAAAATGACAGCAAATTAATGAGATTATTTTCCTTGTTGATTTGAATGTTAAAGGTTGTTTATTTTGACAAAAATTGATAGGAGATAGGAACGCGTTTTAATTATGGGTTATGAGTCTCATTCTAGTTTGAGTAGTCTCATTCCTTCTTATATACGTAGGGTGCTAGTCCACTCTTTAATGAGACGTTTTTGTGGACAGGATGAATATACGAGGATAAATAGTTTGGGTTGTGGTGATTTCGTGCTGTGTGGAAAGCATTTGACTAGTAAAAGTGACTAAAATATTGCGGTTTTACTTATGAAAAATAGAGTACTACGTATTTTATAAGGATGGTTATAGCCTATAGGGCGTCATCTGATGGTATCGAATTTAAGCGCCACCGTAAATAAAGAAAGCAAAAATTAAAAAATATAAATTTTGTTTTTGTTTTTGCGCCTAAATTAAAGTTTGTTTTTGATTTCTACACTAAAATGCAAACTATAATAGGTGTCTTACTTGGTTTTTAATTTCTACACTAGAAATAGGTGTCTTACTTGGTTTTTGATTTCTACACTAAAATGCAAACTATATGACGTATAAACAAGTGAATGCATTCTAAACTATACTATATGATGCATGAATTTTGTTGGTTGGAGAGCACAATTTAATTGACTCCCAATGCTTATGCTTGAACTTCCCCAAACCAAGTAAGACACTATATCTAGTGTAAAATTGAGGGAGTTCATGCACAAGGATGCTATGCATGAAACTAGTTTGTCATTTTGGATTTTCAAAGTGGGAACAATACAAGACATCTCAATGGAACCGAGGTGGGAGTCCTCTAAGTGTTGCTAGGACTCAATACTCATGATCAAGATTGAATTAAAATGATATAAAGACAAAGCTAAAAGGAGGTGTAGGAAACTCACAATGGGTCGTGGTATCCTCCAAGAGCTCGTCAAACCTCAATTGTCGCTCATGGCGACATCCTCATCACTATCATCGTCATCTTCATCATCCTCATTATCATCATCATCATCATCATCATCATCATCATCATCATCTACCTCCATGGATCCAGAGGCTTCACCATCATCTTCGTCACTTAAACTTTCCCTTTCTTCTTCCTCTTCTTCATGGCAAGAGTAGCTACCTTCCCCGCTCTCAACAACAATCTCCTTCCCTTTAGTAACTTCACCCTCCAAGTTGGCACTGTTGGAATATGTGTCCTCCGACAATAATGCGATCACAACTGTCGATCATGATGATCACATGTTTAAATCTCATTTTAAGAATACATGTGGGATGTAATATTTTACAGTCAACTGGTCCACACATATCGGTAATGATTGACTGACTAGAGTTTGACATTACTGTCGTACGACGGTGGTGATTAGTTGATCCCCTTAGGTCATACCTAAAGGGTGACACTCTTAATTGATTATTTAATTGATCGTATGTCGATACGGGTTAATTAAATTACTTAAAATTGACGGACGATTTTGTGAGTATTATTGACGTGTCTTATTGTAATTCGATTAAATAAGATACGGTCTAAGTAATCAAATTGTTTTATTACTTAGATAAAATGATTGTTTACGAAACAATTGAAACTGAATGAATAATTTATTATAAATACAAGACGTTGTGATTTATAATTGATAAACCGTTTTGGTACAAGTAATTATGAATTACTAAGTCGATTTTGTACATGACGTATTTTTATTAATACGTTGATTTTTAATATGTTAAAAATACATTACAATTACACATGACTAGTAACATGTGACAATTGACAAATGACAAAAAATAAAATGGACCTCCCATTTTATATAAGTGCCGAAAATGGAGGGAGTATAAGGTTTAAATTGTGTTAATTATTTTTAAGTGGAAAACACAATGATTACCCATAAGTTTTAGCCTTGCATACCTATGATTTCTTGGGTAGAAAAACTAGCTTATGCATTGGGCACCCTCCTCCCCTCCAACCGGTTTTGCATGGTAAAAGCCAAGGGTTCTTACTCTATTTTTCTTATATACACTACAATTACTAGTGTCATATATTCACTCTTTTTACTTCTAAAACTTATAGAAATTTTAGAGAGATAATTACTCCTTCTTCCTTCCTCTCTTGGCCGAATAACAAGAGACCAAAATAAATATTTTGGGTCATTTTTAGTAAGATTAATATTGTTCTAGATCTAATAATATTAGTCTTTTAAGAGGTTACCTTGGGTATAAACTTTTGGGAGGGATTCTATTTTGGATCCTTTGTTCATCCATTATAAGGAAGCTCAAGAACAAGTGAGAAGGAGAACTCATTTGTGCCCAAAAATCCGAAACTATAATAGTAAGTAGTGACGATTTCTTCTCTACTCTTGTTCAAGTTTGCATGCATAAGATCTAGTTTTAATTTTATGACTAAATTAAAATGTCACATATATGAATATGTTAAGTAATGGAATTAGTTAAAATTTACAAGTGGTATCAGAGCCTTAGGTTGTTTGCATGCAAATCGGTTTATAGTTTTTCCGAGTTATATGATTAACATACCAAACAAATTAATTTGGTTTTATGAAGATAAACCTAAAAATAACCTTGCATGTTAAAAGTTTCTGGTCCTAAGTGATTTTTAGGACATTTTGGTTTATTTATGGATTTTATTGTTCATTTTATATAATATTGGCATTAAAATGTGATTTTTATGATAAAAATGTCATTTTTGGACGAAAAATAGCTAAACTTCGATTTTTTCAGTGGTTTTTGGATATATTTTCACATATATTATCTAATGATGGCCTGTAAATTGTCATGATAAAATGAGTTGTATTGCTCGAAATATGGATTTTTTAAGTTAAAATCGTATTTAAATGGGTAAATAGGTTAATATGAGTTATATTTCGAATCTGGTCATGGAAATTTAGTATATTGTCACATGCAATTTTACAAGATGTGTGTAAAATATTTGGCTATAATGAAGTCTTTATGCATGATTTATGAATTTTTGATGAAAAATCACATAAATAGTGACTATAATAAGTAATAATGATAAAACATACTTCATGACTAAGGAAAAACGTCACATGTTGAATATTTATCATATATTTCAGATCTAAAAGTGAAAAGTTGATGAATAAAATTTTTCTCATATTTTTATGGTCATAATTGTCAAAACCGATAAACCGCAACATTGTTTTTCTCGATAAATTTTCGAAATTTTTAACCTAAGTTTTGAATATTATGAGTGTCATGGTATTTTTCCAGAATGTTCATGAGTTTAAATTTCAAAATTTGAAATTATTTAAAATTTTTATGATTTAATTTGAGGTTTATAGCCTAAATTTTGTATTTTTGGGTCCATTTATGAACAATATTAAGAAATCAAGTTTAATTATTGTCAAATGTTAGTGGAGACTAATTTTGAGTCCTAAGATGGTTAGGGTAATTAACTTGTACATAAATATGAATTTATGTAATTATTGTGATTTTAATAAGTTAAATCACGCAAATCCGTAAAAACCGATTAATATACGATATTGGCTCTTAAAGGCGATTTAGCATAACATTTGGCATGCTCATTCATATTATAATGCTGCATTTTATTTATGATTGTTATATTTTAATTTTATGTAATTTTTGAATTATGTAATTTTACTTAGTATGGCCTTAGTTTTAATTGATGTTACCCGAAATGTATGGGAATATCGATTCGGTTGTAATTATTATGATCTCGTATCACCGTTTTGTAATTTAATAGATTTATATTTTTATTTTAATTACAAATGTATAATAGGAATTTATGTAATTCATTTTGTAATTTATTTATTCCGGAGTACCTTGAAGACGGTGCCACTCGAGAAGGCGATCCATCAAAGAAAATGTTGCCTTGAAATGCGTGCCAAGACCGAAGTTCAAGGGACCAAAGGAGTTGGTTTCCGAATTTGTAATAGTTTATTAGATTTACTATTTTAGGAAGACAATACTAGGATTTTATTTATGCTTTGCATTTTATTTATAGGTTGCATGCATCGCTAAATCGCCATAACTAAACATGCATTTTAAATCGAGTTAATCGACCGTGTCAATTACAATTATCGTAGTTCACCGCTTTAGTTCACTTAAAACGTGATAGATAATAAATTGACATGACCTCTCGCTAAAATAAACAATTGAGACTTAGCATTACCAAAAATTAGAAACCATGAAAACCTATTTCGTGAGGGAGTGCACTCGGCCTTACCGGGGTACAAACCTTGCTACGTAGGGGAAGTGGGTGATAAATGTCTACCCACCGAATTTATAACGATAAGGGTTGTATTCGGCTTTACCGATGCCCAAGTTGATGTAAATTTGGATCATGGACACATTTATTCGAAATTTGGGTTGAACTCAACGAAAGTATTCTCGACGTTTGCCGGATGTGTTTCGGGCTAAAGATAAATATTAATGTAAATTTATCGACCAAGAGTTCTAAGAGTAGAATCGATTAAAGAGTTAATCCACCGAGTTATATTGATAAGGGTTGTATTCGGCTTTACCGATGCCTAAGTTAATATGAATTTGGGTCTTGGAATCATTTATCAAAGTTGGGTAGAGCTCACTAGATAAATGCAATAAAACTTGTTTAAATTAAAATTTACGAGTGTTATTATTATTTTAAAACGACAAGTGTTTTATTCCTTCTATTTTTGTTTTGTAGACCACTTTTATTTCTCATAACAAATGGCCGCACCAAACACCAACGCCGCACCGCTCACTAATGTTTCATGGCTCTGGTCCTTCATGGATCGTTGTAAACTTGAAAAGAATGGGTCAAATTTCTCCGATTGGGATGCCCAACTCAAATTAGCCGCCCAAGGTGACGACAAGCTTCGTTACCTCACCGAGGCCTCTCCACTCGAACCTAATGCTAGGTCGAGTGCCGCCACTAGGGAAGCATATGAGGCTTACCACAAAGAGTCCGCCGCTATGAAAAATGTGTTGATTTTTGCTATGGAGGCGGATCTCCAAAGGAGAGCCTTTAAAATGGGCACCGCTTATGAAATCTATTCCAAACTTGTGACAATGTTTTCGCAAGCACCGAGGATCGTCCAATATGAGGCGGCCTCGGCATTCTTTGATCTCGATTTCAAGGAGGGCCAAAAGGTTAGCCCTTACGTGCTCAAATTGTTGGAGCTAGTCGAGACATTGAAACTTCAAAAGGTTGAAATCCCCAAGGAGCTCATTGTTGATAGGATTCTTCACTCCTTATCCAAAGTCAAAGCATATGTATAATTCCGGGTGAATTTCAATATGCAAGACAAGGACGTGTCTCTTGAAGAGTTTCACAAGTTACTTGTGCAAGCCGAAAGAGACATGGGGCTAAATGTTAACCCACCTAAGGATGTGCTTAATATAATCACTAAGAGCAAGGGGAAGTTCAAGAAGAATGGGAAAAAAGGTAAGAGACAAGCTCCCATGTCCACCAAGGCTAAGACTTTTGAAGCTAGCACTTCCAAAACCAAGAAGGGTCCTCTTGATAAATGCCATTATTGTAATGGTGTTGGACATTGGAAGAGGAATTGTTCCAAGTATCTTGGTGACATCAAAGCTGGAAAGATCACTCCAATAGGTAAATGACTATCCTTTCTTTTATGTTTCTAATTCAACTATGGTATTTTGATACAAAGTTGTGATAATGTATCCCCTTTTTATTGTAAATAGGGCCTCCTCCAAGCAAAGACAAGGGAAAGGAGAAGCAAGCTTGAGAAATCATGAAGGAGCTAGGAGTAGCTACCGATGAAGCTTGGCTTTTATTATTGTCTTTATTTTAATATGAATTTTAGAACTATTTTGATTTCCGTGTTCGACATGGAAATGGTTGATCCTTTCTAAACAATGGTTGTATTTTGGATTATGGTGGCTTGGCTTGCAACCCAAGTCACCCCTTTTATCGTATTTGTTTGTTCTAAAAATTCGTCTTTATATGCTTGAACATAGAAACATATGATCATCTACTTAAAGTGATCCAATAGACAACTATAATGATGGGATTCTGATACGTGCATATTCTATACACTTTATTAGCGGTTTTGGCACGTATTTCTATGCGTAATTGTTAGCTTTAAGCTATTATTTCTCCCGAAACGGTTTACTTTGGATTTCCTATGTCATTATTGTAGGAATGATCGGAAGTAAGCTAAATCAAGCTTTTATCTGTTCCCGGGGGGCATTTTATGGAAACTATGAAGTTAGAAGCTCGGAATTCGATCATCTCGGGATGCGTGCATGAAGTTGGAGGGCTGGAAGCTGCTACAGCGCAACTGGTCTATCGACCAGAGACTCCAGTCTATTGACTCAGGAGTTCAGCAGAGGAAGGAAAGTTGCCAGCACTGTACTGGCCAGTCGATCGACTGCATCACCTAGTCGATCGACTAGATTTCGAAGCTGCGTTTTCTTTTATACGATTTTCTTTTGTAAAAGCCCACTTGGAATTTATCTTTTGGGGAGACTATTATCAGTAGGATGTAACAAACAATTTAGGTTATGCTTTTTATTATTCAACAACTGAAGCTTTAGAGCTAGTTTTGGGAAAACGCGAAAGAGAGGCTGCGGATTACGATCAATTGTTTGTTCATCAAATTCTTTAGTAAGCTTTAATTCAATTGAATCTTTTTTTTAAACTTCATTTAAATTTCAGTAATTAGTTCAGAATCAACCAACCAAAACCACCCCCAATAATTGTTACTTCAATAGATTAAAAATAGCAAATAGAATTGATCTTGTCTCTCTGTGGTTCGATCCTTACTATCACTAGCTATAGTTTTAGTTTGGTTTATAAATTTAGCTTTGATACAAAACGACGGTATCAGATTCATTACATGTCCACAAGCTTAAGGCTTGTGTATGATCAATTATAAAGTGATGTTGAGTTGATGAACTCTCCTAAAGGAATGTCAATTACCAAGTACACTCATCAAATCTAAAATCTATTAGTCAATCTATGAGATAATCCTCCCTCTACTTCGAAATCATTACTTGTGTCTCATAAGCTATCTTTGAATATCTAGTGTATTTATTCTAAAGATAGAGTGGGAGAAAAATGAAGACACATAGAATATAAAGAATAATTTGTATGCTTGAGTAAATGAGATCTACGAAAGAAAGAATAATTTGTATACCTAAATAGATAGTATACATGAATAGATGAGATCTATGGTCTCGAATAGATGAGATCTACATGACAAAAGAGACCAAGTGAAGTAATCAAAAGAATATGTTCTTAAGATAACTACACGAAGAGACCAAAAGAAAGTTTTGATAGAAAATGACTAAAGAAAAGTCTCAACAAGAGATTTTGCTAGTTTATGACCTAGATATAAATAGAGTTTCAATATTGATATTTACTTAAGAGCCTAAATGAAACAAAGTTGCATCCTTGAAAATAAATGAGATTTATGACTAAAAGTTGCAAAGAAAGATATGCCGATGTCTACAAGAGCTAAGTTAATTGTTAACCACGCTAGTGTCATTACTTAACCTCATTATGAAAATGAAATGGTTAAACCTTCTTCCGAAAAGGATATTTTGAGAAGGACGTGTATTAAATGGGTTTTCACCTTTAAATAATGACATTGCTACGCATCATTATAAAAATGAATGAGTTAGAGACTAAAATCTCTTTCCATAAGTTTAAGATTGAAACCTTTTCAAAAGGGTATTTTGAAAGGATATGTTGAGAGCATATATGATTTTATCTTAATAACTTGGCAAAGCAAAATGTATTTCAATTCTTGAAATGTTTCGATTGAGTAGTCAATTACGAAATATGTGGAATTAAGTGGGAGTTTAAAATTATCATGTGAAGACATGAAATTTAGTGGGAGCTATCATCTTGTAAAATTTATAACTCATTACTCATTGAGAATGACGAGCTAGTACTATCTTTCACAAAGGAGTATTTGAGTTTTCAATTCTGGATGAAAATGGACTAAGATGAATCCAATCACATCATGGGATGTTGGATAGGCATTGAGACATGCACATCAAATCAACGAGGAACGTAGGTTATTCATATCGATGAAAATGGAATTACCATAAGCAGTCATGGTCATTCATTGAACCTAAGAATGGTTGATCACATGATTAAAGATTACTAATGTTTCTGCCATTAGAATAATCATGCACATGTCCAATAATGAATCATATGCTTAAGAGCATGATGAGTCATTGGTAAGCCATAGAAGAATCGTCACGAATTCTCAAGAAGAACTAATGAGCTATTCTAGTGTTTAGAAGAATACTCCGTTATGTGATAAGAAGTTGCACATATTGAAGTTTTCAAAAACATATAAGGATTTATGAAAATCCTAAGCTATTTAAGCTAAAAGGAGAAATAAGAAGTTTAAGAAGATACTTGGTTATAGTAAGAAGTTACTCAAAACTAGTATTTTCAAAATTGATAGGACTTATAAGAAGCGCTAGGCTAATCATCTTGACAATTGTTGCAAGATTCTACAAAACATATACCTAGTACATTATGAGTTGAAAGAACACTTGACTAGTGCAAGTTATGTCGTCCACCATAACTCGTTTGTTATGTGATAAACAACAAGAAAGTCCTCTCAAAGTAAAGAACCTGTACCTAGTTTGGGAAACTAGATATGTACTTGGTAAGATTCATGCTATGTGAGACAAACATGAAAATAGAGGAAAATGCAATTCAAGAGTTTGAACACATGGACACATGGTGTGTTAAATTCATGTTGCAAACAACTATTGTTTACACACTTACAATATACATCACAAGGTGGTAATATGGTATTGACTACCCGAATATGATGTCGACATTTGTCGTTTGAGTTATTAACTCACTTTATACTTTGTTACATCCAAACGGGTTGTAGAGACAATTGAACCCCGTTAAAGTGAACACGGATTAACATAGTATTCGCCCATAATCACTTATATGAGGTGACGTCTCGAAGTGACTAGAGTGTGATGCGATTGATGGCAAGTTCAAGTGCCATAGAGTCATATGAGATGACTAGTTGATCACATAGGCAGACTGTTTGTAATACCCCGTATTTTTTATATAATAAATTAAATGGATATTATTAAATATTATTTATTATACTTTCTATATTACTAATTATGTCGAGATAATAATTGAGTCGATAATTACATTAAGCTATCGTAAATTATTTGAGACGGGTTTATAAGGAATTCGAAAGGTGAGCTAAACAATTAAACATCGACCCATTTGAGCTGGCCCAATAACATGTCCAGCCCAATAACCTTAACCCTATTTAACCCTAACCTTAACCCTAAACCTAAACCTAATAGTAACCCCCTCAACCCGCCTCCCTCTTCCCTCAGCCGCCTCCCTTCTTCATCAGCTTAGATCTCAGCCTTTCACGCAAAACGAGAGAGAGAGAGAGGGAGCGTGAGTGTTGACGGCACAGCAGGGAGGAGCTAGGGACTATTGTCGACGGTCGTGGGTGGCCGTGGTGGCTGTTGTGGTGGCGGCAAGGTAAGCATTCAACACCCTTCTCTGTTTTCATTGTTTTTGTCGGGGTTTTTGGTGGTTGTTTCGTGTCTGATAGGGGCGTTTATGGTGGTTGTTGACGGGGTAGGGGAAATGGGTAGCATGTGACGAGTGTAGTGGTGGTGGTTAGGGTGGTTTTAGGAGGTGGTAGCGGCTATGAAAGGCGGCATCGACAGAGGTAGACAAAACAGGTTTGGTTACGGTTTCAGGCGGGTTTTAGACGACTAAGTTAGGGGTGGTGCCACCGTGGACTCGGGGGAGGTCGAACCGGTGGTACCATGGTGTCTGGGTGCGTGGTCTGACGGTGAGCATGGTGGTGGTCGTTTGGCAGGGGATAAGGGAGAGTTGCGGTGGTTGTAGGGTGAGGGTTAGAGGTGTTTGGTGATGCGTGGTGGTGAACCAGGCCAAATGGCGGCCTGGGTTTGACTCGCCGGCAATGGCGATCGACCCTGATGGGGGTGGCCGTTGGTGGTGGGGCAGAGTGGGTGTTTGAGTGGCGGTTGACACGGCCTCGTGGTGGCTGTGGTGGCGGGTGAGCACGTGTGAAGGCGCGGTGGTCGATGACGAGTTGTTTTTAGTTTTGAAACGGGTTTTTCATAGTTTAATCGATATAATTGTTAATTGGTCGTACTCTTAATTAATTAATTTAATTCCCGAGTTATTTAAATAATTAAAGACGGGTTTGAGTCGGGTGGTTGAGTTGTTCAATGTTTGATTCGGGTTGTTCTTAATCGCATAATTCGTTAACCCTTTAATTATCATTTGACTTTAGTTCCGAGTTATTAAAATAAAAATAATAATTAATCATAATTAATTATTCTGAGTCGGGTTTGTTAAAAGAGAAAAGTTACTATATCGGGAAAGTTTTCATTTTAAGAAATTCTACTTTAGTAACTTCCTATATTGGGAAGTTGAGTCAAATATTAATCGGGTTATTTTAGTTACCAGCTGGGCATAAGTTTGGTGTCGGGATTGTATTTCAAAAAAAGCTTCTATTTCGGGAGATGTCTATATTTAGTAGTTAGTAATTATAAATATTATAATTGTTTTAGGTGGTGGATTCGTGAAGGATCGATAATCAAATTCATTGCTTTATTTCGGATCGCTTAATCGCTTAATTGGATTTTTGGCACTTGAGGTAGGGAAATACACTTGTCCTATTATTGTTGTTGAATTGTGTTGACTTGATTCGTGGTTGTTGATTTACGTTATGTTTCATATACGGGAAGGTGATTGACTGAATTGATTATATTGAGTATGATATCACAACATCGGGTAATCGGCATGATTTTATGATTTATCAGTTCATCGATTTATATATATATATATATATATATATATATATATATATATATATATATTGTGTTGCATCAATTTCTTTTGAGCATTCATATGCATTGGAGTTGGAGGATGGTGTGGTAGTGACGATGTTGAGATACGATGTGAGTTGTGATAAAGCCCGGGCGGGTTCTCGCAGGACTTGCCCTGGTGTCCTCAGTGCGGTAGCGGATCGGCTACGGTCGATATATATAGTCTACCGGGGATCGGTATGGTTGGGTTGTCCGGGGTATGAGATATGAGATATGAGTTGAGATGGAGATGGAGGTGACGGAGGAGCATGCATATCATATTTATTGTTTCATTGTTTTCCCTACTCAACCTCGTGGTTGACCCTGTGTATTCGTGAACACCGGTGATGAACCTTTTTATGGGGAGCAGACTTGACAGGTTTAAGAGATAGGACGGGAGCTTGATGGGCGTGAGACACTGGATCGGAAGACTTAGTAGCTAGATCATCATCTAGAAGACTTTCACTTTTATTTATGTGAGTTCTTGTAATTTGAGTTGAAAAGAGGATTTGTAATAATTAAGTTAAAATATTATATAAATTGCCTTGGAGTTTAATTTGTTATTCACTACCTCGGAAACCGAGATGGTAATGATCCGTTTTATTTGGGAATGTCTTGACGAAGACTTCTTTTATAAACCGGGGTGTTACAAAGTGGTATCAGAGCGAACGATCCTCAGGCCTAAACCAATGAGCCCAATGAACATAGGATGTGTCTAATTAAAATGAACCCCGGGATAGAACTGTTAGGAGCACACTAAGGTAAGGTATGAGTTAGGGGCCCCCTCACACCGAACCTGTGACCCTCTCAGTTGAACCGGAAACCATGAGTGTATACGAGAGAAAGGGTAGAATAGCTGCTTGAGGATGAACAGGAAATTCATATATCGTTGCCTAAGTGTTAATTGATTGATACATTGATTATTGCATAAAAGAGTTGATGTATACTTCGAGACCGATATATTCTAACCATTCTGCAGGACAACGCTACGGTAAGTATTTTATATGAATGATGTGTTTATAGTACTACTATATCTAGTAATATGCGGTTATGTGATCCCGAAGCCATGCCAGTATAGTCTTGTGATAATAAATAGAAACACTATTGAATTGCATGTTTATAGTCATAGCAATTGTGATTTAGATCTACGGAGTAGATCGAGATGCGAAGGGATTCTACGGGATAGATGTTTACGTAAGTACAGTGCGAGATTTAAGTTAGGATGAGTTAGTATCGATAGTATGGTGGTAAGAATTTGAAACATAGAAAATGAATGACTTAGTGAGGAAACTCGTTTGTTTGAGGTTACACTTTAATTGACCTTCTTCGCCATTTCTTTTTGTTTATTGCCTACGGATGAAATTTTATGAGAGATAGCCTCGTGAGTTAGTGTCCTTTTGGCGTTGGTTTCATGCCTATGTGATAAACGGATTAGGAGTAATAAATACTTTAGTGAGCTGTAGTTAGGGAGTTCCTGTGCAGTGATGTTCGACCAACGATTTTGTGAAAATCCTCATTTAAATTGTATTAATTTTTTTTACATCATTCCAACTCCATCGATCAAAAGAGTCGCATATGTTTTCAAATTAATAAGCCACGAAAATTCTTGATGTCTTTATATTAAACGGTAAATTTTGCAAACTGACCCAAGTTTTGGACCAATTGTTGTCACATGTTTGTTTGGACCAACTGAGTTGTAAAATTCTTTAAAAATGGAATTCGTGTGCTTTAAACCTAATTCTTTTCCCCTGTGTTTTTAACTCTCCATGTTTTATAAAAGTAATATGAATCGAGTTTTAATCGAACGGTTATTTATTCGTGATCTTTGAAAGTTACAACGTGAATCATGACTTGTAAAATGTGTATTCTAGGTTGAGTTTTCATACAATTGTTTGGTTAATTCATGAGCTTTAATAATGTGAATTTATAATGCTTTATATGACGATAGTAGCACGCATGTTCAGTAATTATGTATCTTAACAAGTGATAAAATAAAACTTAGTTGATAACATTGTTGGCATGATAGTATGAGTAAAATTGAATAGCTTAAATTGATTCTTAATCAAGAGTGAAATATTTTATACGAGTCCGATTGTTTGCATACGTTATATACCTTTGGCATGTTGTAATATCTTGGATATGTTCATCATATTTGCATAGTGGTCGGATATATATAAAATATAAAACTATATTGTCATATCTTGGTAAAGTTGATGGCGTTAAAAGTTAATTTGATTGTTCTAATATACCCGCATGAATAATTATAATAATTATGTTTAAAGGTTTACACATGGATGGTAGTAATGATTGTGTCTAAATGTTCACACGTGTAGGATGTCATCTGAGTTCTAATGCCTTTTTATGTGAGTCGGTGTGCCTATAGTATATTTATTACTTACATTGCATTAATCTATTTCAGTGGACCTAAACCTAGGACATGATATTAAACAGTGTTGTTAATTCTTAGTGGATATGTTCATCATTATATCGTCATAAAATACTAAAGGGATTCTTGCAATTGTAGGAGCATGATATAAAGGAAATTGTTTGATATAATACGACATTTGGCATATCTATATTCTCGAGTCATTACTATCAATTATATTTTAATAAAGATTGTTTATGATAATTATATTAGCAATTATAATGGGATAACCCTTGATGATTCACATGATATGCGTTGGTTTAAATGATAGTCGTTATAGTTACGTTTAGTTGAGCCGTGAATATAACTGAGTAAAGAAGTGCAATTAAAATCCTGATGATTGAGGTAATAGTCGTGCATTAATAAAGATAGGACTGAAATGAATAAGATGAACCTGTAAATTACGATATATGAGTCGACACCTAAGCTGGTTTTGTTTAAAGGAATTGAATTAAGTTTATCTGATTTTGAGTTTCGTAGTAAGCTGTAAATGGATTCTATGAACGGCTCTGTTATAAGATCATGTTAAGAAAATTATTCATCGTTCAGTATGAAAGTAAAAGTCTTGAAAATGAAGTTAAATTTTGTCGTGTGAGTATAAATTCGGAATGAGATTTCCAGCCAGTGTCTGGTTGTATGGGTCCTGATAATTGCTAAGTCTGGAGGAATGAAACTAGAACGGAGTCATAAGTAGTGAGTTAATTTAGTCATGTTGTTCGTTCATATAGCAAATTGGTGGGTTGTGATTAATCACGAATGTCAAGACGAGAAATGTAATGTGGTGATTTAAGTGAGTTGTGTGTCAACATGGTATGTTAATATTAGCATGACAGGTAACAAATATTTGTAAAATTGGCGTAGTTAAATACATTAATCTTTTATGTCATTGTGTTGGGTGCAGTTTAAATATATATTTAATACCAAGAACAAAATTTTATGTATGATAGTCTTGTATGTTAACTTCCCAATATCGCTGTTTACTCGCTTGTTTGACTCGACCAATAAGTTTGTAAAATTTGCCAATCAAGGTGCATTCGTTATTCGTGAATAAATCTCAAACCCTTTGTTGTGAGGATTAAAATAATTCTAGGATGATAAGTACTGCGAAACTGGTTGTCTTCATTTTTATTGGTGATTCTGTGTCTTGATCTAAATCGGTACAATTAAGTAAAGGAAAGTCAGACTGGACCTATTAGGTTATAAATTTTCATAAATCAATTTATCAAGTGTTGATCCTAATTCTCTTCTTATGTTGATTGATCCCCTATGTTTCTAAAGGTATGAGATTACAATGATTGGTGAAATGAATAATTACTAATGATTTTTACTGGTAATAGTAGCTTCCTTGGTAACGGTAGCTTCCTTGAGAGAGTTTGTATAGTGATTGTCTTTGGCAAGGATTAGTTAACCTGAGCGTGAGTTGTGAATATTTTATCCTCTTTCAGTTGTTAGCAGTAGTTTGAGAACGTTAGTTATAATAATGAAGGTTACGAGGACGTAACCATGTTTTTAGTTGGGTAGGATTGTAAAATCTTAATGTTGAATTTGCTCTTGTTTGTAGATTATAGTTGACCAAGTTGATGTTTAGTTGTGGGGTACCTATACAAATGAGTTCTATATGTTTTGTTCCTACTTCTGTTAGTTGGTTGATGTGTAAAAGGAGAGTGTGATTAAACCACTGGTATTGAGTTATGAGTTGTGGGGCCTTTGTGCTGAGTTACGTTTACGGTCCAGTGAGACCATGGTTATTGAGTTACTTGAGTTTGAGATCGAAATTGAGATGGAAGATGACGGTGTTCTCAGATGAATATTTAGTTATTATACATTGGTGTTCCCAGGTAATTATTAGTCGTAGTTAGTTGGGTTAAGTAAAGACGAGTTAAACTTCGGGACGAAGTTTATTTTTAGGAGGGCAGAATGTAACATTTCGTATTTGTTAGGTTTAATTGATGTGTCAAAAGTGGGTGTTAACCGTGTTAGAAATGCGTGACGTTCGTAAGTACGATATGCAATACCCTTATGAGGTTTGGGTACGGGAGCGAACTTCGGGACGAAGTTCATTTTAAGGGGGGAAGACTGTAATACCCCGTATTTTTTATATAATAAATTAAATGGATATTATTAAATATTATTTATTATACTTTCTATATTACTAATTATGTCGAGATAATAATTGAGTCGATAATTACATTAAGCTATCGTAAGTTATTTGAGACGGGTTTATAAGGATTTCGAAAGGTGAGCTAAACAATTAAACATCGACCCATTTGAGCTGGCCCAATAACATGTCCAGCCCAATAACCTTAACCCTATTTAACCCTAACCCTAACCCTAAACCTAAACCTAATAGTAACCCCCTCAACCCGCCTCCCTCTTCCCTCAGCCGCCTCCCTTCTTCATCAGCTTAGATCTCAGCCTTTCACGCAAAACGAGAGAGAGAGAGAGGGAGCGTGAGTGTTGACGGTACAACAGGGAGGAGCTAAGGACTATTGTCGACGGTCGTGGGTGGCCGTGGTGGCTGTTGTGGTGGCGGCAAGGTAAGCATTCAACACCCTTCTCTGTTTTCATTGTTTATGTCGGGGTTTTTGGTGGTTGTTTCGTGTCTGATAGGGGCGTTTATGGTGGTTGTTGATGGGATAGGGGAAATGGGTAGCATGTGACGAGTGTAGTGGTGGTGGTTAGGGTGGTTTTAGGAGGTGGTAGCGGCTGTGAAAGGCGGCATCGACAGAGGTAGACAAAACAGGTTTGGTTACGGTTTCAGGCGGGTTTTAGACGACTAAGTTAGGAGTGGTGCCACCGTGGACTCGGGGGAGGTCGAACCGGTGGTACCACGGTGTCTGGGTGCGTGGTCTGACGGTGAGCATGGTGGTGGTCGTTTGGCAGGGGATAAGGGAGAGTTGCGGTGGTTGTAGGGTGAGAGTTAGAGGTGTTTGGTGATGCGTGGTGGTGAACCAGGCCAAATGGCGGCCTGGGTTTGACTCGCGTGATGATCGACCTTGATGGGGGTAGCCGTTGGTGGTGGGCAGAGTGGGTGTTTGAGTGGCGGTTGACACGGCCTCGTGGTGGCCTCGTGTGGTGGCGGGTGAGCACGTGTGAAGGCGCGGTGGTCGATGACGAGTTGTTTTTAGTTTTGAAACGGGTTTTTCATAGTTTAATCGATATAATTGTTAATTGGTCGTACTCTTAATTAATTAATTTAATTCCCGAGTTATTTAAATAATTAAAGACGGGTTTGAGTCGGGTGGTTGAGTTGTTCAATGTTTGATTCGGGTTGTTCTTAATCGCATAATTCGTTAACCCTTTAATTATCATTTGACTTTAGTTCCGAGTTATTAAAATAAAAATAATAATTAATCATAATTAATTATTCTGAGTCGGGTTTGTTAAAAGAGAAAAGTTACTATATCGGGAAAGTTTCCATTTTAAGAAATTCTACTTTAGTAACTTCCTATATTGGGAAGTTGAGTCAAATATTAATCGGGTTATTTTAGTTACCAGTTGGGCATAAGTTTGGTGTCGGGATTGTATTTCAGGAAAGCTTCTATTTCGGGAGATGTCTATATTTAGTAGTTAGTAATTATAAATATTATAATTGTTTTAGGTGGTGGATTCGTGAAGGATCGATAATCAAATTCATTGCTTTATTTCTGGACTGCTTAACTGCTTAATTGGATTTGCTGGCACTTGAGGTAGGGAAATACACTTGTCCTATTATCGTTGTTGAATTGTGTTGACTTGATTCGTGGTTGTTGATTTACGTTATGTTTCATATACGGGAAGGTGATTGACTGAATTGATTATATTGAGTATGATATCACAACATCGGGTAATCGGCATGATTTTATGATTTATCAGTTCATCGATTTATATATATATATATATATATTGTGTTGCATCAATTTCTTTTGAGCATTCATATGCATTGGAGTTGGAGGATGGTGTGGTAGTGACGATGTTGAGATACGATGTGAGTTGTGATAAGGCCCAGGCGGGTTCTGCAGGACTTGCCCTGGTGTCCTCAGCTGCGAGCTGGCAGATCGGCTACGGTCGATATATATAGTCTACCGGGGATCGGTATGGCTGGGTTGTCCGGGGTATGAGATATGAGATATGAGTTGAGATGGAGATGGAGGTGACGGAGGAGCATGCATATCATATTTATTGTTTCATTGTTTTCCCTACTCAACCTCGTGGTTGACCCTGTGTATTCGTGAACACCTGTGATGAACCTTTTAATGGGGAGCAGACTTGACAAGTTTAAGAGATAGGACGGGAGCTTGATGGGCGTGAGACACTGGATCAGACGACTTAGTAGCCAGATCATCATCTAGAAGACTTTCACTTTTATTTATGTCAGTTCTTGTAATTTCAGTTGAAAAGAGGATTTGTAATAATTAAGTTAAAATATTATATAAATTGCCTTGAAGTTTAATTTGTTATTCACTACCTCGGGAAACCGATATGGTAACAGTCCGTTTTATTTGGGAATGTCTTGACGAAGACTTCTTTTATAAACCGGGGTGTTACACTGTTGGGAACACTTTGTCGGGCTAATGACCGCTTATAGAGTTCTGGCAAATTTATATAGCCTGGTCGTGGCGAGAGCTACTATAGTATTCTAATGAGTCGATTCTTTTGACTAAAGACTGTTCGCCTAAGGTGGCACGGTTTCAGATTAACTTTGATTTATGTTACTACGACATTCGTAAATGGGGTAAAATGGGCATATTTTGGGTTATGATGGTTGTGGCTAGTCGAAGGGAATAAGTGCGATAGGAATTGTCCACCCCTTGTCAGGGTTATAACAATATCTCAGGGCAACTCGAGGAGTAATGAACTGGAAATGCGTGGCCACGCTCGGAAGGTATCTATGGTAGATAATTCCGGTCAATCAGTTATTCTCGAGATCAAGGAAACCACTCTTGATATGATCACTTGCAAGTATGACCCGAAAGACACCTTACATTGAGTGGGAGATAGTAATAGGATAAGAGAATTGGTCACGCACACTTGTCGAGGACAAGTGGGAGATTGTTGGAATATGTGTCCTCCGACAATAATGCGGTCACAACTGTCGATCATGATGATCACATGTTTAAATCTCATTTTAAGAATACATGTGGGATGTAATATTTTACAGTCAACTGGTCCACACATATCGGTAATGATTGGCTGACTAGAGTTTGACATTCTCGTAAATACGACGGTGGTGATCAGTTGATCCCCTTAGGTCATACCTAAAGGGTGACACTCTTAATTGATTATTTAATTGATCGTATGTCGATACAGGTTAATTAAATTGCTTAAAATTGACGGACGATTTTGTGAGTATTATTGACGTGTCTTATTGTAATTCGATTAAATAAGATACGGTCTAAGTAATCAAATTGTTTTATTACTTAGATAAAATTATTGTTTACGAAACATTTGAAACTGAATGAATAATTTATTATAAATACAAGACGTTGTGATTTATAATTGATAAACCGTTTTGGTACAAGTAATTATGAATTACTTAGTCGATTTTGTACATGACGTATTTTTATTAATACGTTGATTTTTAATATGTTAAAAATACATTAAAATTACACATGACTAGTAACATGTGACAATTGACAAATGACAAAAAATAAAATGGACCTCCCATTTTATATAAGTGCCGAAAATGGAGGGAGTATAAGGTTAAATTGTGTTAATTATTTTTAAGTGGAAAACACAATGATTACCCATAAGTTTTAGCCTTGCATACCTATGATTTCTTGGGTAGAAAAACTAGCTCATGCATTGGGCAGCCTCCTCCCCTCCAACCGGTTTTGCATGGTAAAAGCCAAGGGTTTTTACTCTATTTTTCTTATATACACTACAATTACTAGTGTGATATATTCATTCTTTTTACTTCTAAAACTTATAGAAATTTTAGAGAGATAATTACTCGTTCTTGCTTCCTCTCTTGGCCGAATAACAAGAGACCAAAATAAATATTTTGGGTCATTTTTAGTAAGATTAATATTGTTCTAGATCTAATAATATTAGTCTTTTAAGAGGTTACCTTGGGTATAAACTTTTGGGAGAGATTCTATTTTGGATCCTTTGTTCATCCATTATAAGGAAGCTCAAGAACAAGTGAGAAGGAGAACTCATTTGTGCCCAAAAATCCGAAACTATAATAGTAAGTAGTGACGATTTCTTCTTTACTCTTGTTCAAGTTTGCATGCATAAGATCTAGTTTTAATTTTATGACTAAATTAAAATGTCACATATATGAATATGTTAAGTAATGGAATTAGTGAAAATTTACAGGCACCCCTAGGGGCATTTGGGAAGAACACCTCCCTATCCGCCCAACCAGTCAAAGGACATGTAGGATCAAGGAGTCCTTGTCTAGCTAGATGAAGGAGGGGCGGATATTGAGCTCGGTAGGCATTGACTCGGTCTTCATAAGTTTGCTTATGCATGTGTTGTAATAATTGAGTTAAATAGTCATTGCCTACCTCAACATTTGTGCCACTTGGTGTGAATTCTTGATATTTGATTGGATAAGGTGGAGTTACAATAGAGGAGGAGGAGGGCTCGACATTAGTTTTCCTATGTTGTTGCATAATCATCTCGGCTTCACTGGAGAGGGGAAGAAGGTAGTTTGGACTTCGAACATTGAGGCGGCAAATCTTGCTTGGCAAGATGAAGGACTTAGCTTCCTTAGTGAGCCACTCAAATTTGTTGTCAAGATTATCGTTCTTGACCCAATGAAACTTGTTAATCATAGTGGCTAAATCAAGAAGGTTGCCACCTCTAACCGGTTTGTATGTCTTTTCCTTGTTAAACTCCGGGTTGAAGTGTTTTGCTAACCATGTCACTAAGCCTCCATTAACGATAAAAGCGGCCCCTTCTTTCCCATGGTCAATTGTAAGCCACCGATCAATTAGGAGTTGAAGTATGTTGTATTCCTTTGTGAACTTTTTGTTGACATTCACGGTGGATTCAAGATAGACAAAGCCGAGCTCGGTAAAATGATTAGTACCCTTTCTTGCGATCAAAGTGTTACCCACAAACTTATGCCACACTCTTATGCCCGAATGGTGGATATAGAGGACATGACAATCATAGTAGGACTCAAATTTTCTTCCGGTGATTGCTTTCCATAAAGGCGCGGGATCATATTTCAAGGGCTTCTTATCATAATGGGAATGCTCTACAAGACAAAACACTTTCCCAAACTCTTCCAAAGTCATCTTTCTATCCTCATTTTCTAGGCGGAATTCAACACTTTTGAGACCCAATACATTAGTTACCTTCAATGAGCTTATAAACTCCATGGTAAGGGAGGGGTAAGTCAATTCTTGCATATCAAAGAAGGTAAGCAATTTCATAGACTCGAAAAAGTTCTTGGTCCTTTCAAGAACACCCAATTTATCTAAGGCATCTTGACAAATGAATTTGGTACGCAAAATGTTTTTTCTAGCAAGGGATACAAAAGATTTCCTATGAGAATCGTTTGTGAAAATTACCTCCGGATAATCTTGTAGTTGTTCAATGACCGGAATAGGAGTAGTTTCCACCATAGGAGTAGCAACTTCTTGAATCTCCACCCTTGCTTGTTTCACTACCATAGCCTTTGAGGCTAAAAGAGCTTGTTGCCTTTTTGAAAGATTGGAGTTTGTGGGTGCCTTGTTTCCGCCTTTAGTCCTTGCCATATTGCTTCTCCTTGTTAAGATTGTATCAACAAACCTTTGCTTGAATGCTTCTAGTCTCCTCAAGCTTCAATTAATCCCAAATAGATTTTGGGGGTTTTCGAATTTTGCCTTGAAACCCTAGAAAATCAATTCAATTTTTGAGGATTTGGATGTTTGGTTGGTGTTTTGTTGATAAAGGAGTAATTTGATTGTGTTTTGAGGAAGTTTGGGTTTGATTTGGGTGAATTTGGTTGAGGATTTTGAGTTTTGTTGATGAGGGGATTGAGGGTTTTGAGGGTTTTGGATGTGTGTTTGTGTTTTGAAAGAATGAAATGAATTGGGGAAGGAGGGATTTTAATCCCGTGTTATAGTAGAAGCACAAGAGACGGGCGGATTTCTTCCAAGACGCTCGGATCCTTAAACAGTCAGCTGAAGAATTTAGAACCCATGCTGAGACGCGCGGATTAGTATGGAGACGGGCGGATTTTGCAGGAGACGAGCGTCTTCAGTTTGGGACGCTCGGATCTATAGACAGTGGGAACTGCTAATTTTTGCACAGGTCAAGACGCGCGGATTTCCACTGAGACGAGCGGATTCCAGCTAAGATGGGCGTCTTCTGCTTAATCTGCTCGGATTGTAAAACAGTCCCATTTTTTTCAATGTCAGCTCTCCCAAGACAAGCGACTTTGAGCCAGGACGCTCGGATCATGCCTAAGACGAGCGGATTCCCTCTGAGATGCTCGGATTCCTTCCTGTACCCACGAGTTCAGTTCCACCCGCGGGGATTCTTCATTTTCCATATTATTCTTAGTCATTCCTTTGTTCAACATTGTGGGTGCACTATGAAGGCTCAGATAGCCTAGGAATTTGCTATCCCCACACTAAAGCAAACACTACACATCAAAACACATTAGAATCCTCCCTCACTTTCTCTCATAATGAAAATCTTGATCAAAGTATATAATTGCAAATCCAAAATTGACAAAAATGTAATATAAAAAGTAAAATACAAGTTAAGAGTTAGAGTATTTACAAATGGTGGTTTAGGGAGGACTCCACCAAACTCTCATTCTTGGATGAGATGTCAAGGAGGCATAGCCAAGGTGTTGTTGATGTTGCTCATCACCTTGTAGAAGTAGTCGAAGGCTTGTTATTGTCATTATAAAGATCTTCAATAGACCTTTGCATATTGTGTTCTTCATGATGGTGACTTGAGTCAAGAAGGTCACCAAAGCCTTGGTCTAGGGTCATAGCATTTCCAATGTAAGGATTGACTAATCCTTCAAATTCATCATCCCATAGACCGCATACTTCACTAGCTTGCTTCCCAATGGTATCATGAGTTGATGGAAACAACTCCTCTTTCTTGTTATCATGGCCAATGAGGCATTCTTCTTCTCTTGTCATGAGTGGTGGTGAGCTATTCAAGCTCTCATTGTTTAGAAATTTTTCTTGCTCTCCGGATAGAGCATCTTGAAGGTTATCCACTTTGTTCTTCCATATGGGTGGTGATTCTTTACCCATAGCTTGTTCTTTGCATTAAGATGCCAACTTCTTCCTATCACTTTCTCGGCTATAATGATCGATCATGAAACATGGATCATGTAGTCGAGGAGCTCTCATTGTCTTGTCAAGGTTAAAAGTGATTGTCTCATCTCCTACTTTAAGTGTGAGCTCTCCATGTTTTACATTAATCACCGCTCCCGCAGTATGCAAGAAAGGTCTTCCTAAAATGATAGGAATGTTGGAATCCTCCTCCATATTTGCAATGACAAAGTCTACCGGGATTAAGAACTTGCCAATTCTCACGGGCACATCCTCCCATATCCCTAGAGGTATCTTTGTTGATCGATCCGCCATTTGAAGAGTAATATTGGTGCATTTGATCTCTCCCATTCCTAGCCTCTTGCACACCGAGTATGACATGACACTTACACTTGCTCCAAGGTCACATAATGCTTTGTTGATTGTAGTGTCGCCAATGGTGCATGGAATAGAGAAGCTTCCCAGATCTTTGAGTTTTGGAGGGGAACTTCCTTGAAGAATAGCACTACTCACTTTAGTGAAAGCGATAGTCTCTAATTTACGGATGGATTTCTTCTTTGTAAGAATGTCTTTCATGTATTTTGCATAGGCCAGAACATGATTGATCAATTCCGTGAATAGGATTGAGACTTCTAAGTTCTTCACAATCTCCATGAACTTTCCAAGTTGTTCATCAAACTTAGGCTTAGCTTGACGACTTGGGAATGGAAGTCTAATCACAATAGGCTCTTTTTCCTTAGCCTTCTCTTCATTTTTCTTCTTTGAAACTTCTTGGATGGTGGGTTCTTCTTCTTCCTTAGAGTTCTCAACTCTTTGCTTGTCACTAGCCTCCACAATGTCTTCATCAATTGGCTTCTTCGGTCCTTCATACCTTGTACCACTCCTCAAGTGGATGGCACTAACCGATTCATGTCTTAGGTGATTAATTTGAGGTGGTAATTGCCCCTTTTGTCTTTGAGAGCTAGAAGATGCTAATTGAGACATTTGGGTTTCCAACATCTTGGTGTGGGCTAGTATGTTGTTGATGGTGATGTCTTTTGCTTGGCTATCTTTTAGCATTTGAGTGAAAAATTTTTGTTGATTCTTTTGCATTTGGAGGACCGCTTTTTGAACATCAAAACCTTGGTCATTAGTTTGATTGTATGAAGGTTGATTTTGATAACTTTGGCTTTGGTTGTAAAAGGGTCTTTGAGCTTGGTTTCTCAATGGAGGTGGGGTGTATGTTGGTTGAGGGTTTTGAACATTTTGGCTCTTCTATAAAAGATTGGGATGGAATTTGGTATTCTCATTGTAATAGTTTGAATAAGGGGTACCATTCTTGTATGCTTGGAAAGCATTCACTTGTTCGCTTTTTCCCCTACATTCACTTTGGTCATGTCCCAAAGTTCCACAACTCTCACATACTTCACTTAGAATTGAGGATGATGCCACCATAGAATTAACATGTTATTTGGGTGATTTGGAAGCTTCTTCAAGCTTAGCCATGGCCTTCTCAAACTTCAAATTGATGGTGTCAATATGAGCACTTAGTTGAGCACCCAATTGTGTGATAGAATCTACCTCATGCTTTCCTCCTCTAGTAGCCTTTCGAGGTCTACTATATTGCGAATTATGAACCGCCATCTCTTCGATTTTGGCCCATGTTTGATTGTCATCAAGTTCGGTAAACATCCCATTTGATCCCATGTTGATGATATTGCGAGAATCTTCATATAGACCATTCCAAAATTGTTGCACAAGGAACCACTCGCTAAGTCCATGGTATGGACAAGAACGACAAGTGTCCTTAAATCTCTCCCATGCTTCATACAACGATTCCTCATCTCTTTGTTTGAACCCAGTGATTTGGGCTCTCAACATGTTAGTCTTTTCCGGAGGATAGAATTTCTTGTAGAAAGCAAGTGCCAACTTCTTCCATGAATCAATACCAAGAGTAGCCTTGTCTAGGCTCTTTAACCATTGTTTTGCGGTACCAATCAAACAAAAAGGAAGTAATACCCATCTGATTTGGTCTTGAGTAACTCCGGTTTGAGAAATCACATCACAATAGTCACAAAAAGTCTCCATATGTGAATGAGGGTCTTCACTAGGCATCCCTCCGAATTGACTTCTCTCAACTAATTGTATGAATGCGGATTTGGCAATGAAATTACCGGTTAGATGTTGTGGTGTAGGAGTACCATTTGGTAGGTTCTCCTCGGTTGGTACAATATATGATGAAAATTTAGGCATTGTGGGTTGATTTTGTGGTGGGTTTTGTATTGGGTTGTCCTCTCCTTCTCTTGCAAAAGAGTTGGTAAACTCAATGTTATTTGGTTGAATGTCCACAATATCACCAATACCTACAACTCTTGAAGTACCTCTAGCAACTCTTCTATTGTTTGTTAAGGTCCTTTCAATTTCAAAATCAATAGGCAATAGATTACCTTGTGATCTCCTAGTCATGCAAAATATCAAACAACTCGAAAACAATTAGAATAACCTTAAGGAGTTTTACTTCCCCAAGGTAAAGAAAGACACAACTAAAAACAATTAATGAAAATCAAATCAAGTTAACACCGTCCCCGGCAATGACGCCATTTTTGGTTCGGTTTCAAACTCGTCGTCAAAAGCTACCAACCAAAACAATATTTATAACTTTACAAACTACTCTTAGTAAAGAGGCAAGTAAAGGTCGGATCCCAATGGACGGGTATTGATGTAGGATTTTCAATTGTAAATGGTCGTGTCTTAGGGTGTCACAATTTGGGGTTGAGGTAGGAGATCAACTAAAACTAATCAACAATAAGAACAAAGCAAGATAAATTAAATGAGATGTAAACAATTGATTAAAAGCACTAGGGTGTCATGAGTTCATAAGGGATTCATGGGAGTTGATCATATAAACATGTTCTCAATTATAAGCAAGCACTTATTGTTGTGATGGGATTGAGTTGGTGTATAAGCTTATAATCCCTAGGAAGGTTTGGGTCCCGGAGCCGAATTGATTAGATTGTACAACACCTACAAGTCGACTTAATCCTTCCTATTCAACTATATGCATGGTCTAATGAGGCTCGAGTTGGTGTATAAGCTTACAAGCCTCATTGAAAGATAGGCGATGGATAAAAAAAAATGCAAGGATTCATAGGCTCGCATTTCATCAAACATAACATGTGCATAAGTTAAAATCACAACAAGCAAGCAAATAAATTATGAAAACATATTAGATTAAGCATGAATCATTCCCCATGTTGGTTTCCCCTAATTCCCCACTAACCCTAGCTAAGAAAACTACTCACTCATTATCAAGTTTAGGATGCTAACAAGATTGTCAATCAAACTAACAAGGCTAAACATGATGAACAAATGAAAGTGATTAACAATAACTAAAATAAAGGTAAAGAGAATTATACCTATGGAGATTCCAAAATAATAATGCAAAGAGTAATAGAAGTACTTGATGATTGATGGAAGGTTGTCAATCTCCCAATAAACCCAAATGATCTTCTAATTACCCAAAATAAATGATGAACAATAGAGAAATTAAGAGAAGATTAAGATATGATTAATATTGATAAATTGTATTACAACTAATTTAAGACTAATTTGAGAGAATTACAAAGTGATTAAGAATTTATTAAGAGAATATTAAGAGATGGTTTTGGAAGCATGCTAATCTAGGTAGTACAATGTGGTATTTATACTAAAGATTAGTTACAAAAATTAGAGTTACTAAGGGCTTAAATGACTATTAAGACCCTAAGAAAAGTTGAGAAAATGCTCCTATCGAAGGAAATGAGCATATCGTCATGCTAGTCCTGCCACAATCCGTGCGTCTTGAGTGGCACTTTGGCTCTCGACTTGCGATCCGAGCGGATTGCACGGAAGACGCTCGGATTCTTTGGGCCGTAAGACGTTCGTCTTGGCTAGAAGACGCCCGGATGTTGAGGATGGGAGACACCCGGATCGTGCCTGATCCGCTTGGATTGCTAGGCAGTCAGCTACTCTTCTTTTCTTCCTTCACAATCTGCAAGGATCATTTCGGGGATGCAAGGATCCTTTCATCATTATCCAATTTAATTTATTATCTACTTAGGCCTTCTAGTGTTGGTATTCTCTTTGATGCTTGGTCATTAGATGCGATCAATTTAGCTCCATTTCGCTATGCAAATGCAAGGCTAGCACTCCTTTCCTACCAAGGGGACAAATCCTCAAAGAATATGCAAAATGGAAAACTAAAGATAGTAAATGACCCAATTATGTGTGCTATAAAGCATGGGAACGAGGTTAATTCGGGGACTAAATGTGCTCAAATATGAGTCACATCACCCGGGTTCTTTTCAAAAGGCTAGTTTGATTCGTCCCTCATCATGGCTTCCATATTTGGTTTCTTTGCAACCAGTTTTACAATAGGTTGTATGACGATCAAAGAGCTTTGCTTGATTTCGCTACCAATGGGAGATTCCAGGATAATAATAATGACGGTAATGCTTGGAAGTTGATTGATTAGATAACTACTCACACTGTTGAGTATGGTAACCCCAGAGGTAGCAAGAGAGGAAGTGGTTCAGACAATGTTATTGCGGCATAGCTGGAGGCCTTAACGACTCAAATAGTTGAATTAAAGACATCTCAGTCTTTGGGTAATAAGCAATAAACGGTTCATATGATTAATCAAGAAGTGTCATGCGAGAGATGTGGGATAGATGGTCACACTGCGGCCAAGTGTATGAGTACCATCAAACAAGTCCATGATGTCCAGTCTTTCAAGCAAGGTACTGCTTATTCTAACTTATTCCATGAAAGAAGTCAGAATATATTTGCTCAAGCCCCATAGCAGAATGCCTATATCATTCCTCAAAATCGTGGTAATCAACCACAAGGAAATTTTGTTAGGCAAAATCAAGGAGGTTTTCAACAGATGCAACCTCCTCCTTAAGCTCCAAGTAATGACATGGCAGATATGAAGGCTCTATTACAACAAAGTTTGATGATTCAAAAGCAAACAACTCAGATTTATGAACTAATAGCTCATAACAAGATGTTGGATACTCAAGTTGCTCAAATGGCAGCTCAAAATCCTTCAAAACAGTCCAAAAATCTTCCTCCTCAAGGTAAACAAGCACATGAACAAGTTAATAGTATTTCTTTGAGGAGCGGTACCACTTATCAAAGTCCAGATGTACCCATTGTTGAAGATGAGGTTCCTTACATGCATCTTAAGGGATTGGGTAATCTTGAGCTAAGTGATGATGAGAATGAATTAAGCAAGGATCAAACACGGGATAAGCAAAAAGACGAAAAAAAGGAGGAAAGACGTGACTACTCGATCGAGCCCCAACCTGATAGATTGAGGAACCACAGTACCCGATCGAGTACAACACGGGCTCGATCGAGGACACCTCCCAGAATTAAATTTTTCGCGTGTTTCAGCTACGACATTGGAAGAAAATAGGATCCTCGATCGAGTGTGTAATATTACGGTTTTCTATGTCTATGGGTACTCTATCGAGCGGGGCTTACTCTGTCGAGTAAGTAAGTTGTTTTAAGAAACAATGTTCTGTCTGATGGGTACTTGTAGATACCCATATCTGTCGATATTGGAATTTATAGAAAACCCGACAAGCACCCGATGATGATAGGACACATGTATTTATTAGTTGTCATTGTCATTATTTGGGTTCGTTTTACGATGTGGAATGAGTGTTGTCGACGGAGTATTTTATTAATTTAAATGATATTTAAATTAAAGCTTTTTAAGTGAATTCATTTTATTGTTTTAATTTGAATTTATTTCCTTGAATTTATTTTATTGAAAATAAAATATATTTTTTGATTTGAAAAATCATTCATTTTAAATGTGCTATTTGATTTGAAAAAAATCGAATTTGAAAATTTAAAACTCGTTTCAACCACGCGTTTTGGAGCTCGATTATAGCTCGGTTTTTGAGCCCGTTTTCTTTACGAGTTGGCACGAATCTCGAGTACGCTAACCAACCTAGGCCTCTACCCATTCAACCCCAGGTCGAACCCCCATATCCACACCCAAATCTCGTCCTAAACACTCCCCAACACAGCCCAATTCCTTCCTTTACCCGTGTTTGTATAGCCCATCGAAAGCCCTTCTAAACCGACTCAAACTTGGTCCAAACCCGCAACCCATCACCACCAACCTGTTGGGGCTGGTGTCCTCTACAGTTAGTGCAATAACATTTAAATCTCTAAAAGGATCAAAGGGTATACTTTTGTATTATTATCAGTTGGTCCACGTTTATCAATAACGGTTGGCTTGATAGATAAGTTTGACGTTATTGTCATACTGATGGCGGTGATCAACTGGTCCCTAAAAGTCACACCTATAGGATACGTTTGAGAGATGTGACGGTATGAAAATACAGTCATGTTGATGCCTAAGTTGACTAAGCAGTTAGTCGGAGTTATTGACTAATAATTAGTCAAACGCGATGCTGAGATAATTATTTAATACGGATTAAATAATAATGGCTAAGACGAATTAAGCGGTTAATTCGTAAATTGAATATAAACGATTATATTTAATTGATGTATATTGAATTAATTATACAATACTGTCTTTGTCGGACATGTACTAATATGTCGACTAATCCTTGTTACTAGTCGATGTTTTAATAACCGATAACCGATGACGATTTATAATAAAACCCGTCATATACATTTTAGCATTTTGAGTCGGATCACGAGTTAAAAAATAAGGAGGAAGTGAAAACCCACTCCCTCCCCTTTGGCTCACGGTTTGGACGATCAAAACAAAAGGAGAAGCTCTCTCTCCTTTTGCCCGAACTCATTCATTTGAAAGAAAATTAGGTTTTTGAGAGCATTCTTCTCTGAAAAACCTAGATCTCACATCTAGCAAAATTCACACAAAACTCTCTCAATATTGCAAGGCAATTAGAGAGTACATTCTAGCATAAGGGGTATAGTCTCAGACGGTCTTGGGTGCAACGATTAGGAGGAAATCTACTTTGATTTCTGTTCTTAGGCCGAATTTCAAAGGACCCGAGGTTGATTCTTGTTCTTTATCGTTTCTCTATTGTTTTCGTTTATGACCATAAATCGCATGTTATATTTACGTTATAGTCCTAAAATTTAAGGGTTTTATACGGATATTACCCCTCAAGTGGTATCAGAGCGAGGCCACGTAAATTTTTCTTTGTGATTTTCATTAAACGAATTGAATCGATAATTTTTTTGCATAAAAAAAAAAAAAAAACGTGCGGCTGTTTTTTGTCTCGGCAGATTTTTTTTGTTTTGCACGGCCTGTTTTTTTTTTGTGCCTTGGAAACCGTGCCTTTTGGCTTTTGTCTGATCAGACGATGTTTTGTTTTCAATTTGTTCTTTACATATTGTTATTTTAAACGATAATTATTGCAATATGTTAAAGTTATATCAATTGTAGTTTCAATTCTATACGGATTAGGTTAAATTGCAATTGGTTTTATCAAATCGTTTTTGATGATTGTTGATGCTCACGTTTTTTTTGAGCTGCTGGAAATTTTTTTTTTGCTGCACTGTTCACTGTTCAGCCGTGAAGAACAAAAAAAAAAATTTTTTTTTTCGTGTTTTTATTTTTTTTTTCCGGCCATAATGTGCATAATACGGATTTTGTGCAGTCGCTTGATAGTGAAACGGTTCACTCACGTACCATTTAGTTATTTTAAGCGATTTAAAGTAACGGATTATCATGGATTAAAATTAAGTTGATTAAAGCGGTTTTGTCACATAATTTTAATCATTAAAGGTGGTTTGGATAAATTTAACATAATTACGGAATTATGTCACGAATAAATTTTATTTTAGTTGATGCATTTTATTTATCGTTATTTTGAATGCCTTGAATGTTTTTAATTACGTATTTAATTTTTACAAACGGTTGTAACTTAGTGTGGCCTTAGTAGAACGTGTTACCGTAATGATGGAACACGGTCTTGGTTGTATTTTGAGATCTCGCATCTCCATTTGATTTTTCCTTGTAATTATAGTTTTAATTTAGAATGTAAATAGGTTTATTTTTGTAAATTTTAATTGTAATTTTGAAAAGACCAAGTATGGAGATCGGATGCTCACTCCCGCTGCATGGACAAAGATGGAACATCAAGACAAGCTTCTCGGGTCCAACGGTGGATTCCAAAGTTGTATTTTCTTCTTTTTACTAGGATAGGCCACACTAGGAATTTTTATTTACGTTTTGCATTCTTTTATTTATTTTATCGTAACGATAGATTGCATCATATTCCGCCTAAAACCAATTCGCCTAATAATTGCATGAAAACTGACTCATATAGAGGTCACGCGTTAGTTTTCTTTGATATACAGATATCACACGTTTTTCCATAAGCCATCACCTAAATTAATTCATTCACGCAATGCTAGTTTTTTCGTTCACTTAAAATGAATTAAAACTAAGTTGATGGGATCTTCCTCGTATAACCAAAAATTGAGAATAGTCTTTATAGGTCAAACTCCAATGAATCCCTTCTTCGTCGGTAGGCATAATATGACCCCTTCTACGTCGGGTAAGTTGGAACTGATTGACCTATTTTATCTCAACACTATGGTCACTCGTACGATCCTGTGATTATGGTGGACTATAGATAGGATTTACGAAAATCTATCGACCAAGAGTTCTAACGATAGAACTAGCTAAACAGTTGGCTTATCAATTTACGGAAATTGAGTCTTGGGATCACTTGTATTATTCTTGAGGGAGATCAATTATGCAAGTGCAATGAGTCTACACGTTAAAATGAATTTTAAATAGACTTAAATCACCTCGATGAGTTGCTTTTTTCGTTTTGTTTTTTCCTTTCTTTTTCAGTGTAGATCACAATCACTTAAACTGCTAATAACAAAATGGCTGGCTGTGCCGACGACCCAATGCCAAGTGCCACATTGGACCGTGAGTCCTGGCTTCGGATCTTCATGAATCAGATGAATCAGTCTACTCGACTGAAGAATGATGGATCAAACTTCGCGGATCGGGAGGCGGCATTACGGAATCCGCCGCTGGCGACGGAAGCTCAAATATCCGACGAGCCCATCCCGTCAAACCCAGGCCCCACGGTGGAGCTAACGAGATCGCCAAGTATAACGATTTCGTCATGGAAGTGGGTGCGATTAAAAACGTACTCATTTTTGCAATGGAATCCAATTTGCAGAAACGCTTCATAGCCCAAGGTGCAAACAAGATTTTCACCACGCTCACTAAGGAATTCTCGAAAGCACCGAGTATCGTGACCTATGAGCATACCACTCGCTTCTTTGATGCGAGACTCCAGAAGGGCCAACCGGTTAGCCCACACATTCTCGGCATGATTGAGAATGTCGAGAGACTGGAGGCGCTTGATTGTAAAATCGGCGAGAACATCGTGATTGACCGCATGCTTCATTCACTCCACGATGGTTTTGCGCTCTTTAGAGCGAATTACTATATGAATGATTTGAAGAAAAGTCCTCATGAACTACACTCCCTACTCGTATGCACCGAGAAGGATATGAAGTTTAGTGGGAGCTTGAAACAGGATGTTCTCGTTGTGTCAAACAAGGGCAAGGGTAAGGGCAAAGCTCGAGCGAGACCTAGCGGTAGGTAAACCGCAGTTTAAGAAGTCGGGATCAGGTAAGAGTGGGCCTGGTGAGTCAAGCAACTCATCAGGCGCGACAAAGAGCAAGACCGAAAACATGGAATGCCATCACTGCCACAAGACTGGGCATTGGAGGCGGACATGTCCTGTTTACCATGAGGACATAAAAGCAGGTCGCGTTAAACCTGTTGGTATGTCTTCTTCCTCTTCTACTTTTATTCATATGATTGAGATTAACCATGCAAGTTACGGAACTTGGGTACTAGATACTGGTTGTGGTTCTCATCTGTGTAATCATGTGCAGGGGCTCCGAAACATCGAACCCCTCGTAAAGGGTGAGGTGGACCTGCGTGTCGGGAATGGAGCACGAGTGGCTGCCGTCTCGAGGGGAACATACGTGATCCAGCTTCCTAGCGGATTTGAGTTATTTTTATATAACTGCTATTATGTACCCAGTCTTTCTAAAAACATTATTTCGCCGCACTTGACAAACTTGGTTTTTCATTTGTAATAGAGAATAATACTTGCATTTTCTCATTACACGATATGATTTATGGCAAAGCAGTCTCCATGAATGGAATTTATGTTTTAGATCAGACCACCGAAATATTACACGTAATGAATAAGAAGTTAAAGGTTGGTGACAAAGATCAAACGTATCTATGGCACTGCCGTATGGGACACATTAATGAGAAACGCGTAAAACAGCTCATAAAGAATGGAGCTATCTCGGCCTTTGATTTTCAATCATTTGGCACGTGTGAATCATGTCTCATTGGTAAGATGACTCGATATTCCTTCAAAGGTGTTGGAATGCGCGCTGCTGACCTATTAGGACTCATACATACGGATGTGTGTGGACCTATGTCAATCACCGCACGAGAAGGCTATAGGTATTTCATCACTTTCACGGATGATTTAAGTAGATATGGCTATGTCTACTTAATGAAGCACAAAAGTGAATCCTTTGAGAAATTCAAGGAATACCGAGAATCGGGTACAGAACCTCTGCGGGTAGAAAGATTAAAACACTGCGCTCGGACCGTGGTGGCGAGTATCTTTCTCACGAGTTTGATCAACACCTCAAAGACTGTGGGATTGCCTTGCGATTAACTCCACCGGAACACCTCGGTTGAATGGTGTGTCGAACGGAGAAATCGAACACTACTAGATATGGTTCGATCCATGATGAGTCACACCGTGTTGCCTGACTCATTGTGGGGTTATGCTCTTCTGTCAGCTGCTCTAATACTTAACCGAAGTCCGTCTAAAGCTGTTGACAAGACTCCATATGAACTATGGAAGGGAACGGTCCCTAAATTGTCCTTTATACGGGTTTGGGGCTGCGAGGCTTATGTCAAGTGGAGACACGAGGATAAGCTCGGCCCGCGATCGGTCAAGACATACTTTATAGGTTATCCTAAAGGAACGCTTGGTCATTACTTTTATTCGCCAACCGAACAACGTGTATTTGTTGCGGCAAGTGCGACATTCTTAGAGAAGGAATTTCTCGAGAATGTAAAGAGTAATAGAACCTTCGAACTGTCGGAGATTCCAGAACCAAATACCGAGCAACCATTGGAGGAACCAATTCCTTCAATCCCGGCTGCGGTTAATATTCCTGAGGAACCTAGGAGGTCGGGAAGAGTCTCTATTCCTCCGAACAGATACATTGGTATGGTCGAGGAACATGATATAGATGACATTCTACTCTTAACGAGTAGTGAACCCGCAACCTATAAAGGTGCCATGACTAGTTCTGACTCAAAGCTATGGCTTGAGGCCATGCAATCTGAGATGGACTCCATGTATGAGAACAACGTATGGGATCTTGTTGACTTACCTGCTAAGGTTCGTCCCCTTCAATGCAAATGGCTTTACAAGATAAAGCATTCTGTGGAAGGTCAACAAGATATCTATAAAGCACGACTAGTTGCTAAAGGTTTCACCCAAGTGCCAGGTTTGCACTACGATGAAATATTTGCACCCGTAGTCATCTTTGCGTTCCATTCGGATTATCTTAGCGATTGCCGCTTTTCATGACTATGAAATTTGGCAGATGGATGTGAAAACCGCCTTCTTAAACGGTTTTTTGGAGGAAGAGTTGTACATGGTACAACCCGAAGGTTTCATCGATCCTGAACATCCTAAGAAAGTATGCAAGCTTAAGCGTTCCATTTATGGACATAAGCAAGCTTCTAGGAGTTGGAATCATCGTTTCGACCAAGTGATAAAAGAAAATGGATTTACTCGATCGGTCGAGGAACCATGTCTATATATCAAGTCGAGTGGGAGCAAGATTGTCTTCCTAATATTGTATGTTGATGACATACTCATGATTGGGAATGACATACCTCTCTTAACTTCGGTAAAAGTATGGTTGAAGAACCATTTCCAGATGAAAGATCCGGGTGAGGCACAAAGAATTTTGGGCATCCGTATCTATCGAGATAGATCACGTCGGATGTTATCTATCGTCGGGAGTCTTATATAGACAAGATACTAGAGAGATTCAGCATGACTAACTCCAAAAAGGGGTTTCTTCCTATGGCTCCGGGGGTGCATTTGAGCAAGTCTCGGGCACCGGAGAGACACCAGGAAGAGAAAGAGCGCATGACACGGATTCCTTATGCCTCGGCTATAGGATCAATCATGTATGCCATGATATGCACACGTCCGGACGTGGCATATGCATTGAGTATGACAAGTCGATTCCAACAACATCCAGGTGAATCACATTGGATGGTGTCAAGAACATTCTTAAGTACCTACGGAGGACTAAAGATTGGGCATTGACTTATGGAGGCGAACAAAAGCTATGCGCAACCGGATTCTGTGAGATGCTAGCTTCCAAACGGATCGAGATGACTCGAAATCTCGGTCTGGATTCGTTTTTACTCTTAATGGCGCTGCAGATCAGTGGAAGAGTTCCAAACAAAGTGTTACAAAGAGATTCTACGACCGAGTCCGAGTACTATGCCGCGTACGAAGGCGCAAAGGAAGCGATATGGATGCGTCAATTCTTACAAGGACTATCGTGCCTAGTTCGAATGATCCGATCACCATCTATTGCGACAATAGAGGTGCCATATTCCAAGCTAAGGAGCCTAAGTCTAGCAACAAGTCTAGACATGTACAACGGAAAGCTCATCTAATCCGAGATTACGTGGAGCAAAAGGAGGTAGTGATAGAAAAGATTGCTACGGATGATAACATAGCAGATCCTCTCACTAAACCATTACGACAAGATAAGCATGAAGGGCATGTTAATTCCATGGGAATTAAACGTGTTCCTGAGTTGTAGTACTCTTTTATGGATTAGATTCATTCTCTTTTGTACTCTATACGACATCATCGTTTTGATATTTATATTTTGTTTTTCATGTGGATTTGTACGACAATTTTGAACACCACAAAGTGAACTGAACAAACATTATATTTTTGGTCCTTAATTGCCCACGTGAGCTGATAACTCTGGCAATTATTTTGTGACGTTGGTTGATGGTGGGTTCAACGAGCCATAAGTCAAAAGGTTGACTGACCAATCACAGAGGCGAGTTATACGGATATCTCGTAGGACACAATTGTGACATCGACATGGAGTCCTAAATGTTTTATAACATTCGGTGCCAGGTCGTGGATAGGACCTCCATGGTGATCCTAAGAGTTGATTCTTTTGACTATCGACTGTCTCTTGAGACTAAGGCAGATTTTGGGTGACTTTGGTTTCTTTCTCACGGTCATCCATAACAGGGGGCCAAGTAGATTTTTAAGGTCATTTCATTTGTGCTTAGATCGACAGAGTCGAGTTGAAGGAAATATTAAGCCTTTATCGGTACTCGATATTTCTCGGGGCCACTCGAGGAGTCAGAATCGAAATGCATGACCATGCTCGAATACAGATTCGTTTTATCAGTTGAGTTACTCTCTAGTCGGGGAAACCACTCTTGATACAGATCGATTGTAAAATACGACCTTTGCGGATCCGGATCTGCAAATTGTTTTACATTGAGTGGGAGAAATTTTAAATGAATATGAGAATCGGTTATCGCACATACACTTGTACGAACAAGTGGGAGTTTGTTGGAGCCGTGTCCTCCAGTTAGTGCGGATAACGTTATTGCACATACACTTATACGGACAAGTGGGAGCTTGTTGGGGCTGGTGTCCTCTACAGTTAGTGCAATAACATTTAAATCTCTAAAAGGATCAAAGGGTATACTTTTGTATTATTATCAGTTGGTCCACGTTTATCAATAACGGTTGGCTTGCTAGATAAGTTTGACGTTATTGTCATACAGATGGCGGTGATCAACTGGTCCCTAAAAGTCACACCTATAGGATACGTTTGAGAGATGTGACGGTATGAAAATACAGTCATGTTGATGCCTAAGCTGACTAAGCAGTTAGTCGGAGTTATTGACTAATAATTAGTCAAACGCGATGTTGAGACAATTATTTAATACGGATTAAATAATAATGGCTAAGACGAATTAAGCGGTTAATTCGTAAATTGAATATAAACGATTATATTTAATTGATGTATATTGAATTAATTATACAATATTGTCTTTGTCGGACATGTATTAATATGTCGACTAATCCTTGTTACTAGTCGATGTTTTAATAACCGATAACCGATGACGATTTATAATAAAACCCGTCATATACATTTTAGTATTTTGAGTCGGATTACGAGTTAAAAAATAAGGAGGAAGTGAAAGCCCACTCCCTCCCCTTTGGCTCACGGTTTGGACGATCAAAACAAAAGGAGAGGCTCTCTCTCCTTTTGCCCGAACTCATTCATTTGAAAGAAAATTAGGTTTTTGAGAGCATTCTTCTCTGAAAAACCTAGATCTCACATCTAGCAAAATTCACACAAAACTCTCTCAATATTGCAAGGCAATTAGAGAGTACATTCTAGCACAAGGGGCATAGTCTCAGACGGTCTTGGGTGCAACGATTAGGAGGAAATCTACTTTGATTTCTGTTCTTAGGCCGATTTCAAAGGACCCGAGGTTGATTCTTATTCTTTATCGTTTCTCTATTGTTTTCGTTTATGACCATAAATCGCATGTTAAATTTACGTTATAGTCCTAAAATTTAAGGGTTTTATACGGATATTACCCCTCAAGTGGTATCAGAGCGAGGCCACGTAAATTTTTCTTTGTGATTTTCATTAAACGAATTGAATCGATAATTTTTTTGCATAAAAATAAAAAAAAAACGTGCGGCTGTTTTTTGTCTCGGCAGATTTTTGTTGTTTTGCACGGCCTGTTTTTTTTTTGTGCCTTGGAAACCGTGCCCTTTTGCTTTTGTCTGATCAGACGATGTTTTGTTTTCAATTTGTTCTTTACATATTGTTATTTTAAACGATAATTATTGCAATATGTTAAAGTTATATCAATTGTAGTTTCAATTTTAAACCTTGGTCATTTGTTTGATTGTATGAAGGTTGATTTTGATAACTTTGGCTTTGGTTGTAAAAGGGTCTTTGAGCTTGGTTTCTCAATGGAGGTGGGGTGTATGTTGGTTGAGGGTTTTGAACATTTTGGCTCTTCTATAAAAGATTGGGATGGAATTCGGTATTCTCATTGTAATAGTTTGAATAAGGGGTACCATTCTTGTATGCTTGGAAAGCATTCACTTGTTCGCTTTTTCCCCTACATTCACTTTGGTCATGTCCCAAAGTTCCACAACTCTCACATACTCCACTTAGAATTGAGGATGATGCCACCATAGCATTAACATGTTATTTGGGTGATTTGGAAGCTTCTTCAAGCTTAGCCATGGCCTTCTCAAACTTCAAATTGATGGTGTCAATATGAGCACTTAGTTGAGCACCCAATTGTGTGATAGAATCTACCTCATGCTTTCCTCCTCTAGTAGCCTTTCGAGGTCTACTATATTACGAATTATGAACCGCCATGTCTTCGATTTTGGCCCATGTTTGATTGTCATCAAGTTCGGTAAACATCCCATTTGATCCCATGTTGAGGATATTACGAGAATCTTCATATAGACCATTCCAAAATTGTTGCACAAGGAACCACTCGCTAAGTCCATGGTATGGACAAGAACGACAAGTGTCCTTAAATCTCTCCCATGCTTCATACAACGATTCCTCATCTCTTTGTTTGAACCCAGTGATTTGGGCTCTCAACATGTTAGTCTTTTCCGGAGGATAGAATTTCTTGTAGAAAGCAAGTGCCAACTTCTTCCATGAATCAATACCAAGAGTAGCCTTGTCTACGCTCTTTAACCATTGTTTTGCGGTACCAATCAAACAAAAAGGAAGTAATACCCATCTGATTTGGTCTTGAATAACTCCGGTTTGAGAAATCACATCACAATAGTCACAAAAAGTCTCCATATGTGAATGAGGGTCTTCACTAGGCATCCCTCCGAATTGACTTCTCTCAACTAATTGTATGAATGCGGATTTGGCAATGAAATTACCGGTTAGATGTTGTGGTGTAGGAGTACCATTTGGTAGGTTCTCCTCGGTTGGTACGATATGTGATGAAAATTTAGGCATTGTGGGTTGATTTTGTGGTGGGTTTTGTATTGGGTTGTCCTCTCCTTCTCTTGCAAAAGAGTTGGTAAACTCAATGTTATTTGGTTGAAAGTCCACAATCTCACCAATACCTACAACTCTTGAAGTACCTCTAGCAACTCTTCTATTGTTTGTTAAGGTCCTTTCAATTTCAAAATCAATAGGCAATAGATTACCTTGTGATCTCCTAGTCATGCAAAATATCAAACAACTCGAAAACAATTAGAATAACCTTGAGGAGTTTTACTTCCCCAAGGTAAAGAAAGACACAACTAAAAACAATTAATGAAAATCAAATCAAGTTAACACCGTCCCCGGCAACGACGCCATTTTTGGTTCGGTTTCAAACTCGTCGTCAAAAGCTACCAACCAAAACAATATTTATAACTTTACAAAATACTCTTAGTAAAGAGGCAAGTAAAGGTCGGATCCCAATGGACGGGTATTGATGTAGGATTTTCAATTGTAAATGGTCGTGTCTTAGGGTGTCACAATTTGGGGTTGAGGTAGGAGATCAACTAAAACTAATCAACAATAAGAACAAAGCAAGATAAATTAAATGAGATGTAAACAATTGATTAAAAGCACTAGGGTGTCATGAGTTCATAGGGGATTCATGGGAGTTGATCATATAAACATGTTCTCAATTATAAGCAAGCACTTATTGTTGTGATGGGATTGAGTTGGTGTATAAGCTTATAATCCCTAGGAAGGTTTGGGTCCCGGAGCCGAATTGATTAGTGATGTGAACATTATTTGCGCATATTTAGTCCCCTAATTGAGCCTATTTTGCATACTATTATAACATTCTTTGGCCATTTTATCGTCAAAACCTTCCTATTTGCTTTTCTATCACATTTCATATGTTTTGTAGAAAAGGAGACAATAAGGCGAAAATTCCCGTCTTTCGTGCGTACTCGGAAGCTACTTGACGATACTAGATGGACTAGTATGAAGAGGAAGCAAGGACTAAAGATCAAACCCAAAAGAATGAAATGGAAGTGAACAAAAGGGAAGAAAAGAAGAAGAATCATTGCCGAAGAACAATCCGAGCGGATTGTCTCCAATCCGCCCGTCTTCTCACAACACAATCCGAGCGGATTTCCTTCAAAGACGCTCGGATTTCCCAGCCAGAATCCGCTCGGATTTCATCGAATCCGCTCGTCTTCCATCAACAGAATCCGCCCGTCTCGACCTTAATTCGCCCGGATTCCTTTACAGCAATTTTCGTCTTCTCCAAGCTACAAAGAAAGAAGCCCTTCCTTCGAGAAATACCGGCTCCTCCCTGCTCCATTTAAAAAGTGTAATTACTAGTTTAGCCCTTAGTTAACCCTAATGCATCCTCCCTAATTTCCACTATAAATACCCCATTTGTAAATAATCAAAAGGGGGATCTCTTAGCTAGAAAAATCCTTCCTTAGATTAGATTAGGAGTAGATTAGAGTAGATTACTCTTTAATCTTTCCACAAATTACACATTAATATTTCCATAATTATTGTTCAAGTTTATTATTCAAGTTTATTATTGGGTAATTGAAGATTATTGGGTTATTATTGGGAAATTGACAACCTTCCATCAATCATCAAGTTCTTCTATTATTCTTTGCATTATTATTTGCATCACCTCAAGTTTGGTATAATTACTTTACTCTTTAATCTTTATTGTTCATTTGTTCATTCTATTATCATGTTTATACTTGTTGTGATGATTGACACCATTAATGACATGTTTCCCATGATGATGAGTGAGTAGTTACTTAGCTAAGATTAGTGGGTAATTAAGGGAAACCAACATGGGATTGATTCATGCTTAATCTAATATGTTCACATGATTAAATTGCTTGCTTGTTGTGATGTCAACTTTATGCACATGTTATGTTTGATGAAATGCTAAGCCTATGAATCCTTGCATTTTTACCATCTCTTATCTACTCAACTCGACTTGTAAGATATAAACCAACTCGAGTCTTGTTAGACCATGCATAGAAGTTGAATAGGAGGAAAGTAAGTCGACTTGTAGGTGTTGTACAATCTAATCGATTCGGCTCCGGGACTCAACCCTTCCTATGAACCGTAAGACATAAACCAACTCGGTTCCTCCACAACACTAATTGCTTGCTTAATTTTGTAAACATGTTTGTATGATCAACACCATGAATCCCCTATGACCCCATGATATCCTAGCACTTTTAATCAATTGTTTACATCTTTCCTTTTATTGCTTGTTTAACTTTATTGCTTGCATTAGTCTAGAACACAATTACAAACCCAACCAAATCGTGACACTAGCATAAATTGAGATAGATAGACTTAGAACCCAAAGCACACCGTCCCATGGATCGACCTCGACTTACCACTAACTAGTTGTTTGTTGAGTATTATAAATGTGTTTGATTGGATGACCCGACGACATCAACCCACATCAAAATGGCGCCGTTGCCGGGGACGGTGCTATGTGATTAAGTTCTTACTTGTTTGTCTATTTTAATTGTGCTTTCACCTTGAGGAACTTGTTCCTCAAGGATCGTTTTTACCGTTTTCTTGTAGTTTCCATGTTTGTAGTTGTATCTTTATCTTGACCAATGATGATGACCCAAGACTTGACATATGGAGTATGTGGTGGATCTTTTGAGTATGACTATGGGTATGGGGAGTTTGAGGAGCAAGTCAACACAAACCTACCTTACTACTCATACAATGAAAATCCTAACTACTACCCCAATTTTTCCCACCAAAATCACCACAACTAATATCAACAACAACCACCCACCCAATACCCATTTCACAATGAACTTCAATTGCCACAATACAACCACTTCCACACCTACCCACAACAAAAAGTTGAACCCATTCAAAACATGATTCTCCAAATGATGGGAGATCAACAAAACTTCTTCAAACAAATGCTAGAAGAGAGCCAAAAAGAAGATAATGTTCTTAAAGACATTGTTATCCAAAGAGAGGAATTGAGGATTCAAATTGCCCAATTAAAAGAATCCCAAGCAATCACTCACCACCGTTCTTTGGACATTTAGCATAAATGCGAATTTGAAGTAGTGACCTTTGACATGGAAAATGAGAAGTGGGAGGAGCCAAGTTCCTTGAGCTCTTGTGACTATGAAAGTGTTGTGTTCGATGAAGAAGACATGAGGTTGAGCAAACCAAATACTCTTAACCTTTGTGAGTATGAGGGTGTGTCTTTTGATGTGAACGTTGAGGTGTTGGAAAAAGAGTTACATGAAGCCCACATTTATGATTCATGTGAAGATAGCAACAATGATGATGAGCCTAGAGGTGGGACTCACAATATCACCTTGCTTGAGGAGCCTATCCTTGAGGCATTTGAGATACCCTATCATGAAGAAGAACGTCCTTCCTTTATTCTTCATGAAGACCACTTGGCACCTATCTTGGAGCCAATGATCATTGAAGAGGATATGATAGACCTTCTTCAAAAGGCCAAAGTTTCTTACAAGAGCTACTTGGTGAAAAAGCTCAAAGAGAAAATTGCTCGTGAGGCTACTTGTGAAGATTTGGCACCCGCAATCTCAACTCCTATGGTTTCCAATCATCAAAGTCATGAAAATTCTCCTTCTACCTTGGAAGGATTGTAAAATCGAAATGCTATCATCATCACCAAAATTGAAGAAGAAGTTGGTAAGTGGAAGTCCACGGATGAAAATGAACCACACTTCATGCTTAGTGTTGACAAGAATCATGGGTTTATTTATTTGAAGCATCGGGAAAGCTCTAACGCTAAGGAGAAGGCAAGAAAAAGAACATTCTACAAGCCTCCTTGGCCAAATTTCATATTCAAATTGAGCAACCCATACTTGTGCTTATTTGGAGCTTGTTCACAAGCTTTTGATCTTTTATTAAGAGCTTTGAGCTCTATGGATAAGAATTTAAAATTGAACTAGTTTGGTGGAGTCCTATCTCAAACCACCATTTGTGAGATATTTCTTGGACCCCTTTATTTTGTATAATATTGTACATTTCCATTTGCATTTAATTTCTTGCATGAGAGAGAAGAGAGAGAGAGTCATCTTACATGTTTCATGAGCAAATTTCAGAAAAAGATAAGGAAAAAGAGAAAATTGGTGAGAAGGGGTGCGTTATTTCACGAAAAAAGGGAAGAAAAAGAAGGAAAAGACCAGAAGACGCCCGGATCGAGAGGAGGACTCCCGACCAAAACCCACGGAAAAGAAAAAGCTAAAACTGAAGGAGAATCCGTGCGGATTCAAGCAAATCCGTCCGTCTATGACAATACGTCCGTCTTCTTCACGGGACGCCCGTCCCGTGTGTCATCCAGAAACAAGATTTTAAGCTGTGAAAGAATCCGTGCGGATTGTTCACAATCCGCCCGTCCCGATCAAGCCGCGCGTCCTAGGCACAATAAGCCCGACTTTTCCCACTTCTCTCCGAGGAAGTTTCTTTGTGTTTGAATCCGAGCGGATTCTAGCAAAGACGCCCGTCTTCTTCTTCGACAATCCGCCCGTCCCGACAAAAATCCGCTCGGATTGTTCTGTTCCTCCGGATAAAACGGGTTTGATCCAACCTTATCCGTTCGGATTCCCTACTCCTTCTATATAATCACCCCCTTTCTCCCTCATTTCCTCACCTTACCAAACCCTAAAACACTCATCTCAATCCTCAAAATCACCATCCCATCCTCAAAAACACCCCCATCACCAACATCCAAATGGCACCATTGACAAACACCAAAGGAAAGGCCAAGAAATTGGTTGAATCATTCGGGAAGAAGCGCAAGGGATCAACCTCTTCAACACCACGAGAGGTAGTACTACCAAGGGGCTCCCAACCCTTAATGAGGGGAGGCATTGAACAACTCAACCGCTTTCAAGAGGTGCTCTTTCAATCCGACGACCACCGCCAAAAATTTGTCGAGCTACTAGGTAAGAAGTACGAACCTACTCAATTTGTAGACACTAGGGTGTTGGAAATCCTTAAGATAAGGTACCCTACCGAGATGTTCTTTAATGGCCTTGGCATTGGGAAACTTTTCCATGCCCATGAAGAGACTTACCTTAGTCTCACCCTTGAATTCTTGAGTAGCCTTCGCATTATGGCGGATACCCACAACAATGTGGGCATGGAGTTTAGGTTATGCAACCTAGACCATGTTCTTTCTCTTGAGGAATTTGCCTATGTTTTCGGTCTCGAAGTACCCACCGACTATACCGAAAAGCCCGATAATTTTGGTGTGGACTTTCTTTGGAAGGCTATCTCCGGGAGGGACTTTACCCATATAAAGCGTTGCTATACCTTTGCCATCCAACATCCGGTGATTCGATTCACCGAACGCTTTGTAGCCGGTTGCATCAATGGGAGGTACGAACAAGATAGGTGTACTCTCATCGACTTAACTTTTCTTGAGTCCTATTTGAATGTTCGAGCGGTGAGGCGTTATAACTTTAATACGCCACTTGAGATACTTACTAGGTTCCATGATTTTGCTCAAGGGACCACCCAACTCAAAACCTTCGTGATGGGAGGTCTAATTACCATTTTGGCCCACCACCTTTGTCCCGGGTTCAATACCCGAGGAACCTATACTCCTCTTGAGGGGAGGACTTTGATTGATGAGCACACCATCTTTCACAGTCACCGATGGTGTAACTACACTCGAGATGGGAGTGTGGAGTGGCACACCAAGGGATGCACTTCAATGATCCTTGAAGGATGGAAGATACCGGGCATTGACCCAAGATTGAGTCCATACTCTTCTCCACCAAGCTACCTCCTTGATATCCAAATTCTTGATAATCCCCCTCAAAGGGAAGAGCCACATCGTCAACCACCTTGTGGAGGGCCGGGAATACCTATTCGCCCACCTTCCTACGTACCTATCCCGCCATACCCTACTCCATATACCGAATTTTGGCCAAGCAATCCCGGTACCCGGGCATTAATGATTTGATGGCACTCATGAATAGAGTGGACCTTGGGGTGCATAAAGGGAGGGAAGACAACTACTTGGCCCTCTACCCCCAATACTATAACATGGCTTAACAAGGGCATATTGACCCCGATGGTCCTAAGCCCTCTTGGGCACAACCGGAGCTCTTGTTCCCAAATTATGGGGACCAAGCTTGGGGTCGAGGGGACGGAGGGCATTCTAGCCAAGGTGGAGGGTACTCGGGTCAAGGAGGTGGATTTGACCAAGGAGGATATTGGGGCCAAGCACCCGGATATGATCAAGCCGGAAGCTCTCATGGTTATGGCTATGATCAAGATGAGGATGACGAGTGAAAGAGACCTACTTCACCACTTCCATTTGTATGATACCCATCTCTCCCTCTCTCTCTTTTGTATATACATTGCATTTAGTGTAGCTTTTGCATGCATTTGTATTATATTTCACATTGCATTTACATTAGTTAGTTCATAGTATAGTTGTATTGTAATATAATTCATATAGATAATTGCATGTAGACTAGAATTCATGCATTGTTACTAATGGCTAAACCTATTCATTTCTACACTAGAAATAGTGTTTAAATCGGTTTGGGGAGGTTTGATCAAAGGTGACCATAATTTACTAGAAATCATGCATCATATAGTATAGTTTAGATTGCATTCATTTGTTATATATGTCATATAGAATTGCATTTAGTTAGAGCATGCATTCATTCATACCATATAATTGCATTTGTACTTTATTTCAAAAAAATCAAAAATCCAAAAACATGTATTTCTTTTTCATTCCTACTCCTACATGTACATTGAGGACAATGTCCAAAATAAAGTGGGGGATGAGAATTTATATTCCAAAAATGCATAAAAATTGAAAAATTTCGAAAAATCACAAAAATATGTCTTTTAATTTCATAAAAACAAAAACCATAAAAATTTGAAAAATTGAAAAATCCAAAAACAAGTTCATTTCCTTTGTAGTGTAGACTTGTATATATTGTTTTGTATATATTGTGTTTGTTCATCCTTTTTCACATTGATTGACTACGCCACATCCGAGACATGAGGATATTGAAGACCGCATGGTATGATCTTTCCAATCTCCTTTTTCCTCTTTATGTTAATGACTATGTGGCTTTATTTTGATTGATGCGGTAAAAACAATGTGAACTTAGGACTTGCATTTAGTTTATATGGCATATTAGTTGGTAGAATCATATGCATTAGGATGTTTATATGATAGTTGCATCATGGCATGTAGTTGCATGTTAGAAAAATTTTGCAAAACCGTCTACTTGGGAAGCTTGACAAGTGTATATAGGCCCTAGTAGATGCTTTTTCTTCTTAAGACTTTGCTTGTTAGAATACTTGTAAAACACCCTAGGATGTGTCATGCTAGTATCCTTTGACCCATGGATTAAGGCCTAGTCAAGAGTACCTTGTGGTGTGATAACTCCTTGGCTACCGTTTATTCCAAGGTGACCCTTGAAACCATGCATCCATCCATCCATCATCCATGTTCTACCACATTTTGTCATCAAAAAGGGAATGGGCACAAAAAAAGCAATCAATTTGAGTTCAATGAAATGAAAAATGAAAGAAAGTTTGCAAAATTGCATCAAATGAAAAGAGGAGCAAAAATAGACTTCTAAAAGCTTCAAATATAAGGCACCCTCACTACATATGGGGTGACTTTGAAAATGTTCAAAAGAAAATGCAAAAAGTTGAAAGTTGTCAAGTGTTGAAATGCCAAAAATCAAAAAGAAATGGCAAAGAAAGTGTTCTCAAATGTCAAATGCCACATGAAATTGGGGGAAAAACAAAAACAAAAGCAAACTCCCAAAGAGAAACTCAAATCCTATTGATCCCTTTATCCATCGTATTCTTTTTGTGCATGGTAGAGAGGGGACGACCCTTCTTCTTGTCTAGGCAAGAGGGGGAATTCCGCGATCCTCCAGTGTTTCTAACACCATAGGGAGTCTACTCTTGACAAAAACATTTAACGATTGAGGACAAAGGTACCCTAGCTTGACACATTTTGGAGGTGATTTATTGGTATCCTTCTAGGCTTAGTAGTTTGAACAAATTACATCTATGAAGGATTGTGTACCTTTGAATTGCTTCCCTTGTAGATAATTTCCGCCACATAGATGAGGAAAGTGGCTATTCTTTTGTAGATGCATCCATTACTTGATTTCATGTGCTTTAATGTTTGGATGTGTCGCCATTTTGGCAAGCCCCACCTTGCCTTGCAAGAAGGCATCCTACCTCATGGTTGTCTTGTTGTGAGTTGAAGGGGCGGAGTGAGACCCGCTAATTGTCTCATATCGGTTATGTTATTAGGTTAGTTTAAATAAAGGTCTAGTTTTAGTCACCTCTTTACTCGGGACGAGTAAAGGTTCGGTTTGGGGATATTTGATGTGAACATTATTTGCGCACATTTAGTCCCCTAATTGAGCCTATTTTGCATACTATTATAACATTCTTTGGCCATTTTATCCGTCAAAACCTTCCTATTTGCTTTTCTATCACATTTCATATGTTTTGTAGAAAAGGAGACAATAAGGCGGAAATTCCCGTCTTTCGTGCGTACTCGGAAGCTACTTGACGATACTAGATGGACTAGTATGAAGAGGAAGCAAGGACTAAAGATCAAACCCACAAGAATGAAATGGAAGTGAACAAAAAGGGAAGAAAAGAAGAAGAATCATTGCTGAAGAACAATCCGAGCGGATTGTCTCCAATCCGCCCGTCTCCTCACAACACAATCCGAGCGGATTTCCTTCAAAGACGCTCGGATTGCCCCGCCAGAATCCGCCCGGATTTCATCAAATCCGCTCGTCTTCCATCAACAGAATCCGCCCGTCCCGACCTTAATCCGCCCGGATTCCTTTACAGCAATTTTCGTCTTCTCCAAGCTACAAAGAAAGAAGCCCTTCCTTCGAGAAATACCGGCTCCTCCCTGCTCCATTTAAAAAGTGTAATTACTAGTTTAGCCCTTAGTTAACCCTAATGCATCCTCCCTAATTTCCACTATAAATACCCCATTTGTAAATAATCAAAAGGGGGATCTCTTAGCTAGAAAAATCCTTCCTTAGATTAGATTAGGAGTAGATTAGAGTAAATTACTCTTTAATCTTTCCACAAATTACACATTAATCTTTCCATAATTATTGTTCAAGTTTATTATTCAAGTTTATTATTGGGTAATTGAAGATTATTGGGTTATTATTGGGAGATTGACAACCTTCCATCAATCATCAAGTTCTTCTATTATTCTTTGCATTATTATTTGGATCACCTCAAGTTTGGTATAATTACTTTACTCTTTAATCTTTATTGTTCATTTCTTCATTCTATTATCATGTTTATACTTGTTGTGATGATTGACACCATTAATGACATGTTTCCCATGATGATGAGTGAGTAGTTACTTAGCTAGGATTAGTGGGTAATTAAGGGAAACCAACATGGGATTGATTCATGCTTAATCTAATATGTTCACATGATTAAATTGCTTGCTTGTTGTGATGTCAACTTTATGCACATGTTATGTTTGATGAAATGCTAAGCCTATAAATCCTTGCATTTTTACCATCTCTTATCTACTCAACTCGACTTGTAAGATATAAACCAACTCAAGTCTTGTTAGACCATGCATAGAAGTTGAATAGGAGGAAAGTAAGTCGACTTGTAGGTGTTGTAAAATCTAATCGATTCGGCTCCGGGACTCAACCCTTCCTATGAACCGTAAGACATAAACAAACTCGGTTCCTCCACAACACTAATTGCTTGCTTAATTTTGTAAACATGTTTGTATGATCAACACCATGAATCCCCTATGACCCCATGATATCCTAGCACTTTTAATCAATTGTTTACATCTTTCCTTTTATTGCTTGTTTAACTTTATTGCTTGCATTAGTCTAGAACACAATTACAAACCCAACCAAATCGTGACACTAGCATAAATTGAGATAGATAGACTTAGAACCCAAAGCACACCGTCTCATGGATCGACCTCGACTTACCACTAACTAGTTGTTTGTTGAGTATTATAAATGTGTTTGACTGGATGACCCGACGACATCAACCCACATCAATTAGATTGTACAACACCTACAAGTCGACTTAATCCTTCCTATTCAACTATATGCATGGTCTAATGAGGCTCGAGTTGGTGTATAAGCTTACAAGCCTCATTGAAAGATAGGTGATGGATAAAAAAAAATGCAAGGATTCATAGGCTCGCATTTCATCAAACATAACATGTGCATAAGTTAAAATCACAACAAGCAAGCAAATAAATTATGAAAACTTATTAGATTAAGCATGAATCATTCCCTATGTTGGTTTCCCCTAATTCCCCACTAACCCTAGCTAAGAAAACTACTCACTCATTATCAAGTTTAGGATGCTAACAAGATTGTCAATCAAACTAACAAGGCTAAACATAATGAACAAATGAAAGTGATTAACAATAACTAAAATAAGGGTAAAGAGAATTATACCTATGGAGATTCCAAAATAATAATGCAAAGAATAATAGAAGTACTTGATGATTGATGGAAGGTTGTCAATCTCCCAATAAACCCAAATGATCTTCTAATTACCCAAAATAAATGATGAACAATAGAGAAATTAAGAGAAGATTAAGATATGATTAATATTGATAAATTGTATTACAACTAATTTAAGACTAATTTGAGAGAATTACAAAGTGATTAAGAATTTATTAAGAGAATATTAAGAGATGGTTTTGGAAGCATGCTAATCTAGGTAGTACAATGTGGTATTTATACTAAAGATTAGTTACAAAAATTAGAGTTACTAAGGGCTTAAATGACTATTAAGACCCTAAGAAAAGTTGAGAAAATGCTCCTATCGAAGGAAATGAGCATATCGTCATGCTAGTCCTGCCACAATCCGTGCGTCTTGAGCTGTGGCACTGGCTCTCTGACTTGCGATCCGAGCGTATTGCCTGGAAGACGCTCGGATTGCTGGGCCGTAAGACGTTCGTCTTGGCTGGAAGACGCCCGGATGTTGAGGATGGGAGACACCCGGATCGTGCCTGATCCGCTTGGATTGCTAGGCAGTCAGCTACTCTTCTTTTCTTCCTTCACAATCTGCAAGGATCATTTCGGGGATGCAAGGATCCTTTCATCATTATCTAATTTAATTTATTATCTACTTAGGCCTTCTAGTGTTGGTATTCTCTTTGATGCTTGGTCATTAGATGCGATCAATTTAGCTCCATTTCGCTATGCAAATGCAAGGCTAGCACTCCTTTCCTACCAAGGGGACAAATCCTCAAAGAATATGCAAAATGGGAAACTAAAGATAGTAAATGACCCAATTATGTGTGCTATAAAGCATGGGAACGAGGTTAATTCGGGGACTAAATGTGCTCAAATATGAGTCACATCACCCGGGTTCTTTTCAAAAGGCTAGTTTGATTCGTCCCTCATCATGGCTTCCAGATTTGGTTTCTTTGCAACCAGTTTTACAACAGGTTGTATGACGATCAAAGAGCTTTGCTTGATTTCGCTACCAATGGGAGATTCCAGGATAATAATAATGATGGTAATGCTTGGAAGTTGATTGATTAGATAACTACTCACACTGTTGAGTATGGTAACCCCAGAGGTAGCAAGAGAGGAAGTGGTTCAAACAATGTTATTGCGGCATAGCTGGAGGCCTTAACGACTCAAATAGTTGAATTAAAGACATCTCAGTCTTTGGGTAATAAGCAATAAACGGTTCATATGATTAATCAAGAAGTGTCATGCGAGAGATGTGGGATAGATGGTCACACTGCGGCCAAGTGTATGAGTACCATCAAACAAGTCCATGATGTCCAGTCTTTCAAGCAAGGTACTGCTTATTCTAACTTATTCCATGAAAGAAGTCAGAATATATTTGCTCAAGCCCCATAACAGAATGCCTATATCATTCCTCAAAATCGTGGTAATCAACCACAAGGAAATTTTGTTAGGCAAAATCAAGGAGGTTTTCAACAGATGCAACCTCCTCCTTAAGCTCCAAGTAATGACATGGAAGATATGAAGGCTCTATTACAATAAAGTTTGATGATTCAAAAGCAAACAACTCAGATTTCTGAACTAATAGCTCATAACAAGATGTTGGATACTCAAGTTGCTCAAATGGCAGCTCAAAATGCTTCAAAAAGTCCAAAAATCTTCCTCCTCAAGGTAAACAAGCACATGAACAAGTTAATAGTATTTCTTTGAGGAGCGGTACCACTTATCAAAGTCCAGATGTACCCATTGTTGAAGATGAGGTTCCTTACATGCATCTTAAGGGATTGGGTAATCTTGAGCTAAGTGATGATGAGAATGAATTAAGCAAGGATCAAACTCGGGATAAGCAAAAAGACGAAAAAAAGGAGGAAAGACGTGACTACTCGATCGAGCCCCAACCTGATAGATTGAGGAACCACAGTACCCGATCGAGTACAACACGGGCTCGATCGAGGACACCTCCCAGAATTAAAATTTTCGCGTGTTTCAGCTACGACATTGGAAGAAAATAGGATCCTCGATCGAGTGTGTAATATTACGGTTTTCTATGTCTATGGGTACTCTATCGAGCGGGGCTTACTCTGTCGAGTAAGTAAGTTGTTTTAAGAAACAATGTTCTGTCTGATGGGTACTTGTAGATACCCATATCTGTCGATATTGGAATTTATAGAAAACCTGACAAACACCCGATGATGATAGGACGCATGTATTTATTAGTTGTCATTGTCATTATTTGGGTTCGTTTTACGATGTGGAATGAGCGTTGTCGACAGAGTATTTTATTAATTTAAATGATATTTAAATTAAAGCTTTTTAAGTGAATTCATTTTATTGTTTTAATTTGAATTTATTTCCTTGAATTTATTTTATTGAAAATAAAATATATTTTTTGATTTGAAAAATCATTCATTTTAAATGTGCTATTTGATTTGAAAAAAATCGAATTTGAAAATTTAAAACTAGTTTCAACCACGCGTTTTGGAGCTCGATTATAGCTCGGTTTTTGAGCCCGTTTTCTTTACGAGTTGGCACGAATCTCGAGTACGCTAACCAACCTAGGCCTCTACCCATTCAACCCCAGTTCGAACCCCCATATCCACACCCAAATCTCGTCCTAAACACTCCCCAACACAGCCCAATTCCTTCCTTTACCCGTGTTTGTATAGCCCATCGAAAGCCCTTCTAAACCGACTCAAACTTGGTCCAAACCCGCAACCCATCACCACCAACCCGCGCTCCACATTACCCACAACAACCCAGCACCTAGAACACCACAAAACCCATCCAATTCCCGTCCCAAATACTCCACAAACAGCCCGCAACACAAGCAGCCCCCCCTGTTTTGCGTGCTCAATCCCGAGCCCAAAACCCGCTCCAAACAGCTACCAAACCCGTGCCCATTAACTCTACACCATACCCTAGTATCCTACACATATTACCTTAGCTTAAACACCAAGAAAACCCCCATACAAACCCTAAAAACCCCACGAATTAGCTGATGGACAGCAGCTATGCAAACCGAGCCTGACTGCTTGTTGCCCTACTTCTACCCTTCGAAACTCCTTATAAATACCCCCCTTCACCATACATTCATTCCTCTAAGTTCTCCACACAACATACTGCAAATAACAACCATAAATCGTCCAAAAAAACCCTAAACTAAAGCCGTGACAGCCGCTCGAAAACAGGGACACAAATCTTGTTTTCGAGTTTCTGTCGTGGTCTTTGGCCTTGATTCTCGTGCACAAATCCCATTAAAGCTTCTGGTTTGTTTCCATATTCACAAAATTCAGTCTTTCTAGTTTCCAAAACATCTTTCGGTTTGAAAAATCGTTGAGAAACGAAGTCGTGGTGAGCGATTGAAAATCGCTGCTCAAGTCTGCCTTTTGAACGTGTTTGTTTCGTGATTTCAAAACTCAATTTCAATTGTCTTCATCGATGACGGCCCCTCGAGATAAAATCTACGATCGATTACGACCCAAGACGGTGTCAACGATACATGTAGGTTGAGGGTGCATTAAAACTCCCTTCTCTTCTTTTTATTTCGTTTTTTTATTGTTTATTTACTAACCATTGTCTAACATCGTCTAACTAATATTGAAACTAGAATAGTTTGAGTATGAGTTAAAGTACCATTCCGGCACCCGCGTTGACTTGAGATGGGAAAGAAATCCGCCATATCGGTCGGTCGTACACCCCGTCTCATTTACATATCCTCGTGTTGGAATAGGGCAATTTAATAAATCGAGTCTATTTAATTTACGTGTATTTATTTTTAACCATATAAAAATTGATTTTTTATGATTTTCCAGACCTATAATTTGTAATTTTGATTTAGGTAGATTTTCGTAATTTATTGCATTGATTTAGTATTTATTTTGTAATTAGCAATGTTTTAATTCAAAACCCGCGCAGTGCACGGGTCAATTCTGACATATTTCGAAATTTTCAGATCCGTGCAGTGCACGGGTTTGTCCAGGTTTTGTGTTTTAATTTGCTTCCTTGTTTGACTTTGTTCGATTAATCCTTAGTTTAATTAGTTTATGCTTTAGATTTTAATTTACATTATTTATAATTTATATTGTATGTATGAGCTAACCACTAATGTTTGTTAATACATCTTATGCTAAGCGTAAGCCTTCCTATCCCCCTCTTTGGATGTGTTTTCTAGTTTAATCAATGAACCTCACATGCTAAACCACTTCGACGTAGTTAAATGCATTTTAAACGACTTAGAATGAAATTCGCATGATAGGATTTAAATTCAATGGTTGCATACGCATGTGATATCTTTCCGAAATAGCCATCTTTCACCTAGTAGAGACCGTTATTGCAACGGGCGGGGTTGGGTGTTGGTTTAATGAAATTAAATTAACTTCCTAACACGTAAAGTCACACGAATTCAAATCTCTAAAATTGGTTTCTAAATTCCATTTAAAAATTTAGTGGCGACTCTTTTAAAATTAAAAATGTTTTGAAAAAGCATTTGAGTGGAGCGTTTTTCCATGGTCCACAATTTGGCGACTCCGCTGGGGATAGTGAAACTTGAAAAGTTTAAGATGGCTATTAGGATTGTTGTCACATTATTTTTTTATGTTAATCATGCATAAACCCCCGAGACTTTAGGCGGGCCAAAGAATCTCTTGGGTTAATTCCAAGGGAGGATATTGATGTCCACTATGTCCGATTTAAGTATCAAGGTGATTCCTTGGAGGTAGGCAGCTGCATACGAGGCATATTGCTACGGGCATATGACGGTATGTGGACTCCCCGACAAAGCGGTTTCACTGGCATAGACCCATTTTAGAGGACTGACCGAGACTTAGAAGAGTCTAGTTCATGCATTGCATCCCTAAAATGCGAATGATTACATGCTATGTGAATCCTGGATCATGTTTTCAAAATAGCATTTTCAAAATCCATCTTCTTTTTCTTTCGAAAATTTGATTCTTTTTCAAGTCCATTTCTTTTCGAAAATTTCGGCCCTCTATTTCGAAATTTTGAACCTTCTTTCAAGCCGAAGTGCTGCCCATTTTAAAAATTAATTCAATCCTTCTCGATTTCAAATTTCGATGAACTGTATCCCAGGTCCAACCCAAACCTAGAATAGAGTTTGAGTCAGTGGGGTCGGGTTAGTCGAGTTGGGATTTTGCTTGCTCGATATAGGCGAGCTAGTCCACCCTTAGGCTCGAGTGAGCCTTTGTTTGGTTAGAACACTTGTCAAGTGAGTCACCTAAACAGATCTTTGGGTCTGAGTCATGAAAATCGACCATTTGGTCCAAGTCAGTCCACCAAAACGTCCCCACTAGGCCACCTAGGGCGTTTGTCACAAAGCCCAAGAGCCATGTCTGGTTTGAACACGGGTTTGTCATGTCGGATTTATGATCACGTTGAGTCTAAAACCCAAGCCACGTGTGTATCCCGGTTAGGACCCGTTCCAACGAGCCAGAATAGTTCGTTCGTAGGATCCATGTCAAGTTATAGCCAGTTTTTAGGTTTGAAAAACCGTCCCTAGTCGTGTATGACCCAAACCGAGGGGGCCCAATTGCTCGTTCTCCGGGTCTAAGCCCAATATCGAGTCGCATAGAGTCCGTCATGTTGTTATTAGTCGAGTCCTGTTTGTGCAGGGGATTTTGATTCGATAACTGATACTCGCTCGGGATTTTATTGTAGAAAGGCCGCTACAAACAAGAAGTATGACTACCGCAGAGGCACTGAAGCGCATTAACGACACTTTGGTCGCAATGATGGAACGCTGACTACTGTGGAAGCCAAGATCGCGGTGGAAGCTCCCATACCATCGCCCCCGAAACCGATTCGAAAAGAGGTTCCGACTAATAGAGGAACGATTGAAGCTATCCCGAGGGGAAAATGTGCATTATGAGAATGCCAGAGGGTACATGCCGGTCCAGGACAAGCTACCAACCAATTTTGTCCTAACTGATATCCCAAAGTTCAAAGGGACGGAAGATCCATTGCAACATATCCGTTCCTACAAGGAGTACCTTGCGAGAAAGGGGTTTTCGCCGAGATGTTGCCCACATTTTTGCTCAATCCCTAGGAGAACACCCGAAGGCGTGGTTCTACAGCCTTGAGCTTAAGAATTTCCCCACTTTCGAAGATATAGCGGTGGAGTTCTGCAAACACTTTGCTGATAATGCCGAGATTCAGACTACTGTGCGCACACTCGAGGTGATGACACAGAAGGATAAGGAGGGATTTACTGAATTCCTCAACCGCTGGCGCGCTGAAAGCGTGAAGGAGACTGAAATGGTAGATAAGTTCATCAAAAATCTTCGACCTGTCTACCGTGACGCTATCAAATATCAACATTTCGGCTCATTCAAGGACCTTATTCGAGTCGGAAGAAAAATTGAGGACGACGTTCGTTTCGCCGAGGTGAAAAGCCAAAAGGGTATCGGGTGCCTCCTCTTCCAAAGCTAAGGCATCCGATTCGCCAATCATATCCAAGCCATCGGTCTTTTGGGAGGAGCTCCTAAGGGATCGCAACGCCATGGGCCAAGAGCGTTCACTGACATCGGGTGTACCTACGCATACGCCCTCCAAAGGCTCTCGGCCCAAGGGAAACTGAACCCAATTGGGCCAACTCCGGACCCGCCTGCGGATCGACAGGGTAAATGGTATAAGCCCAACGCCTACTGTGCTTATCATCAAGGAAAAGGTCATGATACCGAAAATTGTTACCGTCTTAAACATGAAATCCAAGACATGATCGAGAATGGGTCGCTCCCCATCCCCACCGTCCGACCTAACAACCTGAACAATCCTTTTGGCGACCATGCCAATGCAGTATTCGTCGAAGATAATACCGATGTATCTCACTTAATCCAACCCATCTACCGTCTCACTGGGTTTTTCGTGGGGAAGGTCTATGTAAGCTGCTCTGAGTATATCCCTCAAGCTAAGAACGAAATTCGAATTGGGGAATTTGCTATCGATTGCACACCATACATTCTCTGAAGCGAGAATGAAATTAATGGAGTCTGGGCTGACGATGAAGACGATATCTATCTCACCGAAGGTGCGATTATTCCCCGAACTCAGGAAGAAATTTCTAAATTGAGGAAAGATGTCCTCGAATCTAATCATTTGACTCGATCGGGACGTCCCTATCGTGTCGAGAAGGCAAACCATGTCTCTATCTTTGGAGAAAGTCTAAGTAAGACACCCACCAAGGAGGCCACCTCAGTCCGGGCTCTTGGTGAAGGGTCGACCTCAGAGGCCTCCCTCATCAAGCAGTTACAAAAGACTAAGGCAGATTTCTCCATCTGGGAGTTAATGTTGAGCTCGTTTGAACACCGACAAGCTCTGCTTCAAGCCTTAATGAATATGACTGTGTCACCGCACACTACTCCAGATGACCTGGTCTCATTTGTTGCTCAAAACCAACCTCGGCTCACTAATGCCGTAACTTTTTCTGATGAAGACCTGCCCTCATTTGGGCCACAACATTGTCTCGCTATGTACGTCACGGTAGAATGCCGTCATAAGCGACTCCCAATGACCCTTGTCGACGACGGGTCTGCAGTTAATGTTCTCCCACTACGGGCCGCTTTCATTTTGGGACACGAGAAAAGCGACTTCGCACCCACTACGCAAATGGTTCGGGCTTTCGATGGCACAGTACGTCGAGTGTCCGGACTCGTCACTTTAAGTGTGAATGTGGGAAAGGTGGAGCGCAAGGTCAATTTCCAAGTGATAGATGTTGCCTCATCTTTCAACATTTTGCTCGGGAGGCCATGGATTCACACATCTGGAGCCGTGTTTTCTACCCTCCATCGCAAGATTAAAATCCCTCTCAAGGGAGAGGTAGTGACCATCGATGCTACTCCTATAATTGTGACGGGAGGAGATGTTACTTCCGAAGTGCAAACTGATAATACCGCCTTGGAGTCTTGTGGTTTCGAGGTAGTAAACGCAATTGAGTCCACTTTCGAGGCACCGAATATGGACTTATATACGGGAAGCTGTGTTTGTAAAAAAATCTTCAAGACCGGAAAGTACTTCGGGTACTCCATGTACCCCCGAAGGGAAAACGCATTTCAATTGAAGTCGCAGTGCCTAAGGGGACAAGATACGAGCTTGGGTATGAGCCAACTGAAGAAGACTCCCTGAGAAAGAGAGTCTCGACCGAAGACCGAGACATCAAGATGGGGCCGTACTCGCTAACTCTAAACGGCCACTTTGTGAAAGCCGGGGAGGAAATGCCGAGTTTAGACTTCCCCGAACCACTGTTCAACTCAAAGGCCAACAAGCTGGTCCCCGGAATCGAAGTATTCCGTGATTGTTTCTATATTCCCGAAGACATTATGGCAGTAGCTACAATAAAGAAGGAGTCTGTTCCGATCGAAGAAGGGAAAGCTATGGGTCTCCTCTTTGGAGAGGAAAACAAGCCGGAAATACCAAACGAAGTCTTGGTAAACATGATCGTAAGGAGTGATCGTTTCGATCCATCTACCCTCATTACTGATGTAGATCCTCAGAGGAATACATCTGGATGGCGGAAAACCATGAAATGGACCGACAACAAGGGTTCGCTTTTCAAGATGACCATTGGAGAAGGGCAAATGTTCAAACCTGATGACGATTCTGAGTCTGAGTCTAAGTCTGAGTCCGAGTCTGAGTCTGACATAAGTTCTAAGGCTAAGTCTAGGGTTTTAGGTGTCGAAGATACCCCTTCCCCAGTCTTTCCTTTTCCTGTACCTCCCCCTAGTGGTAGTATTCCGGGGCCTGTCCCGAATACTGCTCCTATCTCGCCACTGACCTCTGATCAGTTGGCCCAAATGTTAACGCAATTTGCGCAGTTTCAAATCAATAATAAGATGAATCAGTTTGCTTACGACTTGTCTCATTTATATTGCGATTCAATTTATTGTTTTAATAACGTTGAGAATGAGGTCGAGGATAGACAGGTGGAAGAAGAAGAGGAGGAGGTGGAACCGCCTCCCGATTAGTAAAAGGGTTGGAAGAATACGACCAAAGAAGCTCGTAATCGAAGATACCAAAGTTGTTAATGTGGGGACTACCTTAGAGCCTCAGGAGCTTAAGATAGGAACAACCTTAGATCCATGAAAGGAAGGGGTTTGTTGAATTGTTGAATGAATTCAAAGATGTATTTGCTTGGTCGTACAAAGATATGCCGGGTATTGATAGGGAAATTGCAGAGCACAAGATTCCGATCAAGCCAGGGTTCAAACCAAGATAAAGCGAAGCCACGTAGAATGCGACCGAGTGGTCTTTGAAAGTCAAAGAAGAGATTGATAAACAGTTCAAGGCCGGGTTCATCAAAGTATCGGAATACTCGGATTGGATAGCTAATGTGGTGCCGGTCCCAAAGAAAGATGGAAAGGTTTGGTCTGTGTTGATTTTCGTGATCTATATAAGGCTAGTCCAAAGGACGACTTTCCGTTACCTCACATTGACATCTTGGTTGACAATACCGCTAACCATGCATTATTATCCTTTATGGATGGGTACGCGGTTAGGTTACAACCAGATAAAAATGGCCGAGGAAGATATGCACAAGATCGCTTTCACAACACCATGGGGCACTTATTGCTACACGGTGATGCCGTTTGGATTAATAAATGCAGGTGCGACTTACGAGAGAACAACAACAGCGTTGTTGCATGATATGATTCATAAGGAAGTAGAGGTCTACTTCGATGACATGATCGTAAAATCGAAGGAACGTAATAACCATTTGATGGCATTACGAAAATTCTTCGAGAGGTTGAGAAAGTATAATATGAGATTAAACCCCGAAGTGCGCGTTCGGGGTCACCTGGCAAGCTTTTGGGTCATATCGTTAGCCACCGTGGCATCGAAATCGACCCATCAAAGATTAAAGCCATTATGGAAATGCCCCATCCTAAAACCGAGAAAGAAATTCGAGGTTTCTTAGGCCGAGTGCAATACATAAGCCGTTTCGTCTCAAAATTAACTATGATCTGCGAACCAATTTTTAAGAAATTGAAAGTTGGGGAGCATATTATGTGGGATGACCAATGCCAAGCCGCGTTTGATAAGATAAAGGAAGTGTTATCTTCTCCGCGATTCTCGATCCGCTTTGTAGCGAGCTTGCCTCTATCACTTTGTATTTAACAGATTATGGATACCGCGATGGGAGCAATGCTGGCACAAACCGTTGACAAAGAAGAAAGAGCAATTTACTACCTTAGTAAAAAATTCTTGGAGTATGAATCAAAGTATACAGCATTAGAAAAGACATGCCTAGCTTTAGTCTGGGCAAAGAAGAAGCTACGTCACTATATGCTCAGCTACAGTGTGAGTATATATTCCAGAATGAACCCCATCAAGTACTTGTTTGAAAAAGCGGTGCTAACGGCGAGAATGTCAAGATGGACTCTCATGCTATCGAATTCGATCTCATATATATGCCGAAAGCGATAAAAGGAAAGGTCGTTGCCGATTTTACGCCGATAATCCGATCGAAGAAAGCGACATTGTTGACACTTGGTCGTTCCCGGATGAGGATATTGTCCATGTCGAAGATGATGTATGGGATCTATATTTCGATGGGGCTTCGAATAACATGGGATGCGAAATAGGTGTCCTTATCATTTCACCGAGAGGAGAGCACGTACCAGTTTCGATCAAATTGGACTTCGCCGTCACAAATAACGCCGCGGAATACGAAGCATGCCTACTTGGTTTGCAGAGCGCTAACAAGTTAGGAGTCATGAAGTTGACAAGACACGGGATTCCTCCTTGGTCATTAATCAAGTGACGGGGTCATGGAAGATCAAAAGTAGCACACTGGCACCCTACCGGTCTAAGATAGAAGAGCTAGAAAAACTCTTCGAAGAGGTGCGATACGTGTACCTCCCAAGGGAGGAAAATCGATTCACGACGCACCTTTCATCCAAAGCGGCAGCGTTGATAAACATCCCTGATCATATGGATAGCATGCCATTGTGTGTCGAACGAAGGTCTTTTCCAGCTTATATAAATGCTGTCGATGATGGAGAGGAAAGCGAAGCCGAACCTTGGAATGCATCCATTGTGAGATTCAAAGAAGCAGGAGAATACCCTGCAGACCTCGATACACGTGGAAAGCGTGCATTGCGAATGTTATCCGCCCAATTCGTTAAAACTAACGATGGAAAATTGTATAAGAAGACATCACAGGGTGTCCTGTTGCGATGCGTCGACAAGACAACGTCAGAAAAGGTCATGGAAGAAGACCACAACGGGGAATGTGGGCCGCATATGAACTCCCACATGCTAGTTCAGAAGATCATGAGGTTAGGATACTATTGGACAACAATGGAAACAGATTGTCGCAGATATGTCCGGCATTGTCACAATTGCCAAATATTTGCGAATATTCAACATGTACCACCTTCTATGCTATACACCATGACGTCACCTTGGCCTTTCTCAACCTGGGGAATCGACATCATCGGAAAAGTAAACCCTTCTGGAACGGGAGGGCATTGTTATATCCTAGTCGCTATTGATTACTTTACCAAGTGGGTAGAGGCCAAGTCTTACAAAGTGCTAAATGCGAAGCAAGTAGCCAAATTTATTCAGAATTACATCATCTGTCGGTACGGAGTGCCGCACGATTTCATCAGTGATCATGGAACTCACTTTCAAGCTGAGACAGCCGTTATACTTGAAAAGTATAGAATCAAGCATCATAAGTCATCCCCATATCGACCTCAGACAAATGGAGCAGTGGAGGCCGCTAACAAAACGGTGGCTACTATATTGAGAAAGATGTCTGACAATTACAAGGAGTGGTCGGAGAAGATACCCTTCGCGTTGTGGGGATATAGAACATCCATCGAAACGACCACGGGGCAACCCCGTACTATCTAGTTTACGGGATGGAAGCAAGACAACCGATCGAATCGGAAGTACCCTCCGCGCATATTGATCGAAAGCCAAGTCCGAAGCGGATTGGGTCCAAGCCAGATATGATTCGTTGGTGTTGCTCGATGAGCGTCGTTTGAATGCGTTGTATCATGTTCAGCTCTATCAGAAAAGGATAGAGCGGGCTTTTAACAAGAAGGTGAAGCCCAGGGGAATTAATGAAGGCGATTTAGTTCTCAAATCAGTAAGGGCTCTATTACCAGTCGATCCAAGAGGGAAGTTTAAGCCTAATTGGGCCGGTCCTTATCTCGTGAAGAAGATACTCACGGGAGGCGCGGACGTTTGTGATTTGGATGGAAATGATTTCTCGAATCCAACGAATCTGGATCAGTTGAAGAAGTACTATCCTTAAGACCTCACTCTCAAAGTTATGAAATAACACTTGAATTGTGATGTATTTGAATAAGTTTTAAGTTTGGCATTTGTTGCCATTGCCTGAAATGCTTTATGAGAGAACTACGACCTCGGTTTGATTCTGTTGAAAAGCAGATACGTAGGCAACCCTTGAAAAGGGTACAACCATAATAAAAATGAAATATTCAATGCAGAAACTGAGGATTTCTAATAAATAATACGTGTCTTTTATTTTGATAAATCCGGGCGACGCCCATTACAAATCAAACTAACAGGAAAGCAAATAAAACCATAATAGTAATACTAAATAATAGAGCCGTAACTACCACCTATCTTTAGTTGGGCCGCGTGTCCCGTCACTACGAGACGATGTCTCACCCATCATCATTCTTGCCCGTTTTTTCCGGGGGACCACGCTGTCTTCTCGCGGGCCCAATCTCTCTTTTACGCTTGGTCGAGGGCCAAGTCTCTCTGCAAGTGTCGGAACGTCACCACTTGTAGTACCAAGCCGGTCCCACACGCTAGGAGCACCAGGTTTAGCCCGAGGGTTCTCGTCAGGCCTAGTCTTGGTCTCAGTCGGGCCCGGAATCGGCCCAGTAAAGAATTGTCGATTTTTTAACCCCCTGTCATGCTTCTCTCGATCAATGGCATCATCTTTCTGTAGTTTCTTCCTTGCTTTAAGGCCCGGTTCTGTAGTCCATTTGAGATATGAAGGGGAAACCCAAGTAGACTCGCGTGGCTCGGGAATGCGCCACACGGTCGTTCGGCGCCACGCATGGAGCCAAGTATGACATCTACCCTGAGAAATAACAAAAGCAGGACCTCGAGAAGCCTCCGTCGCAGGGACAATTTGTTGACGACCGAATCGGCGAAGCACTCGGTCCGGGTAAAAATAGACAGGTGATCCAAGCCAACAAAGTGACATACCGTGTATGATCGATGTCTGCGAGCCGGTAAGTGAGCTCAAATGAAGCTATGGTAAGGACCGACCGAATGTGAGACCCTGTTCCGCTAATCAAGCATATTTCGCGAATCGGATCCTTGCTCGAATCGTAGCGCCGTCGCCGATTAGTGAGACTTCGACAAGATAATCTTCTCGGTTTCAACGGCGGATCAATCAAACCAAGACGCTCACGAGCCATACACTTTGTTAGACGATTCGAAAAAGGCAGGTAAAAAAAAAAACGGAAAAAAAAACGAAAAAAAAAAGAAAAAAGACGGAAGAAAAAAGAAAAAAAAACGAAAAAAACGAAAAAAAAAAAGAAAAAGGACGAAAAAAAGAAAAAGGACGAAAAAAAAGGAAAAAAAGAGACGAAAAAAAAGAAAAAGAGACGAAGAAAAGAGAAAAAAGGAAAAAAGAGAAGAAAGACAAACTTGCAGTAGACGGGTTGATCCCATGAATACAGCATCCGGATTGGCTTTTTGTGCATCCAAGCTTTTAATAGTCTCAGCTAGTATAATCCATGCAGGATTAGCACCATTCTCCATTTGCTCCACGACTCGGATTAGTCTAGCTTGGCCGCGATAAGATGGAATTTCTATCGCCCCCTCGAAACAATAAAGATGCAATAGAATGAGGCCAAAGGCGCGGCGTCGATAAATGATCGGTATATCTGGGTCATTCGCACGCCGGAATTTATGCACTAGCGCAAGCAGGTCCACCTTTCCACCATCGACGATGGTACGGGCTTCATCACGCGACAAGTTTAGATATTCGCGGTATTTTCGGGTCCAGTTGGACACAAAGTTGGGAACCACAGGCTCTTGCGTGGTCCTCCATCCTCCCAGGACGGTAAATTCTTCAGGAAGGGGACAAATTTCTCCCTCCGGAAAAGCAAAGACATGATGCTCGGGATCCCACACTCTCAGGCACTCTTTAAGAAATGCGGGTTGAATCATGACTTGCCTCAGGAAAATAATTTGTTGAATTCCCGCCGCATTCAGATTTTGGATTTCTAAACCCCTGAATTCTGTCGCCCATCCCTTCATGGTCCCAAACAGGGAATTCATGACTAGTTTTTTTTTTAAGAAAGATATTCTTTTAAGCAGAGAGATTTCTGTTTGAGAAATTGTGGGAAATCTCAACCCTTATCCCTTCCTTATATATGAAAAGAGATGAGGAATTTTGGAAGTATAATTCCTTTAGGTTTTGGAAACCTAAATCTTATAGGAAATTTGGAAACTTGGAAGCCTACTAGTTTTAGGAAATTTGGTAGCTTTTTGAAATAAGAAGGCAAGTCCCATACATCCTCTATTTCGGCCATGTAGGGCCCGTGTTGTTGGGGTTGGTGTCCTTAACAGTTAGTGCAAGAACTTATAAATCTCTAAAAGGATCAAAGGGCATACTTTTGGTATTATTATCAGTTGATCCACGTTTATCAATAACGGTTGGCTTGCTAGATAAGTTTGACGTTATTGTCATACAGATGGCGGTGATTAACTGGTCCCTAAAAGTCACACCTATAGGATACGTTTGAGAGATGTGACAGTATGAAAATACTGTCATGTAGATGCCAAAATTGACTAACCAGTTAGTCCGAGTTATTTGACTAATAATAAGTCAAAATGTGATGTTGAGATATGTTATTTAATACGGATTAAATAATAATGGCTAAGGCGAATTAAGCAGTTAATTCGTAAATTGAATATAAGCGTTTTATATTTAATTAAATGTAAATTGAATATAATTATACAATATCGTCTTTGTCGGACATGTATTAATGTTTCAACTAATCCGTATTATTAGTTGATGCATTAATAACCGATAACCGATGACGATTTATAACAAAACCGCGTCATATACTTTTTAGCGATTTACGAACCGGACCATGAGCTAATTCAAAAAGGAAGTGGAAGCCCACTTCCCAAGGCCCCTCTCGGTTTGGCCGAGATTAGGAGAACAAAAGGAGAGCTTCTCCTCTTGCTTAAGCTAATCATCATTAGTGAAAAAAAAACAATTAGGGTTTCAGTGCAACTTTCTCTGAAACTCCTAGATCTCACATCGTAAAAACCTCACAAGAGCTTTCTCAATATTGCAAGTCAATTAGAAAGCATTTCTAGCACAAGGGCATAGTCTCAGACGGTCTTGGGTGCAACAATTAGGAGGAAATCTCTGTTGATTTCTGTTCTTTACGCCGCACTACAAAGGACCCGAGGTTGATTCTTTATCTTTGTCGTTTCTGTATTGTATTTCGTTTATGACCATATTTCACATGTTAAATTTACGTTATAGTCCTAAATTTAAAGGGTCTTATACGGATATTACCCCACAAGTGGTATCAGAGCGAGGCCACGTAAATTTTCATTGTGATTTTTCATAAATTGATTTGAAACGATCTTGTTTTTGTCTTAAAAACCGTGCGGCATCAGCCTATTTTTCACGGCAGAAATTTTTTTGGCTGTTGCGTTTTTGTGTTTTGATAACCGTGTCTTGTGTTTACACGGCTGATACGGTTATTGTCCGTTGCATATTGTTATTTTACACGATCATTATAGCAATATGTTTATGTTTTGCAATTTGTTGATTTAATTTTACAAGGTTTTGATCAAAATTGCAATAAGTTTTGTGTTGACAAACTGTTTCACGAGGGTTTTAAGTTTTTCCAGAAATTTTTGTACTCGATCGAGCAAGTTTTTAAATCGATCGAGTGGTTTTTCTGTCTTGTTTTACTCGATCGAGTCCTTGCTGCACTCGATCGACCGCTTTAAAACCTCGATCGCTTTCGATCGAGACCTCCTCGTACTCGATCGAACAGTGTTGCTAATAAAAGTACTCGATCGACCTCCGTGTAGACGATCGAGCACTTTCTGTTTGGCAATCCTCTCGATCGACTAGCGATTCGATCGATCGAGCTCTTTATTCCTCTCGAGCACTTATGTCCCTGGATCGAGTGATTTTTGGTTTGGTTTTGTGAAAATTTATTCTTTTGTTTTAAATTTTCTTTTGGCCTTAATATGTACTTTATACGGATATTGTACACTCGCTATGATTGTGAAACGGTTCACACACGTACCATTAAGTTATTTTAAAGCGTATTTAAAGTAACGGATTGTAATAGATTAAAATTAAATTGATAGAAGCGGTTTTATCACATGAATTTTAATCATTAAAAGGTGGTTTGGATAATTTAACATAATTACGGAATTATGTCACGAATAAATTTTTTTTTAGTTGATGCATTTTCTTTTATCGTTGATTTGAATGTTGTGAATGCTTTATATTACGTATTTATTTATTTTACAAACGGTTGTAACTTAGTGTGGCCTTAGTAGAACGTGTTACCGTAATGATGGAACACGGTCTTGGTTGTATTTTGAGATCTCGTATCTCCGTTTTGGATTTTTCACTTGTAATTACAGTTTTTAATTAGAATGTAAATAGGTTTATATTTTGTAATTTTAATTGTAATTTTGAGAAGACCAAAGATGGAGACTGGATGCTCACTCCCGCTACATGGATCAAGATGGAACATCAAGACAAGCTTCTCGGGTCCAACGGTGGATTCCAAAGTTGTTTTATGTTCTTTTTATTAGGATATGCCACACTAGGAATTTTATTTACGTATTGCATTCATTTATTTATTTTTTTTTCGTAACGATTATATGCATCATATTCCGCCTAAAAACCAAACCACCTATTTATTGCATGAAAACTGACACATATAGAGGTCACGAGTTAGTTTTCTTTGACATTCTTATGTCACATGATTTTAAGCCATCACCCAAATTAATTCATTCACGCAGACGCTAGTTATTCGTTCACTTAAAATGAATTAAAATTATGTTGATGGGATCTTCCTCGTATAAACCAAAATTGAGAATGGTCTTTATAGGTCAAACTCCAATGAGTCCCTTCTTCGTCGGTAGGCAAAATATGACCCCTTCTACGTCGGGTAAGTTGGAACCGATTGACCTATTTTATCTCAACACTATGGTCACTCGTACGATCCTGTGATCATGGTGGACTATAGATAGGATTTACAGAAATCTATCGACCGAGAGTTCTTACGGAAGAATTAGCTAAACAGTTGGCTTATCAATTTACGGAAATTGAGTCTTGGGATCACTTGTATCATTCTTGAGGAAGATCAATTATGCAAGTGCTTGAGTCTACACGTTAAAATACATTTTAAATAGACTTAAATCACCTCGATGAGTTGCTTATTTCGTTTTGTTTTTCTTTCTTTTTCAGTGTAGATCACGAATTTTTAAACTCGCTAATAACAAATGGTTGGTTCTCCGATAACCCAATGCCAAGTGCCACATTGACCGTGAGTCCCGGCTTCGGATCTTCATGAATCGGATGAATCGGTCTACTCGATCGAAGAATGATGGATCAAACTTCGCGGACTGGGAGGCGGCATTACGGAATGCTGCCGCTGCTGACGGGAAGCTCAAATATCTATTAGAGCCCATCCCGGCAAACCCAGGTCACCAAGGGAGGCGGCATTACGGAATGCTGCCGAGTGCGATTAAAAACGTACTCATTTTTGCAATGGAACCCAATTTGCAGAAACGCTTCATAGCCCATGGTGCGAACAAGATTTTCACCACGCTCACCAAGGAATTCTCGAAAGTACCGAGAATCGTGACCTATGAGCATACCACTCGCTTCTTTGATGCGAGACTCGAAATGGGCCAACCAGTTAGCCCACACATTCTCAAAGATGATTGAGAATGTCGAGAAGTCGGAGACCTTTGATTGTAAGATCAGCGAGAACATTGTGACCGACCGCATGCTTCACTCACTCCACGATGGTTTTTCGCAATTTAGAGCGAATTACTATATGAATGATTTGAAGAAAAGTCCCCATGAACGGCACTCCCTTCTCGTACATGCACCGAGAAGGACATGAAGTTCAGTGGGAGCTTGAAACAGGATGTTCTCGTTGTGACAAACAAGGGGAAAGGTAAGGGCAAAGCTCAGGCAAACCTAGCAGTAGGTAAACCGAAGTTCAAGAAGTCGGGTTCAGGTAAGAGTGGGCCTGGTGAGTCGAGCACCTCATCAGGCGCGACAAAGAGCAAGAATGAAAACATGGAATGCCATCATTGCCACAAGATTGGGCATTGGAGGCGTACATGTCCTGTTTATCATGAGGACTTAAAGGCGGTCGTGTTAAACTTTGTTGGTATGTCTTCTTCTTCTTCTTCTACTTTTATTCATATGATTGAGATTAACCACGCAAGTTACGGAACTTGGGTACTTGATACTAGTTGTGGTTCTCATCTGTGTAATCATGTGCAGGGGCTCCGAAACATCGAACCCCTCGTAAAGGGTGAGGTGGACCTGCGTGTTGGGAATGGAGCACGAGTGGCTGCCGTCTCAAGGGGAACATATGTGATCCAGCTTCCTAGCGGATTTGAGTTATTTTTATATAACTGCTATTATGTACCCAGTCTTTCGAAAAACATTATTTCAGTTTCTGCACTTGACAAACTTGGTTTTTCATTTGTAATAGAAAATAATGCTTGCATTTTCTCTTTACACGATATGATTTATGGCAAGGCAGTCTCCATGAACGGAATTTATGTTTTAGATCAGACCACTGAAATATTACACGTAATGAATAAAAAGTTAAAGGTTGGTGACAAAGATCAAACGTATCTATGGCACTGCCGTATGGGACACATTAATGAGAAACGCGTTAAACAGCTCATTAAGAATGAAGCTATCTCGGCCTTTGATTTTCAATCATTTGGCACGTGTGAATCATGTCTCATAGGTAAGATGACTCGTATTTCCTTCAAAGGTGGTGGAATGCGCGCTGCTGACCTATTAGGACTCATACACACGGATGTATGTGGCCCTATGTCAATCACCGCACAAGAAGGGTATAGGTATTTCATCACTTTCACGGACGATTTAAGTAGATATGGCTATGTCTACTTAATGAAGCACAAAAGTGAATCCTTTGAGAAATTCAAGGAATACCAGAATAGGGTACAGAACCTATTGGGTAGAAAGATTAAAACACTGCGTTCGGATCGTGGTGGCGAGTATCTTTCTCACGAGTTTGATCAACACCTTAAAGACTGTGGGATTGCCCTACAGTTAACTCCACCTGGAACACCTCAGCTGAATGGTGTGTCCGAACGGAGAAATCGAACACTACTTGATATGGTTCGATCCATGATGAGTCACACCGTGTTGCCTGACTCATTGTGGGGTTATGCTCTTCTGTCAGCTGCTCTAATACTTAACCGAAGTCCGTCTAAAGCTGTTGACAAGACTCCATATGAACTATGGAAGGGAACGGTCCCCAACTTGTCCTTTATACGGGTTTGGGGCTGCGAGGCTTATGTCAAGTGGAGACACGAGGATAAGCTCAGCCCGCGATCGGTCAAGACATACTTTATAGGTTATCCTAAAGGAACACTTGGTCATTACTTCTATTCGCCAACCGAACAACGTGTTTTTGTTGCGGCTAGTGCGACATTCTTAGAGAACGAATTTCTCGAGAATGCAAAGAGTGATAGAACCTTCGATCTGTCGGAGATTCCAGAACCAAATACCGAGCAACCATTGGAGGAACCTATTCCTTCAATCCCGGCTGCGGTTAACATTCCTGAGGAACCTAGGAGGTCGGGAAGAGTCTCTATTCCTCCGGACAGATACATTGGTATGGTCGAGGAACATGACATAGATGACATTCTACTCTTAACGAGTAGTGAACCCGCAACCTATAAAAGTGCCATGACTAGTTCTGACTCAAAGCTATGGCTTGAGTCCATGCAATCCGAGATAGACTCTATGTATGAGAACAACGTATGGGATCTTGTTGACTTACCTGCTAAGGTTCGTCCCCTTCAATGCAAATGGCTTTACAAGATAAAGCATTCTGTGGAAGGTCAACAAGATATCTACAAAGCACGACTAGTTGCTAAAGGTTTCACCCAAGTGCCAGGTTTGCACTACGATGAAATTTTTGCACCCGTAGTCATGCTGCGTTCCATTCGGATTATCTTAGCGATTGCCGCTTTTCATGACTATGAAATTTGGCAAATGGACGTGAAAACCGCCTTCTTAAACGGCTTTTTGGAGGAAGAGTTGTACATGGTACAACCCGAAGGTTTCATCGATCCACAACATCCTAAGAAAGTATGCAAACTTAAGCGTTCCATTTATGGACTTAAGCAAGCATCTCGGAGTTGGAATCATCGCTTCGACCAAGTGATTAAAGAAAATGGATTTACTCGATCGGTCGAGGAACCATGTCTTTATATCAAGTCGAGTGGGAGCAAGATTGTCTTCCTAATATTGTATGTCGATGACATACTCCTGATTGGGAATGACATACCTCTCTTAACTTCGGTGAAAGTATGGTTGAAAAACCATTTCCAGATGAAAGATCTGGGTGAGGCACAAAGAATTTTGGGCATCCGTATCTATCGAGATAGATCACGACGGATGTTATCTCTCAGTCAGGAGTCTTACATAGACAAAGTCCTAGAGAGATTCAGCATGACTAACTCCAAGAAGGGGTTTCTTCCTATGGCTCCAGGGGTGCATTTGAGCAAGTCTCAGTCACCAGAGACACCGGAAGAGAAAGAGCGCATAACACGGATTCCTTATGCCTCGGCTATAGGATCAATCATGTATGCCATGATATGCACACGTCCGGACGTGGCATATGCATTGAGTATGACAAGTCGATTCCAACAAAGATCCAGGTGAATCACATTGGTGGTGTCAAGAACATTCTTAAGTACCTACGGAGGACTAAAGATTGGACATTGACTTATGGAGGCCCTCAAAAGCTATGCGCAACCGGTTACGCAGATGCTAGCTTCCAAACGGATCGAGATGACTCGAAATCTCAGTCTGGATTCGTTTTTACTCTTAATGGCGCTGATCATTTGGAAGAGTTCCAAACAAATGTTACAAGAGATTCTACGATCGAGTCCGAGTACTATGCCGCGTCTCGAAGCTACAAAGGAAGCGATATGGATGCGTCAATTCTTACATGGACTATCTGTAGTGCCTAGTTCGAATGACCCGATCACCATCTATTGCGACAATAGTGGTGCCATCTTCCAAGCTAAGGAGCCAAAGTCTAGCAACAAGTCTAGACATGTACAACGGAAAGCTCATCTAATCCGAGATTACGTGGAGCAAAAGGAAGTAGTGATAGAAAAGATTGCTACCGATGATAACATAGCAGATCCTCTCACTAAACCATTACGACAAGATAAGCATGAAGAGCACGTTAATTCCATGGGAATTAAACGTGTTCCTGAGTTGTAGTACTTTTTATGGATTAGATTCATTCTCGTTTGTACTCTATATGACATCATCGTTTTGATATTTATACATTTTGTTTTTCATGTGGAATTGTACGACGATTTTGAACACCACAAAGTGAACTGAACAAACATTATATTTTTAGTCCTTAATTGCCCACATGAGCTGATAACTCTGGCAATTATTTTGTGACGTTGGTTGATGGTGGGTTCAACGAGCCATAAGTCAACCGGTTGACTGACCAATCACAGAGGCGAGTTATACGGATATCTCGTAGGACACCATTGTGACATCGACGTGGAGTCCTAAATGTTTTATAACATTCGGTGCCCGGTCGTGGATAGGACCTCCATGGTGATCCTAAGAGTCGATTCTTTTGACTATCGACTGTCTCTTGAGACTACGGCAGATTTTGGGTGACTTTGGTTTCTTTCTCACGGTCATCCGTAACAGGGGGCCAAGTAGATTTTTTCTGGGTCATTTCATGCTGTGCTTAGTTCGGAAGGAGTCGAGTTGAAGGAAATATTCAGCCTTTATCAAGTACTCGATATTTCTCAGGGCCACTCGAGGAGTCAGAATCGAAATGCATGGCCATGCTCGGATACGGATTCGTTTTATCAGTTAAGTTACTCTCTAGTCGGGGAAACCACTCAAGATACAGATCGATTGTAAAATACGACCTTTGCGGATCCGGATCTGCAAATTGTTTTACATTGAGTGGGAGAAATTTTTAAATGAATATGAGAATCGGTTATCGCACATACACTTGTACGGACAAGTGGGAGTTTGTTGGAGCTGTGTCCTCCAGTTAGTGCGGATAACGTCATTGCACATACACTTGTACGGACAAGTGGGAGCTTGTTGGGGTTGGTGTCCTTAACAGTTAGTGCAAGGACTTATAAATCTCTAAAAGGATCAAAGGGCATACTTTTGGTATTATTATCAGTTGATCCACGTTTATCAATAACGGTTGGCTTGCTAGATAAGTTTGACGTTATTGTCATACGATGGCGGTGATTAACGGTCCCTAAAAGTCACACCTATAGGATACGTTTGAGAGATGTGACAAAGATGAAAATACTTGTCATGTAGATGCAAAATTGACTAACCAGTTAGTCCGAGTTATTTGACTAATAATAAGTCAAAATGTGATGTTGAGATATGTTATTTAATACGGATTAAATAATAATGGCTAAGGCGAATTAAGCAGTTAATTCGTAAATTGAATATAAGCGTTTTATATTTAATTAAATGTATATTGAATATAATTATACAATATCGTCTTTGTCGGACATGTATTAATGTTTCACCTAATCCGTATTATTAGTTGATGCTTTAATAACCGATAACCGATGACAATTTATAACAAAACCGCGTCATATACTTTTTAGCGATTTACGAACCGGACCATGAGCTAATTCAAAAAGGAAGTGGAAGCCCACTTCCCAAGGCCCCTCTCGGTGTGGCCGAGATTAGGAGAACAAAAGGAGAGCTTCTCCTCTTGCTTAAGCTAATCATCATTAGTGAAAAAAAAAAACAATTAGGGTTTCAGTGCAACTTTCTCTGAAACTCCTAGATCTCACATCGTAAAAACCTCACAAGAGCTTTCTCAATATTGCAAGTCAATTAGAAAGCATTTCTAGCACAAGGGCATAGTCTCAGACGGTCTTGGGTGCAACAATTAGGAGGAAATCTCTCGTTGATTTTCATTCTTTACGCCGCACTACAAAGGACCCGAGGTTGATTCTTTATCTTTGTCGTTTCTGTATTGTATTTCGTTTATGACCATATTTCACATGTTAAATTTACGTTATAGTCCTAAATTTAAAGGGTCTTATACGGATATTACCCCACACGTGTGGCGCGCCAAGTGGGCCCCATCCGTCCCGGGTTTTGTTCGCTCATTTCTCTTGCGGAATTTGTTATAGTTCGTGCACCGAAGTGACTAATTTACAATCTCACCCCCTGCGCGTCCCGTGTTGAATTAACATCCCGTACACACTTACGGATTTTATTAGGTTACGCCCACATTGGTTACGGGTCAGAAAGTCCGAGTCTTTTCGTCAAAAGGTCGTGTCTACCCATCATTTAACTCCAGAAATTTGAAATAACTTCTGCGATTAATTTTATTGAAAATAAAATTATGTTTTGATTTGAAAAATCATCTAACTCCAGAAATTTGAAATAATTTTTCATAATTAATTTTATTGAAAATAAAATTATGTGTTAATTCAAAAAAAAATCATTTGGATCCAGAAAACTGAAATAAATTCTCGCCTCGAAGAGGCCAACCATTTTCGAGATATTCAAAGTTCGGGTCAATGACCCACCTTTTCTAAGCAATGTTCATGTCTGCGGGTCGATAACCCATTTTCCTTTTCTTTCAACTGGGGGCTCTGTCGCCGTCGGCTCCAGAGACCCATCAAAATTCGGTCGATGACCATTTCAAGTATCGAAATGTTGCTACGTGAATCGCGTGCTATATATTATGATTAAATTTGCAGAATATGCTCCAACTGGGGGCTCTGTCGCCGTCGGCTCCAGAGACCACCACAAAACAGACATGATGGCATCCTCCTAATAAAGATCGACAACAGAATGCTACGGAAATGACATTTCCCCAACAGAAACGTCAGTTTCAGTGAATCGTTCTCCCTAGCAGAACAGTGAAATTGATAAGCAAAGCGCAAGTTTTGTCTTTACTCACATGAACAATGGGATATTGGCATCCGAGCCGAAGCAGCAGAAAGCTACAGGCCATCGAGCCGAACTACGACGCGGGTTTGATTCCGTCAGAAACGGATACGTAGGCGCCCGAGGATAAGGCTCAACCCACCATATATGCAATTTATGGGTCGATGACTAACGATGATAATTCGACGCAACAGAAGCAAGAGTTGATCCCGACGAAGTTTCGGTATGATCTCTTTTTATGGTGGCGAGCTTACATACGCAAGTCTAATGGACTATAAACGACCCGCAGAATCCTCGGTCGAGAGGGACTGGGGTATACTTTGACTTTCGCCTTGTCCAAGCCTCGCCAAAGTGGGGGCTCAGTAGATACCCATATCTGTCGATATTGGAATTTATAGAAAACCCGACAAACACCCGATGATGATAGGACGCATGTATTTATTAGTTGTCATTGTCATTATTTGGGTTCGTTTTACGATGTGGAATGAGCGTTGTCGACGGAGTATTTTATTAATTTAAATGATATTTAAATTAAAGCTTTTTAAGTGAATTCATTTTATTGTTTTAATTTGAATTTATTTCCTTGAATTTATTTTATTGAAAATAAAATATATTTTTTGATTTGAAAAATCATTCATTTTAAATGTGCTATTTGATTTGAAAAAAATCGACTTTGAAAATTTAAAACTCGTTTCAACCACGCGTTTTGGAGCTCGATTATAGCTCGGTTTTTGAGCCCGTTTTCTTTACGAGTTGGCACGAATCTCGAGTACCCTAACCAACCTAGGCCTCTACCCATTCAACCCCAGTTCGAACCCCCATATCCACACCCAAATCTCGTCCTAAACACTCCCCAACACAGCCCAATTCCTTCCTTTACCCGTGTTTGTATAGCCCATCGAAAGCCCTTCTAAACCGACTCAAACTTGGTCCAAACCCGCAACCCATCACCACCAACCCGCGCTCCACATTACCCACAACAACCCAGCACCTAGAACACCACAAAACCCATCCAATTCCCGTCCCAAATACTCCACAAACAGCCCGCAACACAAGCAGCCCCCCCTGTTTTGCGTGCTCAATCCGGAGCCCAAAACCCGCTCCAAACAGCTACCAAACCCGTGCCCATTAACCCTACACCATACCCTAGTATCCTACCCATATTACCTTAGCCTAACCACCAAGAAAACCCCCATAGAAACCCTAAAAACCCCACGAATTAGCTGATGGACAGCAGCTATGCAAACCGAGCCCGACTGCTTGTTGCCCTACTTCTACCCTTCGAAACTCCTTATAAATACCCCCCCTTCACCATACATTCATTCCTCTAAGTTCTCCACACAACATACTGCAAATAACAACCATCAATCGTCCAAAAAAACCCTAAACTAAAGCCGTGACAACCGCTCGAAAACAGGGACACAAATCTTGTTTTCGAGTTTCTGTCGTGGTCTTTGGCCTTGATTCTCGTGCAAAAATCCCATTAAAGCTTCTGGTTTGTTTCCATATTCACAAAATTCAGTCTTTCTAGTTTCCAAAACATCTTTCGGTTTGAAAAATCGTTGAGAAACGAAGTCGTGGTGAGCGATTGAAAATCGCTGCTCAAGTCTGCCTTTTGAACGTGTTTGTTTCGTGATTTCAAAATTCAATTTCAATTGTCTTCGTCGACGACGGCCCCTCGAGATAAAATCTACGATCGATTACGACCCAAGACGGTGTCAACGATACATGTAGGTTGAGGGTGCATTAAAACTCCCTTCTCTTCTTTTTATTTCGTTTTTTTATTATTTATTTACTAACCATTGTCTAACATCGTCTAACTAATATCGAAACTAGAATAGTTTGAGTATGAGTTAAAGTACCATTCCGGCACCCGCGTTGACTTGAGATGGGAAAGAAATCCGCCATATCGGTCAGTCGTACACCCCGTCTCATTTACATATCCTCGTGTTGGAATAGGGCAATTTAATAAATCGAGTCTATTTAATTTACGTGTATTTATTTTTAACCATATAAAAATTTATTTTTTATGATTTTCCAGACCTATAATTTGTAATTTTAATTTAGGTAGATTTTCGTAATTTATTGCATTGATTTAGTATTTATTTTGTAATTAGCAATGTTTTAATTCAAAACCCGCGCAGTGCACGGGTCAATTCTGACATATTTCGAAATTTTCAGATCCGTGCAGTGCACGGGTTTGTCCAGGTTTTGTGTTTTAATTTGCTTCCTTGTTTGACTTTGTTCGATTAATCCTTAGTTTAATTAGTTTATGCTTTAGATTTTAATTTACATTATTTATAATTTATATTGTATGTATGAGCTAACCACTAATGTTTGTTAATACATCTTATGCTAAGCGTAAGCTTTCCTATCCCCATCTTTGGATGTGTTTTCTAGTTTAATCAATGAACCTCACATGCTAAACCACTTCGACGAAGTTAAATGCATTTTAAACGACTTAGAATGAAATTCGCATGATAGGATTTAAATTCAATGGTTGCATACGCATGTGATATCTTTCCGAAATAGCCATCTTTCACCTAGTAGAGACCGTTATTGCAACGGGCGGGGTTGGGTGTTGTTTTAATGAAATTAAATTAACTTCCTAACACGTAAAGTCACACGAATTCAAATCTCTAAAATTGGTTTCTAAATTCCATTTAAAAATTTAGTGGCGACTCTTTTAAAATTAAAAATGTTTTGAAAAAGCATTTGAGTGGAGCGTTTTTCCATGGTCCACAGTACTTAATCGAGTAAGTGTGGCACTCGATCGAGTAAGGGTCACTCGATCGAGTAAGTTGGTTTTGCGGGTTGTTTTAGCCGGGTTTTGTTAGTAACGCGTGATTAATATTTAAATCTTTCCGTCACTTTCATAATCACTTTTACCTTTTCTGAAAGCCTTTCAAGAGAGAAAATAGTTACGTTGCTTTTTTTCTTCGCGTCACTATCAAATCCCAAAGGCTAAGGTTGTCAGATCGTTGTGTTCTTTACGCCGTTGAGTTCGTCATGTCGTGGATAAGATCCTTGTATGATTTTTATACCGTTTCGTTGATTTTGTTTAAAACCCTAATTGGGTAGATTAGGGGTTTGGGAGTATAATGTTGTATTAGATGGTAATGGTATAATTATGTGATTATAGGAGGAGGTTTCGTAGAGGAGCGATATTGATTAGCTGCTTTGTGACGATCTCGTGATTGCTTATTCCAGGTAGGGTTGTAACACCCCCATCTACCAAGGAGCCTTAACAAGACCTTCCCTAGCAGATAAGAGCGTTACTATCTCGGTTGCCCGAGGACAGTAATAATTAAATGTTGATAAAAGAACGATTATATTGTGTTACAAGTGATTTAAACCAAACAAAAGATACAACTCGTGATAACTTCTAACTAGGTGAAACTATCTCTACCATGACTCGTGATAGACTCGTCCCTCCAAGCACCCAGCTATGATCCATACACCAACCTGCTAATACTGACTGCTCACCATAATGGATTACGACAGACACAACATAAGAATACAACACAACAACACCACACAAGGTCAGTAACTGAGGTAACAAGCACAATAGCAGACACAACAAAATACAGCAACACATACACACCGCCTCCTCCAACCAATCACGCATCTCTGACTGCCCGAAGGTCCAGTCCTGCCAGTAGGGGACTGTAGCCAGTCCCACCTAAGCCCCGCTCATCTATCCGAGCGATAACCCATGTTCCTTAATGTACACATTCCCTTCCGTGGCGGGTTCCAGAGAGGGCAAAAGGGCGTGACGCCACTCCCGCAAGTGACCCCACTAAGCCGAGGATGCACCTCGAGAACCACAGACAAACAACCACAACCAACCACGGATCGAAACAACCGATCTACAACTACAACAACGACACTAAACCAACCATACAACAACAAAAGACACTCTAGACAACCAACAACACTGAGTAGGAAAACCTACCTTTATCAAACCACAGCGATTCCGCGCACGACCATAAGATAACAAGCAACCACCAAACCATCTATGACAACCAGCATAACCATCTATTACCACTACTATAACCATAACCGAAATCAAGGAAGACGATGAAGATGATGATAACATACCTACGCAAAGCAATCCGGCGTCAAGACCGATACCCGACTCAACCATTCCATCCCTAAGGTGTAACCACTCTCAAAGGCCTCAAGGAGATGAACCATGGTGAAGGAGGAGTGAAATGAAGACATCTAGGTTTAGGAAGAATCGTAGAGAAATGATTTGGTTTTCACGATTTACTATTTATAATTCCCCGCTGAAAACCCATTACTCGATCGAGTGGCCCTCTACTGGATCGAGTTCCCAAGCTACTCGATCGAGTAGCCTCCGCTAGATTGAGTAACACGAACACAAATACTCACAACATCATAAGGTTTCACTCGTAAGGTTTTCGAAGGTTAAGATAGGTGTCTAAGGTCAGTCAACGTCGGTCAACGGGTCTCTAAAAGGACGGTTATTACAGTCTTCCCCCCTTAAAAAGAACTTCGTCCCCGAAGTTCAACTCATCCCCCCCCCCCCTCGAGAAACGGCAAAGCGACCAAGGTAACCTGCCACTAACCATCCGGACAAGGATCAACACAACCGTTTATGAATACCACCCCGATATGAATGTTCATCAACCATTATCATCATCTACCTTAGCATACATCACACAACACGAATTTCTCTCAAATCATCAAACTTCCTATCAAATCACCAAACATGCATTATATAAAAGAATAACCAACTCGACTATCACTTGCACCTATCTCATGTCATTACCTAAATATAAAAAAACACGAATATCAATTATTCCTCCATCAACTACTTGTCAACACTCAGCTATTCATCTAAATCACTTGTCAACAATCATTTGTTATCAAACACCCCAAAAGCAATAGATTATCGATCCTTTACACACAAACAACATACCATTCATTTACATTAATTCCTTTAATCATTTCCATTACTCAATCATGCAGCAACAATTCAATTATTTAACAACTACCATTCAATTATATAACAACTTTGTGAACAATTTATTGTAAACGAAATACAACAACATGATAATTTAATCAATAATTACCAACAATTATACAATAATCACTACTAATTACTCAAACAACTACTTAAAATACTATAAGATTGTCATAATTAAGTCATTTTTCCATGCGACATTACTCTTTCCCTCTTAAAAGGAACTTCGTCCCCAAAGTTCACCATCAAAACAACGTTAACTATTACACAAGGCGATAAATTTGTATTCCACATTGATATTATGAACAAATCATATTATACATTGAGATTCACAACGAACATGATACTTCCTTGTTAGTACACACACACACACACACACACACACACACACACACACACAAACACACACACACACACACACACACACACACACAAACACACACACACACACACACACACACACACACACACACACACACACACACACACACAGATATATATAGTGTCAAGTTGATCTTATTACTATATAGTGTCAAGTTCTACTAAGTCCCTTATATCTATTGAGTCCCTTAGTCCTATTATGAGCCTTTGGATGAAAGGGATGGAAGGAGGAGATTGCATCTTAATAGAGGGCTAGAAATGAATCTAGCTAATCTCCCTCCCTAATCATTCCTAATCCTCTCCTCATTCTAATCCCCTCTCTTTACCCACTCCCTCATCCATCAGTAATCATTCACTCTCACAACTTTCATTTCCTCTCATTCTCTCTCAATAACAAAACCAAAAAAAAAAACAAAACTAAAAAAAAAACCAAACAAACCCAAAGAAAATCCCCTCATCTCACCCTCACCTAAAACCCGACACCCACCACGGCACCACTGCTACCCCGACACCACCTTAACCCAGTCATCATCTCGACATCTCCCCGACACCATCTTCACCCAGCCATCATCTCGACATCTCCCCCGACACCGCCTCCCGCCGCCTCCACTACCGCACCATTCACGACCACCATTCACGACCACAGCCACCGCACCCTACTCGCCTATCTCATTCTCCCTCACCACGACCACCACCGTACCCTACCCCGACAGCCACCGCACCCTACTCACCTACACTTTTTTCTGTTTATTTCATTTTTTTTATTTTTGTTTTGTTTTTTTGAGTTTAGATCTTGGTGTTGGTTTTTCATTTTTAATGTTTGATTTCCGTTTTTGTTTCATGACTTTTATTTGATTTTTTCATTTTTAATGTTGTTTTTTGTTTGATGCAACCACGATACTACTTTATGCACCATTTTTTTGATTTTTGATTTTTGTTCTTATTTTGGTTGTTTTGTTTTTTGAGTTTAGATCTGGTTTTTTCATTTATTTCTTTTTGGGTTTTTTCCAGATTTATTTTTTTTGGTTTTTTTTATTTCGGCTTTTAATTATTTTAGATCTAGTATTGTTGGTGTTTATTTTGATTTTTTATTTTTGTAATTACATATTAATGTTGTGGGTCTTTTTTTCGTTTTATTATATTGCCTTATTAATATATGTCTTCTTATATATATTTTTCAAGTTTCGTATTTAAAATTTTGTCTTGGTATTGTGTGATTTAGGATCGATTAAAATTACACTTTTTTTCTGTTAAAATTACACTTTTTTTCGTTAAAATTACACTTTTTCCTGTTAAAATTACACTTTTTCCTGTTAAAATTACACTTTTTTCTGATAAAATTACACTTTTTTCTGTTAAAATTACACTTTTTCCTATTAAAGTTACAATTACACTTTTTTTGGTTAAAAATATACTTTTTCCTGTTAAAATTACACTTTTTTGTATTACAATTACACTTATTTCTGTAACAATTACACTTTTTTTTTTGTTATAATTACACTTTTTTCTGTTAAAATTACACTTTTTCCTGTTAAAATTACACTTTTGTTGTTGTTAAAATTACACTTTGTTCTGTTAAAATTACACTTTTTTTTGTTAAAATTACACTTTTTCCTGTTAAAATTACACTTATCTTATTAGTGACTAAAGTTACACTCTTGGACTAAAGTTAGACAAACTAATTTGGATTATTTGGACAATTTGGACTAACTAATTTGGACAATTTGGACAATTTGGACAATATGGACTAAGTAGTTTGGACTATTTGGACTAACTAATGGAGTTATTTACGACTAAATTGAATACAATATTTACAACTAAATTTGGACTAAAATTATACAATTTTGGACTGAAAATACAAAATTTGGACTAAAAATACACTTTTTACACTAAATTTGGACTAAAAATACAATTTTGTACTGAAAATACACTATTTACGAATAATTTTGAACTAATAATACACTATTTACGACTAAATTTAGAGTAAAATTACACAATTTGAACTAAAGTTACACAATTCATTTATTTTGAGTCGTTGAGATTGTGTAATTTCAATCATTGTCTACTAAAGTGTAACTTAGTAAATTGATAGTGTGTGTATCTTTTATCATTTTATGAGTGTAAGTTTAGTCCACAAAAGTATAATTTTAGTCCAAAAAAGTATAATTTTAGTCTACAAATGTGTAACTTTAATCCACAAATGTATAACTTTAGTCTACAAAAGTGTAATTTTAGTCCACGGAAGTGTAATTTTAGTCCATAAAAGTGTAATTTTAATCCAAATTGTATAACTATATTCCAAATTTGTGTATCTTTAGTCCAAATTGTGTAAATTACAAATAACTTCATTAGTTAGTCCACATTGTGTAATTTTAGTCCAAATTTGTGTAACTTCAGTCCAAATTGTTCTAGCTTTAGTCCAAAAGCGTACTTTAGTCATTGAGAGGGTAACCTTTGTGGAGATAAGTGTAACTTTAATAATAGAGATAAATGTAAATTTAATGAAGATAAGTGTAATTTTAACAGAAAAAAGTGTAATTTTAATGGGAAAAAGTATAATTTTAACCGGAAAAAGAGTGTAATTTTAACGGAAAAAGTGTAATTTTAACGTTAAAAAGTGTAATTTTAACAGAAAAAATTGTAATTTTAACGGAAAAAAGTGTAATTTTAACGTTAAAAAAATGTAATTTTAACAGGAAAAAAACTGTGATTTTAACCGAAAAAAGTGTAATTTTAACGGAAAAAAGTGTAATTTTAACGGACAAAAGTGTAATTTTAACCGAAAAAGTGTAATTTTAACCGAACAAGTAAGTTTAATAGATCCTAAATCACACAATACCAAGACAAAATTTTAAATACGAAATTTGGCAAATATATATAACAAGACGGATATTAAAAAAGTGATATCAATAAGAAAAAAGTAAAAAATGAGATTTCATAACTAATAGATTTAGTACTAAAATCACACTATAATTTGTAAGAATGTCAATAACCGGAAAAAAAAAGACCAAAACATCAAAATTGAAAAAAAAAAACAAAACGGAAATGAAAAAAAAGGGTCAATGAAAATTGATCTATTTTAGTAGATCTAAGATTAAAATAAAAAAAAACTCACAAATTTAAAACGTCATATTATATAGCAAGACGACATAAGGAGAAAAAAAACAAAATAAAATAAAAAGAACACCCAAACATCAAGTAAAAAAAAAATGACGTCGGGGCTGCGGCGGCGGCGGCGGTGGCGGTTGGCGACTGTGGTGGTTTCCGGTGGGTGGTGGTAGGTGGATGGTGAATGAGGAAAAGATGAGTAAATGATTTATTTGGATTTTTTGGGTTTTTTATTTGTTTGGTTTTTTGGGTTTTTTTTTTCTTGGTTTTTTTTGGAGAGAATATGGAGAAGTGAGATATAGAGAGAGAATGAGGAGATGTGATAATGAGTTGATGAATGAAAGATGAGGAGGATTAATGTAGTTAATGAGAAAATTAGAGGAAGGTGGCAAAATTAGAGCATTAACCTTAATTTTTTTGTTCTCATCTTAACCCTTCATTTCCAAGATCCAATGGCCCATAATGGGACTTATGGAGTCAAATGTAAGAGGAGGACTCACTTGATCTTATTACTATATATATATATATATATATATATATATATATATATATATATATATATATATATATATATATATATATATATATATATATGAACTTGGCATACTAAACCATAAGAAAAGTGGTCAAAACAAATACACAGTCCGTCATCCCATGATTATTCACGACATCGATTAACTGCTTATGCGGTATTATAAAACATGCAACAAAATTATAATTATCATACGACATGTTACTTGAGGTAAACTAGTATATGATCTCAACAAGGGTGAGAGCACCAAACCACGTTTATATCATAAAAACCGCACTTGAAACACAACCAAGGGATCATCAACACTAATAAAAGAACATATGATCAAAAGGTACACAAGCTTGAAGACCCACAACGAAATTAGAACAGAAAGACCTATATGCAGTGGCACTCGATCGAGCTTATAAGTTACTCGATCAGTTGACGTCACTCGATCGAGTTTGTCAGCTAATCGATCAAGTAAGTCGAGTCCAGAGAGCATTTTTAAATCCCTCCTGCAGTTACTCGATCGAGTGAGGGGCACTAGATCGAGTAGCCACAAGTCACATTCCTCCAATTGCTACTTCGTGATACCAAGGAAACATGTATATAAGTCGTAATTTTAATTCCGACACCAATAACCTGCATGTCAAGTCCTAAAAGTATCCAAAATATGGCCTTATGGCCAAATACAAACCGAAATATAACAAAAGTACCAACAAGCCAAATACTACTACGACAAATCCATGAAAACGAGTATATATGAAACCAAAGAAACAACATCACTCCATGGCAGGCTCCTCCATCTCCTCATCTCCACCTCCTCCTCCGGACGTGCCAGCTCCTCCTGTCCCTCCGCCTGCGGTGGCTCCAACCCCGGAATCTGCTCCCACGCGCCAAGGTGCCAAACAACCGTAAGGGTAACTCGGAGGCTCTCCCCAAGTAGTCCGATCCACCCCAAAAGAGTGGAAGACCCTATTGTCATCACTAGCACCTCTCCACCACACCGGTTGAGCTGAGGTGGTCCCGATGCCCTACATATAAGCCATCTGGTGTAGGTTCTGAAGCGTCAAGGTGGTAGATACCCTCTCCGTAAGCTCACTCACCCTCATCTCAGGACAGAAGAACAAAGGATAGCTGGGAAGCTGATGCTGCGGAGGTACGGGCTGCTTTGACTGGGTCTCAGCAGCTCTCTCCCTCACCCGTCTCTGTCCTCTCCCCACTCTAGGCTGCTTATCCTCGGGTATAGCCTGCTTCTTCTTAGTCGGCTCTTGCATAACCTCCAAAATATCGGCATCAATAAGGTAATACTGCCGAGTAGGAACCTCCTCATCATCATCATAATCTGATGCCACTACCGCCGCCGTCAAGGGCTCAGTCGCAGGAAGGTGCTCGGGGTCGGTATCCTCATCCAGCTCATCCCCCATACTCTCCAAGCCAAACCACCACCCTCCAAACTTCTCAACCATTTCTTGTCGAAGAATTAGTCTCGGTCCAAGGTAGGCACAGACGGGGCCATGGGTGTAAGAGCCGAGGAGGCCTCAAAGGTGGTCAACCTCTCCGCCAACCGTGTGGCAATGGCACCACAGCTCAAGTAACGGGTCCCAGAAGTTGTAACACCCCTAATTTCCATAATATAATTCTATAATTTTATTTTCCCATATTTCATATTTTATTTTCTGGGAAAATATCCGTCTCTTGTCTTTTTAACCCATTGGGTTCGAAAACGGTGAAGACCTGCTCTTTCCTTGGGTCTCACGTGATTCTTGGTGTGGATGGGTAAGTTTTGGGCCTAAGTTGAAATAAACTCATGAGCTTCTCTATAAATAAGAAGGGAATCCAAACCCTTGCAATTCTTTTCTCTTATTTCTCACAAAACCCTAAACCTAATTCTCTCCTCTCTTCTCTCCCTTTGCCGTGTGCCTCCACCCTCCCTAGGGTTTCATGTCGTGCCTCCTTCCTCCTTCCTTCATCATCTTTCGTGCTTAGATCGATCCTAATTCTTGGATCTATCTATCTTCTTCGTAAGTTTTATGTTTTTCGCGTAGTTTTTATAGTTTTTATAGTTTATGTATGTTGGAGTATGTGTCCTCGACAATAATGCGATCACATGTTTAAATCTCATGATAAGAATACATGAGGGAAATTTATACTTTATTGTCAACTGATCCACATTAATCGGTAATGGTTGGCTGACTAGAGTTTGACATTACTGTCGTATGACGGTGGTGATCAGTTGATCCCTTACGGTCATACCTATATGGTAACACTCTTAATTGATAAATTAATTAATTGTATTATCATACAAGTTAATTAATCCTTTAAAATTAGATGATGTTTTTATTGTTTATGAAACAATTATAATTAGAATGAATAATGTATTATAATTATAAGATGTTGTGAATTATAATTAAATGGTCCATTTTAAGTATATTAAATCATATATTGTTATTTATGTCATTGCATGTGATTTATTTTATGTAATGATTTTTAATATGTTAAAAATGCATTACATGAACATATGTCTAATAACATGTAATATATGTCAAAACTACAATTGACAAAATAACAAAGTTAAAATGGAACTCCATTTTACAAATGGAGAACCGGTTTTCTCCATGTAGTGGGGGACAATGTTGCTTTTATCTTAATTGTTTAAGACAACCTAATTATGATTAGGTTTAGGCATGCAAACCTACATTTCCTTGTGAAGAACAATTTGTAGAAACAAAGAGCATGCATTGGCCTTGTGTGACCCAAGGGTGCCGGCACCCCTATCTCCCCTACACAAAATGAGAATTGTTTTCTCATTCATGATTCATTCTAATGCCATAATTTTATTTTAGTTCTCCAAAAAAATTATTTTGAGAGAGAAAGAAAATATTAACATCGTTCTAAAATACTAATATTAAGATCTAATTACTAGTAGTAGTAATAATTCATATTAGTTAAATTTAAAGGAACATCTACTAATTTCTAGTAATAAAATTAGTAAATGTATTAAGAGGGATTACCTTGGTACAATCCTTAAGGAGTAGATCTTGCAATTGGATCTAAGGTTTTTGGGGCACTCGGTTTTTCTTAAAGAAGACTAATTTGGTAGGAGACCAATTAGTATAAACCTATTCGGCCACCATTATAAGAATGACTAATTCTTCTCTTTTATTTAATTTGTTTTGCATGCATAAGATCTTATATTAGTTTTATGACTAAACTAAATCTCTTAGTTATTAGAGATGTCTAATAAGAGGTTAATGTATCTAACAATTGGTATCAGAACAAGAGTTGTTGCATGCAAAATCGGTTCTGTTTTTCCGAGTTAAAAAGTTAACATATAAAACTTGTATTTTGTGATTTATGATGATAAAGGCCACACAGTTTTTGCATGTTAAACATTCTGGTCCTAAATTTATTTTAGGTCATTTTGATGATTCATGGTATTTTATTGCTCTTTAATATGATTTTAGCATTTTTTTTATTACATTTTATTGAATAAAATGTCACTTAAATCACTAAAATTAGTTAGACTTCGTCTCTTCCCATGAAATTTTAGTATGTTGTCACATGCAATATTTACACACTGTATGCAAATTTTGAAATGAAATGGTTTTATTTTGCATGATTTAGGATTTTTAGATATAAAAATCACATAAATAGTGACTATTTTAGCCAAAAATAGCTAAAATGAATTTTATGGCATGAAATTTTTTCCCAATGCTGTATATATGATATGAACATCATATCTAAAGTTGCATGTTGAAATTCGTATGATTTTAATGGTTATTAATTTTTATGTGATATAAATTGATAAATAGCAACTTTAATAGTCATAATTGTAAATTCGATTTTTGAGCTTACAATTTATCATTTACAGGTTCTAGAAACTTATTTAGAATATTCAAAATTTTAATTTTGATTTATTGCATGATTTTATGTTTAATTTTGAATTAAAGGGTTAAAATTATGTTTTATACGATTTAATTGTGAAATAAATTAAGATAATCTAAGGACAATTTTTTTTTAAGTTTTGGAATGTTGGGAATTTTCCAGAATATACAAAATTATGAATTTGAAATTTTTGAATTTTTATAACTTAGTTGGGAATTATTTCTTTATTATTATGAATAATAGATGTTTAAAGAGCAATAATGAAATATCAAGTTAAATTATTGTCAAATGTTTAGTGAAGACTAAATTTTGAATCCTAATATGGTTGGGATAATTAAATTGGACATAGATGTGATTTATGTAATATTTTGTGATTTTAATAGGTTACTTGTCACAATAATCCATAAAACCGGACCATATATACGATATTAGCTTAAATAGGGCGATTTGGCACATAACATGGCATGTTTTATACATATATTAATGGTCGGTCCACTTTTTGAGCTTAGATTTCGGTTACTTGTCGTTAGGAGCACCTAGACCAAAACAATATTTATAACTTCACAAACAACTCTACTACTAGTAAAGAGGCAAGTAAAGGTCGAATCCCAAGGGACGGGTATTGATGTAGGATTTTCGATTGCAAGTAGTGGTGTCTAGGGGTGTCACAATTTGGGTTGAGATAAGAAGATCACTAAACTAAATAACAATAAAAGTAAACAAGCAAGATGACTAAAATGAGATATAAACAATTGATTAAAAGCACTAGGGTGTCATGAGTTCATAGGGGATTCATGGGAATTGATCATACAAACATATTCTCAAATTATAAGCAAGCAATTATTGTTGTGATAGGATCGAGTTGGTTTATATCTTACAATCCTAGGAAGGTTTGGGTCCTGGAGCCGAATCGATTAGATTGTACAACACCTACAAGTCGACTTAATCCTCCCTACTCAACTATATGCATGGTCTAATGAGACTCGAGTTGGTTTATGTCTTACAAGTCTCATTGAAAAGGTAAGTGATGGGTAAAAAATGCAAGGATTCATAGGCTCGCATTTCATCAAACATAACATGTGCATAAGTTGAGATCACAACAAGCAAGCAAATAAATTATGTGAACATATTAAATTAAGCATGAATCATCCCCCATGTTGGTTTCCCTAATTACCCATTAACCCTAGTTAAGGAAACTACTCACTCATTATCAAGTTTAACATGTTAACAAGGTTGTCAATCATATTAACAAAGCAAAACATGATGAATAAATGAAGATGATTAATAATAATTAAAAAGGGATTAAGAGAATTATACCTAATGATGATTCCAAAATAATAATGCAAAGAATAATAGAAGTACTTGATGATTGATGGAAGGTTGTCAATATCCCAATAAACCCAAATAATCTTCAATTACCCAAAATAAAAGATGAACAATAGAGAAATTAAGGGAATGAGATTTGTATTAATATTTGATTAGAAGTTGATTACAAGATTAAAGAGAGATTAGAATAATATAAACTACACTAAAGATTGATAAGAAGAACATGATAATCTAATTAGACTAATGGGGTATTTATAGTGCGGATTAGGTGCACAAATTAGGGTTACTAAGGGCTTAAATGACGATTAAATCCTTGAGGAATCGCTCCTCTCAAAAAAAGATGCGGGTCTCCTTTTAGCTAGTCTTCCAAAAATATGCGCATCTTCAATGGAAGGAAGAAGAGGACGTGTTTCTCTGGAGTACAATCCGAGCGTCCAAGGGTCGGGACGGGCGGATTGGGGAGCTTCTGGACGGGCGTCCCGGTGGTTTGGATGAGCATCCTGGGGAACTGCTGGACGGGCGTCCCTATGGGTGGGACGAGCGGATCCTGGCTCAGCTTCCTTTTCTTCTTTCTTCTTTTCTTCTTCCAACAATCCTCCGGGATTTTGTCGGGGATGCAAGGATCTTCTTCATCATTGCCCATCTACTACATTATGTACAAAGGCCTTCTAGTCTTGTCTTCTCTTTGATGCTTGGTCATTAGATTCAATCAATTTAGCTCTATTTTGCCATGAAAATGCAAGGTTTGCACTCCTCTCCTACCAAGGAAACAAAACCTCAAAGAATATGCAAAACAAAGGACTAAAGATAGTAAATGACCCAAATATGCACTAAAAAGCATAGGAACGAGGCTAATTCGGGGAATAAATATGCTCAAATATTGATCGCATCAAATATCCCTAAACCGAACCTTTGCTCGTCCCGAGTAAAGAGGTGACAAAACTAGGACCCTTATTTAAACTATCCTACTAATATAGCCGATATGAGACAATTAATGGGTCTCACTCCGCCCCTTCAACTCACAACAAGACAACCATGAGGTAGGATGCCTTCTTGCAAGGCAAGGTGGGTCTTGCCAAAATGGGTCGATCTACACCAAAAATAAATACCTAAGTTACTGCTAACAGAAGTCAGCGGCAAGTAGGGTCGATCTCCACAGGGAGGCTAAGTTGCTATCTATCTGTTTAATTCGGTCCTGTCGGTGTGTCAGAAATGGGGGTTTTGAATTGTGTTAACTAAACTAGAGATTAAAGCGAGAGAAATGAATAAGAGAAATTAACAATAAGAGGAAGGAAGTATGCTAGAGTCGGTCACCGTGGCAGCTATCGATCTTATACTATCGGGAATACTAAGACGATTAGACTATTGATAAGAAGAGCTATGGTCGTCACCTTTCGGTCCTTAAACCGCCCTAGAGCGTAAAATGACTTAACTTTCGCCCCTCACCGCAATACCCTATTGTAATTAAGCAAGCCTTCCTTCCAATCTTTCGATCTAGGTCGGGGGTAACTAAATTTATGGTCTCCTGCATGCATTCATTCGACCGGATAACAATTAAATTGCCTAATACAATTCCTATCGCAAGGCTAATCTATTTAATACAATTAAAGCATGCTACCACGGCTTCCCTAATCCTAACATACTAGGGGATTTAGCTATGCATAATTAAAGGAGAAACGAGAAATAAAGAAGACGAAATAAACATAAATAAACAGTAAGAAAAGAAGAGAAAGAGTTAATACTGAATTATTGATCCGGAAATGAGAGAATAAAAGTAACAGTAGCAAAGATAGGGAGAAGAGTAACGTCTGGTGATCCTTCGATGATTACAAATGACAACCTTTACTCCTATTTATAAGAAATTAGGAGTAAAGTTAAACCTAATGACGGAATATAACTAAAAAGCCCAGCCCGTCAACAATATCCACTCGATCGAGTAACTAAATCACTCGATCGAGCAAAAGCATAAAAGGAACTGGTCGATCGAAAGGAAAAATAGTCGATCGAATACTTATTCATCCTAAAACCACTCGATCGAGAAGAAGTGTCTCTCGATCGAGCAAATGGGCTCTCGATCGGATAGAAATAGTTCTCGATCGAACACTTCTCAGCGCGTAATTCCTGCTTCGCGCACTGAACTTCATACGGCTGCCATTTCTTCGTTACTTGGGCAAATAGGGCGTGGTTGGTGGCGTTGGAAAGCTAAGAGGATAAGCTTCCACCTCCAACTGGAATCACCTTAATAACTTTTGTATAACTCGAGATATGGCTCTTACAAGCAGGAACTAGCAAATTGAAGCACTCTCTTGGCTCGCCTAACTTCCTTACTCCAATGCGCATCTCAAAATAGCACTTTCCAAGCTCCGACTCAACTCATCTCCTAAATGCATGCGTAGGGACATGTTTTAGGCTTGAATCTACTACTTTATGGTCCATTCCTGCAATTAAGACAAAATACACCAAAGTAGCATATTCGGGGCATTTCGTAGCAATAAACTACGATGAAAGCGTAGAGATACGTGCATAAATTAGGCTAAAAAGACTATATAAAATGCACGTATCAAATCTCCCCAAAACAAACCTTTACTCGTCCCCGAGTAAACTAAATGCAACTAAAGGAACGAAAAAAGATAACTCAGAGCTAGCTACAAATGCCCACTTAAGCCAATTTAATGCAAACGAACTAAAACTTATAGCAGACAGTCAAATGCAAACGAGTTATAGGATGTTTATAAAAGTAGCTGAACCGTCGACCTTGCAAGACATTTAATAATGGACTCTCACGGGTCACTCTTCTCTCATGAAGCAAAGGGTGAACATATATATGTAAGAGAGAAAGAAAAATAGTCGCTCACCTAAACTACGACCCACATAAACATGCATGCAACTAATATGATAGACAATTGCTCACCGTACATACATTCCAACCAACAAGGTCACATCACAGTAGAGGGCTTACAAAAATATGGTAAAGTGAGGCAATGGGTAAGAAAAGGCAAAACAATTATGGGAATGTGGAGGTATAGGTGATCAAGCTAGTACCTAAACAAAACCATATGAAAACGTCCGATTCCAACTCAATTATGAATAAACACAATGCCCTTCACTTGGCATAAAACTCACCAAACCAAACCAAACATACTCCTCAAATTATGTAAGATAGAACATAGGAGTAGAAACCGTCAACTAACAACTTCTCTTTTTCAAATTTTTTTCTATTTCTATTTTTTTTCGGTTTCTTTTTCTTCTTCTTTTTTCATTTTTTCATTTTCTTTTTTTTCTTTTTTCATCACGTTTTTTTTTCTCTTTTCATCATCCTCCCTTTCTTCATAGATTACCAACTCCGATTCAATAGAATATGCGCCAATATTTGATACAATGAAATATATACCGCTTAACAACAATCTAAACTAGCTTGACAAGGCAGGCTAAATTTGGATGTAGCTAAAGGGTCAACTGGCAAATTTGGCTAATGTGGAGTTTAAATGGGTAAAAATGAAAGAAAGGGAAATGTAAGCACCTCCCTGCATGTGACACCAACCACTAACCCGAATGTATGACGGCAAAAAGCAATTGAATTTCATATATGTGCAAATTGATGAACATGTTATGCAAGGAGTAACTACTCACAATCCTACATGAAACTGGTCATAAATGACACCAGTTTATACAGCTCTAAATCTTAGAATTTGTAAGTAGGTTGCCAAAATTTCAGGTCAAGTCTATTCGTTCAGCTAAATTCAACATAAACTCGTAGATTATGCAAAAGACAAAGCTAAAAGATAACAGTTTAATGCAAGGCTTAAGCAAAAAGACAGTATAGTGCAATTTCATCACGGAAATCGACCGTTCCGACTCAACCTATATGCTAAAATAAACGTGAATATTTTTGAATTTTTGAAAATTTTTCATTTTTTTTTGAGATTTTTGATTTTTATGAAAATAAACAACAATGCATACTGAAATTGAACGTGATAACAGAAATGCAATAAAAACAAGATGTAGACACAGATATGGATGCATAACCTCCCCAAACCAAACTGTACAATGCCCCCATTGTACCAAAACATGGAAAGGAAATGCAAACTGAAGGAGAAAGAGAGTAAATGCGGAAAGACTCACAAAATAGCGCGAATAAGGGGGCCTCCCCAAACCGACCATGAAATGGGAGGTTGCTAAAGGCCCGTAAAACCGTCTCAGGAAGCTAATCCAAGTCAAAAACACTCGATATCCGTCCAACATTGGTCGATCGAGTGAGTGGGCATCCAAGAACAGCTCGATCGAAAAGAAACTAGGTCGATCGAGTGGTTTCTTACTTTGCAGGTACTCGATCGAGTAGATATTTGCTCGATCGAGAGGATTTGGCAGCACAAGTGCTCGATCGAATACAAAAAGTACTCGATCGAGTGATCCGCAGCGTATTCCTGCATAATGCAATGAAAAACGGCCCGCAACTGACAAAAACAAGCATACTGAGATAGTCTATGGTATAAAACCATTTATTACAACTTAAATGAAATAAAATGCAGAATAAAATTGCCGGGTTGCCTCCCGGTTAGCGCTAGCTTCAGTCAGGTCCCAGCTCGACCTTCTTTTTCTTCGAGCCACTCAAACTAATCACAATCAAAACAGCTCAAAGCGCGCGAAGAACTTTGTCAAATAGCTGCGCATGTGCTACACAGAAGCATAAGTAGCACAAAAGTGGAATACAGAAATAGGAAATAAAAATATAAAACCGTTTAAGTCTAACAAATTTCCTATGTGAGCTCCTAAATTTATCCCGCGGGAGCAACTGTCAATATATAAGGGTCCCGATTCAGATTAGCAATTTTGAAATGATAAGGACGGTGGAAAATCGTTAAATTACACGTCCACATGTGAGAGGGTATAGCATTAAAAGACGGAGCACAAATAAAACGAGGCAATATACTGTTAAAACAAACAATAATGAAATTATCGCTTACTACCTCGGGTTGGTCGCTCTCAACGACGGAATCACTGACAAAGGAATGCATTACCTCATCCATGCTAGGAGCAATTACCGTCTCACCGCTTTATCAACCTCCTCAGTGGAATCCATCCCATAGATCGCAGCTTCAAGTGTATCCGACTCGGCTGTGAATAGGGGAGGTTCACCGTAACCTTCATCATCGTCAAACTCGTCATCCAATATGAACCCAAGTGACGAATTAAAGCTCCCAATGGCCATTTCAGTCGATCGAGCAGAATAATCACTCGATCGACCACTTTCCTCCTGCACTTCACTCGATCGAGAAGGGATATTACTCGATCGAGGACTGTCTTTGGGAAATTCACTCGATCGACCATTATAAGGCACTCGATCGAGTGATTCTTCCCGTACAGTGCTGACATCCCCGCATACACTCTGGAAATACGCTAGAAAGTCGTCATCCGAAATATAGAAATCATTTTCAGCAATGGGTAACGCGGGTTCTTCATGGGAAGAACTGCTCTTGATCAAGTACACCTCTTTCGGTTGCCGATCATCCAACCCAGCTGTTAGCCGAGCAATTTTTGCATCGCAACTCAGTGACTTGAGTACCCATATATCTATCATATTCTAGAATTAAGGATTTCAGCTCCGCGATCTCTTTTTTCAGCGTATCATGAGAATCTCGTTGCGGTTGCTATTGATGGGGTGGATGTGGCGGCACAACTACAGCTGCATTGTGCTCTGCAGCACCACATCCCCAAGATTTCTTCCTTTCCCAACTAGCAGGTTTTTCAGCTTGGGCTTCAAACTGAACAATTAGTCGGGAGACAGATGTCATCTTGGCAAGAGGGATCGAAGGTACTCAAGCCTTCCCTTCGATAATCTCCCTCGCAGCTTTGTCTAATAAACCCGTAAGCCTATCAAAACAAAGACTAAAGAAAAAGATAAGAACAGACCTCAAGGTACTTAGTCTTCCCTTGAGGCGAAAGGACAAACAAAATGAAACAGATAAAAAAGCGTCGCCTCCCAAGAACGGCGCCAAAATTTGATGCGGTCGTTTCTACACCAAAAATAAATCCCTAAGTTACTGCTAACAGAAGTCAGCGGCAAGTAGGGTCGATCTCCACAGGGAGGCTAAGTTGCTATCTATCTGTTTAATTCGGTCTGTCAGGGTGTCACAGAAATGGGGATTTTGAATTGTGTTAACTAAACTAGAGATTAAAGCGAGAGAAATGAATAAGAGAAATTAACAATAAGAGGAAGGAAGTATGCTAGGAGTCGGTCTACCGTGGCAGCCTATCGATCTTATACTATCAGGAATACTAAGACGATTAGACTATTGATAAGAAGAGCTATGGTCGTCACCTTTCGGTCCTTAAACCGCCCTAGAGCGTAAACAGCTTAACTTTCGCCCTCACTGCAATACCCTATTGTAATTAAGCAAGCCTTCCCTTCCAATCTTTCGATCTAGGTCGGGGTTAACTAAATTTATGGTCTCCTGCATGCATTCATTCGACCGGATAACAATTAAATTGCCTAATACAATTCCTATCGCAAGGCTAATCTATTTAATACAATTAAAGCATGCTACCACGGCTTCCCTAATCCTAACATACTAGGGGATTTAGCTATGCATAATTAAAGGAGAAACGAGAAATAAAGAAGACGAAATAAACATAAATAAACAGTAAGAAAAGAAGAGAAAGAGTTAATACTGAATTATTGATCCGGAAATGAGAGAATAAAAGTAACAGTAGCAAAGATAGGGAGAAGAGTAACGTCTGGTGATCCTTTGATGATTACAAATGACAACCGTTACTCCTATTTATAAGAAATTAGGAGTAAAGTTAAACCTAATGACGGAATATAACTAAAAAGCCCAGCCCGTCAACAATATCCACTCGATCGAGTAACTAAATCACTCGATCGAGCAAAAGCATAAAAGGAACTGGTCGATCGAAAGGAAAAATAGTTGATCGAATACTTATTCATCCTAAAACCACTCGATCGAGAAGAAGTGTCTCTCGATCGAGCAAATGGGCTCTCGATCGGATAGAAATAGTTCTCGATCGAACACTTCTCAGCGCGTAATTCCTGCTTCGCGCACTGAACTTCATACGGCTGCCATTTCTTCGTTACTTGGGCAAATAGGGCTTGGTTGGTGGCGTTGGAAAGCTAAGAGGATAAGCTTCCACCTCCAACTGGAATCACCTTAATAACTGTTTTAGAACTCGAGATATGGCTCTTACAAGCAGGAACTAGCAAATTGAAGCACTCTCTTGGCTCGCCTAACTTCCTTACTCCAATGCGCATCTCAAAATAGCACTTTCCAAGCTCCGACTCAACTCATCTCCTAAATGCATGCGTAGGGACATGTTTTAGGCTTGAATCTACTACTTTATAGTCCATTCCTGCAATTAAGACAAAATACACCAAAGTAGCATATTCGGGGCATTTCGTAGCAATAAACTACGATGAAAGCGTAGAGATACGTGCATAAATTAGGCTAAAAAGACTATATAAAATGCACGTATCACATGTAATGGATGCATCTACAAAAAGAATAGCCACTTTCCTCATCTAAGTGGCGGAAATTATCTAAAGGGGAAGCAATTCAAGGATACACACTCTTTTATAGATATGGTTTCTTCAACTACTAAGCCTAGAAGGATACCAATAAATCACCTCCAAGTTGTTTCAAGATAGGGTACCTTTGTCCTCAATCGTTAAATGCTTTTGTCAAGAATAGACTCCCTATGTTGTTAGAAACACTGGAGGATCGCGGAATTCCCTTTCTTGCCTAGACAAGAAGAAGGGTCGTCCCCTCTCTACAATGCACAAAAATGGATACGATGGATAAGGGATCATTAGTATTTGAGTTTCATTTGGGAGTTTGCTTTTGTTGTTGTTTTTCCCCCCAATTTCTTGTGGCATTAACTTTTGGGAACATTTTCTTTTTGCCATTTCTTTTGATTTTTGGCATTTCAATACTTGGCAACTTTTCAACTTTTCTTTTGAACATTTTCAAAGTCACCCCAATTAGTAACGAGGGTGCCTTATATTTGAAGCATTAGGAGTTTTCATTCATTTTTTTTGTTGTTACTCCTCTTTTCTTTTGATGCATTTTGCAAACTTTTTGACTTTTCATTTCATTTCTTGAACTCAAATTTTGAATAATTTTTGTGCCAATTCCCTTTGATGACAAAATGTATGGTAGAACATGGATGAATGATGGTTGCATGGTTTCAAGGGTCACCTTGGAATAAACGGTAGCCAAGGAGTTATCACACTATAAGGTACTCTTGACTAGGCCTTAATCCATGGGTCAAAAGATACTAGCATGACACATCCTAGGGTGTTTTACAAGTATTCTAACAAGCAAAGTTTTAAGAAGAAAAAGCATCTACTAGGGTCTATATACACTTGTCAAGCTTCCCAAATTGATGGTTTCACAAAATTTTTCTAACATGCAATTATATGCCATGATGAAACTAACATTTATACATCCTAATGCATATGCTTCTACCAACTAATATGCCAAATAATCTAAATACAAGTCCTAAATTCACATTGTTTATAAAGCATCAATCAAAATAAAGCCACATAGTCATTAACATAAAGACGAAAAAGGAGATTGGAAAGATCATACCATGTGGTTTTCAATATCCTCATGTCTCGGATGTGGCGTAGTCAATCAATGTGAACATGGATGAACAAACACAATATATACAAAAATATACTACAAAGGAAATGAACTTGTTTTTGAATTTTTCAATTTTTCAATTTTTTTGGATTTTTCGAAATTTTTGTTTTTTTTTGGATTTTGAATAAAAGTCAAGTTAGAATTTCCCATCCCCACACTAGTATGGGCATTGTCCTCAATGGTCAATATGATAGGAAATTATGCAATGAATATGCATGATTTCTAAACTAAATGCAAACTATACTAAGCTACACTACATGATGCATGTGTTTTTGTTATGGCGGAGAGCATAATTTAAATTAGCTCCCAATGCATATGCATGGACTTCCCCAAACCAAAATTGACATTATTTCTAATGTCATGAATTTCGGGGGAGTTTATGTACATGGAATGCAATGCATGAAACTAAAGATTGTCATTTTGGATTTTACAAGTTGGGAACAAAGATAAAGAACACCTTAATGAAGCCAAGGTGTTAGTCCTCCAATGCTGCTAGGACTCCACAAAATGATCAAAATAAATATGGTACAACAAATTATGAAAACATCGAATTCTTTTCATGAAAGTTAAAAAGAGAAGGGATAAAGGAAACTTCACTTAAGCCTTGATGGGTGCCTCTTTCCCGCTCCATCAAGTTATGAAGAGATCAATAGAGATCGCCATCATCCCCCTATAAGTCACTATCCCAAGCTTCTTTGGATGCATCACTTGCATTGAAGTCCATGAACTCATCTCCCTCACTATTGAGCTCCACCGTATCTCCACCATAAGATTTATCACTCCCTTCGCCTTCTTGCCCATTTGCTCCTTCATTGGCCCTTGTCGAGTTTAGGAAGAGAATGTGCATTTGGGCCTAAGAGGGAAACATTCCCTCCTCGCTAACCTTCCGTTGTTGAACCAAATGGTGGAATTGTGGGTATAGAGCATAGTAGCTATCCAAGGCGGCTTTATATTGACGGAGATGCATGTCTTGGAGGATTCCCGTCATAAAATCGTCTCGGGGAAGGTTGAAGGGGTTAGGGTGATTGTATGGTTGGTATTGAAAAGGGTAGGGAGGTATCTTGATCTTTTCATTTTGTTGTTGTGGCTCGTTTTGTTGTTGTTTTGTTTGTGGTGGTGCTTGATTTGCTTGGTTCGGGTTTATGAGGATGAGGTATGACGGGATTGGGGATAGAGGGCCCCTCCTTGGTGAAATTCTCGGTAAACCGTTCATTGGCAAGTAGATAGGATTGCTCCCTTTTGTTATCCATTTGATTTTCTTTTCAAAACCCTCGTGGGTTATCCAATGATGTTCCACAAGGATTAGCTCCTCATTTATCCTTGTATTTCCCGGAAGGGGAGTGTACTCATTGTTCTCATTAAACCTTGGATTAAAGTGTTTTGCGAGTCTTGTAATGAGTCCTTCATTGACCATATACTTCATCCCATTGTCGTCCTCATTTAGAAACTTAGCCCATTTCTTAAGGAGTACAAGTGGTGCATTAAAATGATATCCACTTCTTCCTTGGATCTCATGATATGATTCCATGAATACGAGATCAAGCTCATTCACAATTGCCGGGTCTCGACGTGCAAGAATAGTTCAGGATAAGAACCGGTAAGTGAGCCTTAGAATAGGGTTTTGGATGTGAAATGCCAAACATTCCTTGATATACAAAAAGTCTCGACCGGTCATGGCTCTCCACAATGGTGCCACACTATACTTCTTAGGTCTTGATGTTCGGGTAGGCGAAACATCCAAACTGAGTACATTTGCAAACTCAACAAGAGTCATCATCCTTGTTACATTCTCCAATTTAAACTCTATGCAAATCATATTGTTCAAAGTTGTGATCTTTAAGAAACTTAAGAACTCAAGAACAAGAGGTCGGTAGGTTTGCTCATGTAAGTGAAACCAGGTAGAAAGACCAAACAACTCAAAAAGGGCTTCCGTTTGATGGTATATTCCAAGCTTTCTTAATGTTTCATGGCATAGAAATTTGGTAGGAAGAATATTCTTACCAAGTAGTCGGTGAAAGATAAGCCTTTGAACATCGTTCACAAACTCAATGTTGGAAAAATCGTCAAGCTTGGCGAGATCCACAATCTCCTCATGTTCCCTCCTTAGAGTGTTGATGTGAGAAGTAGATGAGCTTCCTCTCACTCTTGGTCTTCTTCTTTCCCTAAATGAAGATCCTCTTGGTCCCATTCTTTGATTGTAGATTTGGAATTTGATTTGTTGAAATATGGAGATGCTCTTTGTGAAGTAGATCTTGCTTTTTAATCTTTTTAAAACCCTAGAATTTGGGGGTTTTTGTTTTTGTGGAGAGAATGAGTGCTTGAGATATGTTTTGGAGTCATAAGGGAGGGGGTTTTTATATTGTAAGTGGAAAGAAGGATGAGGTGTTACAAATTGTGTGGTGGGGGAGAAATTTGATTGCGAAAATTGGGAATAAAAGGCGCAGGGGGACGAGCGAATTCGTCATCGGGACGCTCGGATTTCTGGGTGCTGGGACGAGCGTCTTCCTCTCGGGACGCTCGGATTCTCTTACAGAGAAAAATTCCAGATTTTGCAGCAGCCAGGACCAGCGTCCTCAGGTCGGGATGAGCGTCTTGCAATAATAGGACGAGCGGCTTCTCTGGGAGACGCTCGGATTTTGTTACAGCGAGAAATCCCAGAAATTTTTACCAACTAGACGAGCGGATTCACAACACGACGGGCGTCCAGAAGAAGACGAGCGGATTAGCACTTGAGATGCTCGGATTTCAGGTCAGAATTAAACAGCTGCTTGTCAGCTCCAGTAGGACGAGCGGATTCTCTGTGGGACGCTCAGATTCTCTACTTGGACGAGCGTCTTCCTCTCGGAACTCTCGGATTCCTCCTTCCTTTCTTTCACTCGGATAGAAATGTTTCCCCACACTTGAAAACTAGTTCCTTCATTCATCAAAATGATTAGTGACCGTCCCTCACTTACTCTCGTGGAAAGAATCATTTTTATGATAGAAATGCAATAAAATTAAAAGTACAAGTAAGAAGGGTTAGTATATTTACAAGTGGTGGTTTAGGGAGGACTCCACCAAACTCTCCTTCTGATGATCTCTTCAAGGATGAGGAGGCCCTAGGTAGGTGACCTCGACCTCTCCAATGAATGCTCCCTCATAATATGGCTTCAATCTTTGGCCATTGACCTTGAATTTGCTTCCATCTTCCGATTTGATCTCAAAGTCTCCATACTTTCCAACCTCGGTGATCACATAAGGACCCATCCACCTAGAGTTCAACTTCCCGGGAAAAAGTCGATATCGGGAATTGAATAGAAGGACTTTATCTCCTTTGTGCAAGGCCTTTTGCTTGATTCTCTTGTCATGAAGCAACTTTGTCCTTTCCTTGTAGATCTTGGCATTCTCATAAGATTGTAGTCGGAATTCTTCCAACTCTTGGATTTGTATCATCCTCCTTTGTCCACTTAATTTGAGATCAAGATTGAGAGCTTTGATTGCCCAAAAAGCTTTGTATTCTAACTCAATTGGCAAGTGGCATGCTTTCCCATAGACAATTTTGTAAGGGGAAGCTCCTATGGGAGTCTTATACGCCGTCCTATAAGCCCAAAGAGCGTCATCAAGCTTCATGCTCCAATCTTTACGAGTCTTGTTTACAACTTTCTCAAGAATTTGCTTGATCTCTCTATTTGAAACTTCAACTTGACCGCTTGTTTGAGGATGGTATCCTAAGCCGGTTCTATGTTGAACACCATATTTGGTCAAAAGGGATATGAGCTTCTTCTCGTGAAAATGCGTTCCTCCATCACTTATGATTGCTCTAGGGACTCCGAATCTTGGGAAGATTATTTTCTTAAAGAGCTTAGTGACCGTTTTTGCATCATCGGTTGGGGTGGCAATTGCCTCCACCCATTTCGAGACGTAGTCTACGGCCACAAGGATATATTTGTTTCCTTTGGATGTCACGAATGGCCCTTGGTAGTCGATCCCCCAAACGTCAAAGATCTCCACCTCTAGTATGCCCCTTTGTGGCATTTCATTCCTCCAAGAGATATTCCCCGTCCTTTGACAAGCATCACAATGAAGGATGAATTCCCTTGCATCTTGGAACATCGTAGGCCAATAGAAGCCCGATTGAAGAATTTTTGCAATGGTTCTCCTTGCTCCGTGGTGTCCACCGTAAGGTAATCAGTGGCCTCCTTCCAAGACTCCTTGAATCTCCCATTGAGGGATGCACCTTCGGTAGAGCCCATCACTACACTCCTTGTAAAGATTTGGGTCATCCCAAAAATACCTCTTTACTTCGAATAAGAACCTCTTTCTTTGGTTGTAGTTTAAGTTTGGAAGGAGTACTCTTCCAACAATATAGTTGGCATAATCGGCAAACCATGGGGTGATATGTCTCTCAAGTTGTGTTTGGATAGCCATCAAGGTATCATCGGGGAAAGAGTCTTTGATCGGTGTTTCTCCTTCTTCATCTTGAAACCGGATCCTTGACAAATGATCCGCCACTACATTTTCGGCTCCTTTCTTGTCTCTTATTTCCAAGTCGAACTCTTGAAGAAGCAAAATCCATCTCAACAACCTTGGTTTTGCCTCTATTTTTATCAAGAGATGTCGAAGGGCTTGGTGATCCGAAAAGACAATCACTTTGGATCCAAGTAAGTAGGAACGGAATTTGTCCAAAGCATAGACAATGGCAAGAAGCTCTTTCTCGGTGGTATCATAGTTCACTTGGGAAGAATCAAGAGTCTTGCTTATATAGTAGATAACATGTAGAGCTCTCCCTACCCGTTGGCCAAGAACCGCTCCAACGGCGTAGTTACTAGCATCACACATAATCTCGAACGGTAGTTCCCAATTTGGTGGTTGAATGATCGGTGCCGAGATTAGTGCTTCCTTGATTCTATTAAAGGCTTCAACACACTCATTAGTGAAGTTGAATTGGGCATCTTTAAGTAAGAGTTGAGTGAGGGGTTTCACGATTTTTGAGAAATCTTTTATGAAACGGCGATAGAAACCCGCGTGACCGAGAAAACTTCTCACCCCTCTAACGTTCACGGGAGGTGGAAGTTTCTCTATCACCTCAACCTTAGCTTTATTGACCTCGATGCCCTTTTCCGAGATTAAATGACCCAAAACAATTCCTTCATTGACCATGAAGTGACACTTTTCCCAATTTAAAACGAGATTAACATCTTCACATTTTTGCAATACAAGAGAAATATTATGCAAGCATGAGTCAAAGTCTTTTCCGTAAACGCTAAAATCATCCATAAAAACTTCCATTATGGCCGGTCTCTAGGTAGTCGGAGAAGACACTCATCATGCATCTTTGAAAAGTAGCGGGGGCATTACACAAGCCAAAAGGCATCCTCCTATATGCAAAAGTACCATAAGGGCATGTAAAGGTGGTCTTGTGTTGGTCATCCGGGTGTATAGGGATTTGAAAGAATCCCGAATACCCGTCAAGGTAGCAAAAGAACTTGTTGGAGGCTAGCCTCTCAAGCATTTGGTCAATGAATGGTAAGGGGAAATGATCCTTCCTTGTTGCGGAATTCAATTTTTGATAGTCAATACACGTACGCCAACCGGTGATCTTCCTTGTGGGTATTCGCTCATTCTTTTCATTTGTCACTACCGTGGTACCTCCTTTCTTAGGTACCACTTGAACGGGTCTAACCCACAAAGAGTCCGATATGGGATATATGATTCCCGCATCAAGTAATTTCATAACCTCTCCTTTAATAACTTCTTGCATGTGGGGGATTCATCTCCTTTGAGATTGGATGGTAGGTCTATGGTCTTCCTCTAGATGAATTCTATGCATACAAAAGTTGGGACTTATCCCCTTAAGGTCATCTAGACTATAACCTATAGCCTTTTCATGTTGTTTTAACACATTAAGCAATTTTCCCAATTGGTTTCCATCAAGTTTGTCATTAACAATCACGGGTTTGGTCTTAGATTCATCAAGATAAGCATATTTCAAATTTGGGGGAAGGGGTTTTAAAGTTGGGACTTGTACCTCACTTTCCTCCATTGAAGGTTCATTGAGAACTTGCTTCATTTCCATTAGACACTCCATTCTCATGGCATACTCAACTTGTTCTTCAAGCTCACTAATCTCATCATACTCAAATTCCATGACAAATTCTTCTTGCTCTTCGGTTTGTACGATGTCTTCTATGATTGCTTGCTCTTGTTCCATAGGTTGATATGCTTCCACAAGGATGTTATGTACTAATTCGGATTGCTCATGAGTAAGTTCTTTGTTAGCTAGAGCGGCCTCAAGAAGATCTACCTCCAACTCCCAATGCATATTTTTGGCCTCACTTGCTTTCAAGGCTTCCAATGCTTGCATGGGGTCTTTAAAGAAAGGTATACTCAAGTGGTCCTCAACAAAACAATCTATAATATCCATCTTGCAAAATATCGAACAACTCGTAAACAATTAGAACAAACCTTGAGGAGTTTTACTTTCCCAAGGCAAAGAAAGACACAACTAATAACAATCAAAGAAAATCAAATCAAGTTAACACCGTCCCCGGCAACGGCGCCATTTTTGGTCGGTCCGCTTTTTGAGCTTAGATTTCGGTTACTTGTCGTTAGGAGCACCTAGACCAAAACAATATTTATAACTTCACAAACAACTCTACTACTAGTAAAGAGGCAAGTAAAGGTCGGATCCCAAGGAACGGGTATTGATGTAGGATTTTCGATTGCAAGTAGTGGTGTCTCAATTTGAGTTGAGATAAGAAGATCACTAAACTAAATAACAATAAAAGTAAACAAGCAAGATGACTAAAATGAGATGTAAACAATTGATTAAAAGCACTAGGGTGTCATGGGTTCATAGGGGATTCATGGGAATTGATCATACAAACATATTCTCAAATTATAAGCAAGCAATTATTGTTGTGATAGGATCGAGTTGGTTTTTATCTTACAATCCTAGGAAGGTTTGGGTCCCGGAGCCGAATCGATTAGATTGTACAACACCTACAAGTCGACTTAATCCTCCCTACTCAACTATATGCATGGTCTAATGAGACTCGGGTTGGTTTATGTCTTACAAGTCTCATTGAAAAGGTAAGTGATGGGTAAAAAATGCAAGGATTCATAGGCTCGCATTTCATCAAACATAACATGTGCATAAGTTGAGATCACAACAAGCAAACAAATAAATTATGTGAACATATTAAATTAAGCATGAATCATCCCCCATGTTGGTTTCCCCTAATTACCTATTAACCCTAGTTAAGGAAACTACTCACTCATTATCAAGTTTAACATGTTAACAATGTTGTCAATCATATTAACAAAGCAAAACATGATGAATAAATGAAGATGATTAACAATAATTAAAAAGGGATTAAGAGAAATATACCTAATGATGATTCCAAAATAATAATGCAAAGAATAATAGAAGTACTTGATGATTGATGGAAGGTTGTCAATCTCCCAATAAACCCAAATAATCTTCAATTACCCAAAATAAAAGATGAACAATAGAGAAATTAAGGGAATGAGATTTGTATTAATATTTGATTAGAAGTTGATTACAAGATTAAAGAGAGATTAGAATAATATAAACTACACTAAAGATTGATAAGAAGAACATGATAATCTAATTAGACTAATGGGGTATTTATAGTGGGGATTAGGTGCACAAATTAGGGTTACTAAGGGCTTAAATGACGATTAAGTCCTTGAGGAATCGCTCCTCTCAAGAAAAGATGCGGGTCTCCTTTTAGCTAGTCTTCCGAAAATATGCGCATCTTCAATGGAAGGAAGAAGAGGATGTGTTTCTCTGGAGTACAATCCGAGCGTCCAAGGGTCGGGACGGGCGGATTAGGGAGCTTCTGGACGGGCGTCCTGGTGGTTTGGACGAGCATCCTGGGGAACTGCTGGACGGGCGTCCCGATGGGTGGGACGAGCGGATCCTGGCTCAGCTTCCTTTTCTTCTTTTATTCTTTTCTTCTTCCAACAATCCTCCGGGATTTTGTCGGGGATGCAAGGATCTTCTTCATCATTGCCCATCTGCTACATTATGTACAAAGGCCTTCTCGTCTTGTCTTCTCTTTGATGCTTGGTCATTAGATTCGATCAATTTAGCTCTATTTTGCCATGAAAATGCAAGGTTTGCACTCCTCTCCTACCAAGGAAACAAAACCTCAAAGAATATGCAAAACAAAGGACTAAAGATAGTAAATGACCCAAATATGCACTAAAAAGCATAGGAACGAGGCTAATTCGGGGACTAAATATGCTCAAATATTGATCACATCAATTAATGCTGCAATTTTAGTATGATTGTCATATTTTATTTTATATAATTTTGAATTATGTAATTTGTACTTAGTATGGCGTTAGTTTTAATTGGTATTTCCCGAAATGTGTGATGTCGTGTCACTTTTATTTATTTAGTTTTGTTTTTCATTTTTATAATGTATAAAGTAGAAAATCTATGTAATTTATTTATTTCGGAGTTCCTTGAAGACGGTGCAATTCGAGAAGGTGGTCCGACAAAGACGGTATTACCTTGAAGTGCGTGCCAATTGAAGTTTAAGGGACCAAAGGAGTTGGTTTCCGAATTTGTAAATAGTTTATTTGATTTACTATTTTAGGAAGGCCATACTAGGATTTTATTGTTTTTGCTTTGCATTTGTTTTATATGTTTGCGTGCATAGCAAAATCGCCATAACTAAACATGCATATTATTTTATCAAGTCATCGACCGTGTCAATTTAAATTATCGTAGTTCACCGCTTTAGTTCACTTAAAATGTGATAGATAATAAATTGACAAAACCTCTCACTAAATAATAATTGTGAATTAGCCTTACCAAATAGTAGAACCATGAATCCCAATTTCATAAGGAAGTAGGCTCGGCTCACCGGGGTGTTAAACTTGTTACGTTGGGTAAGTGGGTAGTAAATTGTTATTACATCGAAATTTGGATGGAGCTCAATGGAAGTATTCGTGACCGTAGTCACATGTGTTTCGGGCTAAAGATAAATATTAAAGTAATTTTATCGACCGAGAGTTCTAGAAACAAAACCGATTAAAGAGTTAATCCACCAAGTTATATATATTGATAAGGGATGAATCGGCTCACCGTGCCCGAGTTAATATGAATTTGGATCTTGGGATCATTTATAATAGTTGGGTGGAGGTCACTATATAAATGTTTGAAACTTGTTTAAAACGTTTGCAAGTATGATTAAATGACAAATGTTAATATTTCCTTTACCTCTATGTTTGTAGCTTATATATCACAATGGATCCTACTAATGCAACAATACCTATTACCATTGAGTCTTGTCATAACGTATTTGATGATATTTGCTCCAACAACAATCTCGATACTACTAGAGAGCTTCATTTCGGGATCGGTTCCGATGGAAACCTTAATTTCATTACTTCCTCCATACCTCCTACTATGACTAGATCTTTTGTGAATGTGTCTCGGGAAGATCATCTCACTAAATCTATGAGATCCTTATCTTTGGAAGAAAGGGATACTGAAACTAGTGGGAGTTCTAGCAAGCAAGCTCTTGCAACTAATGGAAAATGGTTCAAAAGGAAGGGAAAGAAAGGTAAAAAATTCAACAATGGAAACAAGATGGCTAGTGGGACTACCAAAAGAGCCAAAGTTGATGATGAATGCCATTATTGTCATGGTATGGGACATTGGATGAGGAATTGCCCCATATATTTGGGAAATATTAGGGATGGACTTGTTATTCCACTCGGTAAAATTCCTTCTGAAATTTATGTTATTAATGTAAATTTTACTTCCACCACAACGTGGGTATTAGATACCGGTTGCGGTTCTCACCTTTGTAATCATTTACAGGGGCCAAGAAACGTGGAAAAGCTGAGCAAGGGCGATGTTGATCTCCGTCTTGGGAATGGAGCAAGAGTAGCGGCCACATCCAAGGGAACTTATGTGCTTATTTTAGCAAATGGATTTGAGTTGTATTTGCATAATTGTTTTTATGTACCATCTCTTTCTAAGAACATTATTTCAATTGCTATGTTAGACATAGAGGGTTTTAATTTTGCTATTAAAAACAATTGTTGTATTATTTCTAGAGATGACTTGGTCATAGGCCGAGGCTCTTCTATTAATGGCATTTATATTTTAGAAACTTCGAATCCAAGTAAAGACATCTATAATATACAATCGAAGAAACTCAAATCAAGTGATCCAAATGAATCGTACATTTGGCATTGTCGATTGAGTCATATCAACGAGAATCGCATTAAAAGATTAGTTTCAACTAATGTAATTAAACCATTTGATTTTCAATCATATGGTATATGCGAATCTTGCCTCCTAGGCAAAATAACTCGTAATCCTTTTAGTGGTAAAGGGAATCGAGCTAGTGAACTATTGGGACTTATACATACCGATGTATGTGGACCGATGACTATCACCACTAGGGGTAATTATGACTACTTCATTACCTTTACCGATGATTTAAGTAGATATGGGTATATCTACTTAATGAAGTACACGAGTGAAGCTTTTGAGAAATTTAAAGAATTTCAAAATGAAGTAGAAAACCAATTGAACAAGAAGATAAAGGCACTACGATCCGATCGTGGTGGAGAGTATCTTAGTAACGAATTTGATTCACACTTGAAAGGTTGTGGCATCGTGTCACAACTCACTCCGCCCGGTACACCACAACTAAATGGTGTCGCCGAAAGGAGAAATCGAACCCTACTAGATATGGTTCGATCCATGATGATTCAAACCGAGTTACCCTACTCGTTTTGGGGATTTGCAATCCAAACCGCAATCAAATCATTGAACAATAGTCCGACAAAAGCAACCGAAAAGACTCCATATGAGATGTGGAAAGGAAGGGTTCCTAATATATCCTATATGAAGATTTGGGGATGTAATGCTTACGTCAAGGTAAAGATCGACAACAAGCTAGCCCCACGATCCGAAAAATGCATCTTTGTAGGTTACCCCATTACCTCCGGAGGATATTACTTCTACAGACCTCATGAAAACAAAGTGTTTGTGTCTAGTGAGGCTGTCTTCTTAGAAAGTGAGTTTATTTCTAAGAGAAAGAGTGGGAGAAATTTTGAACTTGATGAAGTTTAAGAGCCACAAACCGAAGTAGAGACGCAAGAAGACATTCCTTCGTCGTCTAATTCTGTTGTTATTCCTCAACCGAGGAGGTCGGGTCGAGTTTCTCGCCATCCTGATAGATATGTTAGACTTATCCAAGAGGATGGGAGTCTTGATGTGTTGCTTCTAGAAAGTGATGAACCCGCCACCTACAAAGCTGTAATCTCTAGTCCCAATTCAGCTTTATGGCTTGAAGCCATGAAATCCGAAATGAGTTCTATGCATAAAAATCAAGTTTGGAACTTGGTGGATTTGCCTGAAGGGGCAAGACCTCTTCAGTGCAAATGGATCTTCAAAGTAAAGAATGGCATAGAAGGACATGACGATGTCTACAAGGCTAGGCTAGTGGCAAAAGGCTTTACTCAAGTTCATGGTCTTCACTATGACGAAACCTTTGCCCCCGTAGCTATGCTAAGATCAATTCGGATACTGTTAGCGATCGCCGCATTTCATGACTATGAAATATGGCAAATAGATGTCAAGACCGCTTTTCTAAATGGGCATTTAGAAGAGGAGGTGTACATGACACAACCAGAAGGTTTTGTAGATCCTAAAAATCCTAACAAAGTATACAAGCTTAAGAGATCCATCTATGGTCTTACGCAAGCATCAAGAAGTTGGAACCATCGATTTAATCATGTCATACAAGAAAATGGTTTTACTCGAAGTGTTGAAAAATCATGTTTATACATGAAGTTCAGTGGCAGCAATGTTGTGTTCCTAATATTGTATGTGGATGACATACTACTTATTGGAAATGACATTCCGATAATGTCTTCCGTCAAGGAGTGGCTAGGAAATCATTTCCAAATGAAGGATTTAGGAAAAGCACAACGCATATTAGGTATTCGGATCTATAGAGATAGACCCAAAAGGATATTGGCATTAAGTCAAGAATCTTATATTGCTAAGATTCTTCGACACTTCAACATGGACAAGTCTAAGAGAGGCTTAATTCCTATGGGTAGTGGGATAATTTTGAGCAAGTCTCAATCACCCTCCGAACCCGAAGATGTTGAACGCATAAAGTTGATTCCCTATGCTTCCGCTGTTGGATCAATCATGTATGCCATGATATGCACTCGTCTAGATGTCTCATATTCTTTAAGTATGACAAATAGATATGAAGAGAATCCAGGTGAGAGTCACCGGATAGCTGTTAAAAACATCCTCAAGTACTTGCGAAGGACTAAGGATTCTATCTTAGTGTTTGGAGAAGATTCCGAGCTATGTGTTAAGGGTTACACAGTGTGGACATGGGCCACGTCCTGGTCTGTGGATGTGGGGGCCACCTACCGGTCCGTAGTCACGAGCCACCTGCACGCCAAGCCAAATTGTGGACATGCAGCGGTCTTTTGAAAGCCACGCTCGGCGGCGTAAAAATGCTTTCGACCGGATCGTTTTAGATCGGTCGGTTTCGTCTCGGTAAATGTCTCGAAATGACTAGTGATGTTTGGAGTCGCCACCAAGCATTTATGGGATGCCTGGAACCCGTTCGAAATCCACTTTATACCTCGGTCAAATGAAGCACAAAGCAGTGTTTGACATAGGTACTAAAGATAAGGACTCGTCCCCCTTTTAGCATTCTATGCCTAAAATGACTCTCACGACCTTTGGATAAGGCCATCCACTATCCAAAGGTTCTGAGTAAGGGGTGAGGGTACGCATTGGGAAGCCCTTTAATCGGACACCCAATCCCGCCCGCGTTAGCGGCCTCTACTGATCGATCGTGGTTGTTTAAGTGTAAGAGTTGATAGAACGGTGTAAATGCATGAATGCACATCCAAAAGTCATAACCTAACATGTGAATATTTCCTAAGTCGGTTGTTTATGCATGTACCAAGAAATTGGTGTCAAAGTTGGATTTAGATTGATTTGCATGTGAAAACGGAAATTAAACATCCATTTACCAAATTCGGGTTATGATGCTTAACACGATCCATTTATTTGAAAAAGGATGTTAAAAGACAAAGTATAAAATGTAAACTTGTCAATCTGATCCGTCACGTATTCGGATTAACCGTAATCGGGATCGTCCTAGACAAGTGCTAAAAACGAGGCAGAACCGTGCCAGGCAGCCCCATTGGGGCGCGAACCTACTGGCGAGGTAAGGGGCTCTGCCCAGGTTTGGAAATATGAAAGCAGAGGGCCTTTTGGGGCGCGAGCTATGGGGTGAACCAAGAGATGCCTCCTGGTTGTTAAAATGGTTGTTTAAAACCGTTTTTTGTGATTAATGATTTGCAAGTATGATTTGCATGACTTGGAATAATAACTATTATGTTAGTAATATTCGTTGTAAGATTTGCATGTTTGAGAAACATAGTAAAATGTGTAAAAGAAAAATATTTGATTTGAACTAATTATGTTAAGTTCAATTATTTGTAATTAGTCAAGTTTGTTATCCTACTCGGATTAAACCGACATGGTATAAAGAACCAAGGATGATTATGAGTTATGACTAATATGTTTGCAAATGTAAATAAATGAGAAAAATGGTAAATAAAAGAAAAGGGTGTTAAAATACCCATTAAAATGTAATTAACCATAAAATCATCGAGACACATATTTAACCGTCATGGTATAAAGAACCAAGGATGATTTTTGTAATGGCCAAAATATGTTTATCATAAAAATGAATTAAAATGGTAAATAAAAGAAAAGAATTTCTTTTAAAGTGTAATTAACCAATTAATATCACCGAGTCACGGATTAAACTGTCATGGTATAAGGAACCAAGAGTGATTATGATTTATGGTTAAAAAAGTTTGTCATAAAAATGGTTTGAAACATTCGAAATGGTAAAAACCGTAAAAGGAAAGAAGTAAAAATAAAAGAAAGTGTTGAAGGAAAGACGAACTCAAACACGTTTGAGTCTGACATGGGCACCCCATTGAGGCGCAAGCCACCTTGCACAATAAGGGGCTTCTGCCTCAGGCCAAAACTCGGTTTTGGCTCGTCTAACCTAAATTTGAATCGTGTTATGCATCGTTCGTGCTTATAAACTCATCAAAACAGTAAAGACATGAATTAAAGTGAGATATTTACACCCTCAAACTTACGTATTTTGATGTTTGCGTGGTAGACGACTTTAGAGACGGTTTTGTCGTTGTGACTACTCGCGATCAAAGTAGTTTAAAAGAGTTCCTTAAAAAAGGATTTGGTTTTGAAAATGAGTTGAAAATATGTTAATTAAAACATGCTGATTAATGTTGAGTTGGTCGAATGGGTCGGTCAGATGCACGGCGACGGTACCAAACAATATATGTAAGGCTTGTGTTTACGATCGGTAGGTCGTAAACACGTGTCGATTTTGTGACTTAGGAAGTCGAGTATAGAAGTTTAAGGGAGAAGGAGGGGGCGGACTCTCGCGTGAAGATTGTGGTGTGTGATGGTGGGTATTTATAGAGAAATGTGGGATGGTAGGTCGGTTGATTTTGCTTGGAGGCTAAGGAGACACCCCATTGAGGCGCGAGCTACCTCGTGATACAATGGGGTGTACTGTCCTTTTCGCAAATTTGGATTTTGCATTTGTTCTAACCAATGTTTTGTTGGTTGTGATTTGTGGTCTTTGAGGTTTTCTTAGCCGTGTAAGCTTACTCTTAGGTGATATTTGGGGTAGGTATTTTGTGTCTTTGACTCGGGTTTGACCCGTGTGAGTCGGGATTTGAATTTCGAGTCGGTTTTTGGCTCGGTGTCAGTTTTGACACTAATTAGGGTCATTTGAATGGAAATGACATGATGAAGACATTCATGGCATTATTTTTGACATTTGAGATTTGGGTTGACTCAGGTTGACTCGGGTTGCGGGTTTCTGAGTCGGTTTTGAGTCCGAAGGCGGTTTTAACTCTAAATAGAGTTATTTTAATGGAAATGACATGATAAAGACATTCATGGCATTATTTTTGACATTCGAGATTTGGGTTGACTCGGGTTGACTCAGGTTGACGCGAGTTGTCGGTTTTGGGTCCGAAGACGGTTTTAACTCTAAATAGTGTTATTTTAATGCAAATGAAGTTAGAAAACTTTTGAAATCATTTTTCATATCCGAGTAGTGCATTAAACCATCTCATGTATAGCCAATCCATGCACGCATATCGAAAACACGTTACAGTCTGATCATCATCTGGTGGTTTTTGGAAGGTGCAGATACTGGGTGTGACACAAACTCAGTAGCGACACGACACGGGGGTTACTTTGACAGACTTTGCTAATGTAAGTGCAACTCCTTGGCCAAAAGAGGGTGACAACGCGCATCAGATTCTTGGGGTAGAAGGTCCGCTCGGCTTGGGAACGCGAATTGATTATCTTCTCCAGACATCTTTGCCACCGTTTGCTTATTTGAGATCCTTCTCTGATACATGATGATTCGGGGAGCGGAACCAAGACCTTGTCATCGTCTGAACCGAGCACTAGGTTATGGGCGGTTTTATTTTGGACTGAAGTTGAGACTCAAAAGATGTTTGTGGATAGAGGACGGGTGGCATCTTGAAAGAGAAGCCCCCAGAGTGAGAAGGTGGGAATTTTAACAAAACAAGGAATGGGCGACGTCTTAAGGAAGAAGCTCCTAGTAAAAAAGTATAAGATTATTTTTTTGCAGCTGGGTGGGCTGCTTTTGAGGATTGATGTTGATGGTTGAGATTGAAATGGGTGTGCGATTGTTCCTTGTTGGGGGACTGCCACGTATTCGCGTGTTTGCGAAATCAAACTAGACCGTAGTTCTGAGTGTGTGTGCAATGGATTGCACATTGAAGGTTTGAAAATTGAATGTGTGTGGGGGTGTGGTTGTGCCCTAGTAATAGGACTGCCTACGTATTCGCGTGTTTGCGAAATCAAACCAGATCGTAGTTATGAATGTGTGTGCCTAAGTTAGCTTTTAGGACCTTAAAGTGATTTTGAGGTGTATGTTTATGTCTTTGAAGGACTGCCTACGTATTCACGTGAAGTGAAATCAAACCAGATCGTAGTTCTGAGCGTGTGCCTAAGCGAGATGTTAGGACCTTAAAGTGTGAGGGTCACGACGGTAAATTCCGTTTGGTGACTCGAAAATTGATTTGAGAGAATTCCTCTTTGATCATGAATCGAAGAGGTGTAATTTGTGAAAATGTTCCTTATCATGTGAGCACACTAAAAAGTGGACCCTAAGGGTCGATTAGGTATGTCCCGTTCTCGGTAGCAAAGCATCCGAGGACTCCGTATCTGGGTCAGGGTGAAAAAGGCTTCGACATTATGGAATGTGGAGCTTGGTAATAAAAAGTTTGTTTGACAGATAAAAATCTGGAGTTGAGGGTCACAACGGAAGATTCCATTTGGTGACTCGAAAGTTGATTGGAGATAAATACCTCTTGATCATGAATCGAAGAGGTGTAATTTGTGAAAAAGTTCCTTATCATTTGAGCACCCTAAAAAGTGTACTCTAAGGGTAGATTAGGTATGTCCTGTTCTCGATAGCAAAGCATTCGAGGACTCCGTGGGGATTGTGGTGAGAAATGGCTTCAACATTAGGGAATGTGGAGCTTGGTAATAATGGGTTTGCTTAACAGATAAAAATCTGGAGCAAAAATTTTGTGGTGTTTAGGCCGATGGGTAACGGCTTGTAGTGTGGTGCGGAATGGGGTCTCCGGCTTGATGTGGCCTGAGCACGAAATGGTTGGTAAATAACATGGGATCAGATTTCTATGTCTGGACCTTAAAGGTTAAGGTGTGATATTATGAGCTTGAGGGGAATCCTCAGAAGTCTAGATAGTTCTCCCTATAGCAGTCTCTAGAAGGACTTAAGGGTGAAGCGATGTTGGTTATGATCTTGAGGGGAATTCCCAGGATCCTAGATAGGTCTCCCTGTAACAATCTGTAGAAGGACTTAGGGGTAAAGCAGTGTTGGGTTTGTTGTTTGTTGACGAGTCTTGAGCTCTTGTTTTAGCTCTTTGACATTAGGTTTTTGTATTTTTGTGTTTTGTACTTGTTGGTCCCGGAGTTTGGAGGGAAGAAATGTTGGGCCTTGGACTTGTTGGTCCTGGACTTGGTGTTTTGGACTGACTTGTTTGGTGTTTTAGTCTTGTCGGTCCGGGATTTTGTGTGTTGGACTCGTTGGTCCTGGGCTTTGGACTTGTTGGTGCTGGACTTGGTATTTTGGACTTACTGGTTTGAGATTTTGTGTGTTGGATGTTTTCTTTGGATTTTGGCCTTTTTGAGAAAAGGGTTTCAATCTTGTTTTGTTTTGATTTTGGCTTGGGGAATGGGTATTGGCTTGGGTTTTTGATTTTAGCCTTTCGCTTTGACTTTGGGTGAATGGCTATTGGCTTGGGCCTTTGATTTTGGCCTTTCGCTTTGACTTTGGGTGAATGGATATTGGCTTGGGCCTTTGATTTTGGCCTTTCGCTTTGACTTTGGGTGAATGGATATTGGCTTGGGCCTTTGATTTTGTCCTTTCGCTTTGGCTCTGGGTGAATGGTTATATTGGCTTGGGCCTTTGATTTTGGTTTTTCGCTTTGGCTTTGGCTTTGGCTGAATGGATATTGGCTTGGGCCTTTGATTTTGGCCTTTCGCTTTGACTTTGGATGAATGGCTATATTGTTTTTTGCCGTCCTTCGTTCGAGGAAGGTAAAGGTGCAGACGGGAATGTGCCTGTTGGTGAGAGGTTGATATTTGGTGACGGGGTGTTTTTGTGGGGAATGGGCTTGCCTTCCGTCATTGACATGAACAAGGAGATGTTCTTGTTTGTTATCTAGGTTCGTCATAGAATCCCTTTGATAGAAGCTCGTTCTAAATTGGGTGCTAATAAAAGGTTTCTATTGCCAGACATGGAATAGGTAAAGAAAAAGGACACGGAGGTTCGAGTCCTCTGCTTACTGGGTACAGAACGTCACTCGAGTGTAATCACATTGAATTGGAGCATGTTGTTTGTTTTAATTCAATTCTCAAATCAATTCTCATTGTCAACGGGAAATGGTGAAGGGGAGAATATATGATAGTTGGAAATTGTGCTTTTATTTAGATAAATAAGATGTTAGCACAGACTCAATGAATACATGTGAATCATGGGGACAGCCCCCAGTTTGTCACTTAGGAATAAAAGAACAGACACTAGGATAGATATGAGAAAGCCTAGGACTCGAACTCGGACTCAGACTCAATCGTAGATACGAACTCCTAATCACCATGTTCCTTCTCGAAGGTCTCTTTCGCAGCATCCGGCAGCTTGAATGTCTGGTCTTGAGCATTGACCCACTTGAGCACTTCACTCTCGTTGTTGGGGATGCCGGAAGGATAAGATCCTAGAAGGTTATCCTGTTTTTGAGGAGTAAGGCGTCCATGGGGACCATTCTTTTCCATTAAAAGATTCAGGGTTGATAAAGACAACCTGCCACCATCGAGCATGTTTTGGATGATATGTTTAAGCTTCCAGCACATCTCTATGTTGTGCCCATTACCCCTATGGAATAGGCAATATTGGGAACCGTACCAAAACCGGCCTCTTTTCTTGGGTGTAAGATCTGGAGTGGGGCCAATCGGTTGGATTAGTCCTTCAGAGACAAGCACTCTAAAAGCAATGGCATAAGGCATGCCCAAGTCTGAAAATTGTCTTTGCGGGTGTGTGGCTCTTTCTGGCGAAGGCTCCACATATTTTACTTCGGTAATGCGGAAGGTTTTATTTTCGGGAGGGGTCGCAGATGTTGAGCCTCCTTTAGTGATCTCATCGATGCGAGAAATTTTTGTTGATAGGTCCTCGACGCTTTTGATGTTACAACCCTTCAAACGGGATGCATAATTTGGGTGAAGGCAGTCAATGACATGTTTAACTAAAGCCTCATCTCCTTGCTGATAGGATGGCATTGAATATACCTTTCTCCTTTTTACCAAATTATCGGCAGAATACTCATCTTCTCGATCACCCAAATCGATGAACTTCCTATAAGGCCGCCCAGTTTCTTTGTCTGGAGGGGTTATGAGTAAGGAGGAAAACCTGCCATCCTCAATTCCATCTTCTATGGCATGCTTGAGCTCGTAGCACGCTTCATTTTTATGCCCCTTGCCTCTGTGATATCGACAATATGCGTAGGCATTCCAAAATTGGGTCATGTTTTCTGGTTTTGGATCCGGTGTGGGACCAATAGGTTGCAGTAATCCTTCTGAAAAAAGTATCCTCAGAGCGGTGCCATATGTTATTCCCAGATCTGTGAATATCCTTTGATGTTTTCCCATGGTTACAACGTTGGTGTTTTTGAGGATGTTTTTGTGAGTTTTGTTTTTATTTTTGTCAATCCTGGGCGGAAGCAGGATTTGGTCGTTGTCAATGGCCAGTTTTGAGAAAACTGCTTGGTATTTTGAAGGGGAGTTTGGTGAGGCAATTTTATATTCTTTGTTTGTGGGTTCATGGATGTGGGAACCATCGGATGACTCCTCATTTTCAGCATTTGTTTGTTGGGGAATTGGGTGTTGGTCTTCTCCTTGGTAGTCAGGTTCGTTTTCGACATTACCATTCCTTTTCCCCAAATTAGCTACCTGAGTGTTCAAATCATTGATAGCCACTTGCAGCTTTGAGAATATGTTGTTGATGGAGACGGAGATCATAGGTATACCGCTTTGTAGTCCGTCTGCACCAATTGCAAGAACTTTCTCATCGTCGGGAGGGACGAGATGAGAGCAACCCAAGGAAAGTTCCTGACTGTGTCCGATAGGGTTTTCTGGAGGGTTGTTTTTGTTGTTGGCAAGTAGTCGGCTTTCGAGGAGCTTAACCCTTTGTTCAATATCAGAAGAGGGAAAATTCCCGGTTATCATTGTGTCCTCAACATGGGAGAGATGAGTGCTCAAGTTTTCCACGGTAGCTAGGAGTCGACGGACTATGTTGTTGATTTCAGCGGAAGTCATGGCGGATGCAGATTGATCAGCTTCTTGAGTTTCTGGTTGGCGATCGATGGCACCCAAGGGATTTCTATTTGACATAATGATGGGCGTTATAACTTGTCTTGGCAAGGTATTGCTCAAACAAAGGCAAGTGTGACACATATGTATGAAAGGCAGTCATGTCGTGAAGACGCGACGGTGTGAATAGGTTATAAGTTCATTAAAGATCGTGAACGACCTCTTGTGTTAGAACTCTTGGTGCATGACTTTGAACTTAGACTCGAGTGTCAACTTCGGCATAGTGATGCCTAGACAGTGTCAACTTTGGCATAGTGATGTCTAGACAAACGACTTCTGACTTAGTTTGGATGTGTGTTGCTGGCGTGACGCCATTGGACAAGACATGTACACAAACTTGACCTTTGACCCGTAATGTAGAGGAAATACGGGTTTAATACCCGAGAGGTTTTGACTCTGCTAACGCCATTGGAGATTGATGCGTGTCTTTTATATAAGGTTTATACCTCATTTTTACACGCATTTCTGTACTATTTATGTAGCATCTGGCTACAAATACCTCCGAATATCCCTCTTTGGTTCGTTTTATGTAATTTGCAGGAATTAACCGAAGGGGAGCTAAATCGAGCCTAATTTGTCCCAATTGAATGCATTCTCGGAGAATAAGGAGTCGGAGTCTGCAGATCTAACACTTAGGCGAAGACGTGAGCTGAAATGAAGCCAAAGCACTCGATCGAGCTGTTTTACCAGTCGATCGAGTGGTTTCTATATCCAAGAAGTGGTCGATCGAGTACTTGTTCTCGATCCTTAAGCTGCAGAAAGAGCTGTTGCTCGATCGAGCAACTTTCGATCGATCGAGTGCTTTTTTCTTTGAAGAATTGGTCGATCGAGTAGCTTAATTCTACTCGATCGAGTGGTTTTCCCTTCCTTAGTTAATTTCCGCCTAATTACTTTATGGGCTTTTGTAATTAGTCCATAGATTAGGTTATGGGATGGACTTTTTGTATAAGACTGAGGGAGTGAACTACGTTACGACGCTCTCTTCTCTCGTTCGTTCATTTTGACGGTATACCTTGCTACTGTTCTTTGAATTTTGTTCTTCCTTTGTACTTTACTTCTCGGATTTGGATCTTGTGATTGGTATTATCATTCTACTTTTATTCTTAATTTTATTTTTGCTTTAATCCTTTCCCTCTTTTAATTGTTATCATAATTGTCTTAATCGCATCCTTATTAATTTGATCATCATGTCTAGTTTTAATTATCTATTTATCATTATTGTCAATTCAATGGTAATGAGTAGCTAATTCTTTTATGCTAAGACTATAGGGGATCCATAATCACGAGGGATTAGTAATCGGTTTATCGGGTTAATGCTAGTATAGTCTTTGTTGGGTAAATGCTACAACTAACTGTATCTGTCTAATTGAGTCGACGCAATTAGACCTTTAATTCCTAGTGATCCTTGACCTGGACCGAAAGGTTGGAAAAGGCGAGACTAGTAGCGAACAATAGAGTATTGCAGTGAGGGCGAAAGTTAAGCTGTTTACACTTTAGGGTGAATTAAGGACCGAAAGGTGACGTTCGCTACTCCTTAGACCGTATTTGCATTGACCTGAGACCTAGATTACTTGACTGAATGATTGTGGTGAACCGTTGTCTTAGCTATTCCTCCCTATTTGTTTAAATCCCTTCCTTTATTCTCTCTTTTCCTCTCTTATTAGTTAGAACATCAAAATTAAAACCCCCAATTTGGTTACCTTGACGAACTTAGATTTAGCTGACAAATTCCTACCTCTCTGTGGATTCGACCCGACTTCCCTAGCTATATTAGTTAGAGCCAGTTGGTTATTTTTGACAGGTACGCGACAGACGTGTCAAATTTTGGCGCCGTTGCCGGGGAGGTGGCGCAATTTTGTTGCTTTAATTAAGTTTGTCTCTCGTCTCAAGGAATTTATTCCTTAAGGCTGATCTCATTATTTGCAAAGTTTTGAATAATTTTGCAGGTTGTTTATTGCTTTGTAAGTTTATCCGCCAGAATGTCTAAATTGCAAGGTTGTTCGATCACTGAGCATATAGAGCCATGTGGTAGATGCGGCGAGGAAGGGCATGACCCTATTGAATGCATGGCAAGTGTAGAGCGTGCCCTTGCTTATAAGAAATACAAGCAAGGGGTTCCTTTTTCTCAGCTGTATGAGGAAATAAAGAATGTCTCTACCCCTTTTACGCCAATGCCGCAACCGGTCTCCTTACGCAAATGAAGAAGTTCTTTGAATTGAAATCCTTGATGATGAGCATACGTGATGGTAAGGATACGGTCATAGCGGAATTGAGAGAACAAGTCGCGCAGTTAACACTCGCGAAAGACCAAGACGAACCTCTACCGACACGCAATTCAGTTAGTGCAACGAATTTCCAAGTCGGCTTTACTTATGAAAAGCCAAAAGCACCAGAAGATGAGGTTTTGATAGCTGACGATACCCCGGAGGATGATTTAGACGAGTTTTTGGAAGAAATACTTGCTGCGTGTGCTGTAAACACTCGATCGACTGATTTTTCTACTCGATCGAGCAATTTAGTTCCTCCTTTCACTCGATCGAGTGAAAATACAGGTCGACCGAGGAGTGCACAAGTGGATGTTGGTCGATCGAGTGATTTTATTACTCGATCGAGTGACAAAAATGGTCGATCGAGTGAAACAGAAGAAGAATATGGTCGATCGACTGATAAAAGTACTCGATCGACCATTTTAAGTGGCGGGGATTCTAATTTACTACCTAATGCCGCCACCGTGTCATCTTCCCCTACTGTGGAGACGTCACGCATTGATAAAGGTAAAGGAAAAGTTGCGAGTCCACTTGTTGCCACTAGGGTACCCTTTCCGGACCGTCGAAGGACGCAAAGATCGGCGACGATGACGGTAAGTTTGTAGGCGTTGTGAAGAACCTCCAGTGTAATGTCCCTTTTCTTGAACTTGTTACTCGGTACCCACTTACGCCAAGTTTATGAAAGATATTGTGACGCGTAAGAGAAATTTGAGTGAATTTGAGACAATTTCATTTATGGAAGAGTCTAGTAATTTGCTTTTGAATAAGAGTCCGCCTAAAATGAAAGACCGGGCAGACTTTTCTATTACTTGTGTTATAGGCAACATGGTTATTGATAAGGCCATTTGCGATCTAGGTGCAGTGTCGATGTGTCATGCCCCTTCCTGTCTGCAAGAAAGCGAAGATGAGTCATTTTAAAGTGACTAACATTACCCTACTGAGATGGTGATAGATCGTTAGGAGGCCCTTAGGTGTCTTAGAGGACGTGCCTGTGAAGATAGGCAAGCTTTATATCCCGAGAGATTTCATTGTTTTGGATATAGATGAGGACACCGGACCCAAATTATCTTAGGAAGACCATTCCTTTGTACAGTTGGGGCCGTTATTGATGTCGAGATAAGGGCGTTTGACTCTTGCGGTGAGGGGGACGACGCTATCACTTTCAGTCTGCCTAGTACTTTGGCTCACCCAATGATAGAGGATACTTGCTACTCAGTCGATATGATTGATGAGTCTATTTATGATTTCTGGTCGGGTTCTTTTATGAAGGACCCACTAGAAGCCCTTATGCTTTTTGATGAGTGTGCGGATAGCCCAGGAGCGATGATCTTTGCGTTGTTGGAGTTGCTTGTTGATGATTTGAATGAGCATGAGGGAGAGCAAGTGGAACAAATGATTAGCACTCTTTGCTCCATTGAGGTAAAAGTACCGGAACGTAAGCCTCTCCCTTCTCATCTTAAATATGTTTTCTTAGACGATACAGAGCAATATCCAGTCATTGTTAGTTCCAAGCTTAATGATGATCAGCTGACTTCTTTGTTAGCTGTACTTAAGAAAAACAGGAAAGCAATGGGTTATTCACTGGACGATATCAAGGGGATTAGTCCCGATGTTTGTATGCACAGGATAGAGCTGGAAGAAGATCACAAACCTTGCGGACAGGGTCAGCGCCGGCTGAACCAAAAGATGCAGGATGTTGTGATGGCTGAGGTAATGAAGCTGCTGCATGCAGGTATTATTTATTCTGTCGGTAATTCTAAATGGGTGAGTCCAGTACAGGTGGTCCTTAAGAAAGGCGGGACAACTGTTGTTAAGAATGAAAAGAATGAATTAATACCTACTCGAGTAGTGACTGGTTGGCGGATGTGCATAGATTACAGACAGCTGAATGCCGCCACCAAGAAAGATAACTTTCCCCTTGCTTTTATTGATCAAATGGTAGAAAGGTTAGCTTCTCATAAATTTTTCTGCTACTTAGACGGGTACTCAGGGTTCTTTCAGATCCCTATCCACCCAGACGATCAGGCTAAGACTACATTTACTTGTCCTCAGGGCATTTTTGCTTATCGCAGGATGCCTTCTGGTTTGTGTAATGCCCCTGCCACCTTTCAAAGGTGCATGATGGGGATATTTTCAGAGTATATTGAGTCTATCATGGAAATTTTTATGGACGATTTCAGTGTATATGGAAGTGATTTTTCTAACTGTTTGTCTAACCTTGAGAAAGTGTTGCGTTTTTGCATTGAGGTTAATCTTGTCTTTGAATCGGGAGAAGTGCCACTTTATGGTCAACGAGGGAGTTGTCTTAGGGCACTTAGTTTCTGATAGGGGAATAGAGGTTGATAAAGCGAAGGTGGAAGGGATTCAGCAATTACCACCTCCTGTTAATGTTAAGGGGGTGAGGAGTTTCCTTGGCCACGCTGGCTTTTATCGCCGGTTCATCAAGGACTTCTCAAAGATTGCTAAACCACTTATACAGTTGCTGCTTAAGGATGCCTCTTTTGTGTTTACTGATGATTGTCTTTCTGCTTTTAACAGGTTAAAGCAGGCTTTAGTCTCTGCGCCGATCATACAGCCTCCCGACTGGGACATGCCGTTTGAAATCATGTGTGATGCGAGTGACTATGCACTGGGAGCGGTGCTAGGCCAGAGGAAAGACAAAGCTTTGAATGCTATCTACTATGCGAGCCGAACTCTGGACGAGGCTCAAGTGAAGTACACTACCACTGAGAAAGAGCTGTTAGCTGTAGTTTATGCCTTAGAGAAGTTTCGTACTTATTTAGTTGGGTCAGAAGTCACTGTTTTTACTGACCATGCAGCTTTGAGGCATCTCTTTGCTAAGAAGGAGGCTAAACCACGGCTATTGAGGTGGATAATCCTTCTTCAGGAGTTTGATTTGCAGATTAAGGATAAGAAAGGAGCTGAGAACGTTGTAGCTGATCACTTGTCGCGACTGATGCGACAAGAAGGGGAAGATTCTTTACCTATAGATGACTCTTTTCCTGACGATACTTTAATTGCTGTTATATCGTCTATTGTTAACCATGAACCTTGGTATGCAGATATAGCTAACTTCGTTGTCAGTGGCAAGCTGCCGCCTGACCTTTCTCATCAGCAAAAGAAGCGTTTTCTGTATAACGCTATGCAGTACTTCTGGGATAATCCTTACTTGTTTAAGGAATGCGCAGACGGTCTCTTCAGACGGTGTATTCGGCAGTGGGAGACCAAAATAGTCCTGGAAGGCTGTCACTCCTCTTCATATGGCGGTCACCACGGTCCATCGCGCACCGTGGCTAAGGTACTTCAGTCTGGTTTTTACTGGCCTTCTTTGTTTGCTGACGCTAAGTCTTTTGTTTCAGCCTGTGATGCTTGCCAACGATCAGGGAACATTTCAAAGAGACATGAGATGCCAAAAAACGGCATCCTAGAGGTTGAGGTTTTCGATGTCTGGGGCATTGATTTCCGAGGACCGTTCCCATCCAGTAAAGGTAACAGGTATATCTTAGTGGCTGTAGACTATGTGTTGAAATGGGTTGAGGCAATTGCCTCACCTCATTGTGATGCTAAGACCGTGATAAAAATGTTTAAAAAGATCATATTTCCCCGCTTTACTGTCCCTAGGGTCATCATTAGTGATGGGGGAATGCATTTTAAAGAAAAGAAACTAACCTCCATACTGTCTAAAGTCGGTGTCCAACACCGGCGTGGTTTGGGGTATCACCCCCAAACTAGTGGTCAGGTTGAGGTCTCTAATCGCGAGTTAAAAGAGATCTTGTCTAAGGTAGTTTCTAAATCACGGAAAGACTGGAGTCTTAAGCTAGATGACACATTATGGGCTTATAGAACTGCCTTTAAGACACCAATTGGTGCATCACCTTATAGGCTAGTTTATGGGAAATCGTGTCACTTACCTGTTGAATTGGAATGTAAGGCCTGGTGGGCAATTCGTGAGCTTAATTATGATCCTAAGTTGTGTGGTCAGAATCGTCTTTTGCAGCTAGATGAGCTGGAAGAGTTTAGGCTTAATGCCTATGATAACTCGCGCATTTACAAAGAAAAGACGAAGAGATGGCATGACAAGAGAATCTTACCTCGTGAGTTTCATGTTGGGCAAAAGGTGCTTTGATGTTTAATGCCGGTTGAGATTATTTCTGGCAAGTCAAGTCCGGATGGAGTGGTCCTTATACGGTGGACAAATTTGTTACCAAGTTTGGATCCGTGGAGCTTGAAGATTCCGAAGGTCATAGATTCAAGGTTAATGGCCAATATGTGAAGCACTACCACGAGGCGGATCAAGGACAATCGTGTTGAAGTCTTGCGCTTCGACGAGCTTGACGCGCCGATTAATTGATGCCGAAAGGTCGTGCGGGACCTCTTAAACCAGCGCTCTCGGGAGGCGGCCGGACTTTTTTATTGTACTTTTGTTGAACCATTTATTTTCTTTAGCTTTACGTTGAACTTTAGACGCTGTTTTACGAACTCTTTATGCTTTTCTAGCTTTGGAATGCGTGTTTTGCAGGACACAGTACTCGATCGAGTGGTTTTAGGCTCGATCGAGCACTTTTTGGGGAAGCTTTCACTCGTTCGAGTGATAATAGTCCTCGATCGACCAAAACCAATATCACGCTTACTCGATCGAGTGGTTATCTACTCGATCGAGCCCTTCCATGCACCAGTTCACTCGATCGAGCTGTTCTAACTGCTCGGTCGAGTAGTTTTGATTCCCAGCTGCTGTTTCCCGTCTATGGAGCTACTGTTTGACTTTCTTTAACCTCCCATGTTCATGGTCGGTTTGGGGAGGTCCCTCCTTATGACGTTTTGTAAGTTTTCCGTCTCCACTTATCCTTTTCTCTTTAAGTTTGCATTTCTTTCCCTATTTTTGGTACAATGAGGGCATTGTACGGTTTGGTTTGGGGAGGTATGCATCCATATCTGTGTCTGCATGTTTTCTTGCATTTTTGCTTGCACGTTTATTTAATTCCGCATGCATTGTTGTTGTAATTAAAAATCATATAAAAAATCATAAAAAATTCAAAAATTTCATGTTTAATTTTAGTCGGAACGTTTGAACATTGACGCTACTTTAAACCCTTACTTGAGCCTTGCATATTCTTGACATTTAGTTGGCATGATTATGTGCATAATCTACGAGTTTTTGTTTCTCTCTTATCTGAACGAATAGACTTGATTCTTTACGTCGGCAAGCTACATTACATTCTGAGGTTAGAGGTTTATAAACTGGTGACATTCATGACCGGTTTCATTTAGGATGTGAGTAGTACTCTCTTTAAGGCATGTAACATCAATTTGCATAAGCATGAGTCTAGTCTTCTTAATACCTGTATGCATTCGGCCCGTGGATGGTGACACATGTTAGGAGAGGCAGTCCCCTTTATTTCATTCTACCCATGAGCCTCACATAGCCAAATTGCCTTTTTGTCCTATCAACTACTTTCTATAATACTTCCTACCCTAGCTGAGCTAGTAACGAGTAGTTCTTGGAATGTTATATTGCAATATGGTTATTTCATCTGATTTCAGAAGATGGTGGAGGAATTGAAGGGGAAGAAAGAAAAAAAAAAATGTTGAATTGTTGAAGAAAAATGAAACGAAAAAAAAAAAAGAATGAAAAAAAAAAGGCGAAAAGAAAAATAAAAGAAAGAAAAATCATATATGAAAAAAATGAGAATTGGATAATGATTTTCACTCCCATGTTCTATCTATACTTTGTAGGGAGTTGACGAGTTTTTGGGTTTCATGAGTTTAGTGCATAGTTTTGCACCGTTTCATCTTGCTATATTGAGTACGAAGTTGGGATGCAGTTATTTTTGGATTCGTTGTTGCTAGCCTGGCTATTAACCCCACATATCCAAATTCATTTTAGCCCCTTCTTACCCATTACCTCACTTACCCAAATGTAAGTCCTCGGCATGTGTCTTGGTCATTAGTATGGTTGGAATGCATATGTACGGTTGTAGAGACTTTTTTCATGTTAACTGCATGCATGTTCTTATAGGTCGAGTTAGGTGAGTGTCTTACTTCTTCCTATCTTTCACATATATACTCACCTTGTGCCTGATTTTGAGTGACGAGCGACCCGTGAGAGTCCGATATCTTTTGAGTCTTGCAAGGTCGACGGTTCAGTAAGTTTGAAACATTAATGTAACTCGTTTGCACTTCTCATTTGTCACTTTGTCATGTTATTGCATTAAATTGGTTTTAGTGGGTGATTTGTAGCTGATGCGTTGGTCCCATTCCACTGTTTTTTCTTAGTTGCATTCATATTTGCTTGGGGACAAGAAAAGGTTTGGTTTGGGGAGATTTGATGCATGTCTTTTATATAAGGTTTATACCTCATTTTTACACGCATTTCTGTACTATTTATGTAGCATCTGGCTACAAATACCCCCGAATATCCTACTTTGGTTCGTTTTATGTAATTTGCAGGAATTAACCGAAGGGGAGCTAAATCGAGCCTAATTTGTCCCAATTGCATGCATTCTCGGAGAATAAGGAGTCGGAGTCTGCAGATCTAACACTTAGGCGAAGACGTGAGCTGAAATGAAGCCAAAGCACTCGATCGAGCTGTTTTACCAGTCGATCGAGTGGTTTCTATATCCAAGAAGTGGTCGATCGAGTACTTGTTCTCGATCCTTAAGCTGCAGAAAGAGCTGTTGCTCGATCGAGCAACTTTCCAGTCGATCGAGCTGTTTTTGCTGAAGAATTGGTCGATCGAGTAGCTTAATTCTACTCGATCGAGTGGTTTTCCCTTCCTCAGTTAATTTCCGCCTAATTACTTTATGGGCTTTTGTAATTAGTCCATAGATTAGGTTATGGGATGGACTTTTTGTATAAGACTGAGGGAGTGAACTACGTTACGACGCTCTCTTCTCTCGTTCGTTCATTTTGACGGTATACCTTGCTACTGTTCTTTGGATTTTGTTCTTCCTTTGTACTTTACTTCTCGGATTTGGATCTTGTGATTGGTATTATCATTCTACTTTTATTCTTAATTTTATTTTTGCTTTAATCCTTTCCCTCTTTTAATTGTTATCATAATTGTCTTAATCGCATCCTTATTAATTTGATCATCATGTCTAGTTTTAATTATCTATTTATCATTATTGTCAATTCAATGGTAGTGAGTAGCTAATTATTTTATGCTAAGACTATAGGGGATCCATAATCATGAGGGATTAGTAATCGATTTATCGGGTTAATGCTAGTATAGTCTTTGTTGGTTAAATGCTACAACTAACTGTATCTGTCTAATTGAGTCGACGCAATTAGACCTTTAATTCCTAGTGATCCTTGACCTGGACCGAAAGGTTGGAAAAGGCGAGACTAGTAGCGAACAATAGAGTATTGCAGTGAGGGCGAAAGTTAAGCTGTTTACACTTTAGGGTGAATTAAGGACCGAAAGGTGACGTTCGCTACCCCTTAGACCGTATTTGCATTGACCCGAGACCTAGATTACTTGACTGAATGATTGTGGTGAACCGTTGTCTTAGCTATTACTCCCTATTTGTTTAAATCCCTTCCTTTATTCTCTCTTTTCCTCTCTTATTAGTTAGAACATCACAATTAAAACCCCCAATTTGGTTACCTTGACGAACTTAGATTTAGCTGACAAATTCCTACCTCTCTGTGGATTCGACCCGACTTCCCTAGCTATATTAGTTAGAGCCAGTTGGTTATTTTTGACAGGTACGCGACAGACGTGTCAGAGATGTCTCGACAATTAGGCGACACGACCTAGACCAGAAGATAGGTACTAACTTCCGCAGAGACTCGACGTTATCTAGACGAATCGACTTGAAATCGACTGGACTCTAATCGACTCGAGGCTGAATCGGAAAGGTGGACTGAAATTTTCGAAAATAGAAATTTTCAAAAAGGTTCATTTGTCGTTTTATGGACGATTTCCGAAGAGTAGGGATCTCCGAAATTCGATCAGTTGAAGAGTTGTCTTAAGTTTGTTTTCAAAAGACGGTTTGAGTTTGAGTTTGCGGCGGCTTTGAAAACAATGTGTTGTTTCCGAAGACGGTTTTCGAAATTCCGAATCACGGATTTGAAAATTGAGAATTGAAAATTTGGAATCGCCATCACAATGGCCATGAAAACGGTTAAGTTTGTTTTCAAAGGATTTAAAATTGGGTTGAAAATTTGAAAATAGTTAGATTTGTTTTCAAACAATTTGGATTTTGGATTGAAATTTGAAAACGGTTAAATTTGTTTTCAAAGATTTTGATTTTGAATTTGAAATTAGAAAACGGTTAGATTTGTTTTCAAACATTTGAAATTGGATTTGAAATTTGAAAACGGTTAGATTTGTTTTCAAATATTTGAATTTTGATTTGGATTTTGAAAACGGTTAGATTTGTTTTCAATATTTGATTGTGAAATGAAATTTGAAAACGGTTAGATTTGCTTTCAAAGATTGAGTTTTGATTTGAAATTTGAAAACGGTTAAATTCGTTTTCAAAGATTTCACTTTGAATTGATATTTGAAAACGATTAAATTTGTTTTCATATGATTTGAAGTTGGATTTGAAATTTGAAAACGGTCATATTTGTTTTCAAATATTTGAGTTTGAATTGAAATTTGAAAACGGTTAAATTTGTTTTCAAAGAATTTGAAATAGGATTTGAAATTTGAAAACAGTTAAATTAGTTTTCAAAGATTCGATTTTGAATTGAATTTTGAAAACAGTTAAATTAGTTTTCAAATATTTGATTTTGAATTGAAATTTGAAAACGGTTAAATTTTTTTCAAATGATTTGAAATTGGATATTATGAGGATTTAATTTGTCATTACGACGGGTTAGAAAACCGTTTTAACCTTTTGAAAGAAGGTATGCAAATCGAAAAGTGTGAGAATTGAAATTGTCATTATGACGGTTTAGAAAAGCCAAATTTGATTTCGAAATTTGGAAAGTTTCATGGGTTGAAATCGTCATTACGACGGTTTGAAAAATGTTTTTATTTGAAAACTGATTTCGAATTTTGAAAATTCGGGGGTAGAATTCGTCATTACAACGGCGTAAAAAGTGATTTGAAACGGTTGTGAAAAACCAAGATTTGAAATCGTCGTGATGACGGCATGAAAAGGTGTATTTGAAACGGTTGTAAAAGCCGAGTTTGAAAATCGTCATTACGACGGCCTAGAAAGGCGTGCAACGGTCGGCGAAAGACCGAGGTTTGAAACATCCATTATGACGACGTAAAAGGGTATTTTGAAAAGGTTTGTGAAAACCGAGTTTGAAATCGTCATTACGACGACACAAAAAGATGTGCAACGGTCGGAGAAAGACCGAGGTTTGAAACGGTTGTGAAAAACCGAGTTTGGAAATCGTCATTACGACAGCCTAAAAAGATGCTTTTGAAACGGTTGAAAAACCGGGTTTTGAAAATCGCCGTTACGACGGCATAAAAGGGTTCCAACGGTCGGCGAAAGACCGAGGCTTGAAATGGCCATTATAACGGCGCAAAATGTGTTTTTGAAGGTTTGAAAATGACATAGAAGGACTTATGATCAAGTAACACATAAGCACTCACAGTTTCATTATATCATGCATAATGCTGACACGGGTTTTGGCCTAAAAGGGAGGGTTACACACCAAGCAATCAATTCCCGATTAGCGAGAGGGATACCAATCCAAACAAAATGTGTAAGGAGGGTGCCCTAGCCTCGTGCTCGAAAGTGATGAAAGCTCTTTGACGAAACATAAATGTGTAACGTCAATGGTATGCTTGACTCAATCGGGATTCGAAACGCGGGGATGAGTAAACTCACGCCGACGGGACGAGCCAATTGGCCGATAAAGGTTAGGTTATGGGCCCGGACAAGGAACCCGACTTATGACCGTAATATCAATTAATACACTTTAACCACGACTTCGTTCGAGTTTCACCTCTAAGGATCACAAAAACACAAGTGTCCTAGTGTCCTCAGCGGAGTCGCCAATCTGTAGACGTGGGCCACGTCCCGGTCTGTGGATTTGGGGGCCACCTACCGGTCCGTAGTCGCGGGCCACCTGCACGCCAAACCAAATTGTGGACATGCAGCGGTCTTTTGAAAGCCACGCTCGGCGGCGTAAAAATGCTTTCGACCGGATCGTTTTAGATCGGTTGGTTTCGTCTCGGTAAAGGTCTCAAAACGATTAGAGATGTTCGGAGTCGCCACCAAGCATTTATGGGATGCCTGGAACCCGTTCGAAATCCACTTTATACCTCGGTCAAATGAAGCACAATGCAAGTGTTTGACATAGGTACTAAAGATAAGGACTCGTCCCCCTTTTAGCATTCTATGCCTAAAATGACTCTCGTACGCCCGGATAATGCCATCCACTATCCAAAGGTTCTGAGTAAGGGGTGAGGGTACGTATTGGGAAGCCCTTTAATCGGACACCCAATCCCGCCCGCGTTAGCGGCCTCCACTGATCGATCGTGGTTGTTTAAGTGCAAGAGTTGATAAAACAGTGTAAATGCATGAATGCACATCCAAAAGTCTTAACCTAACATGTGAATATTTTCTAAGTCGGTTGTTTATGCATGTACCAAGAAATTGGTGTCAAAGTTGGATTTAGATTGATTTGCATGTGAAAACGGAAATTAAACATCCAGTTACCAAATTCGGGTTATGATGCTTAACACGATCCATTTATTTGAAAAAGGATGTTAAAAGACAAAGTATAAAATGTAAACTTGTCAGTCTGATCCGTCACGTATTCGGATTAACCGTAATCGAGATCGTCCTAGACAAGTGCTAAAAACGAGGCAAAACCGTGCCAGGCTACCCCATTGGGGCGCGAGCCTACTGGCGAGGTAAGGGGCTCTGCCCAGGTTTTGAAATATGAAAGCAGAGGGCCTCTTGGGGCACGAGCCATGGGGCGAACCAAGAGATGCCTCCTGGTTGTTAAAATGGTTGTTTAAAACCGTTTTTTGTGATTAATGATTTGCAAGTATGATTTGCATGACTCGGAATAATAACTATTATGTTAGTAATATTCGTTGTCGGATTTGCATGTTTGAGAAGCATAGTAAAATGTGTAAAAGAAAAATATTTGATTTGATCTAATTATGTTAAGTTCAATTATTTGTAATTAGTCAAGTTTGTCATCGTTCTCGGATTAAACCGACATGGTATAAAGAACCAAGGATGATTATGAGTTATGACTAATATGTTTGCAAATGTAAATAAATGAGAAAAATGGTAAATAAAAGAAAAGGGTGTTAAAATACCCATTAAAATGTAATTAACCATAAAATCATCGAGACACGGATTTAACCGTCATGGTATAAAGAACCAAGGATGATTTTTTTAATGGCCAAAATATGTTTATCATAAAAATGAATTAAAATGGTAAATAAAAGAAAAGAATTTCTTTTAAAGTGTAATTAACCAATTAATATCACCGAGTCACGAATTAAACCGTTATGGTATAAGGAACCAAGGGTGATTACGATTTATGGTTAAAAATGTTTGTCATAAAAATGGTTTGAAACATTCGAAATGGTAAAAACCGTAAAAGGAAAGAAGTAAAAATAAAAGAAAGTGTTGAAGAAAAGACGAACTCAAACACGTTTGAGTCTGACCTGGGCACCCCATTGAGGCGCGAGCCACCTTGCAAAATAAGGGGCTTCTGCCTCAGGCCAAAACTCGGTTTTGGCTCGTCTAACCTAAATTTGAATCGTGTTATGCATCGTTCGTGCTTATAAACTCATCAAAACAGTAAAGACATGAATTAAAGTGAGATATTTACACCCTCAAACTTACGTATTTTGATGTTTGCGTGGTAGACGACTTTAGAGACGGTTTTCTCGTCGTGACTACTCGCGATCAAAGAAGTTTAAAAGAGTGCCTTAAAAAAGGATTTGGTTTTGAAAATGAGTTGAAAATATGTTAATTAAAACATGTTGATTAATGTTGAGTTGGTCGAATGGGTCGGTCGAATGCACGACGACGATACCAAACAATATGTGTAAGGCTTGTGTTTACGATCGGTAGGTCGTAAACACGTGTCGATTTTGTGACTAAGGAAGTCGAGTATAGAAGTTTAAGGGAGAAGGAGGGGGCGGACTCTCGCGTGAAGATTGTGGTGTGTGATGGTGGGTATTTGTAGAGAAATGTGGGATGGTAGGTTGGTTGATTTTGCTTGGAGGCTAAGGAGACACCCCATTGAGGCGCGAGCTACCTCGTGATACAATGGGGTGTACTGTCCTTTTCGCAAATTTGGATTTTGCATTTGTTCTAACCAATGTTTTGTTGGTTGTGATTTGTGGTATTTGAGGTTTGCTTAGCCGTGTAAGCTTACTCTTAGGTGATATTTAGGGTAGGTATTTTTGTTTCTTTGACTCGGGTTTGACCCATGTGAGTCGGGATTTGGATTTCGAGTCGATTTTTGGCTCGGTGTCAGTTTTGACTCTAATTAAGGTTATTTTAATGGAAATGACATGATGAAGACATTCATGGAATTATTTTTGACATTCGAGATTTGGATTGACTCAGGTTGACTCGAGTTGCGGGTTTCTGAGTCGGTTTTGAGTCCGAAGCGGTTTTAACTCTAAATAGAGTTATTTTAATGCAAATGACATGATAAAGACATTCATGGAATTATTTTTGACATTCGAGATTTGGGTTGACTCGGGTTGACTCAGGTTGACGCGAGTTGTCGGTTTTAGGTCCGAAGACGGTTTTAACTCTAAATAGTGTTATTTTAATGCAAATGAAGTTAGAAAACTTTTGAAATCATTTTTCATATCCGATTAGTGCATTAAACCGTCTCATGTATAGCCAATCCATGCACGCATATCAAAAACACGTTACAGTCCGATCATCATCGGGTGGTTTTTGGAAGTTGCATATACTGGGTATCTACACACAGACTCGAGCTTTCAAAAAGATAGAGATGACATGAAATCACAAAGTGGATTTGTGTACATGCTAAACGGTGGTGCCATCAGCTGGAGAAGCTTCAAGGAAGCTGTGATTGCGGATTCTACTACGGAGGCTGAGTACGTTGCAGCAACAGAAGCTGCCAAGGAAGTTGTGTGGATTAGGCAATTCGTTCGAAGGGCTAAAAGTAGTTCCTACCGCCAAAGATCCCATTACTCTGTATTGTGATAACAATGGAACCGTCTTCCAAGCTAGAGAGTCAAAGTCTAGTAATAGATCTAGACATGTACTCAGAAAATTTCATATTATTAGAGATTTTATTGAAAGAAAGGAAATTACGATCTGTATGGTTGGGACGGATGATAACTTAGCTGATCCGCTCACCAAGCCTTTATCGCAGGCTAAACAGGATGGACATGTTGTATCTATGGGGCTTAAACGTATGCCCAGTTTATACTAGACTATTTGATATGAAATAAAATGTTGTTTTATTTGTTATATAGAATAATTGCATTTGTCTTTTAAATTTTTTATTACTTTGTCATATACAAATGGGTTGTTGAGACATCATTGAACCCCATTAAAGTGAACTATATTGACATAGTAAACGCCCATAGTTACTTACATGAGGTGACATCTCGAAGTAACTAGAGTGTGATGCAATTGATGGCAAGTTCAGATGCCATAGAGTCATGAGAGATGACTAGTCGATCACATAGGCAGACTGTATGGGACACTCTGTCGGGCTTATGACCGCTTATAGAGTTCTGCAAATTTTTATATAGCCTGGTCGTGGCGAGAGCTACTATAGTATTCTTATGAGTCAATTCTTTGACTAAAGACTATTCGCCTAAGATGGCACAACTTCAAAGTAACTTTGATTTGTGTTCAATTACCTTCGTAATTGGGGTCAAATGGGCACATTTTGGGTTATAATGAGTTGTGGCTATGCGAAGGGAAAAGTGCAATAGGAATTGTCCACCCCTAGTCAGGGTTATCTTATATCTCAAGGCCACTCGAGGAGTAATAAACTGAAAATGCGTGGCCACACTCTGAAGGTATCTACGGTAGATGATTCCGGTCAGACAGTTATTCTCCAGATCGAGGAAACCACTCATGATATGATCAAATATAAGTACGACCTGCAAGACACCTTGCATTGAGTGGGAGATAGTAATAGGACAAGAGAATTGGTGACGAACGCTTGTCTCGGACAAGTGGGAGATTGTTGGAGTATGTGTCCTCGACAATAATGCGATCACATGTTTAAATCTCATGATAAGAATACATGAGGGAAAGTTATACTTTATTGTCAACTGATCCACATTAATCGGTAATGGTTGGCTGACTAGAGTTTGACATTACTGTCGTATGACGGTGGTGATCAGTTGATCCCTTAAGGTCATACCTATAGGGTAACACTCTTAATTGATAAATTAATTAATTGTATTATGATACAAGTTAATTAATCCTTTAAAATTAGATGATGTTTTTATTGTTTATGAAACAATTATAATTAGAATGAATAATGTATTATAATTACAAGATGTTGTGAATTTTAATTAAATGGTCCATTTTAAGTATATTAAATTATATATTGGTATTTATGTCATTGCATGTGATTTATTTTTTGTAATGATTTTTAATATGTTAAAAATGCATTACATGAACATATGTCTAATAACATATAATATATGTCACAACTACAATTGACAAAATAACAAAGTTAAAATGGAACTCCATTTTACAAATGGAGAACCGGTTTTCTCCATGTAGTGGGGGACAATGTTGCTTTTATCTTAATTGTTTAAGACAACCTAATTATGATTAGGTTTAGGCATGCCAACCTATATTTCCTTGTGAAGAACAATTTGTAGAAACAAAGAGCATGCATTGGCCTTGTGTGACCCAAGGGTGCCGGCACCCCTCTCTCCCCTACACAAAATGAGAAATGTTTTCTCATTCATGATTCATTCTAATGCCATAATTTTATTTTAGTTCTCCAAGAAAATTATTTTGAGAGAGAAAGAAAATATTAACATCATTCTAAAATACTAATATTAAGATCTAATTACTAGTAGTAGTAATAATTCATATTAGTTAAATTTAAAGGAACATCTACTAATTTCTAGTAATAAAATTAGTAAATGTATTAAGAGGGATTACCTTGGTACAATCCTTAAGGAGTAGATCTTGCAATTGGATCTAAGGTTTTTGGGGCACTCGGTTTTTCTTAAAGAAGACTAATTTGGTAGGAGACCAAATAGTATAAACCTATTCGGCCACCATTGTAAGAATGACTAATTCTTCTGTTTTATTTAATTTGTTTTGCATGCATAAGATCTTATATTAGTTTTATGACTAAACTAAATCACTTAGTTATTAGAGATGTCTAATAAGAGGTTAATGTATTTAACAATGTATGTATAGTTAGTATATTTATTAGATTCGCTAACTTTGGCACGTGGATGATTCAATAAAGGCGTGGAGACCGCACCTTGAGAAGACATCTATATCGTTGAAGACGATCTCTAGGGTTATTTTGCTTAAAAGGTAACTAGGTGTTTTCCTTTATTTATGTTTATGCCAATTGATGTAGCTTACATGATTTAATAATTGATTTGTGTAATTGGTACATGTTTGATTTGTTACTATCATGTTTAATTATGTTTATATATATACATATGTGTTTTATTGTTTATATTGCATAACGTATCTTGCCTATGCTCCGTCTGGGTGTTTGTGGCGTGCGGCTAGGGTTCCCCATGGAAACCCTAGTGGCGGCTTCGTGGGTGTTTATGAGAAGACCTAAAGTTATGGCTGAACTGATATAACCTTGAGATTATGCCTCAATGTTATACCTGATTTGGTATAACTCTGGGGTCGTGATAAAGTTATAGGTGAAGCTGTATAACTTTGAGGTTATAGATCAATATTATAGCTGAGCTACCATAACTTAAGTCACATGTCAATGTTATAGCTAATGCTAATGTAACATTAGGCTAATGAAGTCAATGTTATAGCTGAGCTAATATAACGTTGAGTTACGAGGTAAGGGTATTGTTAAAGTTATAGCTGGAGTACCATAACATTGAATGATTATTGTTAAAAGTTATAGCTGGAGTACTATAACATTGAATGGTTGATACTTATTTCACATGTTATGTGATGTTCAAGTATATTGTATGACAATACGTGTGCATATGTCATCGTTTACTCTTGTTCGTATGGTAAGTAGGGCAGTCGATTATACTGTTCTATGAGTTGTGTCATGATGTTGTTTATGCATTATCGGTAAAGTCAGTTATACTGTACATTTGTTGGTTAGCTGGTGTACAGATGACGATAGTATCAGTTATATACTATCGGAATGAACTAAGGCTACCCTTCGGGGTTTGTTATAGGCTATGGTCGGGGGTAGCAGAGGTAGTTCGTTAATCGCTCTGTTCCCTGAGTGTCGTTCGGTGTAGCAGAGGCAGTCCGTTAATCGCTTTGTGTTTCACCGAGAGGTCTGGCCAGGTCTTAGGCATATAGGCAGTGGTTATACGCTATACATAGCGTGGATGCAGTTCGTTAATCGGTCCACTGTAGGTGCAGTTCGTTAATTGGCCCATACCATTGAATGGAGGCAGTTCGTTAATCGCTCTAACGGCGTTCATTCTATACATTGTGCTTTGTTGTTTGGTCTATTCCTATATGTCGTGGTTATGATGGATATATGATTCGCATGACGTCTTAATATGGTTTATGTCTTTATGCGTCGTCACATGTTGTTTGACTTGGAGTTATCATTTCATATGTTTATGTTTGTCATTGTTCATTGGTAAGTTGGTGTCGAGTCTTCATGAGTATAGATGGTCTCACATGTTTACTAGTTTTGCATTTCAATCGTTATTGATTGTTAGTTATATTCAATTGTTGTCAACATGACTGGGAGAGAATCTAGTTACTCCCGACTGATTGTCGACCTCCCATTCTCAGGTTGTTCAGATGTTGCTGACTGGTTGATGTTTGCTTGGGGAATGTGCGAAGCGAGCTTAATAATAAAATAGGAGTTTGTTTTATGTTTAAGAACCTTCGAATAATGTATTAGTTTGTTTTGGTTTTAGTAACGAACCGGGTTGGTTAGGTGTTTCCGCCACCTTGACCCTTTTATCAGTATCGTACTCTGATATTTACTTTATATAACGTTTTTCCTTTGTTTTATAATCCGGGTTGTTACATTTGGTATCAGAGCGAACATGCTCCCAACTCTCGCTTAGTTGATGACTAAAATAAATGACCTAGTTAATGAGTGAGTGTAAATGGGGTAAAAACCAATAGGATTTATTGGTTTTCTTATGTTTGTAAAGTGTATGAGTAGTTGTTTGGAGTTGTACTTAGGTTCTACCACTTATAACGAGATTTCGTTCTTGCAGATGGTGCGTAATGCGAATGGTGAGACTGATGCTGATCGCATCAGGAGACTTGAGGCCACTTTGGCATCTATGGCCGTAGGTTTCACCAACCACCTCAACAACAACAACAACAACAACAATCATCCGCAACCGACTGTGTTTAATCGCTTTGCTCGTCACCGTCCTCCGACTTATGATGGTGTGAATGATCCTACTGCTTTGGAGGCTTGGATTCGAGAGATGGAGAAGTTGCTCCTCGCTACTGGTTGTCCTGAGGATCAGAAGGTAGATATCGCCACCTATTATCTGAAGGATGAGGCCAACAACTGATGGCTCTTGCTAGAGCTGGTTTGGAAGTTCAGCCAGGATATGGTTGGGCTCTATTCTCTGAGGCTCTGAAGAAAAGGTTTTATCCTGAGGAGATGCGCTGGCAGAAGGAGCAGGAGTTCCTTCGTCTACAACAAGGTTCCATGACCGTTGAGGAGTACACCAACAAGTTCGTGAAGTTGTCGCGATTCGTTACTTCTATGGCTTTGGACGAGGTGTCGAGGACTCGTCGTTATGAGTACAATTTGACTCCCAAGGTCCGGACTGCTATGTCGGGCATTCCTTCGACTTCTTTCCAGCAGGCTTATGATCGTGCTCCTAGTATCTATGATTCAGTTCTTGCCACCGAGGCTGAGGAGGGTGCGAGGAGTAAGTTCGTGAAGAGGCCTTATGTTACTCCTAGTGCTCCCCAGAAGAGGCAGAAGTATGAGGCTCGTTCGTACACTCCGCGTGACCAGGGTCAAGCTAAGAGGGATTTATCTTGCTACAAGTTTGGAAAGGTGTACCATCTGGGTACGATATGTGTTACTGGTACTCCAATTACATGTTATACCTGCAAGGCTCCGGGATACAAGTCAATCGATTATCCCCAGAAACCAAAGACGGAAGTACCAAAGGTTGATGCTCCGAAGGCTGGCCGAGTGTTCGTTATGAGTCCCGCCGAAGCAGATGCTAATTACGGGTACCTTTCTCGTTCACACTTTATCTGCTTTTATTCTTTTTGATACGGGTGCGTCGATGTCTTTCGTATCCGAATCCTTTTCCGTCCGTGCTGGACTCATATCCTCATCATCCGTTCATACCTCTATATCCCTTTCTCCGGGTGAGATTGTTTCTTGCTCCGTTCTGTTCGAGGACGTACTTGTCAGTATTGCAGGGGCGATTCTTCTTGCGGACCTTGTCCAATTTAAACTAGGAGAGTTTGACGTGATTTTGGGCATGGACTGGTTATCTCGCTATGACGCTAGGTTCCTGTGTCGTGATCATAAGATCATGCTTAAGAGTCCTACAGGTTCGAGGGTTTCTTATCAGGGTGTTAGGGTTACGCCTACGGACAAGTGGGTTTCTGCTTTGAGGATGGTCAACATGGGTAGAAAGGGTTATCAGATCTATCTGTGCAGTGTTCGGGGTGTTTCAGTTGAGCCTAAGTTAGAGGATATCCAGGTGGTTAAGGATTTTCCTGATGTCTTTCCTGAGGATCTACCTAGTATTCCTCCTGAGCGAGACGTGGAGTTCTCGATTGAGTTGTTCCCTGGAACTGGTACCATTTCGAAAGCTCCCTATTGTATGGCACCGGCTGAGTTACAGGAACTCAAGAAGCAACTTGAGAAGATAATCGATAAGGGTTTTATCCGACTGAGTGCTTCGCCGTGGGGTGCTCCTGTTTGTTCGTCAAGAAGAAGGATGGTAGTATACGATTGTGCATTGACTACCGTGAGCTGAACAAGGTTACTATCATGAATAAGTATCCTTTACCGAGGATCGAGGATTTCTTTGATCAGCTCTGTGGTGCTAGTGTGTTCTCTAAGATCGATCTGAGTTCTGGTTACCATCAGATTCCAATTAGGAATGAGGATATCCTAAGATTGCATTTCGTTCGAGGTATGGCCACTATGAGTTCGTGGTGATGCCGTTTGGGTTGACGAATGCACCTTCTGTTTTTATGGATCAGATGAACCGCACTTTCAGCGAGTATTTAGATAAGTGTCTTGTGGTGTTCATAGACGTCATACTGATTTACTCGAGAGATGAGGCTGAACACGAGAGTCATCTTCATGTTATCTTGGAGACTCAGCGTAAGCAGAAGTGGTATGCTATGTTTTTGAAGTGCGAGTTTTGACTAAGGGAAGTTACCTTCTTGGGTCATGTGATATCTGGCGATGGGGTTATGGTTGATCCATCGAAGATTCGAGCTGTGGTCGAGTGGGAGAGTCCAACGAATGTGAACAAGCTTCGGAGTTTCCTTGGTCTAGCTGTGTACTACCGTCGGTTTGTGCATGACTTCTCTAAGATCGCGAGACTGATGACTTAGTTAATGAATAAGGAATCCAATTTCATTTGGACTGAAGCTTGTGAAGTTGCTTTTCAAGAGTTGAAGAAAAGGTTGACTACTGCTTCTCTGTTGACTCTACCAGAAGAGGGCGTTGAGTTCGATATTTTCTGCGATGCGTCTAAGTTTAGGTTAGGTTGTGTCTTAATGCAGAAGGGTAAAGTTGTGGCTTATGCGTCCCGTCAGTTGAAAGTTCACGAGATGAACTACCCGACTCACGATCTTGAGTTAGCAGCCGTGGTGTTTGCCCTTAAGCTGTGGCGACACTACTTGTATGGAGTCTCTTGAAACATTTATACGGATCATAAGAGCTTGAAGTATATCTTCACTCAGAGAGATATTAACATGAGGCAGAGACGTTGGTTAGAGCTGCTTAACGATAACAAGATTGAGCTGCAGTATCATGAGGGTAAGGTGAACGTAGTTGACGATGCTTTGAGTCGCAAGGTGTGTCATGCTATGTGATCGGTGATGGTGTTGCCCGATGACTTGAGTCGAGAGTTCCTGAAGATGAGCCTGGAGGTAGTTCTTCCTGGTACTTTAGATTTGAGTGCGATGGTTGCTGAACCCGAGATACTTCATGAGATCCGAGTTAAGCAAAGGGAGGATAAGTAAAGGTCGCGCCAGAGACTTAGACGTTGGACCTGATGATGGTCTACGATTCCAAGGTTGTTTGTGTGTGCCTAGCTGTGAGGTCTTAAAATATAAGATTCTCAAGGAGGCTCATAGTACTCGCTTTTCGATTCATCCTGGTGGTGATAAGATGTACAAGGATCTGAAGCTACAGTTTTGGTGGCCGGGTATGAAGAAAGAGATCGCTGAGTTTGTGAGTCGTTGCTTGATTTGTCAGAAGGTCAAGTTCAAACATCAGAGACCTGGTGGTCTACTGTAACCTTTGGAGATTCCCACATGGAAATTTCGATGTACTTCGTCATGGGTTTGCCGAGGTCGCTGAGAGGAATGAATGTGATTTGGGTCGTGGTTGATCGTTTGACTAAGGTCGCGCATTTCATTCCGATGAAGAAGACTTGGAGTCTCGAGAACTAGCGAATGCTTATCAGCGAGAGATCATTCGCCTTCATAGGGTTCCTAAGGATATCATCTCGGACCGTGATCCGAGGTTTTGTTCACAGTTTTGGAAGAAGCTACAGTTGAGCTTAAGATGAGTACGGTTTTTCATGCTGCAACTGCTGGTTAGACTGAGCGTACGATTCAGACACTTGAGGATATGTTGCGAGCTAATGCTTTAGAGTTCCACGTTAGTTGGGAGAAGAGTTTACCGCTTGTGGAGTTCTCCTATAACAACAGTTACCAAGCTAGTATTCAGATGGCTCCGTTTGAGGCACTTTATGGAAGGAAGTGTCGTAGTCCTTTGTGTTGGGACGATTCTAGTGAGGCTGTTGTTCTTGGTCCAGAGCTGGTTCAGGAATCGATTGAGCAAGTGAGGTTAATCCGTGAGAAGCTTAAGGCAGCCCAGGATTGAAAGAAGACGTATGCAGACTTGCGGCGTAGGCCGATTGAGTTTGAGGTTAGCAATAAGGTTTTTCTTAAGGTTTCGCCGTTGAAAGGTGTCAAGAGATTTGGGATTAAGGGCAAGCTTAGTCCTAAATACATTGGACCGTATGAGGCGCCCGAGAGAATTGGCGAGATAGCCTATAAGTTGGCTTTACCTCCGAATCTGTCGAAGGTTCACGATGTGTTCCACGTGTCGTAGTTGCGTCGTTATCGCAGTGATCCTTCTCATGTTCTACAGGCTGATGATATCGAGGTTGAGCCTAACCTGACTTATGAGGAACGTCCTATTCGCATTTTGGAAGGTCAGGAGAAGAGGTTAAGGAATAAGGTTGTACCTATAGTTCGGGTTCTGTGGAGGAGTCAGAAGTTTGAGCAAGAGTCTTGGGAAACCGAAGCGTCTATGCGAGAGAAGCATCCGCATCTTTTCGAGTGAGGTAGTTCTCTCTTCTTTTTAGGGGGTTGGATTGTAACACCTCTAATTTCCATAATATAATTCTATAATTTTATTTTCCCATATTTTATATTTTATTTTCTGGGAAAATATCCGTCTCTTGTCTTTTTAACCCGTTGGGTTTGAAAACGGTGAAGACCCGCTCTTTCCTTGGGTCTCACGTGATTCTTGGTGTGGATGGGTAAGTTTCGGGCCTAAGCTTGAAATAAACCCATGAGCTTCTCTATAAATAAGAAGGGAATCCAAACCCTTGCAATTCTTTTCTCTTATTTCTCACAAAACCCTAAACCTAATTCTCTCATCTCTTCTCTCCCTTTGCGTGTGCCTCCACCCTCCCTACGGTTTCGTGCCGCGCCTCCTTCCTCTTTCCTTCCTCATCTTTCCTGCTTAGATCGATCCTACTTCTTGGATCTATCTATCTTCTTCGTAAGCTTTATGTTTTTCGCGTAGTTTTTATAGTTTTATAGTTTATGTATGTATAGTTAGTATATTTATTATATTCGTTATCTTTGGCACGTGGATAATTCAATAAAGGCGTGAAGACCACACCTGGAGAAGACATCTATATCGTTGAAGCCGATCTCTAGGGTTATTTTGCTTAAAAGGTAACTAGGCGTTTTCCTTTAATTATGTTTTTGCCAATTGATGTAGCTTACATGATTTAATAATTGACTTGTGTAATTGGTACGTGTTTGATTGTTTATTATCATGTTTAATTGTGCTTATATGTTTACGTATGTGTTTTATTGTTTAAATTGCATAATGTATCTTGCCTATGCTCCGTTTGGGTGTTTAGGACGTGCGGCTAGGGTTCCCCATGGAAACCCTAATGGCGGCTTGGTGGGTGTTTATGAGAAGACCTAAACTTATGGCTGAACTGATATAATCTTGAGATTATGGCTCAATGTTATAGCTGATTTGGTAAAACTCTGGGGTCGTGATAAAGTTATAGGTGAAGTTGTATAACTTTGAGGTTATAGCTCAATGTTATAGCTGAGCTACCATAACTTAAGTCACATGTCGATGTTATAGCTAATGCTAATGTAACATTAGGCTAATGAAGTCAATGTTATAGCTGAGCTAATATAACGTTGAGTTACGAGGTAAGGGTATTGTTAAAGTTATAGCTGGAGTACTATAACATTGAATGATTAATGTTAAAAGTTATAGCTGGAGTACTATAACATTGAATGGTTGATACTTGTTTCACATGTTATGTGATGTTCAGTTATATTGTATGACAATACGTGTGCATATGTCGTCGTTTACTCTTGTTCGTATGTCAAGTAAAACAGTTAGTTATACTGTTCTATGAGTTGTGTCATGATGTTGTTTATGCATTATCGGTATAGTCAGTTATACTGTGCATTTGTTGGTTGGCTGGTGTATAGATGACGATAGTATCAGCTATATACTATCAAAATGAACTAAGGCTACCTTTCGGGGATTTGTTATGTTCTATGGTCAGGGGGTAGCAGAGGCAGTTCGTTAATCGCTCTATTCCCCGAGTGTCGTTCGTTGTAGCAGAGGCAGTTCGTTAATCGCTCTGTGTTTCATCGGTAGGTCTGGCCAGGTCTTAGGCATATAGGTGGTGGTTATACGCTATACATAGTGTGGATGCAGTTCGTTAATCGGTCCACTGTGGGTGTAGTTCGTTAATCGGCCCATACCATTGAATGGAGGCAGTTCGTTAATCGCTCCATTAGTTAGAGGCAGTTCGTTAATCGCTCTAACGGCGTTTATTCTATACATTGTGCTTTGTTGTTTGGTCTGTTCCTATATGTCGTGGTTATAATGGATCTATGATTCGCTTGATGTCTTAATATGTTTTATGTCTTTATGCGTCGTCACATGTTGTTTGACTTGGAGTTTTCATTTCATATGTTTGTCTTTGTCATTGTTCAATGGTAAGTTGGTGTCGAGTCTTCATGAGTATTGATGGTCTCACATGTTTACTAGTTTTACATTTCAATCGTTATTGATTGTTAGTTATATTCAATTGTTGTAAACATGACTGGGAGAGCATCTAGTTACTCCCGACTGATTGTCGACCTCCCATTCTCAGGTTGTTCAGATGTTGCTGACTGGTTGATGCTTGCTTGTGGAATGTGCGAAGCGAGCTTAATAATAAAATAGGAGTTTGCTTTATGTTTAAGAACCTTAGAATAATGTATTAGTTTGTTTTAGTTTTAGTAACGAACCGAGTTGGTTAGGTGTTTCCGCCACCTTGACCCTTTTATCAGTATCGTACTCTGATATTTACTTTATATAACGTTTTTCCTTTGTTTTATAATCCGGGTTATTACAGAAGTGGCCATCAAAGCCAGGCTAGCACAAACTATGGACGGGGCACTGTAAGAAACTTTCGGGGCTCGGGTGGGGTTAAGGTAGGCAACAAGCAACATCACCTCATGTGAGTTCAACTTGCTCACATACTTCCGGTCATAGAGTAAACAAGTCAAGGCACGAAGAAAAATCTTCAAGGTGACATGTTGAACATCGTTTATCAACATGTTGCTAGAGGTGGGGGCATTCTTACCGGCAAAGCAAGGTATGTAACTACTGGCTTCACATTCAGTCAGGATATCCCTAAGGGCTCCCTTCTCCGGTCGGGCAAGGCCAAGGTGGGTAGCAAACATACCGATGTTCAAGTGAAAACTAGTGTTTATGAGACGAAACTGTATGGTCTTAGCCGCCGCATCATAGAGGAAAGAGCTCATGAACTCTAAGGTCAAGAAGGAGTAGAAATGGTTCATAAGGTGATACAAACCGGTCAAACCCAAAGTCTCAAAGATGTGCCTCACATCCGTCTCCACCCCTAGGTCCTCTAAGATGGTGGTGTTGATACAGCGGGTTGGTTTCATGCAACGTTTTTGTAACTCAACAAAAGCATCTCTTTGCTTGAAATCAGCAAAGACAATGGTAGGTTACTCGGGCATAGGTGGGACCGTGTGTCCCTGACTCCCCTCACCAACCTCGGCCTCATAAACTCTCCCCCTCTTACACTGACGGGTACCAACTGCAGGTCTCGGCATCTGTTTCAACACACATCTTAGGCACACAAACGGACACTTACTTGGAGAAAATAAACTTTTCAGGCATATTCACGGAAGAAAAAACAACTATGTATACACACAATCTCACCAAAACAATCCAAAGTTGTAAACATGCTATTTCCATACTGTTGGAATATGTGTTCTCCGACAATAATGCGATCACAACTGTCGATCATGATGATCACATGTTTAAGTCTCATTTTAAGAATACATGTGGGAAGTAATATTTTACTGTCAACTGGTCCATACATATCGGTAATGATTGGTTGACTAGAGTTTGACATTACTGTCGTGCGACGGTGGTGATCAGTTGATCCCCTTAGGTCACACCTAAAGGGTAACACTCTTAATTGATTATTTAATTGATTGTATGGCGATACGTATTAATTAAATTACTTAAAATTGACGGACGATTTTGGAAGTAATATTTACGGAAACAATTAAATTTCAATGAATAATTTATTATAAATACAAGATGTTGTGATTTATAATTGGTAAATCATTTTGGTACAAGTAATTATGAATTACTAAGTCGATTTTGTACATGACGTATTTTTATTAATGCGTTGATTTTTAATATGTTAAAAATGCATAACAATTTTACATGACTTGTGACATGTGACAAATTGACAAATTGACAAAGATAAAATGGAATCCATTTTATCTTAAATGGACCGAAATAGAGGGTGTATTAGGCTAAATATTGTGTTGAGTAATTTTAAGTGGAAAGCATAATCATTTACCTAATTGCTTGCCATGCAAACCTAGTTGTTTTTGTGAAGAGCACCTTGATCATGCATCGGCCAACACCACCCCACCCCACCCGGTTTTGTCATAGAGAAAAGCCAAGGGTTTTTCTCTATAATTTATCTAATATACACTACATGCATTGTAGTGTACATTTTTCATTCTAACATCTAAAAATAAAGAGTTTTTAGAGAGATAATTACTTCTTCTTCTCCCTTCTCTTAACCGAAAATTAAGAGACCAAATTCAACATTTTTGGGTCAATTTTATTTAGATTAATATTGTTCTAGTATTAATAATATTAATCTTATTAAGGGGTTACTTTGGGTATTCATCTTTGGGAGAGATTCTACCCTTGAATCTTTGTTCATCCATATTAGGAGAGCTCAAGAACAAGTGAGTAGGAGAACTCATTTGTGCCCAAATATCCGACTTCTCAATGTAAGGAAAACGATTTCTTATTTATCTTTATTCTTGTTTGCATGCATAAGATCTAAATTAATTTTATGACTAAATTAAATTGAAACATATATGAATATGTCGACATAATGAGATATAGATTTCTAACAAGCGGTATCAGAGCCTTAGGTTGTTTGCATGCAAATCGGTTATAGTTTTTCCGAGTTATACGATTAACAAATAAAACTAATAAATTTGTGTTTATTATGATATATCACGAAATCAATTATGCATGTTAAAGTTTCTGATCCTAAAATGTATTTAGGATATTTTGGTTAATTTATGAATTTTTATTGTTCATTTTATATAATAATGGCATTAAAAATGTGATTTTATGATAAAAATGTCATTGTTTGGACTAAAATTAGCTAAAGTTTGTTTTTTTCCAGTGGTTTTTGGATATATTTTCACATATATTATATTTTGATGACCTGTAAATTTTCATAATTTTATGAGTTCTTATGCTCGAAATATGGATTTTTCATGATAAAATCGAATTTAAATGGAAAAATAGGTTAATATGAGTAATATTTCGAATCTGGTCATAGAAATTTAGTATGTTGTCACATGCAATTTTATAAGATGTGTGTAAAATAATTGGCTATAATGAAGTCTTTATGCATGATTTATGAATTTTTGATGAAAAATAACATAAATAGTGACTTTAATTAGTGAAAATTGCTAAAACATACTTCATGACTAAGGGAAAATGTAACATGTTGCATTTTATCATATATTTCAGATATAAAAGTGAAAAGTTTATAAATATAATTTTTCTCATATTTTTATGGTTGTTATTGATAAATCCGATAAACCGCAACATTGTTTTTCCTTGATAATTTTCGAAATTTTTAACCTACGCTTTTGAACATTATGAGTGTCATGGTATTTTTCCAGTATGTTCATGAGTTTAAATTTCAAATTTTTAATTTATTTGAAATTTTTATGATTTATTTGAAGTTTATGGCTTTTATTGTAATTTTAAGTCCTTCTATGAACATTATTAAGAAATATAAGTTAATTATAGTCAATATGTTAGTGGAGACTAATTTTGAGTCCTAAGATGGTTAGGGTAACTAACTAATACATAAATGTGATTTTGTGTAATTTATTGTGATTTTAAAAGGTTGAATCACGCAAATCCGTAAAAATCGTTTAATATACGATATTGGCTCCTTAAAGGCGATTTAGCATTAAATTGGGCATGTTCATACATATTATAATGCTGCATTTTATTTATGATTGTCATAATTTTATTTTTATGTAATTTTTGAATTATGTAATTTTACTTAGTATGGCCTTAGTTTTTAATTGGTATTACCCGAAATGTAGGGGAATATCGATTCGGTTGTAATTTATTGTGATCTCGTATCACCGTTTTGTAATTTAATAGATTTGTTTTTATTTTTAATTACAAATGTATAATAGGAAATTATGTAATTTGTTATGTAATTTATTTATTCCGGAGATCCTTGAAGACGGTGCCACTCAAGAAGGCGATCCATTGAAGACGGTGTTACCTCGAGATGCGTGCCAAAACCGAAGTTCAAGGGACCAATGAAGTTGGTTTCCGAATTTGTAATAGTTTATTAGATTTACTATTTTAGGAAGGCCATACTAGGATTTAATTTATGCTTTGCATTTTATTTATATGTTGCATGCATCGCTAAATCGCCATAACTAAAACATGCATTATCATTTGATCGAGTATTTCGACCGTGTCAATTACAATTATCGTAGTTCACCGCTTTAGTTCACTTAAAACGTGATAGATAATAAATTGACATGACCTCTCGCTAAAATAAACAATTGAGACATAGCCTTATCAAAAAGTAGAAACCATGAAAACCTATTTCGTGAGGGAGTGCACTCGGCTTTACCGGGGTACAAACCTTGTTACGTAGGGGAAGTGGGTGATAAATGTCTACCCACCGAATTTATAAAGATGAGGGCTGTTTTCGGCTTTACCGATGCCCAAGTTGATGTAAATTTGGATCATGGACACATTTATTCGAAATTTGGGTTGAACTCAACGAAAGTATTCTCGACGGTTGCCGGATGTGTTTCGGGCTAAAGACAAATATTAATGTAATTTTATCGACCAAGAGTTATAAAAGTAGAATCGATTAAAGCGTTAATCCACTGAGTTATATTGATAAGGGTTGTATTCGGCTTTACCGATGCCTAGGTTAATATGAATTTGGGTCTTGGAATCATTTATAATAGTTGGGTAGAGGTCACTATATAAATGTTCATATCTTGTTAAATTATTTACAAGTATGATTTAAAAAGACAAATGTTAATATTTCCTTTTCCTCCATACTTGTAGTTCATTACAATGAATCCATCAAACGTTACCGCACCGATAACTATTGAGTCTTGCCACAATGTTTTTGACGACGTTTGCTTCAACAATGATTTCGACACTACTAGAGAAATTTCTTTTGGGATAGGTTCGGATGGAAACATAAACTTCATCACTTCTTCTAAACCTCCTACTACTACTACAAGATCTCTTGTGAGCCGGTCTCAGGAAGACCGCCTCATAAAATCTATAGGATCTTTGTCTTTGGAAGAGAAAGATGCCAAAACTAGTGGGAGCTCAAGCAATCAAATTCTTGCTTCCAAGGGCAAAAAGTTTAAGAAGAAGGGAAAGAAAGGGAAAAACTTCAAGCAAGTTGAAGATGAGTGCCATTATTGTTATGGCATGGGACATTGGCTTAGGAATTGTCCCGTATATTTGCGAAATATAAGGGAAGGAATCATCGTTCCAAAAGGTAAAATTCCTAAGGAAATTTATGTTATTGATGTAAATTATACTTCCACTACAACATGGGTACTGGATACCGGTTGTGGTTCTCACCTTTTTAATCATTTACAGGGGTTAAGAGACGTGAAGAGGCTTAGCAAAGGAGATGTGGATCTACGCCTTGGAAATGGAGCTCGAGTAGTGGCCGAATCCAAGGGAACTTATGTATTAGCTTTGCCTAATGGGTTTGAGTTATATTTACATAATTGTTTTTATGTGCCTACACTTTCTAAAAACATTATTTCAATCGCTATGTTAGACATGGACAGTTTTTGTTTTGTCATTAAGAACAATCGTTGTACTATTTCAAGGAACGACTTGGTTATAGGCCAAGCCCCTTCCATTAATGGCATTTACATTTTAGAAACCTCGAATCCGACTAATGACATCTACAACATTAATTCAAAGAAACACAAATCAAGTGATCCAAATGAATCGTTCATTTGGCATTGTCGATTAGGTCACATAAACGAGAATCGCATCAAAAGATTAATTTCGACTAATGTGATTACACCATTTGATTTTCAATCATATGAAACATCCGAATATTGCCTTCTTGGCAAAATGACTCGAAATCCTTTTAGTGATAAAGGGACACGAGCAAGTGAACTGTTGGGACTCATACATACCGATGTGTTTGGACCAATGAGTATCACCGCTCGTGGAAATTATGACTACGTCATAACCTTCACCGATGACTTGAGTAGATATGGGTATATCTATTGAATGAACTATAAAAGTGAAGCTTTTGAGAAATTCAAGGAATTTCAAAACGAAGTAGAGAACCAATTGAACAAAAGAATTAAGGCACTACGATCCGATCGTGGTGGAGAATATCTTAGCCTTGAATTCGATTCACACTTGAAAGGTTGTGGTATTATATCACAACTTACTCCACCCGGAACACCACAACTTAATGGTATTGCCGAAAGGAGAAATCGAACCCTACTTGATATGGTTCGATCCATGATGAGTCAAACCGAGTTACCAAATTCGTTTTGGGGATTTGCGATTCAAACCACAATAAGATCTTTGAACAATTGTCCCACCAAAGCCACCGAGAAAACTCCATTTCAGATATGGAAAGGAAGAGTTCCTAATCTATCCTACATCAAAATTTGGGGTTGTAATGCTTATGTCAAAACCAAAAATGACAATAAGCTAGCTCCACGATCTGAAAAATGCACCTTTGTAGGCTATTCTAACACCCGAGGTTATTACTTCTATAAACCTCAAGAAAATAAAGTGTTTGTGTCTTCTGAGGCTGTCTTCTTAGAAAGGGATTTTATTTCTAAGAGACAGAGTGGGAGAAATTTTGAACTTGATGAGCTTCAACAGCCACAAACCGAGGTAGAGACGCAAGAAGATGTTCCTTCGTCGTCTAGCGCGGTTGTCCCTTCTCCTTTTAGAAGAACGGGCTGAGTTATTCGCCATCCCGATCGATATATGGGACTTATCGAAGAAGATGGAACACTCGATGTGTTGCTTTTAGAAAGTGACGAGCCCACCACCTACAAGGCCGCAATCTCTAGTCCTAATTCCTCCTTATGGCTTGAAGCCATGAAGTCCGAAATGGATTCTATGCATGAAAACCAAGTATGGAACTTGGTAGATTTGCCTAAAGGGGCAAGACCTCTTCAATGCAAATGGATTTTCAAAGTCAAGAATGGCATAGAAGGACATGATGACGTCTACAAAGCTAGGCTAGTGGCAAAAGGATTTACCCAAGTCCAAGGTCTCCATTATGATGAGACCTTCGCCCCCTTAGCCATGCTAAGATCCATACGGATTTTGTTAGCGATTGCCGCATTTCATGATTAAGAAATATGGCAAATGGATGTCAAAACCGCTTTTCTAAACGGGCATTTAGAAGAGGAAGTGTACATGATACAACCCAAAGGTTTTGTTAATTCTAAGAATCCTAACAAAGTGTGCAAACTTAAGAGATCCATTTATGGTCTTAAGCAAGCATCTAGAAGTTGGAATCATCGATTCGATCATGTTATAAAAGAGAATGGTTTCACTCGAAGTGTTGAGGAACCATGTTTATATATGAAATTTAGTGGGAGCAATGTTGTGTTCCTAATCTTGTATGCCGATGACATACTACTCAATGGAAATGATATTCCGATGTTATCTTCTGTTAAGAAGTGGTTAAGTAACCACTTCCAAATGAAGGATTTAGGAGAGGCACAACGCATATTAGGCATCCGGATCCATAGAGATAGATCTAAGAGGATATTGGCACTAAGTCAAGAGTCTTATGTTGATAAGATTCTTCGACGGTTCAGCATGGACAAATCAAAAAGGGGATTGGTACCTATGGTAACTGGGACTATATTGAGCAAGTCTCAATCTCCCTCCGAACCTCAAGATGTTGAATGCATGAAGATGATCCCTTATGCTTCCGCTGTTGGATCAATCATATACGCCATGATATGCACACGTCCTGAGGTCCCGTATGCCTTAAGCATGACGAGTAGATATCAAGGAAATCCAGGTGAGAGTCACTGGATAGCCGTCAAGAACATCCTTAAGTACATGAGAAGGACTAAGGGTTCTATCTTAGTGTTTGGAGGAGACACCGAGCTAGTGTTAATGGTTACACGGACTCAAGTTTCCAAACGGATAGAGATGACATGAAATCACAAGCTGGTTTCGTTTTCATGCTCAATGGTGGTGTCGTTAGCTGGAGAAGCTTCAAGGAAGCTGTGACTGCGGATTCAACAACGGAGGCTGAGTACATTGCAGCATCAGAAGCTGCCAAGGAAGCTGTGTGGATCAGGCAATTCACGGAAGGTCTAAGAGTAGTACCTACCGCCAATGATCCCATCACTCTCTACGATCTTCCAAACTAAAGAGCCCAAGTCTAGTAATAGATCTAGGCATGTACTTAGAAAATATCATGTAATTAGAGATTTCATTGAAAGAAAGGAAATTGCGATATGTAAGGTTGGGACGGATGACAACATAGCCGATCCGCTCACCAAGCCTTTATCGCAGGCCAAGCATGATGGACATGTTGCGTCCATGGGAATTAAACATGTACCAAGTTTATGTTAGATTTTGAAATGAAATAAAAGTGTTGTTTTTGTTCATGTTCATAATCACATTTGTCTTTTATCTTTTCTTTATACATTGTTACATCCAAACGGGTTGTAGTGAAAAATTGAACCCCGTTAAAGTGAACACAGATTAACATAGTATTCGCCCATAGTCACTTGTATGAGGTGACGTCTCAAAGTGACTAGAGTGTGATGCGATTGATGGCAAGTTCAAGTGCCATGGAGTCATATGAGAATGACTAGTCGATCACATAGGCAGATTGTTAGGAAGACTTTGTCGGGCCATATGACCGCTTATAGAGTTCTGGCAAATTTATATAGCCTGGTCGTGGCGAGAGCTACTATAGTATTCTAATGAGTCGATTCTTTTGACTAAAGATTGTTCGCCTAAGATGGCACAGTTTCAGATTAACTTTGATTTGTGTTATTACGACCTTTGTAAATGGGGTCAAATGGGCATATTTTGGGTTATGATGGCTGTGGCTAGTCGAAGGCAATGAGTGCGATAGGAATTGTCCACCCCTTCTCAGGGTTATAACAATATCTCAGGGCCACTCGAGGAGTAATAAACTGGAAATGCGTGGCCACGCTCGGAAGGTATCTATGGTGGATGATTCTGGTCAATCAGTTGTTCTCTAGATCGAGGAAACCACTCTCGATATGATCACTTGCAAGTATGACCTGAAAGACACCTTGCATTGAGTGGGAGATAGTAATAGGACAAGAGAATTGGTGACGCACACTTGTCGAGGACAAGTGAGAGATTGTTGGAATATGTGTCCTCCGACAATAATGCGATCACAACTGTCGATCATGATGATCACATGTTTAAGTCTCATTTTAAGAATACATGTGGGAAGTAATATTTTACTGTCAACTGGTCCACACGTATCGGTAATGATTGGATGACTAGAGTTTGACATTACTGTCGTGCGACGGTGGTGATCAGTTAATCCCCTTAGGTCATACCTAAAGGGTAACACTCTTAATTTATTATTTAATTGATCGTATGACGATACGGATTAATTAAATTACTTAAAATTGACGGACGATTTTGGAAGTAATATTTACGTATCTCATTATAATTTGATTGAATAAGATACGGTCTAAGTGATCGAATTGTTTTATTACTTAGATGAAATTGTTGTTTAAGGAAACAATTAAATTTGAATGAATAATTTATTATAAATACAAGATGTTGTGATTTATAATTGGTAAATCACTTTGGTACAAGTAATTATGAATTACTAAGTCGATTTTGTACATGACGTATTTTTATTAATGCGTTGATTTTTAATATGTTAAAAATGCATAACAATTTTACATGACTTGTGACATGTGACAAATTGACAAATGGACAAAGAAAAAAGGAATCCATTTTATCTTAAATGGTCCGAAATAGAGGGTGTATTAGGCTAAATATTGTGTTGATTAATTTTAAGTGGAAAGCATAATCATTTACCTAATCTCTAGCCATGCAAACCTAGTTGTTTATGTGAAGAGCACCTTGATCATGCATTGGCCAACACCACCCCACCCCACCCGGTTTTGTCATAGAGAAAAGCCAAGAGTTTTTCTCTATAATTTATCTAATATACACTACATGCATTGTAGTGTACATTTTTCATTCTAACATTTAAAAATAAAGAGTTTTTAGAGAGATAATTACTTCTTCTTCTCCCTTCTCTTAACCGAAAATTAAGAGACCAAACTCAATATTTTTGGGTCAATTTTATTTAGATTAATATTGTTCTAGTATTAATAATATTAATCTTATTAAGGGGTTACTTTGGGTATTCATCTTTGGGAGAGATTCTACCCTTGAATCTTTGTTCATCCATATTAGGAGAGCTCAAGAACAAGTGAGTAGGAGAACTCATTTATGCCCAAATATCCGACTTCTCAATGTAAGGAAAACGATTTCTTATTTATCTTTATTCTTGTTTGAATGCATAAGATCTAAATTAATTTTATGACTAAATTAAATTGAAACATATATGAACATGTCGATATAATGAGATATAGATTTCTAACACATACTTCATGCCAGACGGTCTTTACAACTTTCAGAATATGAAAAGTATAACATCAATTAACAAACCAACTACCAAATTAAGGTATTAAACTTTTCAAAATAGTTTCACAAATAGGTAATCAACAAAAGAATTGGGGCGAATTTCAATTTGGGGCACTTTCAAGACGAAGTTTTAAGACAAAATTTTGGGTAAAACTAGTCAAAATCAACACTAAACATGATACCCATAACATATATTACTCAATTTTCCCCCTTCCATATGCAAAAGATAAACAAAAATTCAATTTGAATCTCAAACCCTAGAAATTTCGGTCCACATAAACCCCATATTGATTCGATTTTTATACTTCTAGTATTAAGAAACAACAATCTAAGGCAATTATACCATATTACAACAATTATAAGCAAGAACACATGAGTATAAATCGAATTTTCATAAAAATCCCACACTTTATATAGTTTTAATTGATTAGAAACAAAGAAAAGGATGAACATTCTTACCTTGATTGATTATCATATGGAAGGGACGAATTAAACAAGAAGAAAACCAAAGAAACAAGCATAAATTAACCAAGTTTTGAGAGAAAAGAGAGACGATAGAAGTTAGGGTTTAGAATTATGAGGAAATAAGAAGAAGAATGAAGTTGGGAAAGTATAAGAATCCCGATAAAACATGGGTATAGCAGTACTTACTCGGTCGAGTAAGTAGGGTACTCGATCGAGTGGCCTTTACTCAATCGAGTTGGAGCTACTCGATCGAGTTCACTGGCAGTTCCAACTTTTTCGATCTTATAACTCCTCAACTAGATCGAATAAGGTCTACTCGGTCGTGTGGGCACTCGTATTCGATCAAGTAAGCACTAGTAGAAAAACCCCCTACCGTGTCGCCACTATCGTGGCGGTTCTAATAAAAAACGACATAAAAGGCAAAAAAAAAATGGGCGGGAACGAAATTTTTATGCTATAGTAAGTCTATTGTGGCGGTTTTAATAAAGAACCGTCACGATAAAATAAATTATTTGTGTCGTTTCTATGTCAGAACCGCCATCATAGATCATTTGTGGCGGTTATTCATGCAACTGACATTAATATTAACACTAAAGATAGTGAGAAATAACAACGCGTCTTTATTAAAAACCGATACCCTAAGAGTTTTGTGGCGGTTTTCTACGATAGACATATTAATTGACATATCAAAAAAAGACTGCGCTATCACGTAAACTATCTTTCTGTACTGATTATTATTTCGCGCGCGCCTCTTCACATACCCTAATCCCCAAACCCCCACGAATCTCTGATCAGTCCCAATCCCCTCACAACAACCGCCAAAATTGCAATCGCCTCTCGCCGCCTTTGTTACACAATCAACAACAGGGTTTCCTCCGCCTTTGTTCCCTCCTCTTTGCTCATGACGCCTCTGCCCTCGTTTTCCCTCCGTTTCCCTGCTCTCGACGCATCGAGTCATAGCTACAACATCAAAGATGCGCCTTACTACTTGTCGGCATATAGCATCTGTAAGTTTTTTTTGTTGCTTTTCTATACTATCAATTTCAGTAATATGTAGTCCATTTAGATATTCATCTCATACCGACTTCCCTAATTTTAAGATACAGCAGTAGAGTAATTGAATTTTTGTGAACCATTTTGTTGCTATTTGACTAGTAGCAGAATTGAATTTTTGACTAGTTTTAACCAACTCACTCACTAGCGATTCTGCCATTCTGCCCTCTGACTCGACTCAGTCCTCCAAATAGAAAGAATTGCTTTTGGTATAGTGGAGCATATATTTATGGAATTATGATGATTTGAGTGGATTAATTTCAAGAGAAGTAGATAACCAAGTTCTGAAACTTTGAAACAGAAAAAACAATGACAAACAAGGAGGAAGTTTCTGTTTTTGTTAAGGATTTCCTGATTTTAATTGAACAAAATGAAAGTAGCAAATGTAAAGATATTGGGTGCATTTCTCACTTCAAAAAGGTCTCCTATTCCTTCCATATGATGTTCACATACTTAGAACAATTTGAGGACACATTCCCAGCCTTGTACATGTCATTTAAGACTCAGAAATGCTCTAGTTGCCCTTAAGTGCAGAAACAGACCAATGTATAGCATTTTTGAAATTAGACCCGTCTTGCAGGCCTTATATCTCTCTCAGATACCTTAGAACTAGCATGCCCAACCTATACCATTTCGAAGCTATAGATGTTAACTTTCACCTCAAATAAGAATCACTCAGATTATTGACCTAGAACTCGAGATATGGAGCTTTGAGTGACAGCAGGTCACTGATGACCTTTGCTGTAATAGTTCAGCAACCAAGGGCATTTTGCAGATGTCATAAAATCCTTATCAGGTGGAATTAGGAGATCTATGAGTAGCCAAATTAAAGCTAGGTGAGTTGGATACCATCTATAATTAGAATCATGCCACGATGTTTCTTTGTTTGGGAGATATGAGCCCTTTAGTACTGACAGGTCTGGTTTTGTTGCGACTGAGACATGAAATCGTATCAGTCTTTGAAGGCTTGCTGGGCAAAATCTACACAGTAAAACTTGACCATTCCAAGTCCTTTAGAAAGATGACATTCACAAGATTTTATACATATAAAGAACAAAATTTTTGCCCAAGTAAAACTCAAGATATAAGCATTTGAACACAACCATTCCACGACTCAATTCTGGCAAAATGCTATGGAAAAGAGATTGTGTTGGGATAGTCTTATGGCTTGTTCTCTTGGCTCAAAATGGAATGCATCAACTCCTGTTTCATATAGATTACTTGATTAGGTGAATTTCAAATGAGAATTTGTGAGATATGACTGTAAAACCGTACAAACTGAAGTATTTTTGTGGTTAATAGGATGATAGATTGAACGTTATCGGTCCCGACTTACTATTAGTTAAACTAATATAGTGAACAAGGAAAATGTCCAGGAACTTAATCAAAAGGGTGTGAAACACATTAAAGCAAACGGAAATGAGAGGTAAGCATTTAGCAATATATCTGACAAGCATCATAGTTGTGGGCACACAAGCAAAAATGCTAACAAACACATTTTCTTTTGAGCATACAATGTTGCTGACTCGATAATTGATGTCAGTAGAGGTCCAAAACTTTGTTATAGTGACATTTTTACTTATATATTGTGTTTTAAAGTAGTGATGGTATGAAATTTGGACCTCAATGGGCCTCTAACATCATGAAAACCTGAATGAAATCATAATTGAAATCTCAACCTTTCGTAAATTCAAACTAATTATCTTCAAGTACTCAGTTACACTTAATTAAGTGAAGAAACGTAACTATCCAGGAATTCAAACAAAACAAATCAAATTGTCGAATTTGGTCAGCTACCTCTTAATTAGATAAGGAGAGTGTGATCCTTTCTCTCGTTTATTTGATTAATGGCTAGTTTTTGTTTTTTTTTTTTTTTTTTTTTTTTTTTTTTTTAGTGCTGAGTATTTCCCTGGTAATATCATCATTATTGCAACAATGAAAACATGGAAGGTAAACAATGAAAACATGAAAACTAGATAGATAATTCTGTGATAAATTGAAGAATTTGATACAAAATATAAAAAGCCACGATGACAATAAAATACAAACCTTAAATGCAAGTGTAGATGAAAATACATCAAAATTTAAAAATAGTGAGTGCCTGGAAAACAGCAAGGATAACATGGTTAGTTTGTGTTCAATAATATACTCCCTCCGTCTCAACAATTTGTGTACCTTTGATTAAAATATAGAAAAGGTAAACAAATGATTTGGGTGGAGAAAGTATCCAACATCGAAAACACTTAATCAACATTAGCTATCTAAACAATGAAAATTATACATTCTGTTAATGGAGGAAGGCGTAATTTTTGCTAAAAAGAATCAACTTCAAGTCAGTGATTGAGGTAAGTCAGCATTAACTTCTTTTTTCAATTATTTAATATCATATTCCAAATATAGTTTAATTAATATTATACTATTTTATATATTTAGTGTCCCCAACAACCAGAAGATTACGAATGTGGTTATTATGTCATGAAATGGATGTATAACATAACATTCTATTACTCAAAGGGCGATAAGGAACAATTTGAGAAGGTATTTCTTATTTTAAGTATAAATTTTTATAGTTTATTTATTTTCTTTTTTTGTAAAAAAATCTCATTATTGATTTTCTTAAATGTAGATTCTTGCAGATTCAACCATGTCAGTTGAAGATATAAATGAAGTTAAAGAGGTGTGGGCTACAAAATGTTTAGAGAACATGTAGCATAGATTAGTTTGTTGGATTTTTACTTGGTTTTTTGGAGAACATTGTTGCTTTTTTGGAGAAGTTATTGGCAAACATTGGTGTTTTTGTTTTGTTGGATAAGAATATGAGATGTATGGTGGTTACGAAGTTATTGTAGGAAACATTTTGTTGGGAAGTTGATTGCAATTTATTGTAGGTATTCTTGCATTAGTATTTGTATTCGGTTAGCATTAATTTTATGGGGAGTTGATGTCAAAATTTATCTAGCTATTTTTATTTAAAAAAAACGATGTACGTATAGTGACGGTTTTTAAATTGGGATAGACATACTAATTTGCTTATACAATGTCGGTTCTTACTTTAAAACTGACACATTCGGTAACCATATCGTGGTGGTTCTAGATTTAAAACTGACACCATAGGTTACTCTATGATGGTGGTTTAAGACTTGTAACCAACACCATAGCATAACATAAGGTGGCGGTTTCAGACGTATAACTGACACCATAGCTTATCCTAAGGTGGCGGTTTCAAACTCACAACCGACACTATAGCTTACCCTATGGTGGCGGTTTTACAACAGACACAAAAAATATATGACCCCAGCAATCACGTCGCTAGGAAATCGCCACTAATATGCTATTAGAACAGCCATTGTAGGGTATAATTCCACTAGTGAAGATTAGGTACACGGTCAAAACTTACGAGTTTAGTTAACGATTCCTGAAAACAACAACTCGTGTCGATTCCAAAGTGCATTTGGAAATCGTCACAGATTATTTCATCCAATCACGACACATCATTACTACTCAAATGTAACTCAACTATTTCATCCGAACATTACACAAATCATTACATCCTATAACAAATATTATGCAAGACAATTCGTTATACTATTAACTTACTCACATATACAATCAACACATCATTCCACGTTTGCTTACGCATTTGCAAATCCAATTATTCGACTTATGTTTATACTACACTAAGCATCCATATAGCAATAACTATCATATCTTACTCAAGTTTGCTAAAATTCCAAACATGTCACAACAATTCATCAACCAAATATCTAACATAATCATGCCATATCACAAGATTATGCAACAACATTCATCCAATGCATTTCCAAACATTACTTGGCCCCTTATACTAGTTAGAACGCATATAGAAACTCGACTTGCAACTCGTTATTAGCATCACATTATCCAACATTAAGATGCAACTATTATCACTCTTACCATCTTTATCACATCCACACACGCTTCCAATCATTCACAAACCCTCGCAGTTCATCATCACTACTTACACGCACTAAGCATTACCATAGACTCCTTCACAACTATCACTAACCTATTCATCATACACATCTATGCACACAATTCCCGACTCGATATCCCCATACCCAGTGGCTGACTTAAGCATATTGGGGCCATGATTTTGAAATGAGGGTGCCTACTCACCCAAAATCAAGCATCAGCTGGGGCTCCCAACATACATAACCCAGGTTCATTTTATTAGACTCACTACATTCATTGGGCTCATTAGTTACAGGTTCCAAAATCGTCGCTCTGATACCACTTTATAACACCCTCATCTACAAAGGAGCCTTAACAAGACCTTCCCTAGCAGATAAGGGCGTTACCATCTCGGTTGCCCGAGGATAGTAATAATCAAATGTCGATAATAGGACGATTATATTGTGTTACAAGTGATTTAAACAAACAAAAGATACATGATAACTTCTAACTAGGTGAAACTATCTCTGCCATGACTCGTGATAGACTCGTCCCTCCAAGCACCTAGCTATGATCCATACACAAACCTGCTAAGACCGACTGCTCACCATAGTGGATTACGGCAGACACAACACCAGAAGACAACACAACAACACCACACAAGGTCCGGAACTGAGGTAACAAGCACAAAATCAGACACAACAAAATACAGCAATACATACACACCACCTCCTCCAACCAATCATGCATCTTTGACTGCCCGAAGGTCCAGTCCTGCCAGTGGGGGACCGTAGTCGTTCCCACCTAAGCCCCGCTCATCTATCCGAGCGATAACCCATGTTCCTTAATGTGCACATGCCCTTCTGTGGCGGGTTCTACACAGGGCAAATCAAGGGCGTGAAGCCACTCCCGCAAGTGACCTCACTCAGGCGAGGACGCACCTTGAGAACCACAGACAAACATCCACAACCAACCACGGACAACAACAACCGATCTACAACTACAACAACGACAGTAAACCAACCATACAACAACAAAAGACACTCTAGACAACCAACAACACTGAGTAGGAAAACCTACCTTTAGCAAACCACATCAATTCCGCGCACGACCATAAGACAACAAGCAAGCACCAAACCACCTATAACAACCGGCATAACCATCTATTACCACTACTATAACCATAACTGAAATCAAGGGAGACGATGATGATGATGATGATGATGACAACATACCTATGCAAAGCAATCCGGGGTCAAAACTGCTACCCGACTCAAGCATCCCATCCCTAAGGTGTAACCACTCTCAAAGGCCTCAAGGAGATGAACCATGGTGAAGGAGGAGTGAAATGACGACATTTAGGTTTAGGAAGAAAGGTAGAGAAATGATTTGGTTTTCACGATTTACGATTTATAATTCCCCACTGAAAACCCATTACTCGATCGAGTAACCCACTTACTCAATCAAGTGGCCTCTACTCGATCGAGTTCCCAAGCTACTCGATCGAGTAGCCTTCGCTAGATCGAGTAACACGAACTCAAATACTCACAACGTCACAAGGTTTCACTCAAAAGGTGTCCGAAGGTTAAGATAGGTGTCTAAGGTCGGTCAACATCGGTCAACGGGTCTCTAAAAGGACGGGTATTATAAGGGTTTCCCTACTCGGTTATTGGTTACATTGTACTAGATGGTTGGTTAATTTTTGATGGTTGCTTAATGTTGTTGAACAATGTCGTATTAGAATTGGTAATTGGTAATTGTTGATGTATAGTTGGTTTTTGTTGTTTGTCTGTGGTTCACGTGGTGCGCCCTTGGCTGAGTGGAGTCACTTGCGGGAGTGGCTTGAAGCCCTTTATTTGTCCTTTGTGGAACCCGACACAGAGGGGATGTGCACATTAAAGAACATGGGTTATCGCTCAGATGAGATGAGCGGGGATTAGGTGGGAACAGATGCGGTCCCCCACTGGCGGTGTGGTATATCTGTTGCGATGGGTATTCTGGCAGGACTACACACTTTAGTGTGTAGTCAGGTGTGTGGAGTTGTGATGGTGATTGGGTAATATGTGTATCGTATGTGTTATTGTATTTTGTGTAATCAGTAACTGACCCCGTTTAAATGTTTTGTAAACTGTGGTGATCCATTCGGAGATGGTGAGCAGTTATTGAGCAGGTATGAGATGAGCGTGCATGGGATAGCTGGGTTGAGTCACCACGAGATGTCTAGAAGTCTTCCGCTGTGTCTTTAAACGTTTATTTACATGAGTTGGTTTAACATTTTAGAACAGTTTTATTTTCATTTGACAGTTTTGGTTTGGACATGTATTGCTTTAAACTTATTTAATAAAGTACGTTCGTTTATGTCCTTTTGATATACATTGCCTCGGGTAACCGAGATGGTAGCATTCCCGTGCATTAGGTGGTCCTGGTAAGGCACTTGGTATATGGGAGTGTTATAAAGTGGTATCAGAGCGATGATTTTGGAACCTGTAACTAATGAACCCAATGAATCTAGAGAGTCAAAATAAAATGAACCCGAGTAGGAGTTGTTAGGAGCTAATGCAAAGGCTTGGGAGACGTCCTAAAGTCGCGATCTCGCCCTACAACTTTGAACCGGTCACTATGGGGTGTCATGGGATCGCTATGTGTTTATTTAAGTTATGTTGCATGTATATATGTACTGAAAATGTGTGGTATAAATCGGTGGATAAATGAATATGGAGAATGGAGAATGTGGTGGTGAAATGTGAGTAGTTTGTATGATTATACGCTAATATGAATAATGGAATTGCATGATGTTGATTCTAGTGTGGCTTATTAGAAACATGTGAATAGGATGTTGCGTTGTTTATACACGCATACTGATGTGATCAATATTTGAGCATATTTAGTCCCCGAATTAGACTCGTTCCTATGCTTTTTAGTGCATATTTGGGTCATTTACTATCTTTAGTCCTTTGTTTTGCATATTCTTTGAGGTTTTGTTTCCTTGGTAGGAGAGGAGTGCAAACCTTGCATTTTCATGGTAAAATAGAGCTAAATTGATCGAATATAATGACCAAGCATCAAAGAGAAGACAAGACTAGAAGGCCTTTGTACATAATGTAGCAGATGGGCAATGATAAAGAAGATCCTTGCATCTCCGACAAAATCCCGGAGGATTGTTGGAAGAATAAAAGAAGAAAAGAAGAAATGACATGTTGGACTAGGATCCGAGCGCTCACCTATCGGGACGCTCGTCCAGAAGCTCCACAGGCCGCTCATCCAAGCTGCCAGGCCGCTCATCCAAGCTGCCAGGCCGCTCGTCCAGAAGCTACACAATCCGCTCGTCCCGACCTTTTGGACGCTCGGATTGTCCTCCAATGCAACACGTCCTCTTCCTTCTCCATTCGAGATGCGCATATTTTTGAAAGGCTAGCTAAAAGGAGACCCGCATCTTTTCTTGAGAGGAGCGATTCCTCAAGAACTTAATCGTCATTTAAGCCCTTAGTAACCCTAATTTGTGCACCTAATCCCCACTATAAAAACCCCATTAGTCTAATTAGATTATCATGTTCATCTTATCAATCTTTAGTATAGTTTATATTATTCTAATCTCTCTTTAATCTTGTAATCAACTTTTAATCAAGTCTTAATACAAATCTCATTTCCTTAATTTCTTTATTGTTCATCCTTTATTTTTGGTAATTGAAGATTATTTGGGTTTATTGGGAGATTGACAACCTTCCATCAATCATCAAGTACTTCTATTATTCTTTGCATTATTATTTTGGAATAATCATTAGGTATAATTCTCTTAATCCCTTTTTAATTATTGTTAATCACCTTCATTTATTCATCATGTTTTGCTTTGTTAATATGATTGACAATCTGTTAACATGTTAAACTCGATAATGAGTGAGTAGTTTCCTTAACTAGGGTTAATGGGGAATTAGGGGAAACCAACCTAGGGGATGATTCATACTTAATCTAATATGTTCACATAATTTATTTGCTTACTTGTTGTGATCTCAACTTATGCACATGTTATGTTTGATGAAATGCGAGCCTATGAATCCTTGTATTTTTTACCCATCACTTACCTATTCAATGAGACTTGTAAGACATAAACCAACTTGAGTCTCATTAGACCATGCATACAGTTGAGTAGGGAGGATTAAGTCGACTTGTAGGTGTTGTACAATCTAATCGATTCGACTCCGGGACCCAAACCTTCCTAGGATTGTAAGATATAAACCAACTCGATCCTATCACAACAATAATTGCTTGCTTATAATTTTAGAATATGTTTTTATGATCAATTCCCATGAATCCCCTATGCACCCATGACACCCTAGTGCTTTTAATCAATTGTTTACATCTCATTTTAGTCATCTTGCTTGTTTACTTTTATTGTTATTTAGTTTATTGATCTTCTTATCTCAACCCAAATTGTGACACCCCTAAACACCACTACTTGCAATCGAAAATCCTACATCAATACTCGTCTCTTGGGATCCGACCTTTCCTTGCCTCTTTACTAGTAGTAGAGTAGTTTGTGAAGTTATAAATATTGTTTTGGTCTAGGTGCTCCTAACGACAAGTAACCGAAATCTAAGCTCAAAGCGGACCGACCAAAAATGGCGCCGTTGCCGGGGACGGTGTTAACTTGATTTGATTTTCTTTGATTGTTATTAGTTGTGTCTTTCTTTGCCTTGGGGAAGTAAGACTCCTCAAGGTTTGTTCTAATTATTTTCGAGTTGTTTGATATTTTGCATGTCTAGAAGATCACAAGGTAACTTGTTACCCATTGATCACGAAATTGAAAGGACTTTGACAACCAATAGAAGAATTGCTAGAAATACTTTGAGAGGTATTGGCGAGGTTGTAGATATTCAACCAAATATTATTGAGTTCATCAACCCTTTTGCAAGAGAAGGTGAGGAGAACCCAACACAAAATCAACCACACAATCAACCCACAATGCCTAAGTTTTCATCACATTCCTTACCAACCGAGGAGAACCTACCCAATGGTACTCCCACACCACAACACTTAACCGGAAATTTCATTGCAAAATCCGCATTTATCCAATTAGTCGAAAGATGTCAATTTGGGGGAATGCCTAGTGAAGACCCTCATTCTCACATGGAGACTTTTTGTGACTATTGTGATGCGATTTCACAAACCGGAGTGACTCAAGACCAAATTCGATGGGTCTTATTTCCTTTTTCTCTAATTGGTACCGCGAAACAATGGTTGAAAAGCCTTGATAAGGCTACTCTTGGAATTGACTCTTGGAAGAAGTTGGCTCTAGCTTTCTACAAAAAATTCTACCCTTCGGAAAAGACTAACATGTTAAGAGCTCAAATCACGGGTTTTAAGCAAAGGGACGAAGAATCTTTGTATGAAGCTTGGGAGCGATTCAAAGGAACTTGTCGCTCATCATGGACTTAGCGAGTGGTTCTTGGTACAACAATTTTGGAATGGTCTTTATGAAGACTCAAGAAACATTCTCAACATGGGATCAAATGGCATGTTCATCGAAGTTGACGATAATCAAACTTGGAATAAGAATGAGGAAATGGCGGTCCATAATTCACAATATAGTAGACCTCGCAAGGCTACTAGAGGAGGAAAGCATGAAGTGGACTCTATTACTCAATTGGGTGCTCAACTTAGTGCTCATATTGATACCATCAACTTGAAGTTTGAGAAAGCTATGACTAAGCTTGAAGAAGCCTCAAAATCACCAAAGCATCATGTTAATGCCATGGTGGCATCTTCATCAATCCCAAGTGGGATATGTGAGAATTGTGGAACTTTGGGACATGACCAAAGTGAATGTAGGGGAACAAATGAGCAAGTGAATGCTTTTCAAGCATACAAAAATGGTACCCCTTATTCCAACTATTATAATGAAAACACCAAATTCCATCCAAATCTCTCATACAAAAGCCAAAATGTTCAAAACCCTCAACCAACATACACCTCACCTCCCATGAGAAACCAAAATCAAAGACCCTTTTACAACCAAAACCAAGGTTATCAAAATCAAACTCCATACAATCAACAAAATGACCAAGGTTTTGATGTTCAAAAAGCGGTCCTCCAAATGCAAAAGAATCAACAAGAATTTTTCACTCAAATGCAAAAAGATAGCCAAGCAAAAGACATCACCATCAACAACATCCTAGCCCACACAAAAATGTTGGAAACTCAAATGACCCAACTAGAATCTTCAAGCTCTCAAAGACAAAAGGAGCAATTACCACCTCAAAGTAATCCCCCAAGACATGAAACGGTTAGTGCCATCCACTTGAGGAGTGGTACGAGATATGAAGGGCCAAAGAAGCAAGTTGAGGATGAAGTTGTGGAAGCTAGTGACAAGGAAAGAGTTTCACTATAGCCGGAAGGATGATAGGAAGAAGTTGGAATTTCAATGGAAAAAGAAAGTGGATGATGCTCCATCAAAAGAACAAGGAAATTGTAACAATGAGAGCTTGAAAAGCTCACCCATGACAAGTAAAGAAGATGGCCTCATTGGCCAAGGCAAGAAAGAAGGAGAGTTGTCTCTATCAACTCAACAAATTTTTAGTGATCAAGTAGACGAAGTTTGCGGTCTTTGGGATGATGAGTTTGAAGGGATATTCAATCCCTATATTGGTAATGCTATGAACCAAGACCATCATGGAGAACAACAAGTGCAAAAATCTATTGAGGACCTTTATCATGATAATGAGCAAGCTTTCGACTACTTCTTCAAGGTGTTGAGTAACATGAACAACACGTTGAAAATGCCCTCTTGACATCTCACATTGGATGAGAGTTTGGTGGAGTCCTCCCTAAACCACCATTTGTAAATATTCTAACTCCATAACTTGCATTTCCATTATTATATTGCATTTTTGTCATTTCTGAATTTATATTTTTGTGTCTTGATCAAGATATTCATCATTTTGAGAGAAGTGAGGGAGGGACTTATGATTTTATTGATGGGTAGTGCTTTACCTTAGTGTGGGGATAGCAATTGCCTAGGCTATTCATGCCTTTGTAGTGCCCCTACAATGAAGAACACGAGAATTGAAGAATGAAAAAGACACGGGTTACGAAGTACCCACGGATGGACCTGAATCCGTGTGGTCCAGGAAGAATCCGAGCGGCCAAATGGATAATCCGCTCGTCCTGAAGAAACCCGAGCGTCCAAGTTACCAGACGCTCGTCTGGTAGAGCTGCGGAAATTGAAAATCTGGTCTGACTGTGAATCCGAGCGTCTCAGCTGAGAAACCGCTCGTCTCATTCTGGACGGTCGTCCTTCACAAAAGACGCTCGTCTTTTTGCTGCAAAAATTTTGGATTTTCTTTGTAAAGGAATCCGAGCGTCCTGCCAGAAAGACGCTCATCCCTCCACAAAGAATCCGCTCGTCTTTCCAGAAAGACGCTTGTCCTGTGGCGTCTTTTCCTGAGCCAAATTTTGAAGAATCCGAGCGTCCCGACACCTGGTCTGCTCGTCTTCCCCCACAGTTTCAAATATAACGGGTCTTTTAAAGCCCTCTTCTCCCATCCATTCTCATTTCTTCAACATACAAACACTACCCAAACCCCAAAAACCCCAAAACCCTCATCCTCTCCATCAACAAAATCAAATTTCCTCAACCAAACTCAACCAAATCAAATCAAAACTTTCTCACAACAAAAATTAATCACTCCTTTTGCAACAACAAGTGATTCAAACACCAAAATCTTCAAGTTTTGAGTCGATCTTTAGGATACAAAGCAACATTCATTCATCCTAAATTGATTTGGGTATCACTAAAAATTGAAGATTTCAATCTTTCATTGGTGTAATCAAGCAAATGAGAATGGCAAGAACTAAAGGAGGCAACAAGGCACCCCAAAGGAAGACACTTTCCAAAAGGCAACTAGCTCTTCAAGAAAAACAATTGTCAAAGGCTTTGGTAGTCCATGAGGCAAGGTTGGAGGTTCAACAACAAAATCCCCCTTTGGAAGCTACTACAACAACTCCGGTCATTGAACAATTATCCAATTATCCGGAGGTAATTTTTACTTCCGACTCTCATAGGGAGAAATTCATTCTCTTTGCTAAGAAAACCATCATGCCTACTAAGTTTATTTGTGAAGATGCATTGTCAAAGTTGGGTGTCCTTGAACAAACCAAAACCTTCTTTGAGTCTATGGGGTTGGGTAAATTATTTACAATGAAAGAATTGACATACCCCTCCCTCACCTTGGAATTTTTAAGTTCTTTGAAAGTCACAAGGGTGGAGACTCGAACCAACATCGAGTTTCGTCTTAAAAATGTTGATAGCTGCATAACTTATGAAGAATTGGGTAAGATATTAGGCCTTAGTGATAACCCGAAATATACACAGACTCCTATCAAGTATGACCCCGCTCCTCTTTGGATGGCAATTTCCGGAAAGAAATTCATACGCTTTCATGATTGTCGTGCTCTCTTAGTCCACCATCCGGGCATTAGAGTATGGCATAAGGTCATTGGGAATACTTTGATAGCTAGAAATGGCACAAATCATCTTACCAAGCTCGATTGTATTCTGCTTGAGTCGGCCTTGAACATTAGGAGGGAATTTACCAAGCCATGCAATGCCCTAAGACTTTTGGTTGAACGATGGCTTAATGTTGATTGTGGCAAAGAAGGCACCGCCTTTATTGTCAATGGAGGACAAGTTACCTATTTGGCTAAACATTTCAACCAGAATTTCAACAAAAATAACACTTATATGCCGGTTAAAGGAGGCCATCTTATTGATATGGACACCATGATTCACAAGTTTAAGTGGATCAAGCATGACACTCTTGACAACAAATATGGGTGGTTAACAAATGAAGCTAGATCCTTCACCTTCCTTTCCAAAATTTGCCGATTAAATGTTCACCGACCGAACTACCTTCTCCCACTCTCCGAAGAGACCGAGTATATCATCCAACAACAAAGGGGCGAAATTGCCGAGCCCTCCTCCTCTATTATCACCCCACCTTACCCATTTGAATACCACGAGTTCAAACCCAACGATGTCGAAGTGGTAAATGATTACTTGACTCTACTCATGAGGAAAATGCATAATCAAGCTTACAATGATAGAGCGGATGCTTACAAGGCCCAATATCCTCCCCTCATACATCTAGCAATGCAAGGACTTCTTGATCCGTCTTGTCCTTGCCTAGTTGGGCGGATAGGAAAGTATTATTTCCTAGCATTTCTAGTGGTGGTAGACCGGGTGGAGAGGAGATCGTTGTTGAAGAGGGTGGTGACCAAGAAGGAGGAGAAGAAGAAGAGGTTCAAGAATAAGAAGTCCAAGAAGAGGAAGAGGAAAGTGAGGAAGAACAAGCAAGTGAAAGTGAGAGTGGACATGATTTCACATCTATGGAGGTTGATGATGCATCAAGAGAGGAAGATGATGATGATGATGATACGATGGGTGAGGATTAGAAAACTTTGGAGGCTGCTACATTCTTACACCTCCCTTATCGTTTGTCTACTTCTCTTGTTTTTTTTTTATTTTATCTTGATCATTTTATTGGAGTCCTAGCAACATTGGAGGACTAACACCTTGGCTTCATTAAGGTGTTCATTATTATTGTTCCCGACTTGTAAAATCCAAAATGACAATCTTTAGTTTCATGCATTGCATTCCATGTGTATGAACTCCCCCAAAATTCATGACATTAGAAATAATGTCTATTTTGGTTTGGGGAAGTCCATGCATATGCATTGGGAGCTAATTTAAATTATTCTCTCCGCAATAACAAAAACACATGCATCATGTAGTGTAGTTTAGTATAGTTTGCATTTAGTTATGAAATCATGCATTTTCATTGCATAATTTCCTATCGTATTGGCCATTGAGGACAATGCCCATACTAGTGTGGGGATGGGAAATTATAACTTAACTTTTATACAAAATCCAAAAAAATCAAAAATTTCGAAAATCAAAAAAAATTGCAAAATTGAAAATTTAAAAACAAGTTCATTTCCTTTGTAGTACAGTCTTGTATATATTGTTTTGTATATATTGTGTTTGTTCATCCTTGTTCACATTGATTGACTACGCCACATCCGAGACATGAGGATATTGAAGACCGCATGGTATGATCTTTCCAATCTCCTTTTTCCTCTTTATGTTAATGACTATGTGGCTTTATTTTGATTGATGCGGTATAAACAATGTGAATTTAGGAATTGATCATACAAACATGTTGGAATATGTGTCCTCCGACAATAATGCGATCACAACTGTCGATCACGATGATCACATGTTTAAGTCTCATTTTAAGAATACAATTGGGAAGTAATATTTTACTGTCAACTGGTCCACACATATCGGTAATGATTGGCTGACTAGAGTTTGACATTACTGTCGTGCGACGGTGGTGATCAGTTGATCCCCCTAGGTCATACCTAAAGGGTAACACTCTTAATTGATTATTTAATTGATCGTATGACGATACGGGTTAATTAAATTGCTTAAAATTGATGGACGATTTTGGAAGTAATATTTACGTGTCTCATTGTAATTTGATTAAATAAGATACGGTCTAAATAATCGAATTGTTTTATTGCTTAGATGAAATTATCGTTTACGGAAACAATTGAACTGAATGAATAATTTATTATAAATACAAGATGTTGTAATTTATAATTGGTAAAGTGTTTTTGGTACAAGTAATTGTGAATTACTAAGTCGATTTTGTACATGACGTATTTTATTAATACTTTGATTTTTAATACGTTAAAAATACATGACAATTTTACATGACTTGTGACATGTGACAAATTGACAAATTGACAAAGATAAAATGGAATCCATTTTATCCCATATGGACCGAAATATGGAGGTAGTATGGTGTTTAAATTATGTTTAGTTAATTGAGTGGAAACAACATGATTAAACTACCAACACCTAGCCTTGCATGCCTATTTCTTGATTAGAGAATTAAGCCCATGCATTGGCTCCCCAATCCCTCCTTCCACCGGTTTTAGGAAGACCAAATAGAGAGTTTTTCTCTATCTTTTTCATTCATTCACAATTCACATGATTTCTAGTGTAAGAAATTGAAAACTCTCTAAGAAAACTAGAGAAATAAAAACTCCAAATATCTTCCTCTCTTGGCCGAAACACAAGAGATAAAAACATTAGTTTTGGGTCAATTTTATTAAGATTAATATTGTTCTAGTATAAATAATATTAGTCTTTTAGGAGGTTATCTTGGGTATTATTCCTTGGGAGGGATTCTATACTTGAATCCTTTGTTCATCCAATATTTGGAGAGTTCAAGAACAAGTGAGTAGGAGAACTCACTTGTGCCCATAATCCGAAATTTCCAATGTAAGGATGATGATTTCTTCTCTATATTTACTTATGTTTGCATGCATAAGATCTAATTAATTTTATGACTAAATTAAATTTGAAACATATATGAATATATTGATTATGATAAGATATAGATTTATAACAAGCGGTATCATGAGCCTTAGGTTGTTTGCATGCAAATCGGTTATAGTTTTTCCGAGTTATACGATTAACATATAAAACTTATAAATTTGTGTTATTATGATATATCACGAAATAATTCATGCATGTTAAAGTTTCAGGTCCGGAAATATATTTAGGATATTTTGGTTAATTTATGGTTTTTTATTGTTCATTTTATATAATAATGGCATTAAAAATGTGATTTTATGATTAAAATGTCATTTTCGGACTAAAATTAGCTAAACTTCGAATTTTCTAGTGGTTTTTGGATATGTTTTCACATATATTATTTATAGATGACCTGTAAATTTTCATAATTTTATGAGTTCTTATGCTCGAAATATGGATTTTTCATGATAAAAATCGAATTTAAATGAAAAATAGGTTAATGTGAGTAATATTTCGAATCTGGTCATAGAAATTTAGTATGTTGTCACATGCAATTTTAAAAGATGTGTGTAAAATAACTAGCTATAATGAAGTCTTTATGCATGATTTATGAATTTTTGATGAAAAATAACATAAATAGTGACTTTAATTAGTGAATAATTGCTAAAACATACTTCATGACTAAGGAAAAACGTCACATGTTGCATTTTATTACTTATTTCAGATCTAAAATTGAAAAGTTGATAAATGTAATTTTTTCTCATATTTTTATGATAATATTTGATAAATCCGATAAACCGCAACATTGTTTTTCCCTCGATGAATTTCGAAATTTTAACCTAAGTTTTTGAACATTATGAGTGTCATGGTATTTTTTCCAGAATGATCATTAGTTTAAATTTCAAATTTTGAATTTATTTGAAATTTTTATGATTTATTTGAAGTTTATGGCTTTTATTGTAATTTTAAGTCCTTTTATGAACAATTTTAAGAAATATAAGTTAATTATAGTCAATATGTTAGTGGAGACTAATTTTGAGTCCTAAGATGGTTAGGGTAATTAACTAACACATAAATGTGATTTTATGTAATTTATTGTGATTTTAAAAGGTTGAATCACGCAAATCCGTAAAAACCGTTTAATATACGATATTGGCTCCTTAAAGGCGATTTAGCATAAAATTGTGCATGTTCATACATATTATTATGCTGCATTTTATTTATGATTGTCATAATTTTATTTTATGTAATTTTTGAATTATGTAATTTTACTTAGTATGGCCTTAGTTTTTAATTGGTATTACCCGAAATGTATGGGAATATCGATTCGGTTATAATTTATTGTGATCTCGTATCCCGTTTTGTAATTTAATAGATTTATTTTTATTTTTGTATTAATTACAAATGTATAATAGGAAATTATGTTATTTGTTATGTAATTTAATTATTCCGGAGATTCTTGAAGATGGTGCCACTCAAGAGAGCGATCCTTTAAAGACGGTGTTACCTCGAAATGCGTGCCAAAACCGAAGTTAAAGGGACCAATGGTGTTGGTTTCCGAATATGTAATAGTTAATTAGATTTTCTATTTTAGGAAGGCCATACTAGGATTTAATATATGCTTTGCATTTTATTTATATGTCGCATGCATCGCTAAATCGTCATAACTAAAACATGCATTATCATTTTAATCGAGTTTATCGACCGTGTCAATTACAATTATCGTAGTTCACTGCTTTAGTTCACTTAAAACGTGATAGATAATAAATTGACATGACCTCTTGCTAAAATAAACAATTGAGACATAGCCTTACCAAAAAGTAGAAACCATGAAAACCTATTTCATGAGAGAGTGCACTCGACCACACCGGGGTACAAACCTTGTTACGTAGGGGAAGTGGGTGATAAATTTCTATCCACCGAATTTATATTAATGAGGGGTATTTCGGCACACCGTGCCCTAAGTTGATATGAGTTTGGATCATGGACACATTTATTCGAAATTTGGGTTGAACTCAACGAAAGTATTCACGACGATTTCCGGATGTGTTTCGGGCTAGAGATAAGTATTAATGTAATTTTATCGACCAAGAGTTCTAAAAGTAGAATCGATTAAAAGGTTAATCCACCGAGTTATGTTAATAAAGGGTATTTCGGCACACCGTGCCCTAAGTTAATATGAATTTGGGTCTTGGAATCATTTATTATAGTTGGGTAGAGGTCACTATATAAATGTTCATATCTTGTTAATTTATTTACAAGTATGATATTAAAAAGACAAATGTTAATATTTCCTTTTCCTCCATACTTGTAGTTCATTACAATGAATCCATCAAACGCTACTACACCGATAACTATTGAGTCTTGCCACAATGTTTTTGACGACGTTTGCTTCAACAATGATTTCGACACTACTAGAGAACTTCATTTTGGGATTGGTTCGGATGGAAACCTAAACTTCATCACTTCTTCTAAACCTCCTACAAGATCTCTTGTGAGCAGGTCTCAGGAAGACCGCCTCATAAAATCTATAGGATCTTTGTCCTTGGAAGATAAAGATGCCAAAACTAGTGGGAGCTCAAGCAATCAAGTTCTTGCTTCAAAGGGCAAAAGGTTCAAGAAGAAGGGAAAGAAAGTGAAAAACTTCAAGCAAGTTGAAGATGAGTGCCATAATTGCTATGGCATGGGACATTGGCTTAGGAATTGTCCCGTATATTTGCGAAATATAAGGGAAGGAATCATCGTTCCAAAAGGTAAAATTCCTAAGGAAATTCATGTTATTGATATAAATTATACTTCCACTACGACATGGGTACTGGATACCGGTTGTGGTTCTCACCTTTGTAATCATTTACAGGGTTTAAGAGACGTGAAGAGGCTTAGCAAAGGAGATGTGGATCTACGCCTTGGAAATGGAGCTCGAGTAGCGGCCGAATCCAAAGGAACTTATGTACTAGCTTTGCCTAATGGATTTGAGTTGTATTTACATAATTGTTTTTATGTGCCTACACTCTCTAAAAACATTATTTCTATCGCTATGTTAGACATGGACGGATTTTGTTTTGTCATTAAGAACAATCGTTGTACTATTTCGAGGAACGACTTGGTTATAGGCCAAGATTCTTCCATTAATGGCATTTACATTTTAGAAACCTCGAATCCGACTAATGATATCTATAACATTTAATCAAAGAAACTCAAATCAAGTGACCCAAATGAATCGTTCATTTGGCATTGTCGATTAGGTCACATAAACGAGAATCGCATCAAAAGATTAATTTCGACTAATGTGATTACACCATTTGATTTTCAATCATATGGAACATGCGAATATTGCCTTCTTGGCAAAATGACTCGAAATCCTTTTAGTGGTAAAGGGACACGAGCAAGTGAACTATTGGGACTCATACATACCGATGTATGTGGACCAATGAGCATCACCGCTCGTGGAAATTATGACTACTTCATAACCTTCACCGATGACTTGAGTAGGTATGGGTATATCTATTTAATGAAGCATAAAAGTGAAGCATTTGAGAAATTCAAGGAGTTTCAAAACGAATTAGAGAACCAATTGAACAAAAGGATAAAGGCACAACGATCCGATCGTGGTGGAGAATATCTTAGCCTTGAATTCGATTCACACTTGAAAGGTTGTGGTATTATATCACAACTTACTCCACCCGGAACACCACAACTCAATGGTGTTGCCGAAAGGAGAAATCGAACCCTACTTGATATGGTTCGATCCATGATGAGTCAAACCGAGTTACCGAACTCGTTTTGGGGATTTGCGATTCAAACCGCAATAAAATCTTTGAACGTAAGTCCAACCAAAGCAACTGAAAAGACTGCATATGAGATATGGAGAGGAAAGATTCCAGTTCTATCCCATATGAAAATTTGGGGTTGTGATGCTTATGTCAAAATTAAAAATGACAATAAGTTGACACCACGATCCGAAAAATGCATTTTTGTAGGTTATCCCATGGCCTCACGAGGCTATTACTTCTATAAGCCTCAAGAAAACAAAGTGTTTGTGTCTCGAGATGCTGTCTTCCTAGAAAGTGATTTTATTTCTAGGGGACAGAGTGGGAGAAATTTTGAACTTGATGAAGTTCAAGAGCCACAAACCGAGGTAGAGACGCAAGAAGATGTTCCTTCGTCGTCTAGCGCGGTTGTCCCTCCTCCTCTTAGAAGAACGGGCCGAGTTATTCGCCATCCCGATCGATACGTGGGACTTATCGAAGAAGATGGAACACTCGATGTGTTGCTTTTGGAAAGTGACGAGCCCGCCACCTACAAGGCCGCAATCTCTAGTCCTAATTCCTCCTTATGGCTTGAAGCCATGAAGTCCGAAATGGATTCAATGCATGAAAACCAAGTTTGGAACTTGGTAGATTTGCCTAAAGGGGCAATACCTCTTCAATGCAAATGGATTTTCAAAGTCAAGAATGACATAGAAGGACATGATGATGTCTACAAAGCTAGGCTAGTCGCAAAAGGATTTACCCAAGTCCAAGGTCTCCATTATGATGAGACCTTCGCCCTCGTAGCCATGCTAAGATCGATACGGATTTTGTTAGCGATTGCCGCATTTCATAATTATGAAATATGGCAAATGGATGTCAAAACCGCTTTTCTAAATGGGCATTTAGAAGAGGAAGTGTACATGATACAGCCCGAAGGTTTTGTTGATTCTAAGAATCCTAACAATGTGTGCAAACTTAAGAGATCCATTTATGGTCTTAAGCAAGTATCTAGAAGTTGGAATCATCGATTCGATCATGTTATAAAAGAGAATGGTTTCACTCGAAGCGTTGAGGAACCATGTTTATACATGAAATTTAGTGGGAGCAATGTTGTGTTCCTAATCTTGTATGTCGATGACATACTACTCATTGGAAATGATATTCGATGTTATCTTCTGTTAAGAAGTGGTTAGGTAACCACTTCCAAATGAAGGATTTAGGAGAGGCACAACGCCTATTAGGTATCCGGATCCATAGAGATAGATCCAAGAGGATATTGGCACTAAGTCAAGAGTCTTATGTTTATAAGATTCTTCGACGGTTCAGCATGGCCAAATCTAAAAGGGGATTGGTACCTATGGTAACTGGGACCATATTGAGCAAGTCTCAATCTCCCTCCGAACCCCATGATGTTGAACGCATGAAGTTGATCCCTTATGCTTCTGCTATTGGATCAATCATGTACGTCATGATATGCACACGTCCTGATGTCTCGTATGCCTTGAGCATGACGAGTAGATATCAAGGAAATCCAGATGAGAGTCACTGGATAGCCGTCAAGAACATCCTTAAATACTTGAGAAGGACTAAGGATTCTATCTTAGTGTTTGGAGGAGACACCGAGCTCCGTGTTAATGGTTACACGGACTCAAGTTTCCAAACGGATAAAGATGACATGAAATCACAAGCTGGTTTCGTTTTCATGCTCAATGGTGGTGCCGTTAGCTGGAGAAGCTTCAAGGAAGTTGTGACTGCGGATTCAACAACGGAGGCTGAGTACATTGCAAAGCATCGAAGTCGCCAAGGAAGTCGTGTGTGGATCGAGGCAATTCACGGAAGGTCTAAGAGTAGTACCTACCGCCAATGATCCCATCACTCTCTATTGTGATAATAGTGGGACGATCTTCCAAGCTAAAGAGCCTAAGTCTAGTAATAGATCTAGACATGTACTTAGAAAATATCATGTAATTAGAGATTTCATTGATAGAAAGGAGATTGCGATATGTAAGGTTGGGATGGATGACAACATAGCCGATCCGCTCACCAAGCCTTTATCGCAGGCCAAGCATGATGGACATGTTGCGTCCATGGGACTTAAACGTGTACCAAGTTTTTGTTAGATTTTGAAATGAAATAAAAGTGTTGTTTTTGTTCATGTTCATAGTCACATTTGTCTTTTATCTTTTCTTTATACATTATTACATCCGAACCGGTTGTAGTGACAAATTGAGCCCCGTTAAAGAGAACATGGATTAACATAGTATTCGCCCATAGTCACTTGTATGAGCTGACGTCTCGAAGTGACTAGAGTGTTATGCGATTGATGGCAAGTTCAAGTGCCATGGAGTCATGTGTGATGACTAGTCGATCACATAGGCAGACTGTTAGGAACATCTTGTCGGGCCGTATGACCGCTTATAGAGTTCTGGCAAATTTATATAGCCTGGTCGTGGCGAGAGCTACTATAGTATTCTAATGAGTCGATTCTTTTGACTAAAGACTGTTCGCCTAAGATGGCACAGTTTCAGATTAACTTTGATTTGTGTTACTATGACCTTCGTAAATGGGGTCAAATGGGCATATTTTGGGTTATGATGGTTGTGGCTAGTCGAGGGGAATGAGTCCGATAGGAATTGTCCACCCCTAGTCAGGGTTATAAAATATCTCAGGGCCACTCGAGGAGTAATGAACTGAAAATGCGTGGCCACGCTCGGAAGATATCTATGATAGATAAATCCGGTCAATCAGTTATTCTCCAGATCGAGGAAACCACTCTCGATATGATCACTTGCAAGAACGACCTGAAAGACACCTTGCATTGAGTGGGAGATAGTAATATGACAAGAGAATTGGTGACGCACACTTGTCGAGGACAAGTGGGAGATTGTTGGAATATGTGTCCTCCGACAATAATGCGATCACAACTGTCGATCACGATGATCACATGTTTAAGTCTCATTTTAAGAATACAATTGGGAAGTAATATTTTTTGTCAATGGTCCACACATATCGGTAATGATTGGCTGACTAGAGTTTGACATTACTGTCGTGCGACGGTGGTGATCAGTTGATCCCCTTAGGTCATACCTAAAGGGTAACACTCTTAATTGATTATTTAATTGATCGTATGACGATACGGGTTAATTAAATTGCTTATAATTGACGGACGATTTTGGAAGTAATATTTACGTGTCTCATTGTAATTTGATTAAATAAGATACGGTCTAAGTAATCGAATTGTTTTATTGCTTAGATGAAATTATCGTTTACGGAAACAGCTGAACTGAATGAATAATTTATTATAAATACAAGATGTTGTAATTTATAATTGGTAAAGTGTTTTTGGTACAAGTAATTGTGAATTACTAAGTCGATTTTGTACATGACGTATTTTATTAATACGTTGATTTTTAATACGTTATAAATACATGACAATTTTACATGACTTGTGACATGTGACAAATTGACAAAGATAAAATGGAATCCATTTTATCCCATATGGACCGAAATATGGAGGTAGTATGGTGTTTAAATTATGCTTAATTAATTGAGTGGAAACAACATGATTACACTACCAACACCTAGCCTTGCATGCCTATTTCTTGATTAGAGAATTAAGCCCATGCATTAGCTCCCCAATCCCTCCTTCCACCGGTTTTTGGAAGACCAAATAGAGAGTTTTTCTCTATCTTTTTCATTCATTCACAATTTACATGATTTCTAGTATAAGAAATTGAGAACTCTCTAAGAAAACTAGAGAAATAAAAACTCCAAATATCTTCCTCTCTTGGCCGAAACACAAGAGATAAAAACATTAGTTTTGGGTCAATTTTATTAAGATTAATATTGTTCTAGTATAAATAATATTAGTCTTTTAGGAGGTTATCTTGGGTATTATTCCTTGGGGGGGATTCTATACTTGAATCCTTTGTTCATCCAATATTTGGAGAGCTCAAGAACAAGTGAGTAGGAGAACTCACTTGTGCCCAATAATCCGAAATTTTGAATGTAAGAATGATGATTTCTTCTCTATATTTACTTATGTTTGCATGCATAAGATCTAATTAATTTTATGACTAAATTAAATTTGAAACATATATGAGGATGTTGAGTATGATGAGATATAGATTTCTAACCAAACATATTCTCAAATTATAAGCAAGCAATTATTGTTGTGATAGGATCGAGTTGGTTTATATCTTACAATCCTAGGAAGGTTTGGGTCCCGGAGCCGAATCGATTAGATTGTACAACACCTACAAGTCGACTTAATCCTCCCTACTCAACTATATGCATGGTCTAATGAGACTCGAGTTGGTTTATATCTTACAAGTCTCACTGAAAAGGTAAGTGGTGGGTAAAAAATGCAAGGATTCATAGGCTCGCATTTCATCAAACATAACATGTGCATAAGTTGAGAACACAACAAGAAAGCAAATAAATTATGTGAACACATTAAATTAAGCGTGAATCATCCCCCATGTTGGTTTCCCCTAATTCCCCATTAACCCTAGTTAAGGAAACTACTCACTCATTATCAAGTTTAACATGTTAACAAGGTTGTCAATCACATTAACAAAGCAAAACATGATGAATAAATGAAGATGATTAACAATAATTAAAAAGGGATTAAGAGGATTATACCTAATGATGATTCCATGATGATTGATGGAAGGTTGTCAATCTCCCAATAAACCCAAATAATCTTCAATTACCCAAAATAAAAGATGAACAATAGAGAAATTAAGGAAATGAGATTTGTATTAATACTTGATTAGAAGTTGATTACAAGATTAAAAAGAGATTAGAATATTATAAACTACACTAAATATTGATAAGAAGAACATGATAATCTAATTAGACTAATGGGGTATTTATAGTGGGGATTAGGTGCACAAATTAGGGTTACTAAGGGCTTAAATGACGATTAAGTCCTTGAGGAATCGCTTCTCTCAAGAAAAGATGCGGGTCTCCTTTTAGCTAGTCTTTCAAAAATATGCGCATCTCGAATGATGAAAGGAGGGGACGTGTTGCTCTGGAGGACAATCCGAGCGTCCAAATGGTCGGGATGAGCGGATTGTGCAGCTTCTGAACGAGCGACCGGGCAGCTTGGACGAGCGTCCTGTGGGGCTTCTGGACGGGCGTCCCGATAGGTGAGACGCTCGGACTTTGGTTCAGTTTCTTTTCTTCTTTTCTTCTTCCAACAATCCTCCGGGATTTTGTCGGGGATGCAAGGATCTTCTTCATCATTGCCCATCTACTATATTATGTACAAAGGCCTTCTAGTCTTGTCTTCTCTTTGATGCTTGGTCATTAGATTCGATCAATTTAGCTCTATTTTGCCATGAAAATGCAAGGTTTGCACTCCTCTCCTACCAAGGAAACAAAACCTCAAAGAACATGCAAAACAAAGGACTAAAGATAGTAAATGACCCAAATATGCACTAAAAAGCATAGGAATGAGGCTAATTCGGGGACTAAATATGCTCAAATATTGATCACATCAAATATCCCCAAACCGAACCTTTGCTCGTCCCGAGTAAAGAGGTGACAAAATTAGGACCCTTATTTAAACTATCCTACTAATATAGCCGATATGAGACAATTAGCGGGTCTCACTCCGCCCCTTCAATTCACAACAAGACAACCATGAGGTCGGATGCCTTCTTGCAAGGCAAGGTGGGTCTTACCAAAATGGCGACACATCCAATCATTAAAGCACGCAAAATTAAGTAATGGATGCATCTACAAAAAGAATAGCCACTTTCCTTATCTAAGTGGCGGAAATTATCTAAAGGGGAAGCAATTCAAGGGTACATACTCCTTCATAGATATGGTTTCTTTAAACTACTAAGCCTAGAAGGATACCAATAAATCATCTCCAAGTTGTGTCAAGCTAGGGTACCTTTGTCCTCAATCGTTAAATGCTTTTGTCAAGAATACACTACCTATGGTGTTAGAAACACTGGAGGATCGCGGAATTCCCCTTCTTGCCTAGACAAGAAGAAGGGTCGTCCCCTCTCTACCATGCACAAAAATGAATACAATGGATAAAGGGATCAATAGTATTTGAGTTTCATGTGGGAGTTTGCTTTTGTTGTTGTTTTTCCCCCCAATTTCTTGTGGCATTTGACATTTGAGAACACTTTCTTTTTGCCATTTCTTTTTGATTTTTGGCATTTCAATACATGACAACTTTCAACTTTTGCATTTTCTTTTGAACATTTTCAAAGTCACCCCAATTAGTAACGAGGGTGCCTTATTTTTGAAGCATAGGAGTTTTTTTCATTTTTGTTACTCCTCTTTTCTTTTGATGCATTTGCAAACTTTTTGACATTTCATTTCACTTCTTGAACTCAAATTTGAATAATTTTTGTGCCCATTCTCTTTTATTACAAAATGTGGTAGAACATGGATGAATGATGATTGCATGGTTTCAAGGGTCACCTTGGAATAAACGATAGCTATGGAGTTATCACACCATAATGTACTCTTGACTAGGCCTTAATCCATGGGTCAAAGGATACTAGTATGACACACCCTAGGATGTTTTACAAGTATTCTAACAAGAAAAGTCTTAAGAAGAAAAAGCATCTACTAGGGCCTATGTACACTTGTCAAGCTTCCCAAATAGACGGTTTCACAAAATTTTTCTAACATGAAATCTATATGCCATGATGAACCTAACATATATACATCCTAATGCATATGCTTCTACCAACTAGTATGCCAAATAATCTAAATTCAAGTCCTAAATTCACATTGTTTATACCGCATCAATCAAAATAAAGCCACATAGTCATTAACATAAAGAGGAAAAAGGAGATTGGAAAGATCATACCATGCGGTCTTCAATATCCTCATGTCTCGGATGTGGCGTAGTCAATCAATGTGAATAAGGATGAACAAACACAATATATACAAAGCAATATATACAAGACTACACTACAAAGGAAATGAACTTGTTTTTGGATTTTCAATTTTTCAATTTTTTTTGGATTTTTTCGAAATGTTTGATTTTTTTGGATTTTGTATAAAAGTCAAGTTAGAATTTCCCATCCCCACACTAGTATGGGCATTGTCCTCAATGACCAATACGATAGGAAATTATGCAATGGAAATGCTTGATTTCTAAACTAAATGCATTCTATACTAAGCTATACTACATGATGCATGTGTTTTTGTTATGGTGGATAGCATAATTTAAATTAGCTCCCAATGCATATGCATGGACTTCCCCAAACCAAAATAGACATTATTTCTAATGTCATGAATTTTGGGGGAGTTTATGCACATGGAATGCAATGCATGAAACTAAAGATTGTTATTTTGGATTTTAGAAGTCGGGAACAATAATAATGAACACCTTAATGAAGCCAAGGTGTTAGTCCTCCAATGTTGCTAGGACTCCACAAAATGATCAAGATAAAATAAAAAACAAGAGAAGTAGACAAACCATAAGGGTGTTGTAAGGATGTAGGAGCCTCCAATGTTTGCTAATCCTCACCCATCGTATCATCATCATCATCATGTTCCTCTCTTGACGCATCATCAACCTCCATAGATGTGGAATCATGTCCACTCTCACTTTCACTTGCTTGTTCTTCCTCACTTTCCTCTTCTTCTTCTTGGACTTCTTCTTCTTGAACCTCTTCTTATTCTCCTTCTTGGTCACCACCCTCTTCAACAACCATCTCCTCTCCACCCGGTCTACGACCACTAGGAATGCTAGAAAAGAATACTTCCCTATCCGCCCAACTATGCAAAGGACAAGACGGATCAAGAAGTCCTTGCCTAGCTAGATGTAGGAGGGGCGGATATTAGGCCTTGTAAGCATCCATTGTATCATTGTAAGCTTGCTTGTGCATTTCCCTCATGAGTAGAGTTAAGTAATCATTTCCTATTTCGACATCTTTGGGTTTGAACTCGTGGTATTCAAATGGGTAAGGTGGGGTGATAATGGAGGAGGAGGGCTCGGCAATCTCGCCCCTTTGTTGTTGAATCATATACTCGGTCTTTTCGGAGAGTGGGACAAGGTAGTTCGGTCGGTGAACATTCAATCGGAAAATTTTGGAAGGCAAGGTGAAGGATCTAGCTTCATTTGTTAACCACCCATATTTGTTGTCAAGAGTGTCGTGCTTGACCCACTTGAACTTGTGAATCATGGTGTCCATATTAAAAAGATGGCCTCCTTTAACCGGCACATAAGTGTTGTTTTTGTTGAAATCCCGATTAAAATGCTTAGCCAAATGGGTAACTAGTCCTCCATCGACAATAAAGGCGGCGCTTTCTTTGCCACAATCGACATTAAGCCATCATTCAACCAAAAGTCTTAGAGCATTGTATGGCTTGGTAAATTCCCTCCCAATGTTCAAGGCCGACTCAAGAAGAATACAATCGAGCTTGGTAAGATGATTTGTGCTATTTCTAGCTATCAAAGTATTCCCAATGACCTTATGCCATACTCTGATGCCCGGATGGTGGACTAAGAGAGCACGAAAATCATGAAAGCGTATGAATTTCTTTCCGGAAATTGTCATCCAAAAAGGAGCGGGGTCATACTTGATAGAAGTCTTTGTATATTTCGGGTTATCACTAAGGCCTAATATCTTACCCAATTCGCCATAAGTTATGCGTCTATCAACATTTTCAAGATGAAACTCGATGTTGGTTCGAGTCTCCACCCTTGTGACTTTCAAAGAACTTAAAAATTCCAAGGTGAGGGAGGGGTATGTCAATTCTTTCATTGTAAACAATTTACCCAACCCCATAGACTCAAAGAAGGTTTTGGTTTGTTCAAGAACACCCAACTTTGACAATGCATCTTCACAAATAAACTTAGTAGGCATGATGGTTTTCTTAGCAAAGAGAATGAATTTCTCCCTATGAGAGTCGGAAGTGAAAATTACCTCCGGATAATTGGATAATTGTTCAATGACCGGAGTTGTTGATGTTGTAGCTTCCATAGGGGCATCTTGTTGTTGAACCTCCAACCTTGCCTCATGGACTACCAAAGTCTTTGACAATTGTTTTGCTTGAAGAGCTAGTTGCCTTTTGGAAAGTGTCTTCTTTTGGGCTGCCTTGTTGCCTCCTTTAGTTCTTGCTATTCTCCTTTGCTTGACTACACCAATGAAAGATTGAAATCTTCAATTTTTAGTAATGCCCAAATCGATTTAGAATGAATGAATGTTGCTTTGTATCTTAAAAATCGACTCAAAACTTGAAGATTTTGGTGTTTGAATCACATGTTGTTGCAAAAGGAGTGATTAATTTTTGTTGTGAGGAGGTTTGGATTTGATTTGGTTGAGTTTGGTTGAGGAAATTTGATTTTGTTGATGGAGAGGATGAGGGTTGTGGGGTTTTTGGGTTTTGGGTAGTGTTTGTAGGTTGAAGAAATGAGAATGAATGGGAGAAGAGGGTTTTAAAAGACCCGTTATATTTGAAAATGCAGTGGAGGATGAGCGAACCAGGTGTCGGGACGCTCAGATTCTTCAATGTTTGGCTCAAGAAAAGACGCCACAGGACGAGCGTCTTTCTGGAAAGATAAGCGGATTCTTTGTGGAGGGACGAGCGTCTTTCTGGGTGGATGCTCGGATTCCTTTACAGAGAAAATCCTAGAATTTTTGCAGCAAAAAGACGAGCGTCTTTCTTGAGGGACGACCGTCCAGAATGAGACGAGCCGATTCTCAGATGAGACGCTCGGATTCATTGTCAGACCAGTTTTTTTATTTCTGTAGCTCTACCAGACGAGCGTCTGGTGACTTGGACGCTCGGGTTTCTTCAGGGCGAGCGGATTGTCCATTTGGCCGCTCGGATTCTTCCTGGACCGCACGGATCCAGGTCCATCCGTGGGTACTTCGTAACCCGTGTCATTTTCATTCTTCAATTCTCGTGTTCTTCATTGTAGGGGCACTACAAAGGCATGAATAGCCTAGGCAATTGCTATCCCCACATTAAGGTAAAGCACTACACATCAATAAAATCATAAGTCCCTCCTTCACTTCTCTCAAAATGATGAATATCTTGATCAAGGCACAAAAATATAAATCCAAAAATGACAAAAATGCAATGTAATAATTGAAATGCAAGTTAGGGAGTTAGAATATTTACAAATGGTGGTTTAGGGAGGACTCCACCAAACTCTCATCCAATGTGAGATGTCAAGGGGGCATGTTCAAGGTGTTGTTGATGTTACTAAACACCTTGAAGAAGTAGTCTAAAGCTTGCTCACTATCTTGATAAAGGTCCTCAATAGATTTTTGCACTTGTTGTTCTCCATGATGGCCTTGGTTCATAGCATTACCAATATAGGGATTGAATATCCCTTCAAACTCATCATCCCAAAGACAGCAAACTTCGTCTACTTGATCACTAAAAATTTCTTGAGTTGATGGGGACAACTCTCCTTCTTTCTTGTCTTGGCCAATGAGGCCATTTTCTTCACTTGTCATGGGTGAGCTTTTCAAGCTTTCATTGTTTCTATTTCCTTGTTCTTTTGATGGAGCATCATCCACTTCCTTTTTCCATTGAAATTCCAACTTCTTCCTATCATCCTTCCAGCCATAGTGATCAACCATAAAACATGGCTCATGCAATCTGGGAGCTCTCATGGTCTTGTCAAGATTGAAAGTGATGGTTTCATCTCCCATTTCAAGGGTGAGTTCTCCATGCTTCACATCGATCACCGCTCCCGCGGTGTGCAAGAAAGGTCTTCCTAAGATAATAGGAATGTTGGAGTCTTCTTCCATGTTAACAATAACGAAATCCACCGAGATGAAGAATTTTCCAATTCTTACGGGAACATCTTCCCATACCCCTAAAGGTGTCTTTGTTGATCTATCCGCCATTTGAAGCGTGATGTTGGTACATTTGAGTTCTCCCATTCCTAGCCTCTTGCTAACCGAATATGGCATGACATTAACACTTGCCTCAAGATCACATAAAGCTTTGTTGATTGTAGTGTCACCAATAGTGCATGGAATGGAGAAACTTCCCGGATCCTTGAGTTTTGGAGGTTAACTCCCTTGAGGGATGGCACTACTCACCTTAGTGAAGGCAATAATCTCAAGCTTCCGGATTGATTTCTTCCTCGTAAGGATGTCCTTCATGTACTTTGCATAGGCCGGAACGTGATTGATCAATTCCGTGAAAGGAATCGAGACTTCTCAATTCTTCACAATTTCCATGAATTTTCCAAGTTGGTCATCAAACTTAGGCTTAGCTTGACGACTCGGGAATGGAAGTCTAATCACAATGGGCTCCTTCTCTTTGGCCTTTTCTTCACTTTTCTTTGAAACTTCTTGATTGGTGGGTTCTTCTTCCCTAGAGTTTTGCACAACTCCCTCCTTGTCACTAGCTTTCACAACTTTATCCTCAACTGGCTTCTTTGGCCCTTCATATCTCGTACCACTCCTCAAGTGAATGGCACTAACTGTTGGGAAATGTGTCCTCAACAATAGTGCGATCACATGATTTAAATATCATATATATATAAATCTCATATAAAGAATACATGAGGGATGATTATTTATAAAGTCGACTGACCGTCATAAATCGGTAATGATTGGTGACTAGAGTTTGACATTCTTTGTCGTGTGACGGTGGTGGTCGAGTTGATCCCTTAAGGTCACACCTAAAGGACAATTCCCTTAATGGATAAATTGATTAATTGTATGACGATACGAGGTAATCAATTCCTTAAAAGTGGACAGTTTATTTGTGAGAGAGAAATTAATATCTTATTGTAATGAGATTAAATAAGATTCTTTTTAGTAATAAAAGGCTTTATTACTAAAATAGCTTATTGTTTGAGAAACAATAGAGATAAGAATGAATGGTTAATTATAATTAGAAGATGTTGTGAATTATAATATTGTGACCCATTTTATTTATGTGATCAAGTATCACTAGTCAATTTATTGTATGTAATTTAATTAATTCGGAAAATGATATTTATGGGATAAATATGCATTAAATTAATTAATAACATGTAAAATATTACATGTGACATATTGTGTGACAAATGACAAATTGACAAAATAAAATGGTAGTCCATTTAAGATGGATGTCACGTATGGAGGGAGTTATATGGGTGTGAGATTGACTTATTTTAATGATAAATAAATCATAGGTTTTATATTAAAACCAACCCATACTACTAGGTTCTAGACAATTACATTGTTAAGACCAAAAAGTGAAAGCATGCTTATTCCTTGGGTTCCCAATGGCACGGCTCCCCTCCTCTTAAACCGTGAGACTTGCTTGATTAGTGAGCTCTTGTTGTTGATTCAAGACATTCATTCATTTTGGTTTTATACGCGACATTCATTCAACATCAAGTTTTGCTCTTATTTTTCTCTCTAATTCTCCAACAAGTTTTGGAGTCACAAAATGTTATTGTTCATCATTTCTAGTATCAAAACATCATTACTAGTGTAGTAGTAATAATTATATTAGAATGTTTTTAAGGATACTTGTATATTAATCTAGTTAATTAGTATACTAGTTTAAGGGTAAGTCTTGGGTGCAATCTAAGGAGGATTTCTATACTTGGGATCTTGGAGGATCATCCATCATTATAAGCTCAAGAACAAGAGAGAAAGGTGATCTCTCTTGTGCCCATTTGAACCGAAATTTATATGGTGAGAATACGATTTCTTCTCTAATTTCATTATTGTTTGCATGCATAAGATTTGTAATTAATTTTATGACTAAATTATTTTGAAACATATATGAATATATTAAAATTGAAATAAAGATTTCCAACAAGTGGTATCAGAGCACAAGGTTGGTTGCATGCAAATCGGTTATTGTTTTTCCGAGTTATATGATTAACAAACAAAACTTATAAATTTGTGTTTATTATGAAATATCACGAAATTTATTATGCATGTTATATATTCTGGTCCTAAAATAATTTTAGGTCATTTTTATGATTCACGGAAATTAATGCTCATTTTTAAGGATTTTTGGTCATTTTATTACATTTTTATGACTAAAATGGGATTAAAATGCTAAAAATAGTTAAATTTCGTTCCTGACCTTGGAAAAATTATATGACCTCACATGCATATTTTACAAGTTGTGTGTAAAAGGACGAGTTAATGTGATTAATTTTGCATGATTTATGATTTTTATGAGATAAAAATGGATTAAATGAGGTAAAATGGTTAAAAATAGTTAAATGTCGAATTAATCCATGATCTTTTAATATGATGTCACATGCAAGATTTACAGAGTGTATGTAAATTTATAGATTAAGATATCTTCTTTAGCATGATTTATGGATTTTTGAGTAAAAATGGCATAAATAGTGACTATTTTAGCAAAAATTAGCTAAAACGTATAGAATGGCTTGAGAAAATTATTTTAAGTTGCATAAATATTCCATTTATCAGAACTAAAGTTGTAAAAGTTATTGGAGTAATTTTCGAGTACTTTATGTATTTTATGAGATAAAACCGATAAAATGCAACTATATTTTCTCAATATTAATTCGAAATTTTTAACCATGGTTTTTGACATTATGAGGGTCATGGAATTATTCCAGAATGTTCAAAATTTTAAAATTCAAATTTTGAAACTTTTATGTTTTAATTTGGATTTATTTCATAAATATTGAGTTTTTAAGGTCAAAAATGAGCATAAAATTAAATCAAGTTGAATTATTGTCAAAAATTTAGTGAAGACTGATTTTTGAGTCCTAAAATGTGTTAGGATAATTAACTTGAGCTTAGATGTGATTTAAGTGTTAATTAGTGATTTTAAAAGGTTATTATCACGCATTTCCATGAAACCGGGTTATATGTACGACATAAAATAAATAGGGCGATTTGGCACATGATTTTGCATGATAGGTACATATTATTATGCTGCATATTTCAATTGTTGAATGTCTTTTATTTATATAATTTTGAATTATGTAATTTTATCTTAGTATGGCCTTAGTTTTAATTAATATTACCCGTAATGAAAGGGAATATTGATTCGGATGTAATTTAATGTGATTTCGTATCACTTTTATTACTATTTCATTAGTTTTTTCCATTTTACAAATGTATAATAGGAATAGCTTTGTATTTTTATTATTATTTGTAATTATGGAGCATCTTCAAAGACGGTGCCATTCGGAAGGGTGATCCGACAAAGACGGTGTCTTGGGAGGCGTGCCAATTGAAGATTCAAGGGACCAATGGAGTTGGTTTCCGAATTTGTAATAGATTATTTGATTTTCTATTTCTAGGAAGGCCATACTAGGAATTTTTATTTATTGCATTGCATTTCTTTTAATATGTTACATGCATTGCCAAATCGCCATAACTAAACATACATTGTCATTTTTTATCGAGTTCATCGACCGTGTCAATTACAATTATCGTAGTTCACCGCTTTAGTTCACTTAAAACGTGATAGATAATAAATTGACATGACCTCTCGCTAAAACAACAATTGAGACTTAGCCTTACCAAATAGTAGAAACCATGAAGTACCAGTTTCGCAAGGGAGTTGAGCCGGCTTTACCGTAAGACAAACCTTGTTACGTTGGTGAAGTGGGTGATAAATGTCTATCCACCGAATTCATGTTAATAAAGGGTATTTCGGCACACCGTGCCCTAAGTTGATATGGGTTTGGATTATGGACACATTTATTCGAAATTTGGGTTGTACTCAACGAAAGTATTCACGACGTATTTCCGGATGTGTTTCGGGCTAGAGATGAATATTAATGTAAATATCATCGACCAAGAGTTCTAAAAGTAGAATCGATTAAAGAGTTAATCCACCGAGTTATATTGATGAAGGGTATTTCGGCACACCGTGCCCCAAGTTGATATGAATTTGGGTCTTGGAATCATTTATCTAGTTGGGTAGAGGTCACTAGAAAAATGCATAAAACTTGTTATCTACAAGTATTATTAAAACGATAAATGTTAAGTTTTCCACTATTCCGTTATCATATTGTTCTATTTCTTTACCACAATTCATATACGATATCATTTCGATTTTTCAAAATCTCCATTAAAATATCGTAACTAGAGACAAATTTGATTTTTGCTTCTAAAACCTCATATGAACCATTGCTAAGGATCTCTTGCAAAGAGTATAGATTAAAGTTATCTATTATCAAACAGGTTTTTGATTCTAGACTAACACATCTACTTACAATGGATTTTTATTCATATACTTAATTGAATTAAGTACCTTGACGTTTTTAAGACTAAAACGAACAAATGAAGAGTGTTCTTCATGAATTCAATTTTGCTTCTCATAACATAGACTCATTGAAATGAGTGGGAGCATTCTCTTAAACCGTTAAGATGAGAACGAGGTTCAAGAAGTAAAGATTATAATGGAATTGATACAAGGTAATGTTAAAAGTAAAGTTGTTGAGAATGACGATACTAAACCTATCAATCCCGACCGATAAAGTTTCCATTGTCTTAAATGTTGGACACGAGAAAGGAAACTACCCCAAGTTATTGAAGAATAAACAAGTTAGTTATGGGACATCTAATGGGATCTTCTTCTTTAAATGTTTATTTGATTAAACATAAATTTTGCTAGTACCACTTCGTCTATATTAGAAACCAATGGAGGTTTTCATCATTGTACTTGATACATAGGGTGATTAGAATATGACGACTAGCAACAATGAAGTCGAGAGATAGAGTCATTGTGTACTAAATCTAGTTTTGGGTTTAGAGTTGTACTTGATTGTGATTATTAAGTACATAAACTCTAAATAAGAATACAAACTTGTTAAGATACAAAAGAGGTTTCACTTTTGTGACCCTATACACCACGATTTGATGAATGGCTAGCCCATTATCAAGGTGAGTATATTCTAAACCAAACTAGAATGGTATATCATAAAGATGATGCAAGACTCAAATTGGTAACCCAAGATTAAACCTTAAATTTTGGAATGATGAACGCAAAGAGTTATCGAGTACTCTTGAAACCATTAGATCTTATGGTTTATGCGTGTCTTGTATTCAAAGCAAGATGTCTCGTGCCTTTTGGTTGAAAAGGGGATCGAGGTTGTAAATCATTGATCCAAAATAGGTTGATCATTCTCTTTTACCATCTATTTTGGTTGACACTAATGTGTTCACTTAATGAGGTAAATAGAGAAATCTTTTGAAGAAGTTCAAAGAGTTCAAAGAATCACGATTTAGTCGTGATGGGATTATCAAAGTGAAGACTTTGATATAAGCCAAAGGAAATGTGATATAGTATCACAAGTTAATCTCTCTTAGCACACATTATGGAGTAATGTGTGGCTGGATAAGAAACCAAACGCTATTCGATATGGTTTGGATTTCAATCAAGTTACTTTGAGTTACTTGATCCTTTTGGGGATTTTATCATTTTTGTCTAAATTATTTTTCCACTAAATTGAATCATATGAGATATGGAATGGTAAGGGTACCATGTTTGTAAGTTTCCACAAGAAACAAATGCTCATTTTTTCCTTTCAATTATCACGAGTACGACGGGTTTGCGGCTCGTGAAGCTGTCTTTCTAAAATACAAGTTTATTTTTGAAGACAGAGTGGGAGATATTATTCAAGGAGCCACAAAGAATGTCATGTCGCAAGAAACATGTCTTTCTTGGCTACATAAGACGTGTTGTGTAAGACGTTGTTTTTTTAAAACCTAGGAGGTTAAATTCGTCACTTGTTAAAGATGATGAATTCAAGCTACTTTTAAGAAAATAAAGAGCTTATAACTTACAAAAGAAATTGTTTGATTCATGTTGATTACTTCTAGAAAGTAATGAACATTTGACTTACATAAGAGTGTTTAAAGTCATAATTCAATACAAGGCTTAGAACCATGTAAATCCGAAATTAAAAGGCTTGATTAGTGACAAAGGGTTTTGCACTAATAAAGAGATATTTCAAAGCAAGAATGGTTGCAAAGGGTTTTGCACCAATTGAAATGCTTAAGTCTATTTGGATCTTCTTAGGGATTGTGTTTCATTATTATGAAATACATAGCGAGTGAATCTAAAACCCACTTCTTCATTTAGAAGGAATGTATTCAATAAATGTCTTGAGTTTTATAGATTCTTGCAATCCTAAGATAATGTGAAACATAAGAGAGAATCTTAAGTAGGACATCAATGAGTTAGAATCAACATTTTGATCATGTGATAAAACGTTTTGTCGATAAGTCGAGAAGTTGTGTTTATACATGAAGTTTAGTGGGAGTTACGAAAGTTTTAATTAGTCTTATATGTGGATGACATATTGATCATTGAGAATGATTTAAGACTTTTGGAGTAATATAATACATCTTTAATATCTAGATTTATGTAGATAAATCCATGTGATATTAGCGTCAATAAGAAGTCTTACGTTGGTAAGATTCATGACTAGTTCAATTAACTTGAACATATTTGATTGATTCCATTTGCTTCCGCTGCCGAATCAATTAAATAGGAAATGATGTATAACACTTCATATACTTTGAGTATGATGAATTGTTTTTCGAAATCGAATTTAAGTAATCTTTATCAAGTAAGCAATAAAGACTACCCTTAAGTGCTTGCAGAAATATTAAGGAAGTAAAGCAAAGTGTTTATGATGCAATTTTGTGTAAGGGTGTTACACAAGTGACAAGTGACAATTGACAATTGAGATTGCGCATGGTTTCCGACAAAACCATAGTCAAAACACATAAGTATGGTTAAGATACCATTGTGGCTATGATAATTAAGAAGTAGATTTTCTAGAATCGTTCTAGGCAATAAAGAACAATGAGAAATATTTATAACGGAAATTGAGTACACTTGCAATCATGAGATGTGCAAGAAGGATGAGTCCCGCACACTGTGAAAACAGTGGGAGCTATTCTTAGGCTAGAGGGCCTATGTCTTGATTGGATCTCGACACGTACTCAGAAAGTTTTGTAATGCAAATGTGTACATTACAAAGGAAAACGAGTATGTAGTAAGGTTGAGTAAGGTATAAGAAGTTGATAAAACCTACTAACCAAAGCCTTCTCAAAGGCTAAACATGATGAGTCATGTCATTTCAATTGAGTTGAAATAAACAACTACGTACAAGATCAAATTAGATTATAGGACATGGAATAGTAATCAGGCATTGACTATTCATATGTGATAATCGCATTTGTCGTTCGAGTTTTACTTTAAAAACTCTTTTATTATACTTTGTTACATCCAAACGGGTTGTAGAGACAATTGAACCCCGTTAAAGTGAACACGGATTAACATAGTATTCGCCCATAGTCACTTGTATGAGGTGACGTCTCGAAGTGACTAGAGTGTGATGCGATTGATGGCAAGTTCAAGTGCCATAGAGTCATGTGAGATGACTAGTCGATCACATAGGCAGACTGTATGGGACAATCTGTCGGGCAGTGACCGCTTATAGAGTTCTGGTAATTCATAAAGCCTGGTCGTGGCAAGAGCTACTATAGTATTCTTATGAGTCGATTCTTTTGACTAAAGACTATTCACCTAAGATGGCACAGTTTCAGATTAACTTTGATTTGTGTTACTACGACCTTCGTAAATGGGGTCAAATGGGCATATTTTGGGTTATGATGGATGTGGCTAGTCGAAGGGAATGAGTGCGATAGGAATTGTCCACCCCTTTGTCAGGGTTAAAACAATATCTCAGGGCCACTCGAGGAGTAATGAACTGGAAATGCGTGGCCACGCTCGGAAAGTATCTATGGTAGATAATCCGGTCAATCAGTTATTCTCCAGATCGAGGAAACCACTCTCGATATGATCACTTGCAAGTACGACCCGAAAGACACCTTGCATTGAGTGGGAGATAGTAATAGGACAAGAGAATTGGTGACGCACACTTGTCGAGGACAAGTGGGAGATTGTTGGGAAATGTGTCCTCAACAATAGTGCGATCACATGATTTAAATATCATATATATATAAATCTCATATAAAGAATACATGAGGGATGATTATTTATAAAGTCGATCGACCGTCATAAATCGGTAATGATTGGTCGACTAGAGTTTGACATTCTGTCGTCGTGTGACGGTGGTGGTCAGTTGATCCCTTAAGGTCACACCTAAAGGACAATTCCCTTAATGGATAAATTGATTAATTGTATGACGATACGAGGTAATCAATTCCTTAAAAGTGGACAGTTTATTTGTGAGAGAGAAATTAATATCTTATTGTAATGAGATTAAATAAGATTCTTTTTAGTAATAAAAGGCTTTATTACTAAAATAGCTTATTGTTTGAGAAACAATAGAGATAAGAATGAATGGTTAATTATAATTAGAAGATGTTGTGAATTATAATATTGTGACCCATTTTATTTATGTGATCAAGTATCACTAGTCAATTTATTGTATGTAATTTAATTAATTCGGAAAATGATATTTATGGGATAAATATGCATTAAATTAATTAATAACATGTAAAATATTACATGTGACATATTGTGTGACAAATGACAAATTGACAAAATAAAATGGTAGTCCATTTAAGATGGATGTCACGTATGGAGGGAGTTATATGGGTGTGAGATTGACTTATTTTAATGATAAATAAATCATAGGTTTTATATTAAAACCAACCCATACTACTAGGTTCTAGACAATTACATTGTTAAGACCAAAAAGTGAAAGCATGCTTATTCCTTGGGTTCCCAATGGCACGGCTCCCCTCCTCTTAAACCGTGAGACTTGCTTGATTAGTGAGCTCTTGTTGTTGATTCAAGACATTCATTCATTTTGGTTTTATACGCGACATTCATTCAACATCAAGTTTTGCTCTTATTTTTCTCTCTAATTCTCCAACAAGTTTTGGAGTCACAAAATGTTATTGTTCATCATTTCTAGTATCAAAACATCATTACTAGTGTAGTAGTAATAATTATATTAGAATGTTTTTAAGGATACTTGTATATTAATCTAGTTAATTAGTATACTAGTTTAAGGGTAAGTCTTGGGTGCAATCTAAGGAGGATTTCTATACTTGGGATCTTGGAGGATCATCCATCATTATAAGCTCAAGAACAAGAGAGAAAGGTGATCTCTCTTGTGCCCATTTGAACCGAAATTTATATGGTGAGAATACGATTTCTTCTCTAATTTCATTATTGTTTGCATGCATAAGATTTGTAATTAATTTTATGACTAAATTATTTTGAAACATATATGAATATATTAAAATTGAAATAAAGATTTCCAACACTAACCGTTTCATGTCTTGGGGGATTACTTTGAGGTTGTAATTGCCCCTTTTGTCTTTGAGAGCTTGAAGATGCTAGTTGGGTCATTCGAGTTTCCAACATTTTTGTGTGGGCTAGGATGTTGTTGATGGTGATGTCTTTTGCTTAGCTATCTTTTTGCATTTGAGTGAAAAAATCTTGTTGATTCTTTTGCATTTGGAGGACCGCTTTTTTAACATCAAAACCTTGGTCATTTTGTTGATTGTATGGAGTTTGATTTTGATAACCTTGGTTTTGGTTGTAAAAGGGTCTTTGATTTTGGTTTCTCATGGGAGGTGGGGTGTATGTTGGTTGAGGGTTTTGAACATTTTGGCTTTTGTATGAGAGATTTGGGTGGAATTTGGTGTTTTCATTGTAATAGTTGGAATAAGGGGTACCACTTTTGTATGCTTGAAAAGCATTCACTTGCTCATTTGTTCCCCTACATTCACTTTGGTCATGTCCCAAAGTTCCACAATTCTCACATATCCCACTTGGAAATGATGAAGATGCCATCATGGCATTAACATGATGCTTTGGTGATTTTGAGGCTTCTTCAAGCTTAGCCATAGCCTTCTCAAACTTCAAGTTGATGGTATCAATATGAGCACTAAGTTGAGCACCCAATTGAGTAATAGAGTCCACTTCATGCTTTCCTCCTCTAGTAGCCTTGCGAGGTCTACTATATTGTGAATTATGGACCGCCATTTCCTCAATCTTGTTCCAAGTTTGATTATCGTCAACTTTGATGAACATACCATTTGATCCCATGTTGAGAATGTTTCTTGAGTCTTCATAAAGACCATTCCAAAATTGTTGTACCAAGAACCACTCGCTAAGTCCATGATGGGGACATGAGCGACAAATTCCTTTGAATAACTCCCAAGCTTTATACAAAGATTCTTCGTCCCTTTGCTTAAAACCCGTAATTTGAGCTCTTAGCATGTTAGTCTTTTCCGGAGGGTAGAATTTTTTGTAGAAAGCTAGAGCCAACTTCTTCCAAGAGTCAATTCCAAGAGTAGCCTTTGTTAGGATTCAATAATCTCATTAGTTTACATATTCATATATGAATTAATTTATTTGGTCATAAAATAAATACAAGATCTTATGCATGCAAACATAAAACAAATTAGAGAAGAAATCGTCACTTCTTACATTTGTGTTTCGGATTTTTGGGCACCAACAAGATCTCCTTCTTGTTAGTTCTTGAGCTTTCCAACAATGGATGAACAAGGTTCAAATTAGAACCTCTCCCAAAAGCATATACCCAAGGAATACTCTTAATAACCAATATTATTATGAACTAGTAATGATATTAGTCTTACTTAAAATTTGACACAAAAAATAATTTGTAATTGCTCTTGAATATTTCAGTCCAAGAGGGGAGTATTTGTGAGGTTTTTGCTCTCTTATTCTTTCTCAAAGTGTAGAGGAAAATTATGCAAATAACAACTAGAGAAATATGTCTTGTATATTCTCTATCTTATAGAATGAAAAAATAAGAGAAAAACTCTCTTATTTTCCTTATGGAAAACCGGTGGGCTTGGGTGGAGGGGAGTCAATGCATGATGCTCATTTTTTTCCCAAGAAAATAGGTTTGCATGGCTACTATTAGGTAGGTAATCATTTTGTTTTTAGTCATTTAAAATATAAAAACACAACCCCACTACTCCCTTCATAAAACCGGTTATCCCATAAAATGGTAGTCCATTTTATTTTTGTCATTTGTCAATTGTGACATATGTGACATGTTACAAGACATGTTACATTATAATGCATTTTTAACATATTAAAAATCATCATATTAATTAAATATGTCACATACAAAAATAATTAGTAATTCACAATTACTTGTACCAAAATGGGTCATACAATTATAAACTATAACAACTTGTATTTATAATAAATTATTCATTCTGTTTCAATTGTTTCGTAAACAATATTTTAATCTAAGTAATAAAACAATTCGATTACTTAGACCGTATCTAATTTAATCGAATTACAATAAGACACGTTAACTTTACTCACAAAATCATCCGTCAATTTTAAACAATTTAATTAACTCGTATCGGCATACGATTAATTAAATAATCAATTAAGAGTATTTCCCTATAGGTATGACCTAAGTGGATCAACTGATCACCACCGTCGCACGACAGTAATGTCAAACTCTAGTCAGCCAATCATTACCGATATATGTGGACCAGTTGACTGTAAAATATTACTTCCGACATGTATTCTTAAAATGAGATTTGAACATGTGATCATTATGATCAACAGTTTTGATCGCATTATTGTCGGAGGACACTTATTCCAACAATCTCCCACTTGTCCTCGACAAGTGTGCGTCACCAATTCTCTTGTCCTATTACTATCTCCCACTCAATGCAAGGTGTCTTTCAGGTCGTACTTGCAAGTGATCATATCGAGAGTGGTTTCCTCGATCTGGAGAATAACTGATTGATCAGAATTTATCTACCATAGATACCTTCCGAGCGTGCCCACGCATTTCAAGTTCATTTATCCTCGAGTGGCACTGAGATATTGTTTTAACCCTGACAAGGGGTGGACAATTCCTATCGCACTATTCCCTTCGATTAGCCACAACCATCATAACCCAAAATATGCCCATTTGACCCCATTTACGAAGGTCGTAGTAACATAAATCAAAGTTAATCTGAAACTGTGCCACCTTAGGCGAACAGTCTTTAGTCAAAAGAATCGACTCATTAGAATACTATAGTAGCTCTCGCCACGACCATGCTATATAAATTTGCCAGAACTCTATAAGCGGTCATTAGCCCGACAAAGTGTTCCTAACAGTCGGCCTATGTGATCGACTAGTCATTCTCATATGACTTTAGGGCACTTGAAATTGCCATCAATCGCATCACACTCTAGTCACTTCGAGACGTCACCTCATACAAGTGACTATGGGCGATTACTATGTCAATTTAGTTCACTTTAATGGGGTTCAATCTTGTCTCCACAACCCATTTGAATATGACAAAGTAATGGAAAAATAAAAGACAAATGTGATTATGCATATGAGCAAATAAAACAACTCTTTTATTTCATATCAAAATCTAACATAAAACTGGCATGCGTTTAAGTCCCATGGACGCAACATGTCCATCATGCTTAGCCTGCGATAAAGGCTTGGTGAGCGAATCAGCTATGTTATCATCCGTCCCAACGTTACATATCGCAATTTCCTTTCTTTCAATGAAATCTCTAATTACATGATATTTTCTAAGTACATGTCTAGATCTATTACTAGACTTTGGCTCTTTGGCTTGGAAGATCGTCCCACTATTAGAGAGTGATGGGATCATTGGCAGTAGGAACTACTCTTAGACCTTTCGTGAATTGCCTGATCCATACAGCTTCATTGGCAGCTTCTGATGCTGCAATGTACTCAGCCTCCGTTGTTGAATCCATGATCCAGACTTCCTTGAAGCTTCTCCAGCTAACAACACCACCATTGAGCATGAAAACAAAACCAGCTTATGATTTCATGTCATCTCTATCCGTTTGAAAACTTGAGTCCGTGTAACCATTAACACAGAGCTCGGTGTCTCCTCCAAACACTAAGATAGAATCCTTAGTTCTTATCAAGTACTTAAGGATGTTCTTGACGGCTATCCAGTGACTCTCACCTGGATTTCCTTAATATTTATTCGTCATGCTCAAGGCATACGAGACATCAGGACGTGTGCATATCATGGCGTACATGATTGATCCAACAGTGGAAGCATAAGGGATCAACTTCATGCGTTCAACATCATGGGGTTCGGTGGGCGATTGAGACTTGCTCAATATTGTCCCACTTACCATAGGTACCAATCCCCTTTTGGATTTGTCCATGCTGAAACGTCGAAGAATCTTATCAACATAAGATTCTTGACTTAGTGCCAATATCCTCTTGGATCTATCTCTATGGATCCGGATACCTAATATGTGTTGTGCCTCTCATAAATCCTTCATTTGGAAGTGGTTACCTAACCACTTCTTAACCGAAGACAACATCAGAATGTCATTTCCAATGAGTAGTGTGTCATCGACATACAAGATTAGGAACACAACATTGCTCCCACTAAATTTCATGTATAAACATGGTTCCTAAATACTTCGAGTGAAACCATTCTCTTTTATCACATGATCGAATCGATGATTCCAACTTCTTGATGCTTGCTTAAGTCCATAAATGGATCTCTTAAGTTTGCATACTTTGTTAGGATTTTTAGAATCAACAAAACATTCGGGTTGTATCATGTACACCTCCTCTTCTAAATGCCCATTTAGAAAAGCGGTTTTGACATCCATTTGCCATATTTCATAATCATGAAATGCGACAATCGCTAACAAAATCTGTATGGATCTTAGCATGGCTACAGGGGCGAAGGTTTCATCAAAATGAAGACCTTGGACTTGGGTAAATCCTTTTGCCACTAGCCTAGCTTTGTAGACATCATCATGTCCTTCTATGCCATTCTTGACCTTGAAAATCCATTTGCATTGAAGAGGTCTTACCCCTTCAGGCAAATCCACCAAGTTCCAAACTTTGTTTTCATGCATAGAATCCATCTCGTACTTCATGGCTTCAAGCCATAAGGAGGAATTGGGACTAGAGATTGCGGCTTTGTAGGTGGCGGGCTCGTCACTTTCTAAAAGCAACACATCGAGTGTTCCATCTTCTTCGATAAGTCCCACATATCGATCGGGGTGGCGAGAAACTCGGCCCGTTCTTCTAAGTGGAGGAGGGACAACCGCGCTAGACGACGAAGGAACATCTTCTTGCGTCTCTACCTCGGTTTGTGGCTCTTGAACTTCATCAAGTTCAATATTTCTCCCACTCTGTCTCTTAGAAATAAATTCTCTTTCTAAGAAGACAGCCTCGCAAGACACAAACACTTTGTTCTGTTGAGGTGTATAGAAGTAATAACCTCTTGAGGCGGTAGAATATCCTACAAAGATGCATTTTTCAGATCGTGGGGCTAGCTTGTTGTCATTTTTAACTTTGACATAAGCATCACAACCCCAAATTTTTAAATAGGATAGAACTGGAACTCTTCCTCACCATATCTCATATGGAGTCTTTTCGGTTGCTTTGGTAGGACTAATGTTCAAAGATTTCATTGCGGTTTGGATCGCAAATCCCCAAAACGAGTTTGGTAGCTCGGTTGGACTCATCATTGATCGAACCATATCAAGTAGGGTTCGATATCTCCTTTCGGCAACACCATTGAATTGTGGTGTTCCGGGTGGAGATAGTTGTGATATTATGCCACAACCTTTCAAGTGTAAATCAAATTCATGGCTAAGATATTCTCCACCACGATCGGATCGTATTGCTTTTATCCTTTTGTTCAATTGGTTCTCTACCTCATTTTGAAATTCCTTGAATTTCTCAAAAGCTTCACTCTTATGCTTCATTAAATAGATATACCCATATCTACTCAATTCGTCGGTGAAGGTTATGAAGTAGTCATAATTTCCTCGAGCGGTGATACTCATTGGTCCACACACATCGGTATGTATGAGTCCCAATAGTTCACTAGCTCGTGTTCCTTTACCGCTAAAAGGATTACGAGTCATCTTGCCAAGAAGGCAATATTCGCATGTTCCATATGATTGATAATTAAATGGTGTAATCACATTAGTCGAAATTAATCTTTTGATGCGATTCTCGTTTATGTGACCTAATCGACAATGCCAAATGAACGATTCATTTGGATCACTTTATTTGAGTTTCTTTGATTGAATGTTGTAGATGTCGTTAGTTGGATTCGAGGTTTCTAAAATGTAAATGCCATTAATGGAAGGAGCTTGGCCTATAACCAAGTCGTTACTAGAAATAATACAACGATTGGTTTCAATGACAAAACAAAAACCGTCCATGTCTAACATGGCGATAGAAATAATGTTTTTAGAAAGTGTAGGCACATAAAAACAATTATGTAAATACAACTCAAATCCATTAGGCAAAGCTAATACATAAGTCCCCTTGGATTCGGCCGCTACTCGAGCTCCATTTCCAAGGCGTAGATCCACATCTCCTTTGCTAAGCCTCTTCACGTCTCTTAGCCCCTGTAAATGATTACAAAGGTGAGAACCACAACCGGTATCCAGTACCCATGTCGTAGTGGAAGTATAATTTAAATCAATAACATAAATTTCCTTAGGAATTTTACCTTTTGGAACGATGATTCCTTCCCTTATATTTCGCAAATATATAGGACAATTACTAAGCCAATGTCCCATGCCATAGCAATAATGACACTCATCTTCAACTTGCTTGAAGTTTTTCCATTTCTTTCCCTTCTTCTTGAACCTTTTGCCCTTAGAAGCAAGAGCTTGATTGCTTGAGCTCCCACTAGTTTTGGCATCTTTCTCTTCCAAAGATAAAGATCCTATAGATTTTATGAGGCGGTCTTCCCGAGACCGGCTCACAAGAGATCTTGTAGTAGTAGGTGGTCTAGAAGAAGTGATGAAGTTTATGTTTCCATCCAAACCTATCCCAAAATGAAGTTCTCTAGTAGTGTCGAAATCATTGTTGAAGCAAACGTCGTCAAAAACATTGTGGCAAGACTCAATAGTTATCGGTGTAGTAGCGTTTGATGGATTCATTGTAATGAACTACAAGTATGGAGGAAAAGGAAATATTAACATTTGTCTTTTTAATCATACTTGTAAATAATTTTAACAAGATATGAGCATTTATATAGTGACCTCTACCCAACTATAATAAATGATTCCAAGATCCAAATTCATATTAACTTGGGCACGCTTTGGCGATACAACCCTCATCAATATAACTCGGTGGATTAACTCTTTAATCGATTCTACTTTTAGAACTCTTGGTCGATAAAATTACATTAATATTTATCTTTAGCCCAAAACAAATCCGCTTATGGTCGAAAATACTTTTGTTGAGTTCAACCCAAATTTCGAATAAATGTGTCCATGATCCAAATCCACATTAACTTGGGCACGCTTTGGCGATACAAACCTCATCAACACGAATTCGGTGGATATACATTTATCACCCACTTCCCCTACGTAACAAGGTTTGTACCCCGGTTTGGCCGAGCGCACTCCCTCACGAAATAGGTTTTCATGGTTTCTACTTTTTGGTAAGGCTAAGTCTCAATTGTTTATTTAGCGAGAGGTCATGTCAATTTATTATCTATCACGTTTTAAGTGAACTAAAGCGGTGAAATACGATAATTGTAATTGACACGGTCGATAAACTCGATATAAAAATGTATGTTTAGTTATGGCGATTTAGCGATGCATGCAACATGTAAATAAAATGCAAAGCATAAAAATAAAGTCCTAGTATGGCCTTCCTAAAATAGTAAATCTAATAAACTATTACAAATTCAGAAACCAACTCCTTTGGTCCCTTGAACTTCGGTCTTGGCACGCACTTCAAGGCAACACTTTCTTTGATGGACCGTCTTCTCGAATGGCACCGTCTTTAAGGAACTCCGGAATAATTAAATTACAAAATGAATTACATAATTTCCTATTATACATTTGTAATAAAAATAAAAATAAATCTATTAAATTACAAAACGGTGACACGAGATCACAATAATTACAACCGAATCGATATTCCCATACATTTCGGGTAAAATACCAATTAAAAACTAAGGCCATACTAAGTAAAATTACATAATTTCAAAAAATTACATAAAAATTAAAATATGACAATCATAAATAAAATGCAGCATTATAATATGTATGAACATGCTTAATTTAATGCTAAATCGCCTTTTAAGAGCCAATATCGTATATTCTATCGGTTTTATGGATTTGCGTGATTTAACTTATTAAAATCACAATAATTACATAAATTCATATTTATGTACAAGTTAATTACCCTAACCATATTAGGACTCAAAACTTAGTCTTCACTAATATTTTGACAATAACTCAACTTGATTTCTTAATATTGTTCATTATGGACCAAAAATACAAAAATTATGCTATAAACTTCAAATTAAATTATAAAAATTTCAAATAATTTCAAAATTTGAAATTTAAACTCATGAACATTCTGGAAAAATACCATGACACTCATAATGTTCAAAACTTAGGTTAAAAATTTAGAAAGATTATCGAGAAAAACAATGTTGCGGTTTATCGGTTTTAACAAATATGACCATTAAAATATGAGAAAATTTATTTTCATCAACTTTTCACTTTTAGATCTGAAATATATGATAAAATGCAACATGTGACGTTTTTCCTTTAGTCATGAAGTATGTTTTAGCAATATTACTTAATTATAGTCACTATTTATGTGATTTTTCATCAAAAATCATAAATAATGCAAAAAGACTTCATTATAGCCAAATATTTTACACACATCTTGTAAAATTTCATGTGACAACATACTAAATTTCCATGACCAGATTCGAAATATAACTCATATTAACCTATTTACCCATTTAAATACGATTTTAACTTATAAAATTTATATTTCAAGCAAAACAACTTATTTTAAAATGAAAATTTTCAGACCATCAGTAGATAATATATGTGAAAACATATCCAAAAACCACTGAAAAATTCGAAGTTTAGCTATTTTTCGTCCAAAAATGACATTTTTATCATAAAAATCACATTTTAATGCCAATAATATATAAAATGAACAATAAAATCCATAAATAAACCAAAATATCCCAAATACATTTTAGGACCAGAAACTTTAACATGCAAAGTGATTTCGTGATATATCATAATAAACACAAAATTACAAGTTTTATTTGTTAATAAGATTAACTCGGAAAAACAATAAACCGATTTGCATGCAAACAACCTAAGGCTCATGATACCGCTTGTTAGGATTCAATAATCTCATTAGTTTACATATTCATATATGAATTAATTTATTTGGTCATAAAATAAATACAAGATCTTATGCATGCAAACATAAAACAAATTAGAGAAGAAATCGTTACTTCTTACATTTGTGTTTCGGATTTTTAGGCACCAACAAGATATCCTTCTTGTTAGTTCTTGAGCTTTCCAACAATGGATGAACAAGGTTCAAATTAGAACCTCTTCCAAAAGCATATACCCAAGGAATACTCTTAATAACCAATATTATTATGAACTAGTAATGATATTAGTCTTACTTAAAATTTGACACAAAAAATAATTTGTAATTGCTCTTGAATATTTCGGTCCAAGAGGGGAGTATTTGTGAGGTTTTTGCTCTCTTATTCTTTCTCAAAGTGTAGAGGAAAATTATGCAAATAACAACTAGAGAAATATGTCATGAATATTCTCTATCTTATAGAATGAAAAAATAAGAGAAAAACTCTCTTATTTTCCTTAAGGAAAACCGGTGGGCTTGGGTGGAGGCGAGCCAATGCATGATGCTCATTTTCTTCCCAAGAAAATAGGTTTGCATGGCTACTATTAGGTAGGTTTGCATGACTACTCCCTTCATAAAACCGGTTATCCCATAAAATGGTAGTCCATTTTATTTTTGTCATTTGTCAATTGTGACGTATGTGACATGTTACAAGACATGTTACATTATAATGCATTTTTAACATATTAAAAATCATCATATTAATTAAATATGTCACATACAAAAATAATGAGTAATTCACAATTACTTGTACCAAAATGGGTCATACATCATAAACTACAAAAACTTGTATTTATAATAAATTATTCATTCTGTTTCAATTGTTTCGTAAACAATATTTTAATCTAAGTAATAAAACAATTCGATTACTTAGACCGTATCTAATTTAATCGAATTACAATAAGACACGTTAACTTTACTCACAAAATCATCCGTCAATTTTAAGCAATTTAATTAACTCGTATCGGCATACGATTAATTAAATAATCAATTAAGAGTATTTCCCTATAGGTATGACCTAAATGGATCAACTGATCACCACCGTCGCACGACAGTAATGTCAAACTCTAGTCAGCCAATCATTACCGATATGTGTGGACCAGTTGACTGTAAAATATTACTTCCCACATGTATTCTTAAAATGAGATTTGAACATGTGATCATTATGATCAACAGTTGTGATCGCATTATTGTCGGAGGACACTTATTCCAACAATCTCCCACTTGTCCTCGACAAGTGTGCGTCACCAATTCTCTTGTCCTATTAATATCTCCCACTCAATGCAAGGTGTCCTTCAGGTCTTACTTGCAAGTGATCGTATCGAGAGTGGTTTCCTCGATCTGGAGAATAACTGATTGACCGGAATTTATCTACCATAGATACCTTCCGAGCGTGGCCACGCATTTCCAGTTTATTTCTCCTCGAGTGGCCCTGAGATATTGTTTTAACCCTGACAAGGGGTGGACAATTCCTATTGCACTATTCCCTTCGATTAGCCACAGCCATCATAACCCAAAATATGCCCATTTGACCCAATTTACGAAGGTCGTAGTAACATAAATCAAAGTTAATCTGAAACTGTGCCACCTTAGGCGAACAGTCTTTAGTCAAAAGAATCGACTCATTAGAATACTATAGTAGCTCTCGCCACGACCAGGCTATATAAATTTGCCAGAACTCTATAAACGGTCATTAGCCCGACAAAGTGTTCCTAACAGTCGGCCTATGTGATCGATTAGTCATTCTCATATGACTTTATGGCACTTGAACTTGCCATTAATCGCATCACACTCTAGTCACTTAAAGACGTCACCTCATACAAGTGACTATGGGCGATTACTATGTCAATTTAGTTCACTTTAATGGAGTTAAATCTTGTCTCAACAACCCATTTGAATATGACAAAGTAATGGAAAAATAAAACACAAATGTGATTATGCATATGAGCAAATAAAACAACTCTTTTATTTCATATCAAAATCTAACATAAAACTGGCATGCGTTTAAGTCCCATGGACGCAACATGTCCATCATGCTTAGCCTGCAATAAAGGCTTGGTGAGCGGATCAGCTATGTTATCATCCGTCCCAACCTTACATATCGTAATTTCCTTTCTTTCAATGAAATCTCTAATTACATGATATTTTCTAAGTACATGTCTAGATCTATTACGAGACTTTGGCTCTTTGGCTTGGAAGATCGTCCCACTATTATCACAATAGAGAGTGATGGGATCATTGGCGGTAGGTACTACTCTTAGACCTTCCGTGAATTGCCTGATCCATACGACTTCCTTGGCGACCGATCCGCAATGTACTCAGCGTCCGTTGTTGAATCCGCAGTCACAACTTCCTTGAAGCTTCTCCAGCTAACAGCACCACCATTGAGCCTGAAAACAAAACCAGCTAGTGATTTCATGTCATCTCTATCCGTTTGATAACTTGAGTCTATGTAACCATTAACACGGAGCTCGGTGTCTCCTCCAAACACTAAGATAGAATCCTTAGTTCTTCTCAAGTACTTAAGGATGTTCTTGACGGCTATCCAGTGACTCTCACCTGGATTTACTTGATATCTACTCGTCATGCTCAAGGCATACGAGACATCAGGACGTGTGCATATCATGGCGTACATGATTGATCCAACAGCGGAAGCATAAGGGATCAACTTCATGCGTTCAACATCATGAGGTTTGGTGGGCGATTGAGACTTGCTCAATATTGTCCCACTTACCATAGGTACCAATCCCCTTTTGGATTTCTCCATGCTGAAACTTCGAAGAATCTTATCAACATAAGATTCTTGACTTAGTGCCAAAATCCTCTTGGATCTATCTCTATGGATCCGGATACCTAATATGCGTTGTGCCTCTCCTAAATCCTTCATTTGGAAGTGGTTACCTAACCACTTCTTAACCGAAGACAACATCGGAATGTCATTTCCAATGAGTAGTGTGTCATCGACATACAAGATTAGGAACACAACATTGCTCCCACTAAATTTCATGTATAAACATGGTTCCTCAATACTTCGAGTGAAACCATTCTCTTTTATCACATGATCGAATCGATGATTCCAACTTCTTGATGCTTGCTTAAGTCCATAAATGGATCTCTTAAGTTTGCATACTTTGTTAGGATTTTTAGAATCAACAGAACCTTCGGGTTGTATCATGTACACCTCCTCTTCTAAATGCCCATTTAGAAAAGCGGTTTTGACATCCATTTACCATATTTCATAATCATGAAATGCGGCAATCGCTAACAAAATCCGTATGGATCTTAGCATGGCTACGGGGGCGAAGGTTTCATCATAATGAAGACCTTGGACTTGGGTAAATCCTTTTGCCACTAGCCTAGCTTTGTAGACATCATCATGTCCTTCTATGCCATTCTTGACCTTGAAAATCCATTTGCATTGAAGAGGTCTTGCCCCTTCAGGCAAATCCACCAAGTTCCAAACTTGGTTTTCATGCATAGAATCCATCTCGGACTTCATGGCTTCAAGCCATAAGGAGGAATTGGGACTAGAGATTTCGGCTTTGTAGGTGGCAGGCTCGTCAATTTCTAAAAGCAACACATCGAGTGTTCCATCTTCTTCGATAGGTCCCACATATCGATCGGGATGGCGAGAAACTCGGCACGTTCTTCTAAGTGGAGGAGGGACAACCGCTCTAGACGACGAAGGAACATCTTCTTGCGTCTCTACCTCGGTTTGTGGCTCTTGAACTTCATTAAGTTCAAAATTTATCCCACTCTGTCTCTTAGAAATAAATTCCCTTTCTAAGAAGACAGCCTCGCAAGACACAAACACTTTGTTCTCTTGAGGTGTATAGAAGTAATAACCTCTTGAGGCGGTAGAATATCCTACAAAGATGCATTTTTCAGATCGTGGGGCTAACTTGTTGTCATTTTTAACTTTGCATAAGCATCACAACCCCAAATTTTTAAATAGGATAGAACTGGAACTCTTCCTCTCCATATCTCATATGGAGTCTTTTCGGTTGCTTTGGTAGGAATAATTTTCAAAGATTTCATTGCGGTTTAGATCGCAAATCCCCAAAACGAGTTTGGTAGCTCGGTTTGACTCATCATTGATCGAACCATATCAAGTGGGGTTCGATTTCTCCTTTCGGTAACACCATTGAGTTGTGGTGTTCCGGGTGGAGATAGTTGAGATATTATGCCACAACCTTTCAAGTGTGAATCAAATTCATGGCTAAGATATTATCCACCACGATCGGATCGTAGTGCTTTTATCCTTTTGTTCAATTGGTTCTCTACCTCATTTTGAAATTCCTTGAATTTCTCAAAAGCTTCACTCTTATGCTTCATTAAACAGATATACCCAAGTCTACTCAAGTCGTCGGTGAAGGTTATGAAGTAGTCATAATTTCCTCGAGCGGTGATACTCATTGGTCCACACACATCGGTATGTATAAGTCCCAATAGTTCACTAGCTCGTGTTCCTTTACTGCTAAAAATCATCATATTAATTAAATATGTCACATACAAAAATAATCTAAGTAATAAAACAATTCGATTACTTAGACCATATCTAATTTAATCGAATTACAATAAGACACGTTAACTTTACTCACAAAATCATCCGTCAATTTTAAGCAATTTATTTAACTCGTATCGGTATACGATTAATTAAATAATCAATTAAGAGTATTTTCCTATAGGTATGACCTAAGGGGATCAACTGATCACCACCGTCGCACGACAGTAATGTCAAACTATAGTCAGCCAATCATTACTGATATGTGTGGACCAGTTGACTGTAAAATATTACTTCCCACATGTATTCTTAAAATGAGATTTGAACATGTGATCATTATGATCAACAGTTGTGATCGCATTATTGTCGGAGGACATTTATTCCAACAGCCTTATCAAGGCTCTTCAACCATTGTTTCGCGGTACCAATTAGAGAAAAAGGAAATAAGACCCATCGAATTTGGTCTTGAGTCACTCCGGTTTGTGAAATCGCATCACAATAGTCACAAAAAGTATCCATGTGGGATTGAGGGTCTTCACTAGGCATCCCCCCAAATTGGCTTCTTTCGACTAATTGGATAAATACGGATTTTGCGATGAAATTTCCGGTTAAGTGTTGTGGTGTGGGAGTTCCATTGGGTAGGTTCTCCTCGGTTGGTACGGATTGTGATGAAAACTTAGGCATTGTGGGTTGATTGTGTGGTTGATTTTGTATTGGGTTCTCCTCACCTTCTCTTGCAAAAGGGTTGATGAACTCAATAGTATTTGGTTGAATATCTACAATCTCACCATTACCTCTCAAAGTATTTCTAGCGATTCTTCTATTGGTTGTCAAAGTCCTTTCAATTTCGTGATCAATGGGTAACAAGTTACCTTGTGATCTTCTAGACATGCAAAATATCAAACAACTCAAAAACAAATAGAACAAACCTTGAGGAGTTTTACTTCTCTAAGGCAAAGAAAGACACAACTAATAAGAATCAAAGAAAATCAAATCATGTTAACACCGTCCACGGCAACGGCGCCATTTTTGGTCGGTCCGCTTTGAGCTTAGATTTTGGTTACTTGTCGTTAGGAGCACCTAGACCAAAACAATATTTATAACTTCACAAACAACTCTACTACTAGTAAAGAGGCAAGTAAAGGTTGGATCACAAGGGACGGGTATTGATGTAGGATTTTCGATTGCAAGTAGTGGTGTCTAGGGGTGTCACAATTTGGGTTGAGATAAGAAGATCACTAAACTAAATAAAAATAAAAGTAAACAAGCAAGATGACTAAAATGAGATGTAAACAATTGATTAAAAGCACTAGGGTGTCATGGGTTCATAGGGGATTCATGGGAATTGATCATACAAATATATTCTCAAATTATAAGCAAGCAATTATTGTCGTGATAGGATTGAGTTGGTTTATATCTTACAATCCTAGGAAGGTTTGGGTCCCGGATCCGAATCGATTAGATTGTACAACACCTACAAGTCGACTTAATCCTCTCTACTCAACTATATGCATGGTCACCTCTTTACTCAGGATGGGCAAAGGTTCGGTTTGGGGATATTTGATGTGATCAATATTTGAGCATATTTAGTCCCCGAATTAGCCTCGTTCCTATGCTTTTTAGTGCATATTTGGGTCATTTACTATCTTTAGTCCTTTGTTTTGCATATTCTTTGAGGTTTTGTTTCTTTGGTAGGAGAGGAGTGCAAACCTTGCATTTTCAAGGCAAAATAGAGCTAAATTGATCGAATCTAATGACCAAGCATCAAAGAGAAGACAAGACTAGAAGGCCTATGTACATAATGTAGTAGATGGGCAATGATGAAGAAGAAACTTGTATCTCCGACAAAATCCCGGAGGATTGTTGGAAGAATAAAAGAAGAAAAGAAGATATGGCATGCTGGACTAGGATCCGAGCGTCTCACCTATCGCGACGCTCGTCCAGAAGCTCCACAGGCCGCTCGTCCAAGCTGCCAGGCCGCTCGTCCAGAAGCTACACAATCCGCTCGTCCCGACCTTTTGGACGCTCGGATTGTCCTCCAGTGCAACACGTCCTCTTCCTTCTCCATTCGAGATACGCATATTTTTGAAAGACTAGCTAAAAGGAGACCCCGCATCTTTTCTTGAGAGGAGCGATTCCTCAAGGACTTAATCGTCATTTAAGCCCTTAGTCACCCTAATTTGTGCACCTAGTCCCCCCTATAAATACCCCACTAGTCTAATTAGATTATCATGTTCATCTTGTCAATCTTTAGTGTAGTTTATATTATTCTAATCTCTCTTTGATCTTGTAATCAACTTTTAATCAAGTCTTAATACAAATATCATTTCCTTAATTTCTTTATTGTTCATCCTTTATTTTGGGTAATTGAAGATTATTTGTGTTTATTGGGAGATTGACAACCTTTCATCAATCATCAAGTACTTCTATTATTCTTTGCATTATTATTTTGGAATCATCATTTGGTGTAATTCTCTTAATCCCTTTTTAATTATTATTAATTACCTTCATTTATTCATCATGTTTTGCTTTGTTAATATGATTGACAACCTTGTTAACATTTTAAACTCGATAATGAGTGAGTAGTTTCCTTAACTAGGGTTAATGGAGAATTAGGGGAAACCAACATGGGGGATGATTCATACTTAATCTAATATGTTCACATAATTTATTTGCTTGCTTGTTGTGATCTTAACTTATGCACATGTTATGTTTGATGAAATGCGAGCCTATGAATCCTTTCATTTTTTACCCACCACTTACCTTTTCAATGAGACTTGTAAGACATAAACCAACTCGAGTGTCATTAGACCATGCATACAGTTGAGTAGGGAGGATTAAGTCGACTTGTAGGTGTTGTACAATCTAATCGATTCGGCTCCGGGACCCAAACCTTCCTAGGATTGTAAGATATAAACCAACTCGATCCTATCACAACAATAATTGCTTGCTTATTATTTGAGAATATGTTTGTATGATCAATTCCCATGAATCCCCTATGAACCCATGACACCCTAGTGCTTTTAATCAATTGTTTACATCTCATTTTAGTCATCTTGTTTGTTTACTTTTATTGTTATTTAGTTTAGTGATCTTCTAATCTCAACCCAAATTGTGACACCTCTAGACACCACTACTTGCAATCGAAAATCCTACATCAATACCCGTCCCTTGGGATCCGACCTTTACTTGCCTCTTTACTAGTAGTAGAGTTGTTTGTGAAGTTATAAATATTGTTTTGGTCTAGGTGCTCCTAACGACAAGTAACCGAAATCTAAGCTCAAAGCTGACCGACCACATACACACACACACACACACACACACACACACACACACACACACACACACACACACACACACACACACACACACACACACATATATATATATATATATAGTTGTTCTGAAAAGTAGTTAAGTTGAGCGTGCGGGTATCTAACGAGTCAGCATGACTCGATCAAGTGAGGGGCACTCGATCGAGTAGGTAGGGGGCTCGATCGAGTGGGCTAAACTTGGTCGAGATAGTTATATGATGATGTCTGAGCAGTAGCTGCTTTTTGGGGCACTCGATCGAGTATGTGGGGCACTCAATCGAGTGGGGGCTACTCGATCGAGTATGGAGGAGGCTCGATCGAGTTTGTTTAGTAATGCTTTCTGGTCAGGTTCTGGAATCGAGGCACTTGATCGAGTGGCGTCAACTCGATCGGGCGGGTTATCTTGCCCGATCGAGTTTGAGCTTCTGAGGTCATATACGTGTTTAATTTATGGGATGCGTGTTTATGTTTACCTCTTCTCTTATATATCTTAAAGATGCCGCCAAAGAGATCTGCCTTGTATGCTAGGGCTGAGTTGATGAGCATAGATGAGGTTGCTAAGATGATTGAGCATCAGGACGCGCTTACAGTGCGCCAAGATGAGCATTAACATAGCTCATTTCATCCCAAAGGAGTATATGGGTATAGGTGCGCCAATCTTGCTTGACAATTAGCATATGGAGATACAGAATATTCTGAATGTGGTTCATTGCCCTGAGTAGATTAAAGTGGAACAAACTGCGTTCTACTTGAGAGATTCGTCTGAAGAATGGTGGGATAAGGAAAGGGAGAGTGCCTTAGATTTGTATGTAAGACAGGGGAAGTCAGCCATACCTTGGGGTGAGTTTAAGAGGCCTATGCGTCGAAAGTTTGTGCCTGAGCATGTTCGTAATAAGCTAAGGGAGGAAATTGATGATTTCAAGATGACTGTGGTCGAGTACTATCATAATTTTAATGAGAAGTCTAGGTATGAAGAGGATATGGGTTTGAACCAGGAGAACCTGGCACTGATATTTGAGAAGGGCTTGACCTATAAGATCATGGAGAAGCTACCAGTTGGAGTCCTTACCGATGTTAAGGAAGTGTATGAGCGAGCCGGGAGAGCTGAAAGATTGGTCGAAATGGCCAAGGAGAATAGGAAGAGAGGTCCCGAGAAGAGGAAGGCTGAGAGTGAGGGTGGTGGTCAGTCCAGTTACAAAAGAGGCGGCCATAACCAAGCGAGGGCTTATTCGTCGAGATTGGGTTTTAGTGGTGGAGCTTTCTATGGTCATGGTCGAGGTGGTGGCAGTAGCAGCTAGGGTTTATCTTGCTCTAACTTTGGTGGTATAGGCCACAAGAGACATGAGTGCAACAGTGCTGTAGGAAGGGGTTTTCAGAGGCCATCACAGCGGAGTTTCTTTCAAGGTCCGTCTCAAAGTTATGCCAGCAATAGGCCGGCTGGGTCATGGAACAATCAGGGTATTCATAATAACAACAACGGTGGGTCTAACTGCAATAACGGTAATTCATATCAGAGACCGGTAGCTAACAACAGCCAGGGGTCGGCTGCCAAGCCGTCTACTTCTGCTAGTACTGTCCAAGGAGGTGGACAGAAGACCAGTGGAATGTTATTCATGATGGACAAGAAAGCTGGTGAGGATGATGCTCACGTAATCACGGGCGCTTTTCTTGTTAATGGTGTTTTTACTTTTGTTCTATGTAATTCGGGGGAGTCGCATTCTTTTGTATCGTCGAGTCATGCTAAGCTTTTGGGTTTGGGAAAGTTTGAGTCTGTAAAAGATGAGGTCTTTATACCGTCCGGAGAGTTTGTATCTTGTGGGAGGTTGTATCAGGGTGTATCTATGATAGTTGGGCAGGTTGACCTTCCAGTGGATTTGTAAGAATTTCCGATGGACGGTTTTGAGATAATAGTTGGGATGGATTGGCTGGGTAAGTACAAGGCTAGGATAGACTGTCACCAAAAGAGAGTCTTTTTGAGGGGTCCTAAGGGAGTTAGTGTGTCTCATCGTGGGTTTGTTGTCAAACCCAAAGTCAAAGTGATTGTAGCGGTGACATTGAAGTCTTATCTGAGGAAGGGGTGTCCTTTGATTATGTGCCATATAAAAGACCATAGTAAGGTGAGTTCGATAGTTGATCAGATACCAGTGGTGGGGAAGTTTCCAGATGTTTTTCCGGGGGAGATACCAGGTTTACCACCAAAGAGGGAGATAGATTTTAGTGTGGAGCTGAAACCGGAGACGGGACCAATCTCTAAGGCCCCGTACCGCATGGGTCCTAAGGAGTTGGAGGAGCTGAAGAAATAGTTGGATGATTTGATAGATATGGGATACATTAGACCTAGTGTATCGCCGTGGGGAGCACCAGTTCTGTTTGTGAAGAAGAAGGATGAGAGTTTGAGGTTATGCATCGACTACAGAGAGCTGAACATGGTTATAGTAAAGACTAAGCATCCTTTGCCATGGATAGATGGTCTGTTTGACCAGTTGAACGGGGCAGTAGTCTTTTTCAAGATTGACTTGAGGTCGGGTTACCATCAGGTGAAGATTCGGGATGAGGACATACCAAAGACAACTTTTACATCTAGGTATGGTCACTATGAGTATGTGGTGATGCCGTTTGGGTTGTCTAATGCACCAGCAATGTTTATGGATTTGATGAACCAGGTCTTCAGTTAGTTTTTGGATCGGTTTGTGGTGGTGTTCATAGATGATATCTTAGTCTATTCCAAGACTAAGGAGGAGCATGAGGAGCACTTGAGGTTAATGTTATAAACTTTGCGTGACAATCAGCTGTATGCAAAGTTGTCTAAGTATGAGTTCTGGCTCGAGGAAGTTGCCTTTTTGGGGCATGTGATTTCCAAGGATGGTGTAGATGTGGATCCGACAAAGATAGAGGCAGTGTCTAAGTAGGAGGCACCGAAGAATGTGGCTGAGATTAGGAGTTTCTTAGGTTTGGCAGGGTACTATCGTCGGTTTGTGAAAGACTTTTCTAAGATAGCCAGACCTCTGACATCGTGTCGTTGGGATGAAAGTTGTGAGACGGCGTTCCAAACACTAAAGGAGCGTTTGACCACAGCTACAGTCTTAGCATTACTTAAAGAGTGTGAAAACTTTGAGGTATATACAGATGCTTCAAAGAATGGATTGGGATATGTGTTGATGCGGAATGGGAAAGTAATTGTCTATGCTTCTAGGCAATTGAAGCCTTATGAGGAGAACTATCCGACACATTATCTAGAGTTGGGTGGAGTTATGTTTGCTCTCAAGATTTGGAGGCACTATCTTTATGGGGCGACCTTGTGAACATGGGCCACCAGCGGCACGCAAAGAAGCGCTTGAATAAGCGTGCATTTGTGGAATTGCCGCCAATTTTTATGGAAAATTGGAACCGTTCGAATACCTCGTGTCATGTCAAGACACAAAGTAATGACATCAACACTAAGAACTCGTTATCCTTTGCATTCTATATCTAGAATGACTCTCGTGGATGCCAATGAACACAGATGTTCACAGAGATCTGGAGTAAGGGTTGAGGGTACGTATTATGAAGCTCTTTAATCGAACACCTAATCCCGCCCGCCTCAATAACGGCCTCTACTATTGATTAGGGAAATCGTTTATATTTGATATGTTGTCGATTATAAGCGTCCAATGCAACATCCATCGTTTTGATCCTAACATGTGAATTAAACTAAGTCGGTGAGCAAATAATTAGCACTTTATTAATGTCGAATTAGGGTTTAGAATTAATTACATGTGAAAAATAAACATCCACAATAATAAATAAATAACGATAATTAAAATTACAATAAATTACAATGATTTAATTGATCTACGTCAAAAATATACTTAAGACGGACGTTTTGGAGAAAAGAAAGAAAAATAAAAAGGTTGGAAAATATGGACAGATTAAGGATGATATTATGGCTAATAACCAATTAATTACGTGATTAAAGAATTAAGTCAAAACGAGAACGAAAATTCAGGGACAGGACTAATCCCGGAACAGGCGCAGCAGTGCTGCGTCCCTTGGAAGAGGCGCAGCTATCACTGCGTCTGTTCCTGGGTTCAGTTCTGGCTGTGAAGTCAGAACTGCGGGTTTGTTAATGTTCGTTGGTATGTTTAATGATTGATTATCGATATTTGACTCAATTGAAGGTGATTTAACATATTAATTACATATGAAGCAGTCATAAAAGCGATAAAAACGAATTAAAACGGATTAAAACGAGCTAAGGACGAATTATAAAGGAGTTAAAATGAATTAGGTTTGATTTGAAGGCGGAAACGGATTTGAAAGAACTTGATAAAATGGAAATAAACGATAAAAATATGTACAAAGGACGAATTCCAGAAACTTGATATAAACGAATCGAGTCTCTAAAATCCGGGTTTGATTTAATGACGAAAACCCGCAAATATTGATTATAAAGGATTTATGCCGTGAATATAAGCATGATAATTAAAAAGTGTATTAAAATTTATTTATGTATGAAGAAAGAAAAGAAAATAAGAAAGTAAAATAAAAGGAACGAAACAACAGAAAACCGAGGAAGAAGAAGAAGAAGAAGAGCAGAAACAACGGCATCCCCTGGAAGAGGCGCAGCAGATGCTGCGTTTCTTCTCGACGTTTGGTTGCTGCTGATCCGTAAAAACGGTTTGATGATGTTGGGGCTGGTGTCCTCTACAGTTAGTGCAATAACATTTAAATCTCTAAAAGGATCAAAAGGGTATACTTTTGTATTATTATCAGTTGGTCCACGTTTATCAATAACGGTTGGCTTGCTAGATAAGTTTGACGTTATTGTCATACAGATGGCGGTGATCAACTGGTCCCTAAAAGTCACACCTATAGGATACGTTTGAGAGATGTGACAAGATGAAAATACATCATGTTGATGCCTAATTTGACTAAACAAATTAGTCGGAGTTATTATTGACTAATAATTAGTCAAATGCGATGTTGAGATAATTATTTAATACGGATTAAATAATAATGGCTAAGACGAATTAAGCGGTTAATTCGTAAATTGAATATAAACGATTATATTTAATTGATGTATATTGAATTAATTATACAATATTGTCTTTGTCGGACATGTATTAATATATCGACTGAGTCATGTTACTAGTTGATATTTTAATAACCGATAACCGATGACGATTTATAATAAAAATCCCGTCATATACATTTTAGCATTTTGAGTCGGATCACGAGTTAAAAAATAAGGAGGAAGTGAAAGCCCACTCCCCCCCTTTGGCTCACGGTTTGGACGAACCAAACAAAAGGAGAGGCTCTCTCTCCTTTTGCCCATTTTTCATTCATTTGAAAGAAAATTAGGGTTTCGGAGCTCTCTTCTCTAAAAATCCTAGATCTCTCATCGAAAAACCTCACAAAAAGGCTCTCTCAATATTGCAAGACAATTAGAGAGCAATTCTAGCACAAGGGGCATAGTCTCAGTTGATCTTGGGTGCAACGATTAGGGGGCAATCTACTTTGATTTCTTTTCTTAGGCCGAATTTCAAAGGACCCGAGGTTGATTCTTGTTCTTTATCGTTTCTCTATTGTTTTTCGTTTATGACCATAAATCGCATGTTAAACTTACGTTATAGTCCTAAAATTTAAGGGTTTTATACGGATATTACCCCACAAGTGGTATCAGAGCGAGGCCACGTAAATTTTTCATGTTGATTTTCATTAAACGAATTGAATCGATAAATTTTTTGCATAAAAAAAGCGTGCGGCAGCAATTTTTTTGTCTCGGCAGAAATTTTTTTTTTACTCAGTTGTTTCGTTTTTGGAAACCGTGCCTTTTGGCTTACGTCTGATCAGACGGTTGATTATTTTGTTTTGTTTTCGATTTGATTTTGCATATTGTTATTATAAACCATTATTATTGCAATATGTTAATGTTTTATCAATTGTAGATTCATTTCTATACGGATTAGGTTTAATTTGCAATTGATTTTATCAAATCGATTTTTGTTTGGGACTGTTGTAGCTCTCGGTTTTGCTGCTGGAAAATTAAAAAAAAAAAAAAAAAAAATTTTGAAGTTTTTTTGTCACGGTCCAGCCATGAAGAAAAAAAAAATTTCGTGTTCAATTTTTTTTTGGCCCTATTGTGTAAACAATACGGATTTTTGCACTCGCTTGATAGTGAAACGGTTCACTCACGTACCTTTTAGTTATTTTAAAGCGATTTAAAGTAACGGATTATAATGAATTAAAATTAAGTTGATTAAAGCGGTTTTGTCACATAATTTTAATCATTAAAGGTGGTTTGGATAAATTTAACATAATTACAGAATTATGTCACGAATAAATTTTATTTTAGTTGATGCATTTTTATTTATCGTTATTTTGAATGCCTTGAATATTTTTAATTACGTTTTAATTTTACAAACGGTTGTAACTTAGTGTGGCCTTAGTAGAACGTGTTACTGTAATGATGGAACACGGTCTTGGTTGTATTTTGAGATCTCGCATCTCCATTTTGATTTTTCCTTGTAATTACAGTTTTAATTTAGAATGTAAATAGGTTTACTTTTGTAAATTTTAATTGTAATTTTGAGAAGACCAAAGATGGAGATCGGATGCTCACTCCCGCTGCATGGACAAAGATGGAACATCAAGACAAGCTTCTCGGGTCCAACGGTGGATTCCAAAGTTGTATTATGTTCTTTTTACTAGGATAGGCCACACTAGGACTTTTCTTTACGTTTTGCATTCTTTTATTTATTTTATCGTAACGATAGTTTGCATCATTTTCCGCCTAAAACCAAACCACCTAATAATTGTATGAAAACTGACTCATATAGAGGTCACGCGTTAGTTTTCTTTGATATACAGATATCACATGTTTTTAATTAAGCCATCACCTAAGTTAATTCATTCACGTAATGCTAGTTTTTCGTTCACTTAAAATGAATTAAAACTAAGTTGATGGGATCTTCCTCGTATAATAAAAATTGAGAATAGTCTTTATAGGTCAAACTCCAATGAATCCCTTCTTCGTCGGTAGGCATAATATGACCCCTTCTACGTCGGGTAAGTTGGAACTGATTGACCTATTTTATCTCAACACTATGGTCACTCGAACGATCCTGTGATTATGGTGGACTATAGATAGGATTTACGGAAATCTATCGACCAAGAGTTCTAACGATAGAATTAGCTAAACAGTTGGCTTATCAATTTACGGAAATTGAGTCTTGGGATCACTTGTATTATTCTTGAGGGAGATCAATTATGCAAGTGCAATAAGTCTACACGATTAAAATGAATTTTAAATAGACTTAAATCACCTCGATGAGTTGCTTATTTCGTTTTGTTTTTCCTTTCTTTTCAAAGGTAGATCACGATCACTTAAACTACTAATAACAAAATGGCTGGCCGTGCCGACGACCCAATGCCAAGTGCCACATTGGACCGTGAGTCCTGGCTTCGGATCTTCATGAATCGGATGAATCGTCTACTCGATCGAAGAATGATGGATCAAACTTTGCGGATCGGGAGGCGGCATTACGGAATGCCGCGGCCGACGGAAGCTCAAATATTTGACAGAGCCCATCCCGTCAAACCCAGGCCCCACGGCTGGAGCTAACGAGATCGCCAAGTATAACGATTTCGTCATGGAAGCGGGTGCGATTAAAAACGTACTCATTTTTGCAATGGAATCCAATTTGCAGAAACGCTTCATAGCCCAAGGTGCAAACAAGATTTTCACCACTCTCACTAGGGAATTCTCGAAAGCACCGAGAATCGTGACCTATGAGCATACCACTCGCTTCTTTGAGGCGAAACTCCAGAAGGGCCAACCGGCTAGCCCACACATTCTCAGCATGATTGAGAATGTCGAGAAACTGGAGTCGCTTGATTGTAAAATCAGCGAGAACATCGTGATTGACCGCATGCTTCATTCACTCCACGATGGTTTTGCGCTCTTTAGAGCGAATTACTATATGAATGATTTGAAGAAAAGTCCTCATGAACTACACTCCCTTCTCGTACAGACCGAGAAGGATATGAAGTTTAGTGGGAGCTTGAAACAGGATGTTCTCGTTGTGTCAAACAAGGGCAAGGGTAAGGACAAAGCTCAGGCAGACCTAGCGGTAGGTAAACCGAAGTTTAAGAAGTCAGGATCAGGTAAGAGTGGGCCTGGTGAGTCGAGCAACTCATCAGGCGCGACAAAGAGCAAGACTGGTAACATGGAATGCCATCATTGCCACAAGACTGGGCATTGGAGGCGTACATGTCCTGTATACCATGAGGACATAAAGGCAGGTCGCGTTAATCCTGTTGGTATGTCTTCTTCTACTTCTTCTTTTATTCATATGATTGAGATTAACCACGCAAGTTACGGAACTTGGGTACTAGATACTGGTTGTGGTTCTCATCTGTGTAATCATGTGCAGGGGCTCCGAAACATCGAACCCCTCGTAAAGGGTGAGGTGGACCTGCGTGTCGGGAATGGAGCACGAGTGGCTGCCGTCTCGAGGGGAACATACGTGATCCAGCTTCCCAGCGGATTTGAGTTATTTTTATATAACTGTTATTATGTACCCAGTCTTTCTAAAAACATTATTTCAGTTTCTGCACTTGACAAACTTGGTTTTTCATTTGTAATAGAGAATAATACTTGCATTTTCTCATTACACGATATGATTTATGGCAAGGCAGTCTCCATGAATGGAATTTATGTTTTAGATCAGACCACCGAAATATTACACGTAATGAATAAGAAGTTAAAGGTTGGTGACAAAGATCAAACATATCTATGGCACTGCCGTATGGGACACATTAATGAGAAACGCGTAAAACAGCTCATAAAGAATGGAGCTATCTCAACCTTTGATTTTCAATCATTTGCCATGTGTGAATCATGTCTCATTGGTAAGATGACTCCAATTTCCTTCAAAGGTGTTGGAATGCGCGCTGCTGACCTATTAGGACTCATACATACGGATGTGTGTGGACCTATGTCAATCACCGCACGAGAAGGCTATAGGTATTTCATCACTTTCACGGACGATTTAAGTAGATATGGCTATGTCTACTTAATGAAGCACAAAAGTGAATCCTTTGAGAAATTCAAGGAATACCAGAATCGGGTACAGAACCTACTGGGTAGAAAGATTAAAACACTGCGATCAGACCGTGGTGGCGAGTATCTTTCTCACGAGTTTGATCAACACCTCAAGGACTGTGGGATTGCCTTACGGTTAACTCCACCTGGAACACCTCAGTTGAATGGTGTGTCCGAACGGAGAAATCGAACACTACTTGATATGGTTCGATCCATGATGAGTCACACCGTGTTGCCTGACTCATTGTGGGGTTATGCTCTTCTGTCAGCTGCTCTAATACTTAACCGAAGTCCGTCTAAAGCTGTTGACAAGACTCCATATGAACTATGGAAGGGAACGGTCCCTAACTTGTCCTTTATACGGGTTTGGGGCTGCGAGGCTTATGTCAAGTGGAGACACGAGGATAAGCTCGGCCCACGATCGGTCAAGACATACTTTATAGGTTATCCTAAAGGAACGCTTGGTCATTACTTTTATTCGCCAACCGAACAACGTGTATTTGTTGCGGCTAGTGCGACATTCTTAGAGAAGGAATTTCTCGAGAATGCAAAGAGTAATAGAACCTTCGAATCGTCGGAGATTCGAACCAAATACCGAGCAACCATTGGAGGAACCAGTTCCTTCAATCCCGACCGCGGTTAATATTCCTGAGGAACCTAGGAGGTCGGGAGGAGTCTCTATTCCTCCGGACAGATACATTGGTATGGTCGAGGAACATGACATAGATGACATTCTACTCTTAACGAGTAGTGAACCCGCAACCTATAAAGGTGCCATGACTAGTTTCGACTCAAAGCTATGGCTTGAGGCCATGCAATCCGAGATGGACTCCATGTATGAGAACAACGTATGGGATCTTGTTGACTTACTCGCTAAGGTTCGTCCCCTTCAATGCAAATGGCTTTACAAGATAAAGCATTCAGTGGAAGGTCAACAAGATATCTATAAAGCACGACTAGTTGCTAAAGGTTTCACCCAAGTGCCGTGTCCGGACTACGATGAAATTTTTGCACCCGTAGTCATCTTTGCGTTCCATTCGGATTATCTTAGCAATTGCCGCTTTTCATGACTATGAAATTTGGGAGATGGATGTGAAAACCGCCTTCTTAAACGGTTTTTTGGAGGAAGAGTTGTACATGGTACAACCCGAAGGTTTCATCGATCCGATACATCCTAAGAAAGTGTGCAAGCTTAAGCGTTCCATCTATGGACTTAAGCAAGCTTCTCGGAGTTGGAATCATCGTTTCGACCAAGTGATAAAAGAAAATGGATTTACTCGATCGGTCGAGGAACCATGTCTATATATCAAGTCGAGTGGGAGCAAGATTGTCTTCCTAATATTGTATGTTGATGACATACTCCTGATTGGGAATGACATACCTCTCTTAACTTCGGTAAAAGTATGGTTGAAGAACCATTTCCAGATGAAAGATCTGGGTGAGGCACAAAGAATTTTGGGCATCCGTATCTATCGAGATAGATCACGTCGGATGTTATCTCTCAGTCAGGAGTCTTATATAGACAAGATACTAGAGAGATTCAAAGATGACTAACTCCAAAAAGGGGTTTCTTCCTATGGCTCCAGGGTGCATTTGAGCAAGTCTCAGGCACCAGAGACACCGGAAGAGAAAGAGCGCATGACACGGATTCCTTATGCCTCGGCTATAGGATCAATCATGTATGCCATGATATGCACACGTCCGGACGTGGCATATGCATTGAGTATGACAAGTCGATTCCAACAAAGATCCGGTGAATCACATTGGATGGCTGTCAAGAACATTCTTAAGTACCTACGGAGGACTAAAGATTGGGCATTGACTTATGGAGGCGAACAAAAGCTATGCGCAACCGGTTACGCAGATGCTAGCTTCCAAACGGATCGAGATGACTCGAAATCTCAGTCTGGATTCGTTTTTACTCTTAATGGCGCTTTGATCACTGGAAGAGTTCCAAACAAAGTGTTACAAACAGATTCTACGATCGAGTCCGAGTAATATGCCGCGTCCGAAGCGCAAAGGAAGCGATATGGATGCGTTAATTCTTACAAGGACTATCTGTAGTGCCTAGTTCGAATGACCCGATCACCATCTATTGCGATAATAGAGGTGCCATCTTCCAAGCTAAGGAGCCTAAGTCTAGCAACAAGTCTAGACATGTACAACGAAAAACTCATCTAATCCGAGATTACATGGAGCAAAAGGAGGTAGTGATAGAAAAGATTGCTACAGATGATAATATAGCAGATCCTCTCACTAAACCATTACGACAAGATAAGCATGAAGGGCATGTTAATTCCATGGGAATTAAACGTGTTCCTGAGTTGTAGTACTCTTTTATGGATTAGATTCATTCTCTTTTGTACTCTATACGACATCATCGTTTTGATATTTATATATTTTGTTTTTCATGTGGATTTGTACGACAATTTTTGAACACCACAAAGTGAACTGAACAAACATTATATTTTTGGTCCTTAATTGCCCACGTGAGCTGATAACTCTGGCAATTATTTTGTGACGTTGGTTGATGGTGGGTTCAACGAGCCATAAGTCAAACGGTTGATCGACCAATCACGAGGCGAGTTATACGGATATCTCGTAGGACACATTGTGACAACGACGTGGAGTCCTAAATGTTTTATAACATTCGGTGCCAGGTCGTGGATAGGATCTCCATGGTGATCCTAAGAGTCGATTCTTTTGACTATCGACTGTCTCTTGAGACTAAGGCAGATTTTGGGTGACTTTGGTTTCTTTCTCACGGTCATCCGTAACAGGGGGCCAAGTAGATTTTTTCTGGGTCATTTCATGCTGTGCTTAGATCGGCAGGAGTCGAGTTGAAGGAAATATTCAGCCTTTATCAGGTACTCGATATTTCTCAGGGCCACTCGAGGAGTCAGAATCGAAATGCATGGCCATGCTCGAATACGAATTCTTTTTATCAGTTGAGTTACTCTCTAGTCGGGGAAACCACTCTTGATACAGATCGATTGTAAAATACGACCTTTACGGATCCGGATCTGCAAATTGTTTTACATTGAGTGGGAGAAATTTTAAATGAATATGAGAATCGGTTATCGCACATACACTTGTAAGGACAAGTGGGAGTTTGTTGGAGGCGTGTCCTCCAGTTAGTGCGGATAACGTTATTGCACATACACTTGTACGGACAAGTGGGAGCTTGTTGGGGCTGGTGTCCTCTACAGTTAGTGCAATAACATTTAAATCTCTAAAAGGATCAAAAGGGTATACTTTTGTATTATTATCAGTTGGTCCACGTTTATCAATAACGGTTGGCTTGCTAGATAAGTTTGACGTTATTGACATACAGATGGCGGTGATCAACTGGTCCCTAAAAGTCACACCTATAGGATACGTTTGAGAGATGTGACAGTATGAAAATACAGTCATGTTGATGCCTAATTTGACTAAACAGTTAGTCGGAGTTATTATTGACTAATAATTAGTCAAATGCGATGTTGAGATAATTATTTAATACGGATTAAATAATAATGGCTAAGACGAATTAAGCGGTTAATTCGTAAATTGAATATAAACGATTATATTTAATTGATGTATATTGAATTAATTATACAATATTGTCTTTGTCGGACATGTATTAATATATCGACTGAGTCATGTTACTAGTTGATATTTTAATAACCGATAACCGATGACGATTTATAATAAAAATCCCGTCATATACATTTTAGCATTTTGAGTCGGATCACGAGTTAAAAAATAAGGAGGAAGTGAAAGCCCACTCCCCCCCTTTGGCTCACGGTTTGGACGAACCAAACAAAAGGAGAGGCTCTCTCTCCTTTTGCCCATTTTTCATTCATTTGAAAGAAAATTAGGGTTTTGGAGCTCTCTTCTCTAAAAATCCTAGAACTCTCATCGAAAAACCTCACAAAAAGGCTCTCTCAATATTGCAAGACAATTAGAGAGCAATTCTAGCACAAGGGGCATAGTCTCAGACGATCTTGGGTGCAACGATTAGGAGGAAATCTACTTTGATTTCTGTTCTTAGGCCGAATTTCAAAGGACCCGAGGTTGATTCTTGTTCTTTATCGTTTTTCTATTGTTTTTCGTTTATGACCATAAATCGCATGTTAAACTTACGTTATAGTCCTAAAATTTAAGGGTTTTATACGGATATTACCCCACAGATGAAAGGGTTTTAGAAGTCGGTTTTAAACATACTTTTGACGTAAATCTTACAATAATTAGTACAAAAATAAAATACAATAAAAAAATGGGATTTACATCCTCGGACCTACATGTTTGACGAAACGAGATTAACTAAGTTATCGTTTAGTGATTGCTCGACTCGAATGTACGTAGAAAGTGCTCTCGTTAGAGGATTTAGATTAAATTGATTGATGTGTATTGGTCAAATTGGTCGGTCATGTAACATGACTGGAACTCAGAATGATCTGAGCTTACGTGGTCGATTGATCAAGCATGTAGGCGTCGAAAGCTTAGAGCACAGTCTTAGAATGCAAAGGGAGAAGAGAAGGGCGGACACTCGCGTGAAAAATATGTGGAACGAAGGTCCCTATTTATACTAAAAAATATGAAGAGTTATGGAATAACTCAAACTTTGGAAAGAAATCACGGAAAAATCTGAAAATAGGCAGAAAAGAGCGGGGGAAGAGGCGTAGCAGCTGCTGCGATCCTTCGAAGAGGCGCAGCATCTGCTGCGTCATTTCCCAGAGGTTTCCTCCTGCGGAAGAAATAATTTCATGTTTCTTTTAGGGAATTGCGGTGGATCTCTACTTCCTTATTTCGTAAAATAAGATTTATGGGATATATTTTACCAAAATATATAAAATTAATTTATGCAATAAATATCTGGAATATTCTAGGACATTCCGAGTCGGCATTTTAAATGGTTTCTTAGAAAATGAAGTGGTTTTTGACCCGCACTCCAAATGAACTCTAATTATTGTGAAAACGACCGTATCGGTGCGTAGATGACGACCAAGGGGTAGACACAAGTATTTGAGCTATCACTTGACGATAAACTTACGGACTATCATAAATCGTTTCGTGTACCAAATATGCAGCCCAATCATCACTGGGTGGTTGGCGGAAGGTGTAGAAATGAGGTATCTACAGAGCCCCCCCCCCCCCACTTTAACTGAGGCTTGGACAAGGCGAAAGTCAAAGTATATCCATCAGGTCAATCGAAGATTACAACCCGACGACTATGGCGACGCGAGGCGGCTCAAGGGGTCTAAGCCAAGGACCTGTCGTCGGGAACATTTTAGAGTATGTCGACTTCTAGGGAGGGTCGTTTAAAGTCCATTAGACTACGTAAGGAAGCTCGTCAGCCATAAGAAGAGACCATACCTGAGACTTCTTTCTCGACATGTTTCCGGAGTTGCGTAGGAGCTAAGGTTAAGACCTAAAAGATATGTAAGGATTGTGCTAGGGTGTGGGGCCCTAAAGGAAAACATCGACGAGAAGGAGGTCAAATATAAGTTCAACCTAAGGGGTAACCAAGGTTTGGGTTTAGGAACTCTAAGGAAAAGTGATCCTAAAGGATTATGTGTAATACTACGGTTTTCTATGTCTATGGGTACTCTATCGAGTGGGACTTACTCTGTCGAGTAAGTCGCTTTTTACGTAAAATAGTAGTCTGCCTGATGGTTACTCGATCGAGTAAGTGACTTACTCGATCGACTAAGGGGCACTCGATTGAGTAAGTGACTTACTCGATCGAGTAAGTGTGTTTTACGGGATTGTTTAGCCGGGTTTTGCTAATAACGCGAGATTAATATAAAAGCTTTCGTCATTATTTCCTAAACACTTTTATCATTCTAAAAACTTCTCATGAGGATATTAAGAGTTACGTTGTTCGCATCTCTCGCATTATTAGCAAATCCCAAGGCTAGGATCGTCGAATTGTCTCGTTCGTTATACCATTGTGATTGTCATGTCAAGGGTAAGCTTCTTGTATAATTTTTATAATGATTTGATAAGTTAGTTTAAAACCCTAATTGGGTAGATTTGGGGGTTTGGGAGGATTGTTTTGATTAGGTGATAATTGTATGCATATGTGTTATAGGAGGAGGATTCGTTGAGGAACGTTATTGATTAGCTGCTGTGACGGTCTGTGATTGCTATTCTAGGTAGGGTTTCTCTACTCAGTATTGGTTACATAGTGTTGTTGGTAATTGTTGTATTAATTATCGTATTGGAATTGGTTTTTTGGTAATTGTTGATTGTGTAAGGTGACTGTTGTATAACTATCTGTGATCTTCGGGGTGCTTCCATGGCTGAGTGGAGCTACTTGCGGGAGTAGCTTCACGCCCTTGATTCGCCTTCTGTGGAACCCGCCACAGAAGGGATGTGCACATTAATGAACATGGGTTTATCGCTCGGATGAGATGAGCGGGGTTTAGGTGGGAATGGCTGCTTTCCCCCACTGGCGGTGTGAAATACTTGTTGCGATGAGTATTCTGGCAGGGCTACACACTTTAGTGTGTAGTCAGGTGTGTGGTGATGTGATGGAGTTTGGGTTGATTGAATTGGTTGTGGTATTGTTTTATTGTAGCTGTTTGTTTTGTGTACTCAGTACTGACCCCGTTTAAATGTTTTAAAAACTGTGGTGATCCATTTGGGGGTGGTGAGCAGGTATCTAGCAGGTATACTATGGATGCGCGCGGGATTAGCTAGGGATGGAGTTGCCACGAGTCTGATAGTAGTCTTCTGCTGTGTTGTCTTTATACTTTTGTTACTTCAGTTGTAGTCTGGTTGTAGAACAGTTGTACTTTACTTTACAGTTTGTTTTGTTATGTAATCACTTAAACTTATTTATTAAAGTACGTTCTTTTATGGTGTATTTGATATACATTGCCTCGGGTAACCGAGATGGTAGCATTCTCATGCTTTAAGTGGTCCTGGTAAGGCACTTGGAGTATGGGGGTGTTACATTATGATCCTAAAGGTAGAAGCGTATGAACTCTAGGGAGTTTGGGAACCTAAAGAGCTAGGTGTATGAACCTGGGTATATGAACCAAAAAGGACGGCTGGTATGGGAACTTAAAGGCTTATGAACTTAAGAGGAATTGGGATCCTAGGGTTAAGTTTAGAAACTACTGGGTTACTAATTCTTGTTTTAAACGCGTGCGTTTAAGCTTTCTGAGGTATGAGAACTCCAAAAGGATTTATGGGTTTATGAACCTAAGGACGTTGGTGTGGGAGCTTAAAGGCTTATGAACCTAAAGGAAGCGATTTTGGGATCTAATAATCTAAGGTTAAGAACCCTAACTTTGGGTTTACGAACCTAAGGAAGGAGGCGCTGGTTTGGGAACTTCTGGAGAACGACACCTTTGCTGAACTCCGTGAGGGAACAATAATATTGAGGGTAGCAGGACGTCGGTAGAAACTGCTGGGGAATCTGCTTGCGTCGGTCTTAAGCGAACTCTCGTTGGGGAATATATTGACGATTAGGAACATCTTGATTGTCATGGGAGAAACCTTGGGTGAGCAATACTGCAAAATATTGCTGCGTTGAGGACAAATATATTGACGACTAGGAACATCTTGATCGTCGCTGGGGGGAATGAAGACTTGAGCGAAGCCTCCAGTTGGAGAGAGCACTGCTTCTGATACTTACCTGCATGGTTAGTAGCCACACAAGAAGGCAATTTAATAGGTAAATAGCACATAAACACATGAGGAAACACAAATTTTGAAAATTCTTTTAAATAAAGGTGGAATTTGTTGCTTGTAATACGGTATGCATATTCAATGGGCTCTGGTCACATGACTTGACACGACATCGACTCACTAAGACGCAAGACGATAGACTGACACAACACTAACTTAGTTTTGACGCGACACAAGGATGAATTTGACAGACTTTGCTTAAGTATGCGCAACCCCTAGTCAAGTGTGGGTGACAATGCGTATCAGTTCTAAAGGTAAAAGTATTGCAAGAATAATGACGACATATAAAGGCAGGGCATGAGCCATGGATCAGCTGTCTACTGAGGACATCTTTTGACACCGTTTGCTGTAAAAGAGACTCCTCTTGAGGCACGATAACTTCGAGAATCGATCTAAGACCTTTGTCATTGTCCGGACCAAGCACTATCTAGACTCAAATGAGAGTGGAATAAAGGAAGGGTGGCATCTTGGAAGAGAAGGCCCCAGGATGAGAAGATGACTCTAGACTTTGGTAAAAAGGAGACTAGGCGACAAGAAGGAGCCCCTGGTAAAGAGGTAGAAATGGAAATTGTGGTTGGAAGGTTGAAATTGAGGTTTAAAGGTTGATGGTTGAGGTGGTTGATAATTGAGGTTGAAAGTTGATGGTTGGGATGGTTGTGTCCACGAGGACTGCCTACATATCCACGTGAAGTGAAATCAAACCAGATCGTAGTTCCGAGGTTTGGTTAATTTTATTTGGATGTTGTGGTTGTATCCTTCTTGTGTAAGAAAGGACTGCCTACATATCCACCTGAAGAGGTGAAATAAAACCATGCTCGTAGTTCAGGTGTGTGCCTAAGATAATGTTTTTAGGACCTTAAAGTGCATGGGTTAGGAGAGTATTTTTCTTTGGTGACTCGAAGAGTCGATTTGAGATAACTCCCTCTGATCATAGACCAAAGAGGTATAACTAAATTTGTAGAAATTTCCTTGTCGTGTGAGCGCACTCGAAAGTGGACCCTTAGGATGATATGGGTATGTTCCGTCCTAGGTAGCAAAGTATTTGAAGACTCCGTGTCTGGGTCAAGGTGAAACTGGATTGGATATTTGGAATGTAGAGCTCGGAAATAAGAGGCTTTGATGAGCAAATCTCTGGAGCTTGATTTTGTGGAGTTAAGGCTTGATAGGATTATGGCTTGTAATATGGCTTGGAAATGGACTCTCCTGGCTTGATGTAGCCTGAGCACATAAAGGTAGGTTAATTGATATGGGATCAAGTTTCCATGTCTTGGCCCTAAAGGATGGGTATATTTGACGAGCTTGAGAGGATTCTCAAAATTCCTAACTATCTCCCTGTAACGGTCTCGAGAAGGACTTAGGGTGTGTGATGGGCTAAGTGAGGGTGCTAGCTGACCATCTTCATTGATGTCTTGATTATATATGGACTTCAGCATTTGATTTCATACTCGTTCTTGGTTCAGACTCGGATTCATGGTCTTGAATATATCACGGCTTTTTGCTCAGATTCTTGATTCAGGTTTTTTTTTTAAGATAACTTTGACTTCAGATATTGACATCGCTGGATTGAGCCTTGTTCTTTTGAGTCTGTTGTCTTGGATATTGATCTTGGTTATTTCTCTTGATTGAGCCTTTGTCTTTGATCATGGCTCGTATCGTCTTGGATTTTCTTGCTACCTTGGATTTGGCTCAGACTAGCACCTTTGGTGTGAAACAAGTTGGTCTTTAGTAACACGGGTTGTTTATTGTGGGGAATGGGCTTGCCTTCCGTCATGGATCGTTAACAAGGGAGATGGTTTGGATTCGTCCTAGAATCTCTTGAGATAGGCTCGTCCTAAACTGGGTATAGTGAGGTTTCTATTGCCAGACATGGAATAGGTAAGAAAATGGACACGGAGTTTCGGGTCCCCTACAACTTGGAATGGAACATCAACTAAGTGCACTCACACCGACTGTCATGCGTTGTTCGTTTTAAAATGTCTCAAATCAACTCTTGTTGTCACATGAAAAGGGTAAAGGAAGAGATATGATAGAATATGTGGATTAAAAAGTTTACTTTTATTGAAATGAATAATGAATGTATAGACTCGAGAAGACATGTGACTCGTGGGACAGCCCCAAGGTTGTCACTAGAAATGGAAATGGACACGAAGAAAGACACTTAGAAAAATCATGGGAATGAAAGCCTAGGACTCGGACTTGGACTCTGACTCGATCTTAGTTCCAGACTCCCAATCATCGGCTCACGCTTGAACATTTTCTTTTCCAGCAATTGGTTTTGGCATTTGATTTTGAGCATTCATCCATTTGAGCACCTCGTCCTCATCATTGAGAACACTGGAAGGATAACAGTCAAGAAGAGTTTCATGATAAGTGGTATATCCATGAGGATTGTCTAAGCGGCCGTGTAGGTTAAAATTTGAGAGGGACAACTTCCCACTTCCAATCATATCTTGCATCATATGCTTCAAACAAAAGCATGCTTCTGTATCATGTCCCCTACCACGATAATATTGGCAATATGTATTACTATTCCATCTAGGTAGTATGTTTTCAGGGTCTGGAGTTGGACCGAGTAGGTGTAATTTGCCTTGTGATACTAACATTTGTAGCGTTGCCGCATAGGTGATGCCAAGGTTAGAGAATGCTCTAGGAGCCCGTCCTGGTCTTCTGGGTGGAGCTTCCATGAGTTTAGCCCTATCACGTTTAATGTCAGTTTGAGCAAAGGTCGATACATGATATTCGCCGATCTCGATATTATCCTGGATGATATTTTTTAGTTTGTAGCAACTCTCGGTGTCATGCCCCTTTCCTCTATGGTATTGACAATATGAATTGTCATCCCAAAATTTAGACTTCTTTTCCGGATCTGGGGTAGGCTTTATGGGTTGAAGAAGACCTAGAGAGGATAAATTGTTTAAGGCTGGCTAGGGCATAAGGTATGCCTAGACTTGTGAATGACCTGGGAGAGTTGTTAGGTTTCTTTGACGAAGGCTCCATGAGGTTGCCTTTGTTTATTTTGATTCCTGGATGAGAAGAACTAGGAATAGATTGCTCACTTTTTGCTTTAGGACTATCAGGTTTAGGGTTTGCCTGGACACTTTTCATCTTGAGAGGTTGGGCCTCAAGCTTCTTACGGGTCTCCATGTTGGAAAGCCGAGAGTTTAGGTTATCAATGGCTCCCTCTATTTTGGAAAATTTATTGTTGAAGGAAATGGAAAGCATGAGAATTCCACTTTTGATATCGTCATTTTCGAGGACATTATTCTCTTCGTCGGCATAAGGATCGAGGAGATGAGAACAGTCTAGAGATGATTCTTCATCATGTTTAATGATATTAGACCCAAGAGGGTTGATTTTCTTGGATTGCCTGACAGAAGGTGGCACTGGAAGCTTGCCCTCTTCGATCATATCGTGGATGGTGTGTTTTAAGAGAAAACACTCTTCAATATCATGGCCGTTACCTTGGTGATATAGGCAGTATTTGTTGCCCTTCCAGAGGTTCACTTGCTTCTCTATAGGTGGATCCGGAGTCGGCTCTATTGGATGTAGCTTGCCATGGGCAGAGAGTCTCTTCAAAGCATTGGCATAAGACATGCCTAAATCGGTAAGAACCCTTTGATGCCTCCCAGGTTTCCTTTCAGCTGTTTTCGGCTTTCTAGGACGATGGTTATTGCAAGAGGTAAGATTTGGATGACCTAGACTAGAGGTTTCTCTAGGTGGCATATTCTTTTCTACCATTCCATTCTCAAGGGTGAGGAAGCGAATGCTCCAATTTTCCACTGTAGCTTGAACTCGTAGGACCATGACATAAATGTCTTGTTGAGACATGGTGATTGTGGCTTGAACTGCTTCGTGACCTTGTTGACTGACGGAACATGTTGGATTCCTGATTTGACATAAATAACGCGCATTACAGCTCGATTCGACACGGGATCACGCATACTAAGGCAACAAACAAGGAGCACAGGAAGGGACAAGTAACCACGAGAGTAAGACGACAAATCCAAACTTGACTTGTGAATTAGTGAAACGTCGTTAGTGACTTCTCGTGTTTGAATTCACGGTGCTTGACTTTAATTTTAGACTCGAGTGTTAACTTTGACGGAGTGACCCTTATATGATTGACCTTATTGACGGGATTGATGACACATGTTGATTCTAGACTTGAGGTTTGCTTATAGGTGTTAAGAAGACTGCTGTAGTTTAGACTTAAATATGAGGCTCATTGAGACTCGTGTGTTGAGCCTCAGAACGTGTGAGTCGAAGTGTCGAAAATGTTTAGATCCTAACTAAATTGGGGTATGGGGGTCCAAAATGACGTCGTGACGCCTTAGGACTTGACTTGAATTTTGAAAAGACCCAAAATGTAAAGGAAGACGGGTTCATGACTCGACAGAGTTCTGACTAGGAGATAGTCGGTTTGAATTTTGACTCTAACTTAGCTCATTTGAATTTACACATTTACATTTACATGATTTGAAAATATTTTGGTTTAAAAAGTTTTTTTTTTTGTGATTTTTTTTTTTTTTTTGAGAATTTACAAAGGATTTTATTTATAGAGAATTTAAAATTAACAGTAACTTCGAAAATGGAAATTTACAGAAAGTGATTTTTGAAAGGAAATGGATTTTACATTTACAAAAAATTGTACATTATTTAATTTACAAAATGGATTTTTGAAAAGTAGAATTTGAAAATTGGAAAATTCGGCATTATATGGTTTACCAATGTGGTATTTGAAAAGGTTTGAAAATGAATTTTATTTACATTGACATTATTTTGTTTATAAATGAGGAAAATAGACATGTGACTGATTAGGAAAACACACACATACAAACAAGCATTATAACAGTATGCTGAGTGCATTTAAAAGGTTTTGGCTTAAAAGGTGGGCTGCCATACCAAGCAATCAAAGTCTGGTCTGTGGAGAGGTCCGTGCCAAACATGAGTAAGGTTGGTTCCTAGTCCAGTCCCTCGAGTAGTGAAAGCCCTTGATACAAACATGAGTATGTACCACGGTATGGTTGGCGTCAATCGCTATCCATCTTTAGGCCCAGATAAGAATTTGGACCGTCCAGACCAGGCGATTGGTCGAATGGGTTGGGTTAAGCCTAGGAAGGCTGAATAAAACGACCTAAGAAGGCCGAGTAATGAAAAACGACAACTGTCTCGTATAAACTATTCCCTAACCTCATTCAAGTTTCACCCTGGGTAACACGTAAGTATATCATCCCAAGTGGAGTCGCCAAACTGCGGACATGGGCCACCCGCGGCGCGCGCGGATGCGCTTGAATAAGCGTGCATTTGTGGAGTCGCCACCAATTTTTATGGGAAATTGGAACCGTTTGAATACCTCGTGTCATGTCAAGACACAAAGTAATGACATGAACACTACGAACTCGTTACCCTTAGCATTCTATGTCTAGAATGACTCTCGTGGATGCCAATGAACACGGATGTTCATAGAGATCTGGAGTAAGGGGTGAGGGTATGTATTAGGAAGCTCTTTAATCGAACACCTAATCCCGCCCGCCTCGACAGCGGCCTCTACTATTGATTAGGGAAATCGTTTATATTTGATATGTTGTCGATTATATGCGTGCAATGCAACATCCATCGTTTTGATCCTAACATGTGAATTAAACTAAGTCGGTGAGCAAATAATTAGCACTTTATTAATGTCGAATTAGGGTTTAGAATTAATTACATGTGAAAAATAAACATCCACAATAATAAAAAAATAACGATAATTAAAATTACAATAAATTACAATGATTTAATTGATTTATGTCAAAAATATACTTAAGACGGACGTTTTGGAGAAAAGAAAGAAAAATAAAAAGGTTGAAAAATATGGACAGATTAAGAGTGATATTACGGCTAATAGTCAATTAATTACGTGATTAAAGGATTAAGTCAAAGCAAGAACGGAAATTCAAAGATATAACTCATCCCGAAACAGGCGCAGCATTGCTGCGTCCCTTGGAAGAGGCGCAGCTATCACTGCATGTGTTCCTTGGTTGAGTTATGGTTGTGAAGTCAGAATTGCGGGTTTGTTAATGTTCGTTGGTATGTTTAATGATTAATTATCGATATTTGACTCAAGTGAAGGTGATTTAACATATTAATTACATATGAAGCCGTCATAAAAGCGATAAACACGAATTAAAACGGATCAAAACGAGCTAAGAATGAATTATAAATAAGTTAAAACAAATTAGGTTTGATTTGAAGGCGGAAACGAATCTGAAAGAACTTGATAAACTGGAAATAAACGATAAAAATATGTACACTGGACGAATTCCAGAAACTTGATATGAACGAATCGGGTCTCTAAAATCCGGGTTTGATTTAATGACGAAAACCCGCAAATATTGATTATAAGGGATTTATGCCGTGAATATAAGCATGATAATTAAAAAGAATGTATTAAAATGTATTTATGTATGAAAAAATAAAAGAAAATAAGAAAGTAAAATAAAAGGAACGAAACAACAGAAAGCCGAGGAAGAAGAAAAAGAGCAGAAACAGCGGCAACCCCTGGAAGAGGCGCAACAGATGCTGCGACTCTTCGAAGAGGCGCAGCTGTTACTGCGTTTCTTCTCGACGTCTGGTTGTTACTGATCTGTAAAAATGGTTTGATGAAAGGGTTTTAGAAGTCGGTTTTAAACATACTTTTGACGTAAATCCTACAATAATTAGTACAAAAATAAAATACAATAAAAAATGGGAATTACACCCTCAGACTTACATGTTTGACGAAACGAGATTAACTAAGTTATCGTTTAGTGATTGCTCGACTCGAATGTACGTAGAAAGTGCCCTCGTCAGAGGATTTAGATTAAATTGATTGATGTGTAGTGGTCAAATTGGTCGGTCATGCAACGTGTCTGGAACTCAGAATGATCTGAGCTTACGTGGTCGATTGATCAAGCACGTAGGCGTCGAAAGCTTAGAGCACGGTCTTAGAATGCAAAGGGAGAAGAGAAGGGCGAACACTCGCGTGAAAAATATGTGGAACGAAGGTCCCTATTTATACTAAAAAATATGAAGAGTTATGGAATGACTCAAACTTTGGAAAGAAATCACTGAAAAATCTGAAAATAGGCAGAAAAGAGCTGGGGAAGAGGCGCAGCAGCTGCTGCGATCCTTCGAAGAGGCGCAGCATCTTGCTGCGTCATTTCCCCAGAGGTTTCGTCCTGCGGAAGAAAGAATTCCACGTTTCTTTTAAGGAATTGCGGTGGATCTCTACTTCCTTATTTCGTAAAATAAGATTTATGGGATATATTTTACCAAAAGATATAAAATTAATTTATGGAATAAATATCTGGAATATTCTAGGATATTTCGACTTGACATTTTAAACGGTTTCTTAAAAAATGAAGCGGTTTTTGACCCGGACTCCAAATGAACTCTAATTACTGTCAAAACGACCGTATCGGTGTGTAGATGACGACCAAGGGGTAGACACAAGTATTTGAGCTATCACTTGATGATAAACTTACAGACTGTCATAAATCGTTCCGTGTACCAAGCATGCGGCCCAATCATCACTAGGTGGTTGGCGGAAGGTGTAGAAATGAGGTATCTACAAACCTTTAAGGTAATCTCAGATCACAAGACTCTCAAGTACATCTTCACTCAAAAGGAGCTGAACATGAGATAGAGGAGGAGGATGAAGCTGATAGGGGATTATGACATGGATATTATATACCATGAAGGGAAAGCAAACGTGCTAGCTGATGCGCTGAGCAGGAAGAGTGTGCATTCTCTATGCACAGCTATGTCTTTGATGTGATTGAGAGATAAGGTGGGGAAGATAGGGATACATTTGATACAGAAAGAGGATGCTAGAGGGGACTTGACTGTGGAGTCGGATCTTTATGATGACATTCCCGGGAAACGGGCTTTAGATCCTAAGATTGAGGAGTGGAGAGCTGGAGTAGAGAAAGGGACAGTGTCTCCTTTATCTATTCATACAAATGGCAGTGTGAGCTGACCTCGATCGAGTCAGCATGACTCGATCGAGTGAGGGGCACTCGATCGAGTAGGTAGGGGGCTCGATCGAGTGAGCTGACCTCGATCGAGTGGGGTATATGATGAATTTTGGTCAGTAGTTGCTTTTTGGGGCACTCGATCGAGTATGTGGGGCACTCGATCGAGTGGGGGCTACTCGATCGAGTGTGTTTAGTAATGCTTTCTGGTCAGGTTCTGGAGTCGAGGCACTCGATCGAGTAAGTGGGCAACTCGATCGAATGGCCTCAACTCGATCGAGTGGGTTGTGTTTCACGGTCGAGTGTGAGCTGCTCGAGTCATATACGTGTTTAAGTTGTGGGATGTGTGTTTATGTTTACCTCTTCTCTTATATAGCATAAAGATGCCGCCAAAGAGATCTGCCTTGTATGCTAGGGCTGAGTTGATGAGTATAGATGAAGTTGTTAAGATGCTTGAGCATCAGGACACGCTTACATGTGAGTTAAAGAAGTTTGGGAAGGATAAAGAGGTTGGGGTAGACTTTGCTAAGATGAGCATTAACATAGCTCGTTTCAACCCAAAGGAGTATATGGGTACAGGTGCGCCAAGCTTTCTTGACAATTGGCATAGAGAGATGGAGAATATTCTGAATGTGGTTCATTGCCCTGAGGACTTTAAAGTGGAATAAGCTGCGTTCTACTTGAGATATGCGGCTGGATAATGGTGGGATAAGGTATGGGAGAGTGCCTTAGATATGTATGTGAGATACGGGAAGTCAGCCATACCTTAGGGGTGAGTTTAAGAGGGCTATGTGTCGAGAGTTTGTGCCTGAGCATGTTCGTAGTAAGTTAAGGGAGGAGTTTGATAATTTCAAGATGACTTTGGAGATGACTATGGCCGAGTACTATCATAACTTTAATGAGAAGTCTAGGTATGCATAGAATATGGGGTTAAACCAGGAGAACCTGGTGCTGAGATTTGAGAAGGGCTTGACCTATAAGATCATGAAGAAGCTACCAGTTGGAGTCCTTACCGATGTTAAATAAGTGTATGAGCGAGCCGAGAGAGCTGAGAGATTTGTCGAAATGGCCATGGAGAATAGGGAGAGAGGTCCCGAGAAAAGGAAGGCTGAGAGTGAGGGTGGTGGTCAGTCCAGTTACAAGAGGGGCGGCCATAACCAAGCGAGGGCCTATTCGACGGGATGAGGTTTTAGTGGTGGAACTTCCTATAGGCGTGGTAGAGGTGGTGGCAGTAGCGGTTGGGGTTTATCTTACTTTAACTTTGGCGATATAGGCTACAAGAGACATGAGTGCAACAGTGTTGGGGAAAGGGATTTTCAGAGGCCATCACAGGGGAGTTTCTCTCAGGGTCCGTCTCAGAGTTATGCCAGCAACAGGCCGGCTGGGTCATGGAACAATCAGGGTGGTCAGAATAACAACAACGGTGCGGCTAACCGCAATGGCGGTAATTCATATCAAATACCGGCAGCTAACAACATCCAGGGGTCGGCTGCCAAGCCGTCTACTTCTTCTAGTACTGTCAAGGGAGGTGGACAGAAGACCAGTGGCAAGTTATTCATGATGGACAAGAAAGCTTCTGCGTACGATGCTCACGTGATCACGGGTAGTTTTCTTGTTAATGGTGTTTTTACCTTTGTTCTGTTTGATTCGGAGGCATCACATTCTTTTGTATCGTCGAGTCATGCTAATCTTTTGGGTTTGGGAAAGTTTGAGTTTGTAAAAGATGAGGTCTTTATACCGTCGGGAGAGTGTATCTTATGGGAGGTTGTATCGGGGTGTATCTATGATAGTTGGGCAGGTTGACCTTCCTGTGGATTTGTTAGAATTTCCGATGGATGATTTTGAGATGATAGTTGGGATGGATTGGCTGGGTAAGTACAAGGCTAGGATAGACTATCACCAAAAGAGAGTCTGTTTAAGGGGTCCTAAGGGAGTTAGTGTGTCTTATCGTGGATTTGTTGTCAAACCCAAAGTCAAAGTGATTGCAGCGGTGACATTGAAGTCTTATCTGAGGAAGGGGTGTCCTTTGATTCTGTGCCATGTAAAAGACCATAGTAAGGTGAGTTCGATAGTTTATCAGATACCAGTGGTGGGGGAGTTTCCAGATGTTTTTCCGAAGGAGATACCAGGTTTACCACCAAAGAGGGAGATAGATTTCAGTGTGGAGCTGAAACCGGGGACGAAACCAATCTCTAAGGCCCATTACCGCATGGGTCCTAAGGAGTTGGAGGAGCTGAAGAAATAACTGGATGATTTGATATATAGGGGATACATTTTATAGAGACCGGTTGGTTCTATTTTTGAGAGGGTTGCGACAGCCGTGCCAGTACTCGATCGAGTAAGTGTGGCACTCAATTGAGTAAGGGCCACTCGATGTAGTAAGTGACTTACTCGATCGAGTAAGTTAGTTTTGCGGGTTTTTTTAACCAGGTTTTGTTAGTAACGCGTGATTAAAATTTAAAGCTTTCCGTCACTTTCATAATCACTTTTACCTTTTCTAAAAATCTTTCGAGAGATAAAACAGTTACGTTGCTTTTGTTCTTCATGTTACTATCAAATCCCAAAGGCTAAGGTTGTCGGATCGTCGTGTCCTTTACGTCGTTGAGTTCGTCGTGTCGTGGGTAAGATCCTTGTATGATTTTTATACGATTTTGTTGATTTTGTTTAATACCCTAATTGGCTATATTGGGGGTTTTGGGAGTATAATGTTGTATTAGATGTTAATGGTATGATTATGTGATTATAGGAGGAGGTTTCGTAGAGGAGCGATATTGATTAGCTGCTTTGTGACGATCTCGTGATTGCTTATTCCAGGTAGGGTTTCCTACTCGGTTATTGGTTACATTGTATTAGATGGTTGGTTAATTGCTGACGTTTGTTTAATGTTGTTGATCTATGTCGTATTGGAATTGGTTATTGGTAATTGTTGATGTATTGTTCGTTGTTGTTGTTGTTGTTTGTTTGTGGTTCGCGAGGTGCGCCTTTAGCTGAGTGGAGTCACTTGCGGGAGTGGCTTCACGCCCTTGATTCGCCCTTTGTGGAACTCGCCACATAGGGGATGTGCACAATAAGGAACATGGGTTATCGCTCGGATAAGATGAGCGGGGATTAGGTGGGAACGACTTCGGTCCCCCACTGGCGGCGTGGAATATCTGTTGCGATGGGTATTCTGGCAGGACTACACACTTTAGTTGACCCATATTTGTGTATTGTATCTGTTGTATTTTATTTTGTGTAATCAGTAACTGACCCCGTTTAAATGTTTTGAAAACTGTGGTGATCCATTCGGGGATGGTGAGCAGTTATTGAGCAGGTATGAGATGGATGTGCATGGGATAGCTGGGTTGAGTCATCACGATATGTCTAGAAGTCTTCTGCTGTGTCTTTAAACATTTATTTACTTTAGTTGGTTTAACATTTTGGAACAGTTGTATTTTCATTTGACAGTTTTGGTTTGGACATGTATTGCTTTAAACTTATTTAATAAAGTACGTTCTTGTATGGTCCTTTTGATATACATTGCCTCGGTTAACCGAGATGGTATCATTCCCGTGCATTAGGTGGTCCTGGTAAGGCACTTGGTGTATGGGGTGTTACAAAGTGGTATCAGAGCGACGATTTTGGAACCTGTAATTAATGAACCCAATGAAACTAGAGAGTCAAAATAAAATTAACCCGGGTAGGATTTGTTAGGAGCTAATACAAAGGCTTGGGAGACGTCCTAAAGTCGTGATCTCCCCCTACAACTTTGAACCGGTCACTATGCGGTGTCGTGGGATCGCTATGTGTTTATTTAATTTATGTTGCATGTATATATGTACTGAAAATGTGTAGCATAAATCGGTGGATAAATGAATGTGGAGAATGGAGAATGTGGTGGGGAAATGTGAGTAGTTTATATGATTATACGCTGATATGAATAATAGAATTGCATGATGTTGATTCTAATGTGGCTTTATAAAAACATGTGAATAGGATGTTGCGTTGTTTATACACACACACACACACAAATATATATATATATATAATTGTTGTGAAAGGTAGTTAAGTTGATCATGAGGGTAGCTAACGAGTCAGCATGACTCGATCGAGTGAGGGGCACTCGATCGAGTAGGTAGGGGACTCGATCGAGTGAGCTGACTCGATCGAGTGGGGTATATGATGAAGTTTGGGCAGTAGTTGTTTTTTGGGGCACTCGATCGAGTATGTGGGGCACTCGATCGAGTGGGGGCTACTCGATCGAGTGTGTTTAGTAATGCTTTCTGGTCAGGTTCTGGAGTCGAGGCACTCGATCGAGTAAGTGGGCAACTCGATCGAGTGGCCTCAACTCGATCGAGTGGGTTGTGTTTCTCGGTCGAGTGTGAGCTGCTCGGGTCATATACGTGTTTAAGTTGTGGGATGTGTGTTTATGTTTACCTCTTCTCTTATATAGAATAAAGATGCCGCCAAAGAGATATGCCTTGTATGCTAGGGCTGAGTTGATGAGTATTGATGAAGTTGTTAAGATGCTTGAGCATCAGGACGCGCTTACAGATGAGTTAAAGAAGTTTGGGAAGGATAAAGAAGCTGGGGTAAACTTTGCTAAGATGAGCATTAACATAGCTCGTTTCAACCCAAAGGAGTATATGGGTACAGGTGCGCCAATCTTGCTTGACAATTGGCATAGAGAGATGGAGAATATTCTGAATGTGGTTCATTGCCCCGAGGACTTTAAAGTGGAATAAGCTGCGTTCTACTTGAGATATGCGGCTGGAGAATGGTGGGATAAGGTATGAGAGAGTGCCATAGATCTGTATGTGAGATACGGGAAGTCAGCCATACCTTGGGGGTGTGTTTAAAAGGGCTATGTGTCGAGAGTTTGTGCCTGAGCATGTTCGTAGTATGCTAAGGGAGGAGTTTGATGATTTCAAGATGACACTGGAGATGACTATGGCCGAGTACTATCATAACTTTAATAAGAAGTCTAGGTATGCACAGGATATGGGGTTAAACCAGGAGAACCTGGCGCTGAGATTTGAGAAGGGCTTGACCTATAAGATCATGAAGAAGCTACCAGTTGGAGTCTTTACCGATGTTAAGGAAGTGTATGAGCGAGCCGAGAGAGCTGAGAGATTTGTCGAAATGGTCATGGAGAATAGGGAGACAGGTCCCGAGAAAAGGAAGGCTGAGAGTGAGGGTGGTGGTCAGTCTAGTTACAAGAGGGGCGGCCATAACCAAGCGAGGGCTTATTCGACGGGATCAGGTTTTAGTGGTGGAACTTCTTATGGGCGTGGTCGAGGTGGTGGCAGTAGCGGTTGGAGTTTATCTTACTTTAACTTTGGCGATATAGGCTACATGAGACATGAGTGCAACAGTGTTGGGGAAAGAAGTTTTCAGAGTCCATCACAGCGGAGTTTCTCTCAGGGTCCGTCTCAGAGTTATGCCAGCAACAGGCCTGCTGGGTCATGGAACAATCAGGGTGGTCAGAATAACAACAACGGTGCGGCTAACCGCAATGGCGGTAACTCATATCAAATACCGGCAGCTAACAACATCCAGGGGTCGGCTGCCAAGCCGTCTACTTCTTCTAGTACTGTCAAGGGAGGTGGACAGAAGACCAGTGGCAAGTTATTCATGATGGATAAGAAAGCTGCTGCGTACGATGCTCACGTGATCACGGGTACTTTTCTTGTTAATGTTGTTTTTACCTTTGTTCTGTTTGATTCGGGGGCGTCGCATTCTTTTGTATCGTCGAGTCATGATAATCTTTTGGGTTTGGGAAAGTTTGAGTCTGTAAAAGATGAGGTCTTTATACCATCGGGAGAGTGTATCTTATGGGAGGTTGTATCGGGGTGTATCTATGATAGTTGGGCAGGTTGACCTTCCTGTGGATTTGTTAGAATTTCCGATGGATGATTTTGAGATGATAGTTGGGATGGATTGGCTGGGTAAGTACAAGGCTAGGATAGACTATCACCAAAATAGAGTCTCTTTAAGGGGTCCTAAGGGAGTTAGTGTGTCGTATCGTGGATTTGTTGTCAAACCCAAAGTCAAAGTGATTGCAGCGGTGACATTGAAGTCTTATCTGAGGAAGGGGTGTCTTTTGATTCTGTGCCATGTAAAAGACCATAGTAAGGTGAGTTCGATAGTTGATCAGATACTAGTGGTGGGGGAGTTTCCAGATGTTTTTCCGGACGAGATACCAGGTTTACCACCAAAGAGGGAGATAGATTTCGGTGTGGAGCTGAAACCGGGGACGAAACCAATCTCTAAGGCCCCTTACCGCATGGGTCCTAAGGAGTTGGAGGAGTTGAAGAAATAATCGGATGATTTGATATATAGGGGATATATTTTATAGAGACCGGTTGGTTCTATTTTTGAGAGGGTTGCGACAGTCGTGCCAGTACTCGATCGAGTAAGTGTGGCACTCAATTGAGTAAGGGCCACTCGATGTAGTAAGTGACCTACTCGATCGAGTAAGTTAGTTTTGCGGGTTTATTAAACCAGGTTTTGTTAGTAACGCATGATTAATATTTAATTCCGTCACTTTCATAATCACTTTTACCTTTTCTAAAAATCTTTCGAGAGATAAAACAGTTACGTTGCTTTTGTTCTTCATGTTACCATCAAATCCCAAAGGCTAAGGTTGTCGGATCGTCGTGTCCTTTACGCCGTTGAGTTCGTCGTGTCGTGGGTAAAATCCTTGTATAATTTTTATACGATTTTGTTTAATACCCTAATTGGCTGGATTGGGGGTTTTGGGAGTATAATGTTGTATAAGATGGTAATGGTATGATTATGTGATTATAGGAGGAGGTTTCGTAGAGGAGCGGTATTGATCTGCTGCTTTGTAACGATCTCGTGATTGCTTATTCCAGGTAGGGTTTCCCTTCTCGGTTATTGGTTACATTGTATTAGATGGTTGGTTAATTGTTGACGTTTTTTTAATGTTGTTGATCTATGTCGTATTGGAATTGGTTATTGGTAATTGTTAATGTATTGTTCGTTGTTGTTGTTGTTGTTGTTTGTTTGTGGTTCACGAGGTGCGCCTTTAGCTGAGTGGAGTCACTTGCGGGAGTGACTTCACGCCCTTGATTCGCCCTTTGTGGAACCCGCCACAGAGCGGATGTGCACATTAAGGAACATGGGTTATCGCTCGGATAATATGAGCGGGGATTAGGTGGGAACGACTGCGGTCCCCCACTGGCGGCGTGGAATATCTGTTGCGATGGGTATTCTGGCAGGACTACACACTTTAGTTGACCCATATTTGTGTATTGTATCTATTGTATTTTATTTTGTGTAATCAGTAACTGACCCCGTTTAAATGTTTTGAAAACTGTGGTGATCCATTCAAGGATGGTGAGCAGTTATTGAGTAGGTATGAGATGGATGTGCATGGGATAGCTGGGTTGAGTCATCACGATATGTCTAGAATTCTTCCGTTGTGTCTTTAAACGTTTATTTACTTTAGGTTGTTTAACATTTTGGAACAATTGTATTTTCATTTGACAGTTTTGGTTTGGATATGTATTGCTTTAGACTTGTTTAATAAAGTACGTTATTTTATGGTTCATTTGATATACATTGTCTCGGGTAACCGAGATGGTAGCATTCCCGTGCATTAGGTGGTCCTGGTAAGGCACTTGGTGTATTGGGGTGTTAAAGAGTGACCACTGGACTCGATCGAGTACACCCTGTAACTGACGACAGTGCTTCTAAACCGACTACCAAAGCTAAATAAGTCGAGCCAATTAAAATTCAACTACCTTTTCCTCAACGATTGCAGAAATCTGAGTTTAAACAACAATTCGGGAGGTTCATGGAGGTAGTAAAGAATCTTTAAGTGAGTATGCTATTTACTGAATTGGTAACTCAAGTGGCGTATGCTAAGTTTTTGAAAGAGATCTTATCAAAGAAGCGGTCTTTTGATGAAATTGGGACGGTAGCATTCACTCAAGAGTGCGCGGCCGCATTACAAGATAACTCACCCCCGAAGCTAAAGGATCCGGGGAGTTTTTCTATTCCTTGTCATATTGGTAGTATAGATATTGATAGAGCCCCTTGTGATTTAGGGGCTAGTGTTAGTGTCATATCATATTCTATATGCAAAACGTTAAATACGGGTCAACTTCGTGTCACTAATATGGCCTTGCAAATGGCAGATCGATCTCTAAAGAGGCCTATGGATGTCTTAGAGGATGTGCCAGTTGGGGTAGGGAAGTATTTCATTCTAGTTGACTTTATCGTTATGAATATGGCTGAGGACTCCCAAGTCCCTATTATTCTAGGTAGACCATTCCTACACACAGCGGGGGCAGTCGTAGATGTTAGGGATGACAGTCTTACACTATGAGTTGGGGATGATAAAATCACTTTTATTCTTGATAAACCACTAAAACATCCTAGTTTAGAAGCTACTTGTCATATGATTAATGCTCTTGTTCCTACTATTGATGATTTCCTTGCTTATTGTTTGGACAGGAATCAGTCCGACGCCCCTGCTGCTGCGTCAGGACCATGGAGCATGGAAGTGGATGAGATAGAGAAGTTGATTTATGGAGATGAGCCTCATCCTGAGCCAGTTTATAACTTTGATGATGATGTTGACATAGAAGCTGAGCTGGATCCCTTGGAGAGCCCTATCTCCTCCCCAAATATGATGACTTGGAGAGCACTGAGCAACCTTGCTCCTATTTTATATTAGACATTGAGTTTGAAGAGTCGGAACTTTATTCATCGTTTATTTTCTTTGCTTGGACTATTTATCGGTGCTACTTATGTCTTTGTGTAGCACATGCATTACTTTTTGATTTAGTATTACGTGCTTTAAGTGAAGGAAATCATATTTTACATATTACATATTTTAGTATAAAGTTTTAGTCATAAAAACTTAAGGATCTTATGCATGCAAAACATATAAATAAGTGTTGAGGAAAACCGTTTCTTTACATTGAATATTTCAGTTTATGGGCACAAGTAAGGTCTCCTACCTTCACTTGTTCTTGAGCTATGATGAGTAATAGGATGATCCTCCAAAGACTTCAAGTGTAGAAGCCACTCCTCTTGATTGCACCCAAGATTATCCCATATCTCTACTAAATAATATGTGATAGATATTTGTTTAGTAGTTTGCCTTAAAATTGACTTCTAATACTCATATATTACACTAATAATATTAGTAATCTTTTATGAACAATTTGAATAAAAAATCTCATGTTTTGATGGAGAAAAAGATGAATAATGTGAGAGAGGATAACTTTGCATGTCATATAATGGAATGAATAATAAGAGAACTAATTCCCTTAAATTAAAGGAGGGTTTCACGGTTGGAACATCCAACATAGGGCATCTTACTTTTCTCTTTTCTCTTCACAAGAATTAGGTGTGTAAGATGTGTAAGAGTAGGTGTAAGGCTAGTTGTAGGTAGGCATCATCATGCCATTTTATCAATTAAAATAAAACAACCAAAACACACTAATACTCCCTCCTTTTTCGGTCCATCCTCTATAAAATGGACTACCATTTTATTTTGTCAATTTGTCAATTATCACACAATATGTCACATGTAGTATATTACATGTTATTAATTAATTTAATGCATATTTATCAAATAAATATCATTTTATAAAATTAATTAAATTACATACAACAAATTGACTAGTGATACTTGATCACATAAATTAAATGGGTCATATAATATAATTCACAACATCTTGTAATTATAATTAATCATTCATTCTTATCTCTATTGTTTCTCAAGCAATAAACAATTTTAGTAATAAAGCATTTTTATTACTAAAATAAATCTTATTTAATCTCATTAAAATAAGAAATAATATTCTCTCTCACAATTTAATTGTTCAATTTTAAGGAATTGATCAACTTGTATCGTCATACAATTAATCAACTTTACAGATAAGGGCATCATCCTTTAGGTGTGACCTTAAGGGATCAACTGACCACCACCGTCCCACGACAGTAATGTCAAACTCTAGCAAGCCAATCGTTACCGATTAATGTTAATGAGTTGACTATATAATGAATGGTCCCTTACGTATTCTTATAAATGAGATTTAAACATGTGATCATCATGATCGACAATTGTGATCGCATTATTGTCGGGGACACTCCAACAATCTCCCACTTGTCCTCGACAAGTGTGCGTCACCAATTCTCTTGTCCTATTACTATCTCCCACTCAATACAAGGTGTCTTGCAGGTCGTACTTGTAAGTGATCATATCGAGAGTGGTTTCCTCGATCTGGAGAATAACTGATTTGACCGAAATTATCTACCATAGATACCTTCCGAGCGTGGCCACGCATTTCCAGTTCATTACTCCTCGAGTGGCCCTGAGATATTGTTTTAACCCTGACAAGGGGGTGGACAATTCCTATCCCACTATTTCTTTCGACTAGCCACAGCCATCATAATCCAAAATATGCCCATTTGACCCCATTTACGAAGGTCGTAGTAACATAAATCAAAGTTAATCTGAAACTGTGCCACCTTAGGCGAACAGTCTTTAGTCAAAGAATTGACTCATTAGAATACTATAGTAGCTCCCGCCACGACCGGGATATATAAATTTGCCATAACTCTATAAGCGGTCATTGGGGCCGACAAAGTGTTCCTAACAGTCTGCCTATGTGATCGACTAGGCATCTCATATGACTCTATGACACTTGAACTTGCCATCAATCACATCACACTCTAGTCACTTCGAGACGTCACCTCATACAAGTGACTATGGGCAAATACCATGTTAATCCGAGTTCACATTAACGGGGTTCAATATTGTCTCTACAACCCGTTTGGATGTAACAAAGTATAAAAGGAGTTTTTAGATTTAAAAACTTCGAACGACAAATGTGATTATCACATATGAATAGTCAATACTTGATTACTACTTCATATTTTAATAATCCATTTTCATCTTATATGTAGTTGTTCATCTCAATGCAATTGAAATGACATATGACATGACTCATCATGTTAAGCCTATGAGAAGGCTTTGGTTAGTAGGTTTTATCAACTTCTTGTACCTTACTCAACCTTACTACATACTCGTTTTCCTTTGTAATGTATACATTTGCTTTACAAACCTTTCTAAGTACGTGTCTAGATCCAATCTAGACATAAGCTCTCTAGCCTTAGAATAGCTCCCACTGTTTTCACAGTGTGCGGGATCCATCCTCTTGCACATCTCATGATTGCAAGTGTACTCAATTTCCGTTGTAAGCATCTCTCATTGTTCTTTATTGCCTAGAACAATTCTAGCAAATCCACTTCTTAAATAACATAGCCACAATGGTTCCTTAACCATCTTTAGTTGTTTCGAATACGGTTTTTGTCCAAAACCTTATACAATCTCAACAGTCATTAGTGTAAGCCCTTACACAAATTTGTGAATTGCAAAAACACTTAACTTTGCATCTTTAATGCTTCTTCAAGCACTTAAGAATAATCAATATGGCTATTTGGTAACTATTACTTAAATTCGATTTCGAAATAATTCATCATACTCAAAGTATATGAAGTGTTATACATCATTACTCATTTCATTGACCCGACAGCGGAAGCAAATGGAATCAATCAAATATGTTCAACTTGATTGAACTAGTCATGAATCTTATCAACATAAGACTTCTTATTTGACGCTAATACCATGTGGATTTATCTCCATAAATCTGGATATTAAAGATGTATTATATATCTCCAAGTCTTAAATCATTCCCAATGATCAATATGTCGTCCACATATTAGACTAATTAAAATTACCGTAACTCCCACTAAACTTTATGTATAAACACAACTTCTCGACCTATCGAGAAAATTTTTATAACATGATCAAAACATTGATTCCAACTCATTGATGTCCTACTTAAGACTCTCTCTTAAGTTTCACATTATTTTAGGATGGCAAGAATCTACAAAACTCAAGACATGTATTGAATACATTCCTTCTAATTGAAGAAGTGGGTTTTAGATTCACTCGCTATATATATCTCATAATGAAACACAATCCCTAAGAAGATCCAAATAGACTTAAGCATTTCAACTAGTGCAAAACCCTTTGCTACCAATCAAGCTTTGATATCTAACAATTCACTTGGAATTTATTTCGGATTTTCATGGCTCTAAGCCTTGTATTGAGTTGTGACTTAAACACTCTCATGTAAGTCATATGTTCATTACTTTCCAGAAGTAATTAACTTGAATCAAACAATTTCTTTGTAAGTTGCAAGCTCTTTACTTTCTAAAAGTAACACTAATTCATCATCTTCAACAAGTGATGACTTTAACCTCCTAGGTTTTGAAGAAACAACGTCTTACACAAAACGTCTCATGTAGCCAAGAAAGATCAGTTTCTTGCGACATAACATTCTTTGTGTCTCTTGAATAATTTCTCCCACTCTGTCTTCTAGAAATAAACTTGTATTCTAGAAAGACAGCTTCACGAGCCACAAACCCGTTGTACTCGTGATTATAGTAAGGAAAATGAGCATTTGTTTCTTTTGAAAACTTACAAACATGGTACCCTACCATTTCATATCTCATATGATTCGTTTTAGATTTAGTGGAAAAATAATTTAGACAAAATGATAAAATTCCCAAAAGGATCAAGTAACTCAAAGTAACTTCATTGAAGTACAAACCATATCGAATAGCGTTTGATTTCTTTATCCAACCACCCATTATCCCATAATGCGTGCTAAGAGAGATTAATTTGTGATACTATATCACATTTCCTTTGGCTTATATCAAAGTCTTCACGTTGATAATCCCATCACGACTAAATCGTGATTCTTTGAACTCTTTGAACTTCTTCAAAGATTTCTCTATTTACCTTATTAAGTGAACACATTAGCGTCAACTTAAATCGTTGGTAAAAGAAAATGATCAACCTATTTTGGATCAATGATTTACAACCTCGATCTCCTATTCAACCAAAAGGCACGAGACATCTTGCTTTGAATACAAGATACGCATATACCATAAGATTAACAATCTAATGTTTTCAAGAGTACTCGATAACTCTTTGCGTTCATCATTCCAGAATTTAAGGTTTAATCTTGGGTTACCAATTTTGAGTCTTGCATCATCTACATGATGTATCATTCTAGTTTAGTTTAGAATATATTCACCTTGATAATGGGCTAGCCATACATCAAATCATGGTGTATAGGGTCACAAAAGTGAAACCTCTTTTGTATCTTAACAAGTTTATATTCTTATTTAGAGTTTATGCACTTAATAGTCATATTTAAGTACAACTTTAAACCCAAAAACTAGATTGAGTACACAATGACTCTATCTCTCAACATCATTGTTGCTAGTTGTCATATTCCAATCATCCTATGTATCAAATACAATGATGAAAACCACCACCGGTTTCTAATATTGACGAAGAAGTACTAGCAAAATTTATGTCAATCAAATAAATATTTAAAGAAGAAGGTCCCATTAGATGTTCCACAACTAACTTGTTGATTCTTCAATAATTTTGGGTAGTTTCCTTTCTAGCGTCCAACAATTAAGACAATGGAAACTTTATTGGTCGGGATTGATAGGTTTAGTATCGTTATTCTCAATAACTTTACTTTTACCATTACCTTGTATCAATTCCATTCTAATTTTACTTCTTTAAACCTTATCCTTTTCTTAACGGTTTAAGAGAATGCTCCCACTCATTTCAATGAGTCTTTGCTAAGAGAAGCAAAATTGAAATTCATGAAGACTACTCTTCATTCGTTTGTTTAGTCTTAAAACTTTCATTGAAGTGGTTGCGGTATTTTGGTCAATTGCGATTTCTAACAAATCTAGTCACCAAAATGATTTAACGTTTCAATGTACTTAACTCAATTAAGCACATGAGAAACCATTCATTGTAAGTAGATATGTTAGTCGAAAATCAAAAACCCTTTTGATCACGAATAACTTTCACCTATACTCTTCATAAGAGATCCTTCCAATGGATAACATGAGGTTTTTAGAAGAAAATTCATATTTGTCTTTAGTTACGATGTTTTAATGGAGATATTGTATTATAATCGAAATGATATCGTATAAATAGAGGTAAAGAAAATAGAACGATGCGAACCATGCGACAACGGAATAATGAAAAAAAACTAACATTTATCGTTATAATAATACTTTTAAACAAGTAAAACATTTACATAGTGACCTCTACCCAACTATGATAAATGATTCCAAGATCCAAATTCATATTAACTTGGGTATGGGTTAGCCGATTCATCCCTTATCAATATAACTCGGTGGATTAACTCTTTAATCGATTCTACTTTTAGAACTCTTGGTCGATAAAATTACATTAATATTTATCTTTAGCCCAAAACACATCCGGCTATGGTCGAGAATACTTTTGTTGAGTTCAACCCAAATTTCGAATAAATGTGTCCATGATCCAAGTTCACATTAACTTGGGCACGGTGTAGCCGATTCATCCCTTATCAACATGAATTCGGTGGATAGACATTTATCACCCACTTCCCCTACGTAACAAGGTTTGTACCCCGGTGTGGCCGAGCGCACTCCCTCACGAAATAGGTTTTCATGGTTTCTACTTTTTGGTAAGGCTAAGTCTCAATTGTTTATTTTTAGCGAGAGGTCATGTCAATTTATTATCTATCACGTTTTAAGTGAACTAAAGCGGTGAACTACGATAATTGTAATTGACACGGTCGATAAACTCGATTTAAAATGCATGTTTAGTTATGGCGATTTAGCGATGCATGCAACATATAAATAAAATGCAAAGCATAAAAAACAATCCTAGTATGGCCTTCGTAAAATAGTAAATCTAATAAACTATTACAAATTCGGAAACCAACTCCTTTGGTCCCTTGAACTTCGATCTTGGCACGCACTTCAAGGCAACACTTTCTTTGATGGACCACCTTCTCGAATAGCACCGTCTTCAAGGAACTCTGGAATAATTAAATTACAAAATGAATTACATAACTTCCTATTATACATTTGTAATTAAAATAAAAAAAAATCTATTAAATTACAAAACGGTGATACGAGATCACAATAATTACAACCGAATCGATATTCCAATACATTTCGGGTAATACCAATTAAAACTAAGGCCATACTAAGTAAAATTACATAATTCAAAAATTACATAAAATTTAAATATGACAATCATAAATAAAATGCAGCATTATAATATGTATGAACATGCTAGATTTTATGCTAAATTGCCTTTTAAAGAGCCAATATCGTATATTTATCGGTTTTCATGGATTTGCGTGATTATAACTTGTTAAAATCACAATAATTACATAAATTCATATTTATGTACAAGTTAATTACCCTAACCATCTTAGGACTCAAAATTAGTCTCCACTAATATTTTGACAATAATTAAACTTGATTTCTTAATATTGTTCATAAATGGACCCAAAAATACAAAATTATGCTATAAACTTCAAATTAAATTATAAAAATTTCAAATAATTTCAAAATTTGAAATTTAAACTCATGAACATTCTGGAAAAATACCATGACACTCATAATGTTCAAAACTTAGGTTAAAAATTTCGAAAATTTATCGAGAAAAACAATGTTGCGGTTTATCGGTTTTAACAAATATGACCATTAAAATATGAGAAAATTTATTTTCATCAACTTTTCACTTTAAGATATGAAATATATGATAAAATGCAACATGTCAGATTTTTCCTTTAGTCATGAAGTATGTTTTAGCATTATAACTAATTCTAGTCACTATTTATGTGATTTTTCATCAAAAATTCATAAATCATGCAAAAAGACTTCACTATAGCCATAAATTTTACACACATCTTGTAAAATTTCATGTGACAACACTAAATTTACATGACCAGATTCGAAATATAACTCATATTAACCTATTTACCCATTTAAATACGATTTTAACTTATAAAATTCATATTTCGAGCAAAACAACTTATTTTAACATGAACATTTACAGGCCATCTGTATGTATTACATGTGAAAACATATCCAAAAACCACTGGAAAATTCGAAGTTTAGCTATTTTTCGTCCAAAAATGACATTTTTCTCATAAAAATCATATTTTAATGCCAATAATATATAAAATGAACAATAAAAATCCATAAATCGCCCCATATGACCTAAAATCCATTTAGGACCAGAAACTTTTAACATGCAAAATTATTCGTGATTTATCTTCATTTATCCTAAATTTCAAGTTTTATTCGTTAATCGTATTATCTCGGAAAAACGATCCCGATCTTGCATGCAACAACCATAATGCTCTGATACCACTTGAAGGAAATCATATTTTACATATCACATATTTTAGTATAAAGTTTTAGTCATAAAAACTTAAGGATCTTATGCATGCAAAACATATAAATAAGTATTTCATTCCAGTTGACTTTAGCGTTATGAATATGGCTGAGGACTCCCAAGTCCCTATTATTCTAGGTAGACCATTCCTACACACAGCGGGGGCGGTCATAGATGTTAGGGATGACAGTCTTACACTATGATTTGGGGATGATAAAATCACTTTTATTCTTGATAAACCACTAAAACATCCTAGTTTAGAAGCTACTTGTCATATGATTAATGCTCTTGTTCCTACTATTGATGATTTCCTTGCTTATTGTTTGGACAGAAATCAGTCCGACGCCCCTGCTGCTGCGTCAGGACCATGAAGCAAGGAAGTAGATGAGATAGAGAAGTTTATTTATGGAGATGAGCCTCATCCTGAGCCAGTTTATAACTTTGATGATGATGTTGACATAGAAGCTGAGCTGGATCCCTTGGAGAGCCCTATCTCCTCCCCAAATATGATGACTTGGAGAGCACTGAGCAACCTTGCTCCTATTTTATATTAGACATTGAGTTTGAAGAGTCGGAACTTTATTCATCGTTTATTTTCTTTGCTTGGACTATTTATCGGTGCTACTTATGTCTTTGTGTAGCACATGCATTACTTTTTGATTTAGTATTACGTGCTTTAAGTGAAGGAAATCATATTTTACATATTACATATTTTAGTATAAAGTTTTAGTCATAAAAACTTAAGGATCTTATGCATGCAAAACATATAAATAAGTGTTGAGGAAAACCGTTTCCTTACATTGAACATTTCGGTTTATGGGCACAAGTAAGGTCTCCTACCTTCACTTGTTCTTGAGCTATGATGAGTAATAGGATGATCCTCCAAAGACTTCAAGTGTAGAAGCCACTCCTCTTGATTGCACCCAAGATTATCCCATATCTCTACTAAATAATATGTGCTAGATATTTGTTTAGTAGTTTACCTTAAAATTGACTACTAATACTCATATATTACACTAATAATATTAGTAATCTTTTATGAACAATTTGAATCAAAAATCTCATGTTTTGATGGAGAAAAAGATGAATAATGTGAGAGAGGATAACTTTGCATGTCATATAATGGAATGAATAGTAAGAGAACTAATTCCCTTAAATTAAAGGAGGGTTTCACGGTAGGAACATTCAACATAGGGCATCTTACTTTTCTCTTTTCTCTTCACAAGAATTAGGTGTGTAAGATGTGTAAGAGTATGTGTAAGGCTAGTTGTAGGTAGGCATCATCATGCCACTTTATCAATTAAAATAAAACAACCAAAACACACTAATACTCCCTCCTTTTTCGGTCCATCCTCTATAAAATGAACTACCATATTTATCACATAAATATGTGATAAATATATTACATGTAGTATATTACATGTTATTAATTAATTTAATGCATATTTATCACATAAATATCATTTTATAAAATTAATTAAATTACATACAACAAATTGACTAGTGATACTTGATCACATAAATTAAATGGGTCATATAATTATAATTCACAACATCTTGTAATTATAATTAATCATTCATTCTTATCTCTATTGTTTCTCAAGCAATAAACAATTTTAGTAATAAAGCATTTTTATTACTAAAATAAATCTTATTTAATCTCATTAAAATAAGAAATAATATTCTCTCTCACAATTGTTCAATTTTAAGGAATTGATCAACTTTTATCATTATAAAATTAATCAACTTTACAGATAAGGGCATCATCCTTTAGGTGTGACCTTAAGGGATCAACTGAACACCACCGTCCCACGACAGTAACGTCAAACTCTAGCAAGCCAATCGTTACCGATTAATGTTGATCAGTTGACTATATAATGAATCATCCCTTACGTATTCTTAAAAATGAGATTTCAACATGTGATCATCATGATCGACAATTGTGATCGCATTATTGTCGGGGACACTCCAACAATCTCCCACTTGTCCTCGACAAGTGTGCGTCACCAATTCTCTTGTCCTATTACTATCTCCCACTCAATACAAGGTGTCTTGTAGGTCGTACTTGTAAGTGATCATATCGAGAGTGGTTTCCTCGATCTGGAGAATAACTGATTTGACCGGAATTATCTACCATAGATACCTTCCGAGCGTGGCCACGCATTTCCAGTTCATTACTCCTCGAGTGGCCCTGAGATATTGTTTTAACCCTGACAAGGGGGTGGACAATTCCTATCGTACTATTCCCTTCTACTAGCCACAACCATCATAACCCAAAATATGCTCATTTGACCCCATTTACGAAGGTCGTAGTAACATAAATCAAAGTTAATCTGAAACTGTGCCACCTTAGGCGAACAGTCTTTAGTCAAAGAATTGACTCATTAGAATACTATAGTAGCTCCCGCCACGACCAGGCTATATAAATTTACCAGAACTCTATAAGCGGTCATTGGGCCCGACAAAGTGTTCCTAACAGTCTGCCTATATGATCGACTAGTCATCTCATATGACTCTTTGACACTTGAATTTGCCATCAATCTCATCACACTCTAGTCACTTCGAGACGTCACCTCATACAAGTGACTATGGGCAAATACCATGTTAATCCGAGTTCACTTTAACGGGGTTCAATATTGTCTCTACAACCCGTTTGGATGTAACAAAGTATAAAAGGAGTTTTTAGATTTAAAAACTTCGAACGACAAATGTGATTATCACATATGAATAGTCAATACTTGATTACTACTTCATATTTTAATAATCCATTTTCATCTTATATGTAGTTGTTCATCTCAATGCAATTGAAATGACATATGACATGACTCATCATGTTAAGCCTATGAGAAGGCTTTGGTTAGTAGGTCTTATCAACTTCTTGTACCTTACCCAACCTTACTACATACTCGTTTTTCCTTTGTAATGTATCCTTTTGTTGGAAAAAGGAAAAAAAATATGAAGCAAAAGGAAAAAAAGAAAAAGAAATTGATTGCTTCGTTTTGGTTTTGTCAAGGATCGAATAGATGTTTACTAGAGTCTAATGCATATTTGGAGAGTACTTCATAAGTTCTCATGTGTTGTAAAGTTGAGATGATTTCTCTAGTTGGGTTGTATTCATTCTTACTTTTGTCTAGAATTGGTTTTGGTTTGGCGCTGCGACTACCGTCTTAGCTCCACATATCCATAACGTGTCTTGGCACAAACCATTTTTACCTTTGCCCATTTACCATCCTTATTGTCCTTGATACATGTGCTTTTGTCTACTTTGTGAATGCATATTAGTTGGGGAAATCTCTATCACATTAGATTGCATGCATGTTTCATAAGTTGAGTGAGTGTTTCTACTTCTTTCTATCTTCACATATAAATCACCCATACTTATGAGTGCATGAGTGAATCCACGAGAATCAGACTAATTTGTCTTGCAAGATCGAAAGGTATTTGGCATTTGTCTATAGTATGGTGACATGAGACTTGAGCTGCGTTTTCTTTTACCCGTGCCTTTGAATTTTTTTTATTGGTACACTTTGGTCATTGCTTTGTTACATTTATGGATAACTTGGGATTTGTATGCATTAAACATTAGCTCTGAGTTATTTGTTTGCCATTTGTATGGTTGCCTTATGTAATGTGTGATGCTTTGCTTAAGAACAAGCAAAGAGATGGTTTGGAGGAGTTTGACGAGTCATAATTATATGCATATTTATACCTCCCCTTAATTACTTTTGATACGGTTTTCGTGCTAATTTATATTAATTACATGCCTTTTATGTTAGAATGTCGATACTTCCGCTATTTGGTGTTTAATGCAGGAATGACGCATTTAAGGAGCAAATGAATGAAATGGGCATCGCGGAGTGGGAATGAAGGAATACACGAAGCATAGCAAGGAAATCCAGAAGAATAAAGGAAGAGAAGAAAAGAAGACAACACGAAGAAAAGAGCTGAAACAGAGGATACTCGATCAATCCCACACAGGCTCGATCGAGGAAGTATTGTACTCGATCGAGTACACATCGAGCTGAGGGATTTTCCGCAATTTCCATAAGTCGGTTATGTTTTACTATAAATACCCAATTCGTACCCTATCTGTAGGATGCTTTATTTCACCTAGCTACGTATATTTACCCTAGAAAACTCTCTAAAAACTCTTAGTTTAGTTTTACGATTGCTTTCGGATCTACAACTCGTTCTACCTCCATTTGTTACGGTATTATTAATCTTTCTTCAAATATTTATTCAATTGTTCATCTTTTATGTTTCCAATTATGTCATTCTTTCATATTATTGTTCTTATTACCGTTAGTATGCGTAGCTGATTTCATATTCTAGGGTGAAAGGGGATCTAGGTTGTTAGAAAAGGGTTAATTAATGAATTGATTTTTAAACTAGTGTAGACCCCGTGCATTGCATGCACGATATTTATAGAGTTATAGTTGTTAGTATATTATTTATAGATTATAAATTGACAATTCATTACTTTTGTAATATTTCTCATTATTTTATTTGTTTTGATAAAATAAATTAAAACAACAAAATTAATGAAGATTTATGTTTTGACATGATGTGTATGTTAATGAAATTATTTTTTGTACGCAAAATTAGTGATATTATTTTATACTCCAGTTTTGTTATATCTTCCCATTTATCAAAATCTCTTTTCTTTCACAAATATCATTTTCAAGCAAAAAAGAAGTTATATATGTGTGACAAAAGAGCGGTCAAAATATTATCTAGGAGATCAAGAGAAAATAAATGTGAAGACTGAAAATGGAGGGGGAATTTTTTTAATAACATATATTTTAATTATGACTTATCTTTCAAAGTCAACGAAATTTTTATCGCAAAAACTTAGAAACAAATCCTCTATACGACAAATCTTTGTAGATAGGAAATTATATCAAAATAGGAAAGTAAATAAGAGTTAATTATATCAAAATAGGAAAGGTGTTTTTAGGCTGAAAAATGTGAAACTTTTCCTATTCATTTAGTATATAGGGGATTGCTTTTGATTGTTTTTCAATTGTTGTCTTACATCTAGTTAATTAATTACTTATCAGAATTGGTTAATTAGTCTTGCAAACTAGGATTTTCATCGAGAGGTTTAAGACTAGTATAGGCCACGATAGTTGAATTAGACTGACTTAATAATAGTGATCGCGTGTTAAGCTTAAATATAAAAAGACATATTATAATCGACCGATCATATGACTTTCAACAATATAAATTGCTCAATTAATTAATTAAATCTCACCCTTGGATGACTACCTAGTGAACCCGATTCGTAGACTCTTTTAGTATATTTGAATTTGCCTTTATTTACATCACAATTAGTTTAGAAATCAAACAAACAAAACCCCATAAAATTGTTACCTTTAAGACGAACTTAAATATAAACAAACTAGATAAATTAACTCGCTTCCCTGTGGATTCGACCCTTTCTTACTGCTAGCTACTAGTTAATTGAGAATATGATTTATTTTGATAGGCCGACGACTGAAAATAACTCTATCAACAACGGTTATTACAAAAACCCGTTGTCATTAGTAATAACAATGGTTATCATACAAAATTTCATTGTTATTAATATCCCTACAATAAACTATTTAACGCGCACATTACTATCAACAATGGTTTAATGTCATGAAATCGTTGTTATTACTTTCCCACCAAAAAATTATTCAATACAGGGACTTCTTTTCACAACGGGTAATTAATAACGACAACGGTTCTAAACTGTTGTTAAAACCTTTGACAATGATATGGTTATTAGTAAAAAACGTAACCGTTGTTAAAATTTTTAACAACGGCCCGAACAACAATGTCCGCTTTTTTCAATAACAACGGTTATTAGTCGTTGTTGTCTACCATATCTGTAGTAGTGAACAAGTAAAAAGTTATTAAAACACTCGGCTCATCTCAATTAAACATACAACATCTCATTCTTATTCACAATCAACTCCTTTATCCTAACGACCTCCTCGATCCCGCAAGATCGATCGACATCAATACTCTGAACCCCTAACGACCTCCTCGGTCCGCCGCTGTCCGCAGACTGGCAGCATATATGATCATTGTACAAACTCCTAACAGCCTCCTCGGTCCGCAGACCGGCATCTCAATCAAATATGATAATAGTGACATTAATACATCACATAAAGCAACCATAATAATAAAATGCACTTAGTACAAATAATCAGACTGTCTCAGACTGACATCCAGACCATCAATACAATAGCCAACAACCGTCGCAATAATAACCTTATATGTAAATAACAATAATACGAGTTGAGTATGTAGGAATTTCTTACCTTTTTAGCAATTACTCCGCATTCAAACAAGCTAAGCAATTTAGAACGGTTCCTCTACAATCTCACCACCTAATAACATTTATGCAATTATTAGAATAATCAAACAACTACTACTACTATCGAAATCCCCCAACAATCAATTTAGGATTTCGGCCAACCCTTGCTAAACCCGAGTCAGGGTCACGGTGGTCGAGGCCACGGCTGTCAACAACCATATTGGTCAAACGATAGAGTCAACGGTCAGCCTTGGTTCATGTGACCACCAACATAAACAATTAATAAAGGTAAGGGTTCAAGATTACCTTACGAAGTCTAGTCACAAGATGCGATGAATGCTAATACTTCGTTCTCAACTCCGTTTTTCTTTCTTCTCTCTTTTCTGTGTGTAATTTAGCTTTTGGTGTGATAGGATGAGTAAAAGTATGATAATAGATGATAGGTTGTATTATAGGTTATGGTAAATTAGAAAGTGTAGATACCTAGTATCTGTTGAGTCTCCAACAAACACCCGATGATTATCGGACTACAACATGCTTAGGAATCACAGCGTTTTATCGACAATTTTGTACAACTATACGTCGGAAAACATAAAACGATTTCGAAAATAAAACATTTCAAAACTTTTATAAAGTACCTGGAGTGTTTAATGCATGATGGCGGGGTCACAATGACAATAATTAGAGTCAAAACCGACACCGGACCAAAAACCGATTCAAAATTCAAATCCCGACTCCAACAACGAGTCAAACCGAGTCAAACACAGAAAAAAAACTTTTCAAATACTTCCATGTTAAGGTTTCCCAGAATCCTAAATGGTCAAGTACAAATCAAGTTCCTCCAAATCCTAGGATAGAACAAATCATGATTACACTTGTGTGATAGCGACAAGACAACCGAAGATGCGCAAAATGGCTCGCGCCTCTTTGAGCAGCCCATGCGGCCACGTCGCTCAAAACACACACAACCACCCATTTTCCTATAAATACCCCTCAAATGCCACCATTTGAGAGTTACGCGAATGTCCGCCCCCTCATTTCTCCCTTAAAATTCTAGACTCGACTTCTCAAGTCACAAATCGACACGTGTTTACGACCTACCGATCGTAAACACAAGCCTAACACATTGTTTGGTACCGTCATCGTGCATTAAACCACTTGACCGACCATCTCGACCAGTACACCATCACTAAACTTAAAAACACTCTTTTACTTGCTAAAACGGTTTTCAAACCGAGTTTTTCGGCGAAACAAGTTGATACACTTTCGTCGGTTTCTCGTCTCAAGCCTAGCATGTAAGTATGAGGGTGTAAAATCTTCTTTTATCATGTTTTTCACTTGTTTCATGACTATAACATGCTAAAATCATGCATAACATGGTCCAAACATGGGATGAATGAGCCAAAACCGGATTTTTTGTTGAGGTAGGGGCTGCTTATGTAGCATGTAGGCTCGCGCCTAAAGCCCCCCTCACCTTAAATCCAAACCGTGTTTGGTCTCTTCCTCTCCTTTATTTTCATTCCGTATTTGTAATCGATTTTTACCATTTAAAATATTTCAAACCATTTTTATGACAAGTTTTTAACCATAAACCATTTTCACCCTTGGTTCCTAATACCATGACGGTTTAATCCGTGTCTCGGTGATAATATTTGGTTAATTACATTATAAAAGGTATTTGAAAACCTTTTATTTCATTTCTTTACATTTTGAAGGGTATTTTAAAGCCTTTCTCATTTCTTTACATTTTCAAAACAAATGTATTAGTCACCATCACAAAATCATCCTTAGTTCTACATACCATGTCGGATTTTAACTCGAGTACGATAATGAACGTTGACTAATTACAAACAAATGAACTTAAAACAATTAATTAATAATCAATTTCAAAATTATTCATGTCAAGCTTGCAAAACCGAACCCGACGTCGAATATTGTCAAACAATGACGATTATTCAAGTCTCGTTCTTAAAATTAGCACAAAAGCGGCCTAAACATCCTTTTCAAATCAAGACGGGTTTAAACACCCATTTTTCAATACATTTTATAAACCTTTTCAATGGTCAGAAGACGTCTTTCATCGTCTCTTGACCCGCGCCTAAAAAGGCCACTTATTTTTCCATTTTCAAACCAGGGCAAACCCATTTGCATCGCCAACAGGCTCGCGCCTCTTATGGCTGCCTGATGCAGGACCTGTTCCTATTCCATCATTTGTCCAGGACGATCCCGACTTCGGTTAACCAGAATACCGGACGGGTCAGATGATAAATCTTCTCATTTTACATCATATTTTCAAAACGCCTTACTAAGAGAAATGGATCACGTTATGCGCCATAAACATAATTTGGTATTTGATATTTGGATTAAACAAACCGACATATAAATCTCACATGTTCGGTTCAAACTAGTGGATGCGCATTCATGCATTTACCCGTTTTATCAATTTTTGCATTTAACCAACCAAGATCGATCAGTAGAGGCCACTACCGCGGGCGGGATTGGGCGTCCGATTAAAGGGCTTCCCAATACGTACCTTCACCTCTTACTCAGAAAATTTGGATAGTGGACGACCTTATCCAAGGCGTACGAGAGTCATTCTAGAGATAGGATGCTGAAGAGGGACGATATCTTATCTTTAGTACCTATGTCAAACACCGCTTTTTGCCTTGGTTGACCTAGGTATAAAGTGGATTCGAACGGGTTCCAAGCATCCCACAAATGCTTGGTGGCGACTTCGAACATCTCTCGCATCGTTTCGAGACCGTTGCCGGGATGAAACCGACTGATCTAAAACGATACGGTCGAAAGCATTTTTACGCCGTCAAGCGTGGCATTCAAAAAACCGCTGCCGTGTCTACAAATCGGCTGGGCACCCGCAGGTGGGTCATGTCCACAGATTGGCGACTCCGCTGGGGAAAACTAGGACACTTGTGTCTTTGTGATCCCTAGATGGTGAGAGTCGAACGAGTTGAAATGCATTAATTGATATTACAATCATAGTTGGGTTCCTTGTCCGGGCCCACAACCTAACCCTTTTCGACCAATTGGCTCGTCCCGTCAGCGTGAGTTTTCTCATCCCCGCGTTTCGAATCCCGATTAAGTCAAGCAGACCGTTGACGATACACATTTCTATTTCGTCAATAAGCTTTAATCAGCTTCGAGCACGAGGCTAGGGCACCCTCCTTACACATGTTGTTTGGACTGGTATCTCTCTCGAAAATCTGCGTTTGATTGCTTGGTGTGTAACTCACCCTTTAAGCCAAAACCCGTGTCAGCATTATGCATAATGTAATGAAACTGCGAATGCTTATGTGTTATGTGATCATAAGTCCTTCCGTGTCATTTTTAACTTTGAAAAACACCCTTTTGCGCCGTTATAATGGCCATTTCAAAACCTCGGTCTTTCGCTGACCGTTACATTTCAAACAACACGCCTTTCTAGGCCGTCGTAATGACGATTTTCAAACCCGGTTTTCTACAACAATTTCAACACGCTTTTCTAGGCCGTCGTAATGACGTTTTTCAAACTCGGTTTTCTACAAACATTTCAACACGCCTTTCTAGGCCGTCATAATGACGATTTTTAAACCCGGTTTTCTACAACCATTTCAACACGCCTTTCAAGGCCGTCGTAATGACGATTTTCAAAACTCGATTTTCTACAACCATTTCAACACGCCTTTCTAGGCCGTCGTAATGACTATTTTCAAATCCGGTTTTCTACAACCATTTCAAAACACCTTTTTACGCCGTTATAATCGCCGCGTCAAGACACGGATTTTAACCCGTCTCGCGCCGACAATGGCTCTTTCAAAACCCGAGAAAGGCAGACACCCCTTTCTCGAGACATTTTCAAAATCCCGAGGACCATACACCGTCCTCGAGACCTTTTCAAACATTTCAAAACTCGATTTTCAAAACATATAATTTTGAATTTCAAAAACCCGTCTCTGGAAACAATACATTGTTTTCCGAGCCGACTCAAACTCAAACCGTCTTTTGAAAACAAACTTAAGACAACTCTTCAACTGACCGACTTTCGGAGATCCCTATTCTTCAAACCCGTCCATAAAGCTACGAACGAATCTTTTTGAAAATCTCTATTTTCGAAAACTTCAATCCACCATTCCAATTCCGCCTCGTGTCTATCGACTCAAAGCAAACGTACTTATGGGTCTTTATTTATGAGTCGTCTCACCACGAAACTCGTACAACGGTGTCACGCCACTACGTTGGACGCGAGTCAAAGAGTCCGGTCAACACTGTCGCGTTATAAATCGAGTCAGCACCGAGGTACCACACACGGTCATCCTCGTCTTGTTGAGTCTGATCTTTGTCCCGTCCTTTGTGTTGTCTACGTTTAGTCTTTGGACCATGTCAGTTTTAGATGTAATGTGAGCCGTTTTTCTGCCTCAGAACTATGGCTCCGTCTTCAACTTCGTCCAACAACAGCGACAACAACAGAGATGTTACAACTGCCCAAATAACCAGCTTACTCACTACTCTCAAAGTCACCCTGGACCGTGTCGAGATCCGTATCGACACCATGGAAAACTAGGAAACCGGAGAACACAACATTCCGCCCTTGACTGAAACTGAGAAAAGGCTCAAACTCTTGGAAGAACAACTCCTAGCCCGGGGTAACAACATAAACCTCGAAAACAACCGAAGATTTGAACCCGTTGGGGATCAACTACCCGACAACTTTACATTGACTGATGTGCCCAAATGCAAGGGAGTGGAGGACCCACTCAATCACATCCGAGCCTTCAAGGACTACATGGCCATAAAAGGGGTCAAACAGGAACTCTTCACCCGGATCTTTCCATCATCCGTGGAACCGATCCCTCACCAATGGTACTACTCCCTCGACCCGAAGAACCTCACTACCTGGGACGAGGTCGCGATTGAATTTGCTAAGCAATATGCCAACAATGTCGAGATTCAGGCCAATGCCCGTACTCTTGAGGTCCTCACTCAAAATGATAAGGAGGGATTCACGGAATTCCTGACCCGTTGGAGGAGAGTAAGCACTCAATTGGTCAGCAAGCCATGTGAGTCAACTTTGGTAGAGAAATTTGTCAACAATATCTGCCCGGTGTATGCCAACTTACTGAGATACCAAAACATCAAGACATTCCAGGATCTACAAATCCTTGGAACACGCATCGAAGACCGCCTCCGAAAGGGCGTCCTAGCCATAACCACCGGTAGAGGCTACCAGGGATCTACATCAACCGGATCTCGCCCCTATGGTCAAACAAACAAAATTGACGAGGTTACCCTCCTCGAGCCAACCGCGAAAAGAGCTGAATGCCCTCAAAGAGTGTTCACCAACCTAGGGTCAACTTATGCAAGCGCCCTAAAAAGGCTTATGGGCCAAGGGAAACTACAACCAATTGGACCCACTCCGGATCCATCTGAGGCTAAGAAAACCCATTTCTGGAATCTTAATGCCTACTGCCAATACCACCGAGGGAAAGGTCATGAGACGGAAACCTGTTTTAAGCTCAAACACGTCATCCTGGACATGATCGAGAAATGGGAATTACCTTTGCCGCCACCGCCAAAGCCAAACAACAAGACAAACCCTTTGGGAATCCATACTATCTCCGATGACGAGCCAACCTTAGATTGCTCACACCTTATCTTGCCAATTGATGATGAGGTGAATGCCCTGGAGAAGGATGCCTCGGATTGGGTATTCATGTTCAGCGCCGCAACCATGCTTGCCATGTTCCAACTAGTTGAGGAGGCTATAGCCAGTCTCTCAGAAAGGATTACTCGACTTGACGACGCTTACCACCGATTGATTTTCAATCCTCCAACATCGCGCCCGAGGGAGGGTCATCCAAACACCCGAACCTACCCTCACCAGGAAGGATTGCTCCCATGACCATTCTGGCATGCACCCTACAACAATCAACCCCACAATAATCACCCTCACAAAAATTACCCTCACAAAAACTTCCCTCACAAAAACTATCCACCGAGGAATACCCCTCCGAGGTACCCTCGAGATCCCGAAGTCAATGGTATCTAGAGAGACGACGCTGAGGATGTCTATGTGGTTCCGGGAATACGGAAACAGGTTAAAGAGATCAGTCATCTTACCCGGTCCAGACGCCCCTATCAAAACCCAAACAATTCAACAGTCGTTCCAACAACGAATGACCAGATTGTCCCAGACGTGGACACCCAACACAAGGCTCCCGAAAATTCGATCCTCAAACAACTACAAAAAGCCGAAATTTCAATTTGGCAATTGAGTGCTACAACCTTCGAGCATCGGCAAGCTCTACTGCAAGCCTTGGGAAAACTGACTGTTCCCTCTACCTCCTCCCATGAAGAAGTGGTAGCACACATGACAAGGGATGTCCCCGACTTAAGCAACCCGATCATCTTCTCTGATGAGGATATCCCTCCATTCGGAGCCAACCATAACCTGGCCCTATATATCACCGTGCAGTGCCTAAAAAATAATGTACCTATGGTTCTAGTGGATGACGGATCTGCGGTTAATGTCATTCCCCTAAAAACGGCTCATAAACTCGGTATCAAAGAAACTGATTTGGTCCCAACCAATCAAGTGGTATGCACTTATGACGACACTCGTTGTAAGGTTGCGGGGTTATCACCCTAACCGTTACAACCGGACCTTTGGAAAGGAAAACCAGTTTTCAGGTACTCGACATCGACGCCTCCTTCAACATACTTCTGGGATGCCCCAGGATTCACACCGTCAAGGCGGTTACCTCAATCCTTCATCAGAAAATCAGGGTCCCTTTCAACGGGAAGACGATCACAATACCCGCTTCTCCAATCAAAGCCGTCATGAAAAAGGGAATGGCCTCCCAAGCCATTGAGGACGACGACAATCAAATGTGGGGATTCCAAGTTGTGAATGCCCTAACCGACGAATTAACACCTTTTGATTGTGAGCCGTCTGCCAACCTCGCAATCAACCGCATTCTGATGCGCCAGGGTTATTTCCGGGTCTACCCCTCAATCCGCTGAAGAACACCTTACCTCCTTTGAAACAGGCTAAGGTCCCCAACATCCCCTTCGGGCTAGGCTATGAACCCACCGACGAAGATATCCAGGAGATGAACCTCCTAATACGGAAGTGCAAGAAGCACGGAGTTATTTTCCATCCCTATCATTTGACCCTCAATGGATACTTTGTCCCCGAGGGAGAGTCCGAGCTCTACCATGGCTTTCCTGAGCCGATTTGTGATTCTGTAACCAAGGTAAGACACCCGGGTGTAGAAGTCTTTCAAGACTGCTATTTCATCCCCGACAACACCAAAGCTACATCAATCAAATCTAAGTCGACCCCATGCCTCGACGGACAAGCTGTCACTCTCCTTTTCGGAGAAGACAACATCAAACACCTTGGCTATGAGGACATCATCAACATCGCCCTAAAGAACAACCAGTTTGACCCCACCGCCTTAATCTATGATACTGACCCAGAGAAAGCTACACAAGGTTGGAGGAAAACTGTCAAGTGGACCGATCGTCAAGGCCGCATTCTCAAGATTACAACTGGAGAAGGCCCTATATTCAAAGACGGAAGTGAAGAAGAATCTGAGTCTGAGTCAGAGTTAGAGTCTGTCTTGGCTCCTAGCACTCCTAATGTCCAAGTCAGAGCCCCCTTCCCACTATTATCACAAACTTGTGGCTGCTTCAGAGGCCGAGTCAACTAGGGTCATCCCCACTCCCATGGAAGGTGACAACCTGGAGCTTATTCCATGGGCCACCTCCTCTGCTATGTCGCCTCTGACTACCCTTGAGATGTCTGTCCTATCCGAGCTTTTTGCTCAAGTCGACTTAATGAACGCTAAGTTTGCCTATGACTCGTCTTAATTTAACTTCAATGCAATTCTGAACGACTATGAGGAATTTGACTTGAGTGACTACCCACCTCACCAAGCCAAAGAACTTGACAAACGGGAAACTAGGACCCCCATCATTGAAGAGCGAACCTATTAACGTAGGGACCGACAACACACCTCAAGAACTTAGGATAGGGACAACCCTTGACCCCTCGGAAAGACAACAATTCATTGACCTCCTACACGAATACAAGGACGTATTCGCCTGGTCCTACAGAGACATGTCTGGGATCGACAGGGAGATTACAGAGCACATGATACCCATTAAATCGGGAGCTAAACCCGTAAAGCAAAGGGTACTTAGCTACTCATACTAGAAATAATGAAAGCAACAAAATCAACAATTAAAGCTAACGAATTCATACTTGAATTAATAAAATGAACATTTAACATAAAACGATAATCGGCTTCGGGAGATCTAGCCTAGCAATTCTATACTACGAAGGAAAGCAGTAAACTGAATAAAGGAATAGAGAACACCGTATAAAGGAATTGAAAGGAAATAATCTAAACTAATGTATCTGTAGAACTTGATGATAAAACTGAATGCTTATTCTGAAAACTAAGGTTACATTATATAGACATAATCCTGCGTAACCTTTATTCCTAAACCTAATCACAATGGGCTTTGGAATTCTCGATCTTTTAAGTTGCGCAACAGCTCGTGGAGTGGTCGATCGACCATAGTACCCAGTCGATCGACCAAAGGTGCTGTACAGAATTGCATTCTGACGATTCCTACAGCGCGCACCGATCTTAAAACAGCTGCCATTTCTTAGTTACTTGGTCAAATCAGGCGTTCTACACGGCGTTGGAAAGCTAAGAGGATAAGCTTTCACCTCCAATTGGAATCACTCGATTATCTGCTTTAGAACTCGAGATATAGCCATCTGAAGCAGCCTGAAGTGTCGAGAAGCATTTCTTTGCTTGTTAAACTCGTACGCATCCATGCTTTTGCTATCTTTAGGCCTTGAAACGCGCACCAAGCTCATTCCTCAAGTCAATACTTCATGTCAAATTCTATGCAAGATACTTAGGGACGGATTTGGTCCATTTTCCGCCATATTCCTCACATTCCTACAAAATCACACGAAAAGGAAGAAATACACGAAACAAGGGAAATAGTAGCATAAACTACTCAATTGAGCTCTGAAATGCGTGTGAAATGAGGTGTAAAACATCATATATTAGACACGCATCAAACTTCCCCAAACCAAACCCTTGCTTGTCCCCAAGCAAGAACTAGACTCGATCCTAAAACCTAATGGAACGGGTTCAATCTCAGAGCGAAATGCAAACTGAATAGCCTAAACCAATTTAATGCAACAACTAACAATCAATTAGCAATATGAATCATGCAAACGAGTTATGAAGTCGTTAAAAACTGCTGAACCGTCAACTATAGAGACTTATCAAATTGGACTCTCACGGGTCGCTCAAATCACAATATAGCACAGGTGAATATATCTAAAGATAGAAAGAATTCATTTTGTAGTGACACTCACCTAACTACGACCTATGAAAACATGCCTCCAGTCTAATATGAAAATAATCTCTACAACCGTTCATACGCATTCCAACCAACAAATGACCATGACACATGCTGAGGTAAATATGGATATGTGAGGCTATGGGTAAGAAGGGGCTAAAATGAATTTGGATATGAGGAGTAATAAGCCAAGCTAGTAACTACAATCCAAACTATAAGCGAATCCCAACTTCAAAATCAATGTAAATGTTACAAAACGGTGCCAATTCGAGGCACAAAACTCACAACTTCCATAAAAGTCAACTCCCCAAAGAATATAAATGATAACATGGGAGTGAAAATCACCAAATCATAATAATTAAAACATGTGATTTTTTCGAACTTATCTTTTTCTCGGGATGCAGTCGATCGACCAATATAGCCAATCGATCGACCGGATTTTACAGCACTCGTTTTTGTTCATTTTTTTTCTTTCTTTCGTATTCTGTTTTTTTTTTCTTTTTTTCAATTCTTTTTCCTCCTTCATTCTTTCTCCATCATCATCTCAAAAAAATGAGCATATAACCAAACCGCAATAAACATATTCCCGAAAACTAAGGCTACTAGCTTGACAAAGGCAGGCTAAATATAGGATGTAGTTAAGGGACAAAAGGCTAAATTTGGCTTTGTGAGGTTTATGGACAAAATGAAAAAAGGGGAACCTCTACCACATGTGTCAACAAACCACAAACCGAATGCATACATGTATTAAGCAGATTAAGTTCATATTTATGCAAATTTATGTAACATGCCTCATAAGGAGTAACTACTCACATCCTAGATAAACTGGTCATGAATGTCACCAGTTGTAAGCTCTAAACCTCAGAAAATGATGTAGTTTGCCAAAAATCAAAGTCAAGTCTCAAGTTCAGCAAGAAATTTAACGAAAACTCGTAGATTATGCATATATGATTCTACTAATAACATGTCAATTAGCAAGGCTTAGGCAAAAACAGATGCAAATGCAATGTCATCATTGAAATACTACCGTTCCGACTCGACCTGTATGCTAAAATAAACGTGCATTTTTTTGAATTTTTTCAAATTTTCCAATTTTTTTTTGGATTTTCTAAATATATAAGAGAAATGAAATAAACAATGCAAACTGAAATAAACGTGAGACAGAAATGCAATAAAACATATGAATGCGACGCAAAACCCTTCCCAAACCAAATCACGCAATGTCCCCATTGTGCAAAATCATATAGTGAAATAAAAGGGAAATGGGAGTTGCGGAATTATAACTAAAATTGACATAGAAGAAGGACTCAGAAACTCACAAGACTTTAAGCGCAGCAAAAAGGAAACCTCCCCAAACCAGCGTGAGCTAGGAGGTTTCAGTAGCCAGCAGTGCTACCAACAAGTACCTGAAAAGACAAACAAAAGTACCGCGCATAATTTCCGAGAAAACAATTATAAAACGCAAAATTATGTGCAAAAATGAGAAAACGGAAGAAATCAGAAATTAAGCGCAGAATAAAGTGAAGGGAATACTCCCTTAACTCCGCAAATCGACCAAACACAGCAGGGGAATGATCGAAAAGCAGTGCACACGTAAAGGCGGTCGATCGACCATAGCGACGATCGATCGACCAAGTTGACATGAACGAAGCTCAGAATCAGTAAGCGATCGTCGATCGACCAAGTAGCCGATCGATCGATGAAAATCCTGCTGTAAGTTCTGATTTCTTTGAATTAGCTCAATAAATTGAGCTAATATGGTCTATAAACCTGCGAATGCACATAATAACGCGCCCAAAAATTGCGCAAACCCAAAAACACAGTCTAAAGTTTATAAAAATCCTAAGCAAACCAAACTAAGCGAAGTCTCGCGCACACAAAAAACGTAAAATAGTCTAAAAGCAATAAATTGTCTTAAAAAGGTCTAAGAAACTAATCAACTAAAGCTCGGAAAATCTCCAGGCCAAGGCTTGTCTACATGAAGTAGCTTCCGCAGTGCTCATCTCAGAAGCTGGACTCCACTCTACTCCGACTGGGGTGCTCAATGGATCATCTCTAGCATCTTCCCAAGCATGGCCATCATCTTCTAGCTCCTCACACTCGAGATCCGACTCCGAAATTTTGACTGGCTCCTTCTTCTTGGGCTCCTCATCTGGCTCCTCGTCAGTTGCATAGCTCAGACATCCCAGACCGCCTCTCTAAACAATGGGCTCCTTCAGAGCTGGAGCGAGTAGCGGTTCTTTCTTCCCCAAACCGGTTCCTGCAACATCCAAAACAGAAGAATTGTCCTCCAATTTGTTCCCAATCTGGGGCGGAGGTGTCATAACAGGAATAGGTACAGGTAAGGAAGTGGGAATGTCAGAAAGCACAAAATAAGATTTCTTTTCAGAAATCATATTACAGGTCATGGGCCACATGGGGTCTTTCTTCCTAGGGGACTGGGCAAACATAATAGAGTGCTTCCCTACCTTAAATTTCAAAGTTCTTTCCCCTACATCAATTATTGCACCAGCAGTGTGCAAAAACGGTCTTCCCAAAATAATTGGGGTGTTGACATCTTCAGGAATATCAAAAACAACAAAGTCAACAGGAAAAAAGAACTTTTCAATTTGAACAGGCACATTCTCTAAGACCCCTACCGCATTTGAAGCTGCAGAACGGTCAGCCATTTGCACAGTCATGTCAGTAATGGCAAATCTAGTCAATCCCAACTTCTTAGCCAGACTCAAAGGCATAACACTGACACTAGCCCCTAAATCACATAATGCCTTCTCGATTGAGAAGGTACCAATATTGCAGGGGACAGAGAAACTACCAGGTCGACGGTTTATGAGTAGCAGTGTGAGTTAAGTACGAACTAGACTCTTCAGTTAAATGCACTGACTCCACAACATTCAAAGACCTCTTCTTAGCTAGCAATTGTCTCATAAACTTCATATATGCAGGTATTTGATTAACTAGCTCTAAGAAAGGTATTTGAACGTTAAGACTACGCACGACATCTTTAAATTTATTGAATGTTACCTCATCTTTGGTCGGCACTAGTCTTTCTGGATAAGGGGCTGTCAGAAGTAGCTTTGCCCTCTCTTCTAGGTCTCTCACACCGGCATCAGTGGACTTAGGCTGAAAATCCACTACTTTGTCTTTGTTGTAACTTGACCCTTCTTCAGACCGTCTCAGATATGAACCATTAATCGACATCGGGTCATACTTCGGAACCGGGACTGACCCATCAGCACTCGGGTCTTGCCTCAATATTGTCGGAGTTGTCGTACCTCGAAACATACGATCCCTCAAATTATTGGGCATTGGAGGACGAATTGGCTCATCATCAGCAGCATTATCGGTCGATCGACCAGTGTGGTCGGTCGATCGACTGACTTCTTCTTTTCCAGAATGAACAGAAAGATCAAAAGGTGTCACTGAGGATCGCGGAGTGGTCGATCGACTAGGTGATGCGGTCGATCGACCGGAATCGCTGTTGTCCGTCTTTTTCTCGCTCTTTTTCTTCTTTCCTTTTCCAGCAGCTTTCTTAGGTCCATCAAGAGCGGACCCGCTCCTCAGCATCATTGCATGTACGGTCTCAATACGCTGATTCAGAGAGTGAAATTGACTCGGTATCTCAGCTGCATTCTTGTCTAATGTAGCAATTTGAGATATCAGCTTCGTGATTAAGGCACGATTCGCCGCATTTCTTTTCCTCGTACCTCCGCCATAGCAGCAACAGACTAGACTCGTCAACTCTGCAACTTCGTTTTTCAACTCTTGCTGTGACGGAGTGGATGGTGGTGGGGCTTCATTTGGAGGCTCATATGGTTGATGCGGTGAAGTAGGAGCGCAATTATATGAATTGTCGAGCTGAAGTTGATGAAAAGCAAACATCTTCTCCTTAATTAGGATGCCTGCATGCCTTAGATGTGTGTCCCGTTCCGCCGCATCTCCCACAAAACGGCACCTGCTGCTCCTGAGAATGGAACATGGCTGCACCCTTCTGAAGTACTGCAAATAAACAATACTAAAGAAGAAGATAAGAACTGCCTCAAGGTACACAGTCTTCCCTTGAGGCGAAAAATAGACTAAAATAAAAAACAACTAAAACTAGCGCTGCCTCCCCGGCAACGGCGCCAAAATTTGATACCGTCGTTTAGTATCAAAAATAATATTTATAGCCTAAATACTACTAACAGAAGCTAGTGGCAGTCAGGGTCGATCCGCAGGGAGGTAGGGAGATAATAGTTGCTTTTAATCTTAGTCTTGGGTAACTGTTTGAGGGGGTTTTGGTTTGAGTTGATTCTAAAACTAATAACATAAACTAAATAAATAAATAAAAGTAAATAAGGACGGTAAACAATGATAAAAGAAATGCTAAGACGGTCGGTTCACTATAGCTGCGATGGCACATAATCCTAGGTAACTTCGAAATACGGTCGCGAAGGATGGGGAAAACAAGTCCTCTCGGTCCATGTTAAATAGCAGCTACCTCTCGGCCTATGCTACTAAACCCTAAGTCTCATTAATACTAACTCTCGTTCTTGATTAATGATTCCTAATGCAAACTAAATCACGTTATCTCTCGATCTTGGCAATTTAGTTGTTTTAATTCGTTAATTATTGTTCATTCCTATCTCTCGATCTACGGGATGGTCAAGTTTAAGCATCTATCAAATCTCCTCTCGGTATCATTGAAAGATAAAGCACTTAACGAAACAAACAAAGCAAAACCAGACGCGAAGTTAGTCGATTGACCAGCTACCCCAGTCGATCGACCAACCGGCTCAGTCGACCGACTAGATAAGCCAGTCGATCGACCAAGCCCTAATGCGAGGTCTCCTATTCTAATGCCATCTACGCCATAGATCTCCTACATCTTAGCAAAGGGTACTTAGCTACTCATACTAGAAATAATGAAAGCAACAAAATCAACAATTAAAGCTAACGAATTCATACTTGAATTAATAAAATGAACACTTAACATAAAACGATAATCGGCTTCGGGAGATCTAGCCTAGCAATTCTATACTACGAAGGAAAGCAGTAAACTGAATAAAGGAATAGAGAATACCGTATAAAGGAATTGAAAGGATAAGATCAAAAACCGAATGCGAAACTAGAGATTTTATTAACGGAAATAATCTAAACTAATGTATCTGTAGAACTTGATGATAAAACTGAATGCTTATTCTGAAAACTAAGGTTACATTATATAGAAATAATCCTGCGTAACCTTTATTCCTAAACCTAATCACAATGGGCTTTGGAATTCTCGATCTTTTAAGTTGCGCAACAGCTCGTGGAGTGGTCGATCGACCATAGTACCCAGTCGATCGACCAAAGGTGCTGTACAGAATTGCATTCTGACGATTCCTGCAGCGCGCACCGATCTTAAAACAGCTGCCATTTCTTCGTTACTTGGTCAAATCAGGCGTTCTACGCGGCGTTGGAAAGCTAAGAGGATAAGCTTTCACCTCCAATTGGAATCACTCGATTATCTGCTTTAGAACTCGATATATAGCCATCTGAAGTAGCCTGCAGTGTCGAGAAGCATTTCTTTGCTTGTTAAACTCGTACGCATCCATGCTTTTGCTATCTTTAGGCCTTGAAACGCGCACCAAGCTCATTCCTCAAGTCAATACTTCATGTCAAATCCTATGCAAGGTACTTAGGGACGGATTTGGTCCATTTTCCGCCATATTCCTCACATTCCTACAAAATCACACGAAAAGGAAGAAATACACGAAACAAGGGAAATAGTAGCATAAACTACTCAATTGAGCTCTGAAATGCGTGTGAAATGAGGTGTAAAACATCATATATTAGACACGCATCAACGACAATGGGAGAAATGCTAGCACAAATAGTCGATGGCGAAGAACGAGCCATCTACTAGATCAACAAAAAGTTCATCGAATACGAAACAAGATACACCCAACTTGAAAAAGACATGCCTTATCCTGGTATGGTCAACAAAGAAGCTGCGGCACTACATTCTCAGCTACATAGTTCACATCTACTCCAAGATGAACCCGGTCAAATACATCTTCGAAAAACCCGTACTAAACGGAAGGTTGACTAGATGGACACTCGTGCTATCTGAATTTGATCTCAAGTTCGTGCCCCTCAAGGTTATCAAGGGTAGGGCAGTCACCGATTTCCTAGCAGAAAATCCCGTCAACGAGGATCCAACGACCGACACATGGTCACTTCCTAATGAAGACATCCTTTGTGCCGACTCCGACGCATGGGACCTATACTTCGATGGTTCATCTAATCTGAGAGGCGTCGGGGTAGGAATCCTTCTAATATCACCAGAAGGAGAACATGTTCCAATCTCAGTCAAACTAGACTTCGCCGTCACCAACAATGCCGCCGAATATGAAGCATGCCTCATCGGCCTACAAGCCGCCATAACATTTGGCATCAAGAGACTGAGGGTCCACGACGATTCGTCACTCATCATCAATTAGGTTTACGGATCATGGAAAATCTGAAGCGATAGCTTAGCACTCTACCAGGCAAAAATCAATCAAGAGGCCGAATTCTTCGACCAGGTCGACTACTTCCACTTGCCACGAGAGGAAAATCAATTTGTGGATGCCCTGGCAAAACTTGCCGCGCTCGTCAACATACCTGACGACATGACATTGATGCCCTATGTGTCGAGAGAAGGACCGAGCTAGCTCACATTTGCGCCATCAATAACGACGAGGAAAACCACGTCGAACCTTGGTACCAAGCCATCCTCAACTACAAAACCAAAAACGAATTCCCTCCCAACTCCGATACAAGAGGACAAAGAGCCATCCGTTTACTTGCATCACAATTTGTGATAAACCAAGAACAACTATACAAAAGAACACCCCAAGGGATTCTCCACCTTTGCATCGACCATCACAAAGCCAAAGAGGTCATGGGCGAGGTCCACGACGGAGAATGTGGCCCTCACATGAGCGCAATGATGCTGGCCCAAAAATCACGCGGTTAGGCTATTACTGGACCACCATGGAAAAAGATTGCCACAACTACGTCAAACATTTCCATAATTGCCAAATCTTCGCAAGCATACAACACATACCACAATCCCTTTTATACACCATGACATCACCCCGGCCTTTCTCGACCTGGGGCATCGACATCATCGGGAAAGTCAACACGATATGCACTAAAGGACATTGCTTTGTCCTCGTCGCCATCGACTACTTCACCAAATGGGTGGAAGCAAAGTCCTACGCAGTCTTGACCGCAAAACAAGTGGCCAAGTTCATCCAGGACAACATCATCTGCAGATATGGAGTACCCCATAAAATCATCAGCAACCAAGGCTCTCACTTCCGGGCGCAAACACAAACCTTGCTGGACAAATACATCATCAAACGACATCGATTATCCTCATACCGTCCCCAAACCAACGGAGCGGCAGAGGAAGCAAACAAAACTCTTGTCACCATTATTAAGAAAATACAAGATAATTTCCGTGATTGGCCGAGCAAACTCCCATTCGCGCTCTGGGGATACCGAACCTCCATTCGAACACCGACAGGAGCCACACCCTTTTACCTAGCATAAGGTATGGAGGCGGTTCAGCGGGTAGTATTAGAGGTCCCATCTCCACGCATCCTACTGGAAAGTCAAGTTCCTGAGGCGGAATGGACCCGTCGAAGGTTCGAACAACTCACGCTTCTAGACGAGCGGCGGCTCAATGCCCTGCACAACGTCCACCTATACAACGACGTATACAATGTGCATTCAACAAGAAGGTTAAACCCAAGAACATCAAGGAAGACGACTTGGTCCTCAAGTTGGTTCGAGCACCATTACCCGTCGATCCAAGGGGGAAATTCAAACCCGATTGGGCCGGGCCATACCTGGTCAAGAAAATACTTTCGGGGGGCGCATTGAGATGAGTGACCTAGACGGGGAGGATTTTACAAACCCGACCAACCTAGACCAACTCAAGAATTACTACCCTTGAACCTTAGCAACCAACAACCTCACCCTAGTTTTACAACTAGCGACCACCTTGTCCCTTTAAAGTCAAGTTCCTCAACATGTTCTGATTTGAAATTGAATGTTTTATCAAGTCTAAGTTGCGGCAGCTTGCCCGTTTCGAATGCCCTTTGATCTGTCAAAGGCAACATCCATTTGCACTAAAAAAACACCTGAACTACGAGCATGGTTTGATTTCACCTTTTCAGGTGGACACGTAGGCACTCGTTTCTTACACAAGAGGGATACAACCACAAAACCCAAATAAATTTACAAAATATTTCGAACGACGAGCATGGTTTGATTTCACCTTTCCAGGTGGATACGTAGGCAGTCCTTTCTTACACAAGAAGGATACAACCATCCCCGTAAAAAAAAAAAATCCCCATAATAAAAAAAAACACATCCCCATAATAAAAAAAATCACCCATATCTACTTCAAAAAAAAAACACAAACAACAAAGGAAGGGGAAAACATTCCCTTTCCCACAAAAATACAAAAAAGAAACATTTTCTCCCTTCCCCCAAATGTCCCAATTCTCGAGTGCAATGTGTAGGATAACTCAAGCCGATTGTCTTTACAAAATGGATGGAAGAAACAAGCGTTCATGACTATTTTGGCACAAGCAATCCTCTTATTTAGTTAATAATGAGAAGGATTACAAATTCAACAACAAATAAAGCTCCACAAGTCTACAACTTGTCAAAGCTAAGGTGTCAACCAAGACACCTCACATAGTAAAACTAGCATAAAACATACAAGACATAGCTAGTACAACATAATAAAAATCACAACACGAATACAACATAATAATAAAGTGGGGAATGGAGGTCTTCATTCTTCAATTCTACCTTTGCCTTTTCCCTCGGGGTACATCTTCCCCTTGTTCTTCTTGTTGGCCCGCCTAGCATGAACTTCCTCTTCGGAACGGATCCTCAACGGATCTACAACAGCGACGGCCTCCGGTCTCTTGCATGATCCCATACTCGGCCCAAGGTGAGCCCATACACGGCCCACTACATCTTTGGGACCCGAGCTTCTCCTCTTTGGTGGCCTCATCACGTCCTGGCTAACTCCATCAACGAAGTCGTCAAAGAAGGCGCGGTTGGCCTTGCCAACGTCTCTATACTTCAAATCGACAAACTCGTCCTTACGGGATTTGGACCTTTCCTCCAAGGTTTGAGCTTTTGACCACTTGACATAAGCGGGGGTCACCCATGTCGTGGCAACGGGGTTTGGTACCTCCCAAAGTGGCCGAATGGCCCACCATCTTTCGAAGACCTCCACAAGCTCGCAGTTTCGGAAAACGCTAGAGTATCTTGAGCGGGCACCTTTTGTTGACGACCTATTTGCCTCATGAGCCATTCGGGATAAATGAAGGAAGTAACCTTCAAACCCACCACCATCAAAGAGCAAGAACTAGAAACCGGATCGGGCAGCCCCATGAAGGACCTCAAGTGCCACCATAGCACCACCCACCGAATGTGAGGACCGCCCTCCTCCACCAATCTCGTGGCCCAATAGGCCTCGGTGGATTCAAAACTATCCGAGTACAACTTCTTCCTCATAGTAAGGTGACAGAAGGAATAAGAAGAAGAATCGGCCGGAGGCTCTTTATACCTTAGCCTCTCCAATAGCCACACTTGGAGGATCATTGGAGATCCAAACGAGGGAACTTCTCCACAAGAGCCTTTCTTGTCCAAAGCTTGGATGATCTCGCCAAGCACCAACCATGATAGATCTCTACCATGCTCTATTTGCTCAACCACATGCCCAAGGGTCATGCTACCATAGCATTTTGGCCCCTCCTTCTTCAAGGCATCAACAAAGAGGTATGCATGTACTAGGCAAAAGGCAATAACCCTTCTCCTAGCCACCTCCGAGACATTGACATCCAACCGGTTTGAGAAAATGTTGATAAGAGCCAACATATCCACACCATGAGGAGCAAGGATAAAGTTGAATTGAGTTGTCGACAAGCCCAACATTGAACGAAATTTCTCGTTATAACACAACCGAGTCGGGGGAAGCACCAGAACACAACCCGGCCACCCACCAATGGCACCTACTTCTTCGGCAAGAGGACAAATTTCACCTTTCGGGAAAATGAAAACATGATGTTTTGAATCCCAAAACCGAGAGCTCGCTTCAAGAAACGAGGATTGCACCTTGACTTGACGAAGCACCAACAATTGACCAACTCCCATAAGAATGAGTTGATACTTTTCGGGAGGTGACAAATCCCGACACCAATGTCGCAACCTATTCTCGAAAGCATCCATGAATAATTTTATGGAAGAAAAAGAAGGATTTTTGTAGAGATGTTTTTCGTGTTTGGGATGATGAAATAATGAAGCACAAACGTCCCTATTTATACAAAACAATCAGCGCCTTTTTTCCGAAAAAAGGGGGAAGCTCCCTCCTATCAGTGGTGGACTCGCGCCTCTTTGGGCTGTTCCTCAGGATTCACACCTTGAATTGTCCCTTTCAAGTTGTGTTTCTTCTTGACACCTCAAAGCTCCCGTCACAGGACTCGCGCCTCTTCGGGCCTACCCAGGATGTTTTGTGTTTTCTCACACTTACATTTCCCTTGTTTTCGCGTTTTACGAAATCCGACACGGTTTCCATGACGCAGCTTTAAATATACGGGTTTTTCTCTTTTTTTATAAAGGGGGAAGGGCTAGTCGCCCCAATCCGCGACGGATCGTTTCCATGTCAGTCGAAATTCCAAAAATTTTTCCCTTTTTTGCATTTTCCACGAAAATCGAAAATTGACAACACGACGTCAGTTTTCTTCAAAATTTCAAGCTCTCGCAAATCCGTGTCTTGATCTCACAAAAATCAAATCAAATACACTCGCAAAAATCTGTTTTTAAAATTCAACCCTCACGGTTTGAGTTTTAATTTTTCGAGTTACAAAACAATTCCGACAAACTTGGATGCAATTTAATTCAAGACACGAGTTAATTGCTCAAATTTCAAATTTTGAAAAATCCAAACGTGATGACTTGGCGGAATTTTCAAAATATCATTTCAATTTTCAATTTTAACTTCGAGGCATCGTGGTTAATTTTTGTTTCCATCAAATGCTTTTACGTGTTTACATTTGTGCGTACATGCTACTTGTTGCTTGCTTTCTACACTAACGATGCCGGAACAAGTGCGAAGTAAAGGGGAACTAACAACCGACAGCGCTTATCCGAAACACAACACAAAAAAAGCCAAAATCACAAATAAGCTACAATCCAAAAACACATATATACAAACCGCCTCACGCAAAATACATCAAGACACGTTTTGGTACAAGCGACTGACCACACAAACAGGATCTGGTACAGACATTTAACATACAGACACTGGCCTAAAACAATGAACTTGGGGGTTATCTGCCACCTACCGAACTAAGCACTCCCTATCCTTCCGATCAGAAATGAAAAGGAGTAATAGCAGAAGCAGAGGTGGTTACCATGACGGAAATACCACATTCCTGCTCTGCGACAAAAAGAAAAATGATGCCTGGCATATTTTGGATGACATGACAATCGGGGATCGTGACTCAGCGCATCGTCCTGACGTTGACCTCCAATCGTCAAAATTCGGTGACGAAAAAGAGCCACGACACCGGGCGCTACCCCGATGTTGAATCCTAATCATCAGAACTCAACAACGATCGAAGACGGCAACGTGGAATAACGCACCCGTCTTGAACCCCATTCATCAGACATCCGACCTCTGCAGACAACAGCCAATGACCGGTGTACGGTCAAAGGCTGGGCAAAGGCCACCGGGGAGAAACACAACCAAGCCTGTAACAAAAAAACAATCGCCTCTCTCCCTCCAGGATCATCCTCGTCCTCTAAAGTCTCAGCAACGGACCTGGTTGGCCCAGAACACTACCCTGCAATCAAAGGTAAGACAAGAACGTCAGCCAAAATTTCGGCATTACGACGGCATAAAATGGACAAATCCAAAAAAACCTGCAAAACAAAACAAGGGCAATCCCGCTCAAACCCAACCAAACAAAAAACAACAAAACAATCCACAAAAACCGCAAAAAAAAAAAACGACTCGCCCTTCTTTTCAAGCAAAAGACGAGTCAAAACAACAACAATAAAACGGCACCTCAAGACCCACATAAGGTCCGCTAACAACCATAAATATATTCCCGACACAACGGGGTATTTTCCACGACTCGAAAAAGGCGGTTTTTGCCCCAATTCGAGCCAAACAGGTCAAAATATCAAAATACGACTACAACAAAACAACGTGATTTTATCACATCTCAAAGCGATCTAAACTACCAACAAGGTCCGTTTCAAAACAAACTGACTCAGTTTGAGCTCAAAATGACGCTCATTTTGACAGACATAAGACCGCTTCAAAGGAAAAAATTCCAATTTTGCCCACAATACCGCAACGAAGGTTCAATATGGCAAACACGATCTTCCCCGACTAAAATACAACCTAGTGGGGCACACAACTCAACCAAACAAACTTGACTTTGCGAAATAAGACGGTTTTACCGTCTCATTCACGTTTTTCAAGCATAGGGAGCGGGAACGGGGACCAAAATGCAAAATAAAAGCACCCCTATACTCCTAAACAGGTTTCTAACCTAATGCAATCATCAATTTCACTCGAAAATGGCTTAATAAAAAACACCCAATTTGATTTTTGAGGGTTTAGGGTTCCGCCCTAATTCAATCAACAAAAAGACAAACAAATTCAAATGGATTCAAGAGGATTTACATACCTTGAGATGACATGATGATAAGGGCACAAAAACAAGCAAGAAATTAGGTCGAAAATGGCGTCTTTCTATTTCGGGTTTTTGTGTTTATGAGGAAGACGAAGTGAGAATGGGGAGCTTCCCATTCTCGCATCTTTTCTACAAAAATAGGGAAGCTCCCTTCCTTCGCAGATATGCTCGCGCCTCAATGGGGTGTTCCCTTGCTTTGTTCAGCGAAATTCTGGGCTTTGGCCCAATTTCCCACACAAACCTTCAAATTTCAACGACGGCAATAAAAACCGTCATTTCAAAAACAATAATAGTGAAATTCAAAATTCACTATTTTTTCAAATTTCAACGACGGCATCAAAAACCGTCATTTCAAAAACAATAATAGTGAAATTCAAAATTCACTATTTCCTCAAATTTCAACGACGGCAATAAAAACTGTCATTTCACAAACAATAATAGTGAAATTCAATATTTCCTCAAATTTCAACGACGGCAATAAAAACCGTCATTTCACAAACAATAATAGTGAAATTCAAAATTCATTATTTCCTCGAATTTCAACGACGGCAATAAAAACCGTCATTTCACAAACAATAATAGTGAAATTCAAAATTCACTATTTCCTCAAATTGCAACGATGGCAATAAAAACCGTCATTTCACAAACAATAATAGTGAAATTCAAAATTCACTAGTTCCTCAAATTTTAACGACGGCAATAAAAACCGTCATTTCACAAACAATAATAGTGAAATTCAAAATTCACTATTTCTTCAAATTTCAACGACGGCAATAAAAACCGTCATTTCACAAACAATAATAGTGAAATTCAAAATTCACTATTCCTTCAAATTTTCAACGACGGCAATAAAAACCGTCATTTCAAAAAACAATAATAGTGAAATTCAAAATTCACTATTTCTTTAAATTTCAATGACGGCAATAAAAACCGTCGGTTCAAACAACAAAATAGCGAAACTCAAAATTCGCGGTTTTTCAAAATTTTGACGGCGGCATTAAAAACCCCATCTGTCGAAAATCGATAGCAAGATTCAAACCCCCTATTCTCACAAATTTCTCAACAAACATTCATCAAATCTCAAATCGTGGGAAGACGAAATTAAATTCATACTCCCCAAACACACATCAAACGACAGAGTACGCATCTGTCTTTTTCCCACAAAACCAACGTAATAAAAACCGCTATCTCTCTTCGAGATTCAAAAATCACCGCCGACCACAGGGGGCCATTTAATACTACGGATTTTCTTTGGTGACTACTCGACCGAGTAGAGCCTGCTCGGCCGAGTAGTGTTGTGGTTATAGTCTGTTTTGGTTCTGCCGAGGAATACTCGGCCGAGTATAGTGAATACTCGATCGAGTAGAGGATACTCGGCCGAGTATACAATTTACTCGACCGAGTATCCGGTCTGGCGAAGTGTATTTTGACGGTTTGATTAGGGAATGTTTAGGGTTATTTTTATATCCCGCGCCAGTTTCTAAAACCTTGTTTCAAACATAATCATTTCTACGATTACCCTAATCACTTCCTAATCATTCCCTAGCATCGTGGTGTGTGCGATCTTCGTGGTTCTTGTGTATAATTCCTCATTCTACTGTTGGTAAGTTCTATTTCTATGTTGTTTGTATTCTTTAGGGTTACTGTATAAATATATGGAATTGGGAATATGGGGGTTTGTGTAATGTGTAATTGTGTTATGTGATCATTGTATAGGAGAAGACTTCGTAGAGGAGCCCTTCTGATTGTCCGAGTTTTGTGCTACTGTTGATTGCTAAGGTAGGGTTTCCCTACTCAGTTTACTGTTCATTGTTAAAACATGTTTGTTTTGTAAATATTGTTATCTGCTGATCATCGGAGTATGGGTGTTGTGGTGACGGTGTTGGTGTGGAGATGTTGTGACGACTGTGATGTTGTGTGATTGTGATTGTGGTGGAGTCACTTGCGGGAGTGGCTTCACACCCTAGTTCGCCCTCCGTGGAACCCGTCACGGGAGGGGATGTGCACATTAAGGGACAGGGATTGTTAGTCGCTCGTTGATGAGCTGGACTAGGTGGGAGCGGCTGCGGTCACCCACTGTCAGCGGGGATTACCTGTTGCGATGGGTAATCTGGCAGGGCTACACACTTTGGTGTGTAGTTGGTTACTGTGTGAGATCGGGAGACTGGGGTTGGAGGATGATCAGCTGGTTGTCTCGTTTGTTTGTCTTATATTGATTAAGTAATACTGACCCCGTTGTTGTTTGTGGAATCTGCGGTGATCCATTCGGGGATGGTGAGCAGGCTTGACAGGTATTGCTAGTGGTGAGCTTGGGGCAGTCATGGGAGCGTTGTCATCACCAGTTATAGCATCACCGTTCGAGTCTTAGTTTTGATTTTATTAGTTGTCAGACATTGGAGTTGTATTGTTGAATCAGTTTCTTTTGAATTTTGGTTTGATGTAGACTTTAACCCTTTATGGCATTTAATTAATGTGCTCAGTTCAGACGCTTTTGATATGTACTAACCTCGGGTAACCGAGATGGTAACACACTTTCATGGTAGGGTGGTCCTGGTAAGGCACCTTGGTATGAGGGGATGTTACAAAGTGGTATCAGAGCCGAAGATTCCGGCACCTAAAACAATGAATCTAATGAACTTAGGGAGTCTAAATAAAATAAACCCGGGGAGAGTTGTTTGGAGCTACCGCAAAGACTCGGGAGACTTCCCGGAGTCGCAATTTGGCCCTCATTAACTCGAGCCGGTCACATGGGGAAGTGTGATGAGAGTTGTGTCTTGTATGTGCATGTTTGTGAAGGTTTCTGTTGATGATAATTAATGGTTGGAAACGTATATGTGGAATTTGTAGTTGGTGATTTGAGAAATAGTTGAGGGGACGGGTTTGTGAATTTTTGGTTCATCGGATTTAGTATGTGCATGATTTTATGATTATATGTTTATAACGTGGCAATCCGTTCCTGTTGATATATGTATGTTGGGGAAACAGAAAGCATGATAGGGGACTTTTACTGTTTTAACCCGTCAATAGTATGGCTCGGCCGAGCAGGGCAGGTACTCGACCGAGTAGGGAGTACTCGGCCGAGTAACCAAGCACTCGACCGAGTGTTGTTTGGCAGTGAGTATCAATGGCTACTGTATGTGCTAACTCGACCGAGTAAATAGGTATACTAGACTGAGTAGTGACTACTCGGCCGAGTATCGTTTTTACTCGACCGAGTGTTGTTTCTGGGTTTTTGACGTTAGCTACTGGAGTCGAATACTCGACCTAGTATCTGGGATACTCGACCGAGTAGTCGTTACTCGACCGAGTATTGTAGTTTACTCGGCCGAGTGTTCCTTTGGCGGAAGATTGTTACATTTTGAGCCGTAGGCTTTTGTGCTTACGTTTCCTTGTTTCTTATCAGCTCAAAATGCCGCCCAAAAGAACCCCCGCACAGATCCAAGCTTCTGAGATGACTCTTGATGAGGTTGCTCGCATGATTGAGCAACAAGAGGCTCTCCTTGAAGCTCTCAGAAATGTGGGAAAAGGGAATGAGAAGCTCAGCATCATCATTGCTCGCTTCAACCCTCCCACATATGAAGGAGTAGGTGAACCAAAGCTACTCGAGAAGGGGCACCGTGAGATTGAAGCTCTCATGGAAATGGTTAAGTGCCCCAAAGACATGATTGTTGAACATGTAGTATACTACCTGAGAGGTGAAGCTGCTGTTTGGTGGCAAAATGTCAAGGAGGATGCTAGAGCTTATTACCAGGCTGAGGGTCTGGGAGCCATTCCTTGGTCCGGGTTGAAGAGCGCTATGAGAGAGCAGTTTGTGCCGGAGCATATCCGACACAAGATGAGATCCGAGTTTGATTCCTTCACCATGACTGAGGAGATGACAGTCGCGACTACTATCATCGGTTTCGGAGCTATCTCGTTATGTTGACGACATGCGCCTAGGACCGAGGGGTTTAGCACTCCGTTTTAAGAGGGGTTTATTCGCAAGATCGTGAGTCGTATGCCACCTGGGGTTGCTACGACCTCAACGAAGTGTACCGAGAGCGGGCCAAGCCGAGAGAATGGTGGATCTCTCAAGAGAGATTGATGAGAGGGGCTCTTTTGAAAAGAGGAAGCCGACAAAGTGGAAGCAACAATCAGTCGGCCAACAAGAAAGGGAACTTCAATCATGCAAAGGCTTTTTCTGGTGGAGCTGGTTTCTCGGGGGGATCTCGTGGCTGGGGAAAGAATGGAGGTCGGAGTGTGAGTGATAACTCTAAACTTACATGCTTCAACTGTGGTGGTGTAGGCCACAGGAGATGGGAATGCACGAGTTATAGGCCCGACACTGGTTCAGGAGCTCGGCAAGGGAATTTCTCTCAGGGGCCAACTCAGAGCTTTGCTAGTAATCGACCGGGAGGATCATGGGGAAACAGAAGTGGACAGGGCTACCAGGGCAGTTATAACCGCAGTGGTGGTGGGTCATATCAGCGCCAGAACAACATCACCACGCAGGATTCCGCAGTCAAGCCAAGTTCCTCCAATGTTTCAGTTCAGGGTGGAGGACAGAAAAACAGTGGGAAGCTTTTCATGATGGACAAACAGGAAGCACAGGATGATTCTCATGTAGTTACCGGTACCTTTCTTGTTCATAATGTACCATCCTTTGTTTTGTTTGATTCAGGGGCTACACACTCTTTTGTGTCTAAGAGTCATGCCATGTCTATGAGTTTGGGTAAGTTCGAGGTTGTAAAAGATGATGTGTTCATACCTTCAGGAGAGTCTGTATCGTGTCTCAAGTTGTATAAGGGAGTGTCTATGGTGGTTGGGGGGGGCAGACTTACCGGTAGACCTGTTAGAGTTTCCTATGGATGGGTTTGAGGTAATTGTCGGGATGGATATGTTGGGTAAGTATGATGCCAAGATAGATTGTCGGCAAAAGAGAGTGTCCATAAAGGGTCCTAAGGGTGTTAGGGTGTCCTATAGAGGGTTTGTGGTAAAACCTAAGTGTAAGTTCATAACTGTGATGACTTTAAAGTCATGTTTGAGGAAGAAGTGCCCCTTGATTCTCTGTCATGTGAGAGATCACCGAGTAGAGCCGCCGACAGCTTCTGTGATATCTGTAGTGAGAGAGTTCGAAGATGTCTTTCCTGAGGAGATACCGAGTTTGCCTCCCAAGAGGGATGTTGATTTCAGCGTGGAGCTCAAACCGAGAACAGATCCGATATCCAAAGCACCTTACCGTATGGCACCTAAAGAGTTAGCGGAGTTGAAAAAGCAGATACATGAGTTGCTAAGAAAGGGTTACATCAGGCCTAGTGTGTCACCGTGGGGAGCCCCAGTTCTTTTTGTAAAGAAGAAAGATGGGAGTATGAGACTGTGCATTGATTACAGAGAGCTGAATCGTGTCACAGTGAAGAACAAGTATCCTTTGCCTAAGATTGATGACCTGTTTGATCAGCTTAGTGGAGCAGGTGTGTTTTCCAAGATTAATATGAGGTCAGGCTATCACCAGCTGAGGATAGCAAATGAGGATATTCCTAAGTCCGCGTTCCGATCTCGATATGGTCATTATGAGTACGTGGTGATGCCTTTTGGGTTGACCAATGCACCAGCAGCTTTCATGGATTTGATGAACCGGATCTTTACACCGTTCTTGGACAGGTTCGTGGTTGTCTTCATCGATGACATCTTAGTCTATTCTAAGACTAAGGAAGAGCACGAGGAGCACTTGAGGATAGTCTTGCAGACTCTGAGAGAGAATCAACTTTATGCCAAGCTCATCTAAGTGCGAGTTCTGGTTGGAGGAGGTGGCTTTTCTAGGCCATGTGATATCTAAGAAGGGGGTATCTGTGGATCCTAGTAAGATTGAGGCTGTAACCAAGTGGGAATCACCGAAGAATGTTGTTGAGATTCGGAGTTTCTTGGGCCTTGCTAGCTACTACAGGAGATTTGTGAAAGATTTCTCTACCATAGCACGACCTATGACATCTTTGATGAGGAAAGAGACCAGATTTGTTTGGGACGAGAGTTGTGAGACGGCGTTTCAGACCTTAAAGGAACGCTTGACCACAGCTCCTATCCTAGCTTTGCCAGAGGGATGTGAGAACTTTGAGGTATATACCGATGCTTCAAAGAATGGTCTTGGTTGTGTTTTGATGCAGTTAGGGAAGGTCATCGCTTATGCTTCGAGGCAGCTGAAGCCATATGAGGAGAACTACCGTACTCATGATCTGGAGCTGGGTGCAGTTGTTTTCGCTCTTAAGATTTGGAGGCACTACCTTTATGGAGCGACCTTTAAGGTGTTTTCTGATCATAAGAGCTTAAAGTATATCTACACTCAGAAGGAGCTTAACATGCGACAGAGACGGTGGATGGAGCTCATCGGAGATTATGACATGGAAATCATCTTCCACGAGGGTAAGGCTAATGTTGTTGCAAATGCTCTGAGTAGGAAGAGCGTTCATTCGCTATGTACGGCCATGTCCTTGCTAAAGCTGAGGGATGAGATGTTCAGGATGGGAGATACCATCGGGGATTTGACGATCGAGCCAGAGTTATACGAGAACATCAAGAGTAAGCAGGAGCTTGATCCTAAGATTCAAGAGTGGAAGTCAAGAGTAGAGAGTGGGATGATTTCCAGGTTTTCTATCCATACAAATGGGAGTGTTCGTTTTGATGGGAGATGGTGTGTCCCTGAGGATGCAGAGTTGAGGAGAGTGATCTTGACAGAGGCTCACTGTACTCCTTATTCAGTTCACCCGGGTGGTGATAAGCTTTATAAAGATCTTAAGAAGACTTTTTGGTGGCCAAACATGAAGAAAGATGTAGCTGAGTTTGTGGCCAGATGTTTGACCTGTCAGAGGGCCAAGGGTGAACAAAGGAGACCACAAGGTAAGATAAAGTCTTTGGAAGTACCTGAGTGGAAGTGGGAGTCGATCTCTATGGACTTCATTGTGGGGTTGCCTAGGTCACAGTAAGGTAACAACATGATCTGGGTGATTGTTGATCGGTTAACCAAGTCAGCTCACTTTGTTCCCATGAAAGATACTTGGTCTAAGATGCAGCTGGCACTGGGTTACAGAAGACATGTGGTTCGGTTACATGGTATACCTAAAGATATCGTTTCTGATCGTGATGCGAGGTTTATATCCAAGTTTTGGCAAGAACTGCAGGAGTTGATGGGTACAACTTTGAAGTTGAGTACAGTTTTTGATCCGGCAACCGATGGTCAGACTGAACGAACCATAAAGACCTTAGAGGACATGTTGAGGGCATGCGTTATGGAGTTTGGGGGCAGCTAGGAAGACAGGCTTGATCTGATCGAGTTTTCATACAACAACAGTTATCATACGAGCATCGGGATGACACCTTTTGAGGCTTTGTATGGCCGGAAGTGCCGAAGTCCAGTTTGTTGGGATGATAGTTCTGAGACAGTGGTTTTAGGGCCACAACTGGTACAAGATATGGTCGAGCAAGTCCAGTTAATTCGGCAAAAGATGAGAGCAGCTCAAGATCGTCAGAAGAGTTATGCCGATTTACAGCACAGGGACATTGAGTTCGCAGCAGGTGACAAGGTCCTTTTGAAAGTTTCACCTATGCGAGGTGTGATGAGATTTGGGAAGAGAGGTAAGCTAAGCCAAACGTTCATAGGTCCTTATGATATTTTAGACCGTATAGGCGAGGTAGCCTACAGATTAGCTTTGCCACCAGCTTTGGATAGAGTTCACAATGTCTTCCATGTTTCTCAGCTTCAGAAGTATGTGAGTGATCCATCGCATATCCTTGAGATGGAGAACATCGAGCTTGATGAATCCTTGTCCTACGCCGATATTCCTAAAGAGATTCTTGATCGCAAGGTTCGTAAGACAAGAAATGGTGAGACGGTCTTACTCAAGGTCCTTTGGTCTAATCATAATGTGGAAGAGGCCACATGGGAACCCGAGGAAGCCGTGCGAGAACGTTTTCCTAGTCTTTTTGATCAGGTATGTTTGGTTACGGGGACGTAACCGTTGTCTTTTTAGGGGGGGTAGGAGATGGTCGCGGTTGTGTTTTATCTTATTTTTGAGTCGGGTTGATGGGTTTTGTGGTGTTTTGTGTGGTTCTTTGGCGTTGATAGATGTTGTTCTTTGTGTAGTGTCTTGTTTCCTTTTGTGTTGTGTAGTGTCTTGTTTAAGATGTTGTTCTTTGTGTAGTGTCTTGTTTAAGGGTGGAGTGTGAACTTCGGGACGAAGTTCTTTTTAAGGGGGGAAGACTGTAATACTACGGATTTTCTTTGGTGACTACTCGACCGAGTAGAGCCTACTCGGCCGAGTACTGCTGTAGTTATAGTCTGTTTTGGTTCTGCCGAGGAATACTCGGCCGAGTATAGTGAATACTCGACCGAGTAGAGGATACTCGGCCGAGTATACACTTTACTCGACCGAGTATCCGGTCTGGCGAAGTGTATTTTGACGGTTTGATTAGGGAATGTTTAGGGTTATTTTTATATCCCGCGTCAGTTTCTAAAACCTTTTTTCAAACTTAATAATTTCTACGGTTACTCTAATCACTCCCTAATCACTTCTTAATCATTCCCTAACATCGTGGTGTGTGCGATCTTCGTGGTTCTTGTGTATAATTCCTCACTCTACTGTTGGTAAGTTCTATTTTTATGTTGTTTGTATTCTTTTAGGTTACTGTATACATATATGGAATTGGGAATATGGGGGTTTGTGCAATGTGTAATTGTGTTATGTGATCATTGTTGGGAATTGTGTCCTCAACAACAGTGCGATCACATGATTTAAATATCATTATTAAATCTCATTTTAAGAATACATGTGGGATGTAATATTTTACTGTCAACTGGTCCACACATATCGGTAATGATTGGCTGACTAGAGTTTGACATTACTGTCGTGCGACGGTGGTGATCAGTTGATCCCCTTAGGTCATACCTATAGGGAAATACTCTTAATTGATTATTTAATTGATCGTATACCGATACGAGTTAATTAAATTGCTTAAAATTGACGGATGATTTTGTGAGTATAATTTACGTATCTTATTGTAAATATGATTAAATGAGACACGGTCTAAGTAATCGAATTGTTTTATTACTTAGATGAAATTATTATTTACAGAAACAATTGAAACGGAATGAATAAATTATTATAAATACAGAATGTTGTAGTTTATAATTTGGAAACATTTTTGGTACGAGTAATTACAAATTACTAGTCGATTTTGTAAATGACATATTTTATGAGTATGTTGATTTTTAATATGTTAAAAATATATTACATTGTGACATGTCATGTACATGTTACATGTGACAAATTTGACAAATGACAAATAAAATGGATTCTCCATTTTATGCTTAAAACCGAAAATAAGGGTGGGAGTGTATTGTTTATATTGTGTTGTTTATTTTAAATGGAGACACAATCATAACCCTAGGTTGTAGGCTTGCATGCCTAGTCTCTTGTGAAGAGCAAAAATGAAAAATATTGGGCAACCTACCCAAGCCATTTTTTCGGCCAAAAAGAAAAGAAAAGGAGAGGTTCTTTTTTTCTTACCATTCATTCATTCATTCATGACAATAATTTTCTAGAGTAAGAAAATAAATATGCTCTCTACATCTTATGAGATTTCTAGAGAAATAAACCACACAATACTCCCTCTTGACCGAAATTTTCAAGAGAAAAATACAATTTATTTTGTGTCAATTTTATAGTAAAACTAATATTATTACTAGATGTAAATAATATTGGTTATTATGAGTTTTCCTTGGGTATATGCTTTTGGGAGGGATTCTATATTTGAATCCTTGTTCATCCATTTGGAGAGCTCAAGAACAAGTGAGTAGGAGAACTCACTTGTGCCCATATATCCGAAAATCATATGGTGAGAAAATGATTTCTTCTCTATATTTTATATTGTTTGCATGCATAAGATCATTTATTAATTTTATGACAAATTAACCTAAAACATATATGAATATGTTAGTATATAGATCTACTTTTCCTTCAATCGGTATCATGAGCCATGGTTGTTTGCATGCAAATCGGTTAAAAGTTTTTCCGAGTTATAAAGATTAACATATAAAACTTGTATAATTTGTGTTATTATGATATATCACGAAATTAATTTATGCATGTTAAAATTTCTGGTTCTAAAATATTTTTAGGATTTTTGGTTATTTTATGGATTTTTATTGTTCATATTATACTATAATGGCATTAAAAATATGATTTTATGAATAAAATGTCCTTTTCGGACTAAAATTAGCTAAACTTCGAATTTTCTAGTGATTTTTGGATATGTTGTCACATATATTATTTTGAGATGACCTGTAAATTTTCATATTTTTTGGACTTCTTATGCTCGAAAAATGGATTTTTCATTATTAAAATCGGATTTAAGTGAAAAATAGGTTAATATGAGATAAATTTCGAATCTGGTCATAGAAATTAAGTATGTTGTCACATGCAATTTTACAAGATGTGTGTAAAATAATAGGCTATATTGAAGTCTTTTTGCATGATTTATGGATTTTTGAAGAAAAATGACATGAATAGTGACTTAATTAGTGAAATATTAATAAAACATACTCCATGACTAAGGAAAAACATCCAATGTTGCATTTTATTATCTTTTTCAGATCTAAAATTGAAAAGTTGGTGAATATAATTTTTCTCATGTTTTTATGATTATTTAGTTAAAACCGATAAACCGCAACATTGTTTTTCCGGATAAATTTCGAAATTTTTTACCTAAGTTTTTGAACATTATGAAAGTCATGGTATTTTTCCAGAATGTTCATGAGTTTAAATTTCAAAATTTGAATTTATTTGAAATTTTGTGATTTATTTGAAGTTTATAGCTTATTTTTATAATTTGAAGTCCATTAATGAACAATTTTTAGAAATGTGAGTTAATTATGGTCAAATAATTAGTGAAGACTAAATTTTGAGTCCTAAGAGGTTAGGGTAATTAACTTATGCATAAATATGAATTTATGTAATTTTGTGATTATAAAATGTTGAAATCACGCAAATCCGTAAAAACCGAGTAATATACGATATTGGCTATTTAAAGGCGATTTAGCATAAAATTGGGCATGTTCGTACATATTATAATGCTGCATTTTCTTTATGATTGTCATAATTTTATTTATGTAATTTTTGAATTATGTAATTTTTACTTAGTATGGCCTTAGTTTTTAATTGGTATTTCCCAAAATGTATGGGAATATCGATTCGGTTGTAATTTATTGTGATCTCGTATCACCGTTTTGTAATTTAATAGATTTATTTTATTTTAGTTACAAATGTATAATAGGAAATTATGTAATTTGCTATGTAATTTAAATTTATCTCGGAGTTCCCCAAGACGGATTTCTTCAAGATGGCGATACATAAAGACAGTGTTACCTCGAGATGCGTGCCACAACCGAAGTTCAAGGGACCAATGGAGTTGGTTTCCGAATTTGTGATAGTTAATTAGATTTTCTATTTTAGGAAGGCCATACTAGGATTTTTTTTTTTATGCTTTGCATTTTATTTATATGTCGCATGCATCGCTAAATCGCCATAACTAAAACATGCATCTTCTTTCATCAAGTTTATCGACCGTGTCAATTAGAATTATCGTAGTTCACCGCTTTAGTTCACTTAAAACGTGATAGATAATAAATTGACATGACCTCTCGCTAAAACAATTAATTGAGACATAGCCTTACCAAATAGTAGAAACCATGAAAACCTATTTCGCGAGGGAGTGCACTCGGCCCTACCGGGGTACAAACCTTGTTACGTAGGGAAAGTGGGTGATGAATGTTTATCCACCGAGTTCATGTTAATGAGGGTTTCATCGGCCATACCGTGCCCAAGTTGATGTGGATTTGGATCATGGACACATTTATTCGAAATTTGGATTGAGCTCAACGGAAGTATTCGTGACCGTAGTTGCATGTGTTAGGGCTATAGATAATTATTAAAGTAATTTTATCGACCAAGAGTTCTAAAAGCAGAATCGATTAAAACGTTAATCCACCGAGTTATATTGATAAGGGTTTCATCGGCCATACCGTGCCTAAGTCAATATGAATTTGGGTCTTGGAATCATTTATCATAGTTGGGTAGAGGTCACTATGTAAATGCTTTACTTGTTATTTACAAGTATTAATAAAACGATAAATGTTAAGTTTTCCACTATTCCGTTTTTATATTGTTCTATTTCTTTACCACAATTCATATACGATATCATTTCGATTTTGATACAAATCTCCATTAAAACAAAGATAACTAAAGACAAAATTTGAATTTGCTTCTAAAACCTCAAACGAACCATTGCTAAGGATCTCTTGTAAAGAGTATAGATTAAAGTTATTCATTATCAAACAGGTTTTTGATTCTTGACTAACACTTCTACTTACAATGGATTATGTTTCATATACTTAATTGAATTAAGTACCTTGAAGCGATAAATTGTTTTGGTGATTAGATTTTCAGAATTCGTAATTGACCAAAATAACGCAACCACTTCAATGAAAGTTTTAAGACTAAAACGAACAAATGAAGAGTAATCTTCATGAATTCAATTTTGCTTCTCAAAGCAAAGACTCATTGAAATGAGTGGGATCATTCTCTTAAACCGTTAAGATGAGGACGAGGTTCAAGAAGTAAAGATAATAATGGAATTGATACAAGGTAATGTTAAAAGTAAAGTCATTGAGAAATGACGATACTAAACCTATCAATCCCGACCAATAAAGTTTCCATTGTCTTAAATGTTGGACACAAGAAAGGAAACTACCCCAAATTATTGAAGAATCAACAAAGTTAGTTGTGGGACATCTAATGGGACCTTCTTCTTTAAATGTTTATTTGATTATACATAAATTTTGCTAGTACCACTTCGTCAATATTAGAAACCAGTAGAGGTTTTAATCATTGTATTCGACACATAAGATGATTAGAATATGACGACTAGCAACAATAATGTCGAGAGATAGAGTAATTGTGTACTCAATCTAGTTTTTGGATTTAAAGTTGTACTTAATTATGACTATTAAGTGCATAAACTCTAAATAAGAATATAAACTTGTTAAGATACAAAAGAGGTTTTCACTTTTGTGACCCTATACACCACGATTTGATGTATGGCTAGCCCATTATCAAGGTGATTATATTCTAAACCAAACTAGAATGATATATCATGTAGATGATGTAAGATTCAAATTGGTAACCCAAGATTAAACCCTAAATTTTGGAATGATGAACGCAAAGAGTTATCGAGTACTCTTGAAACCATTAGATTGTTAATGGTATATGCGTATCTTGTATTCAAAGCAAGATGTCTCGTGCCTTTTAGTTGAAAAGGAGATCGAGGTTGTAAATCATCGATCCAAAATAGGTTGATCATTTTCTTTTACCAATGATTTAAGTTGACGCTAATATGTTCACTTAATAAGGTAAATAGAAAAATCTTTGAAGAAGTTTAAAGAGTTCAAGGAATCACGATTTAGTCGTGATGGGATTATCAAAGTGAAGACTTTGATATAAGCCAAAGGAAATGTGATATAGTATCACAAGTTAATCTCTCTTAGCACGCATTATGGATTAATTTGTGGTTGGATAAGAAATCAAACGCTATTCGATATGGTTTGGACTTCAATCAAGTTACTTTGAGTTACTTGATCCTTTTGGGGATTTTATCATTTTTGTCTAAATTATTTTCCACTAAATCGAATCATATGAGATATAAAATGGTAAGGGTACCATGTTTGTAAGTTTTCACAAGAAACAAATGCTCATTTTTCCCTTTTCAATTATCACGAGTACGACGGGTTTGCGCCTCGTGAAGCTGTCTTTCTAAAATACAAGTTTATTTCTAGAAGACAGAGTGAGAGAAATTATTCAAGAGCCACAAAGAATGCCACAGAGAATGTTATGTCGCAAGAAACTGGTCTTTCTTGGCTACATGAGACGTTTTGTGTAAGACATTGTTTCTTCAAAACCTAGGAGGTTAAATTCGTCACTTGTTAAAAATGATGAATTCATGCTACTTTTAAGAAAGTAAAGAGCTTATAACTTACAAAAGAAATTGTTTGATTCAAGTTAATTACTTCTATAAAGTAATGAACATATGACTTACATAAGAGTGTTTAAGTCACAACTCAATACAAGGCTTAAAGCCATGAAAATCCGAAACAAAAGGGCTTGATTAGTGACAAAGGGTTTTGCACTAATAAAGAGAGATTTCAAAACAAGATTGGTTGCAAAGGGTTTTGCACTAACTGAAATGCTTAAGTCTATTTGGATCTTCTTAGGGATTGTATTTCATTATGAGGATACGCATACAGCATGTGAATCTAAAACCCACTTCTTCAAAAGAAGGAATGTATTCAATACATGTCATGAGTTTTATAGATTCTTGCAATCCTAAGATAATGTGCAACTTAAGAGATGGTCTTAAGTAGGACATCAATGAGTTAGAATCAATGTTCTGATCATGTTATAAAACTTTTCTCGATAAGTCGAGAAGTTGTGTTTATACATGGAGTTTAGTGGGAGTTACGGTAATTTTAATTAGTCTTATATGTGGATGACATATTGATCATTGCGAATGATTTAAGACTTTTGGAGTATTATAATACATCTTTAATATCCGGATTTATGAAGATAAATCCACATGATATTGGCGTCAATAAGAAGTCTTACGTTGATAAGATTCATGACTAGTTCAATTAAATTGAACATATTTGATTGATTCCATTTGCTTCCGCTGCCGGATCAATTAAATAAGTAATGATGTATAACACTTCATATACCTTGAGTATGATGAATTGTTTTCAAAATCGAATTTAAGTAATCTTTACCAAGTAAGCAATAAAGATTACCCTTAAGTGCTTGCAGAAGCATTAAGGAAGTAAAGCAAAGTGTTTATGATGCAATTTTGTGTAAGGGTGTTACACAAGTGACAATTGACAATTGAGATTGCGCATGGTTTCCGACAAAACCATAATCAAAACACATTAGGATGGTTAAGATACCATTGTGGCTATGTTAATTAAGAAGTAGATTTTCTAGAATCGTTCTAGGCAATAAAGAACAATGAGAGATATTTATAACGGAAATTGAGTACACTTGCAATCATGGGATGTGCAAGAGGGATGGGTCCCGTAAACTGTGAAAACAGTGGGAGCTATTCAAAGACTAGAGGGACTATGTCTTGATTGGATCTCGACACGTACTCAGAAAGTTTTGTAATGCAGATGTATACATTACAAAGGAAAATGAGTATGTAGTAAGGTTTAGTAAGGTACAAGAAGTTGATAAAACCTACTAACCAAAGCCTTCTCATAGGCTTAACATGATGAGTCATGTCATTTCAATTGAATTGAAATGAACAAATATATACAAGATCAAATTAGATTATAGAACATGAAATAGTAATTAGGCATTGACTATTCATATGTGATAATCACATTTGTCGTTCGAGTTTTTTTACTTTAAAAACTCCTTTTATACTTTGTTACATCCAAACGGGTTGTAGAGACAACGTTGAACCCCGTTAAAGTGAACCCGGATTAACATAGTATTAGCCCATAGTCGCTTGTATGAGGTGACGTCTCGAAGTAACTAGAGTGTGATGCGATTGATGGCAAGTTCAAGTGCCATAGAGTCATGTGAGATGACTAGTCGATCACATAGGCGTGCATTTGTTAGGAACACTTTGTCGGGCCTTATGACCGCTTATAGAGTTCTGGCAATTTATATAGCCTGGTCATGGCGAGAGCTACTATAGTATTCTAATGAGTCGATTCTTTGACTAAAGACTGTTCGCCTAAGATGGCACAATTTCAGATTAACTTTGATTTGTGTTACTACGACCTTCGTAAATGGGGTCAAATGGGCATATTTTGGGTTATGATGGCTGTGGCTAGTCGAAGGGAATAAGTGCGATAGGAATTGTCCACCCCCTTGTCAGGTTTAAAACAATATCTCAGGGCCACTCGAGGAGTAATGAACTGGAAATGCGTGGCCACGCTCGAAGGGTATCTATGATAGATAAATCCGGTCAATCAGTTATTCTCCAGATCGAGGAAACCACTCTCGATATGATCACTTGCATGTACGACCCGAAAGACACCTTGCATTGAGTGGGAGATAGTAATAGGACAAGAGAATTGGTGACGCACACTTGTCGAGGACAAGTGGGAGATTGTTGGGAAATGTGTCCTCAACAACAGTGCGATCACATGATTTAAATATCATTATTAAATCTCATTTTAAGAATACATGTGGGATGTAATATTTTACTGTCAACTGGTCCACACATATCGGTAATGATTGGCTGACTAGAGTTTGACATTACTGTCGTGCGACGGTGGTGATCAGTTGATCCCCTTAGGTCATACCTATTGGGAAATACTCTTAATTGATTATTTAATTGATCGTATACCGATACGAGTTAATTTAATTGCTTAAAATTGACGGATGATTTTGTGAGTATAATTTACGTATCTTATTGTAAATATGATTAAATGAGACACGGTCTAAGTAATCGAATTGTTTTATTACTTAGATGAAATTATTGTTTACAGAAACAATTGAAACGGAATGAATAAATTATTATAAATATAGAATGTTGTAGTTTATAATTTGGAAACATTTTTGGTACGAGTAATTACAAATTACTAGTCGATTTTGTAAATGACATATTTTATGAGTATGTTGATTTTTAATATGTTAAAAATACATTACATTGTGACATGTCATGTAACATGTTACATGTGACAAATTGACAAATGACAAATTAAATGGATTCTCCATTTTATGCTTAAAACCGAAAATAAGGGTGGGAGTGTATTGTTTATATTGTGTTGTTTATTTTAAATGGAGACAGAATCATAACCCTAGGTTGTAGGCTTGCATGCCTAGTCTCTTGTGAAGAGCAAAAATGAAAAATATTGGGCAACCTACCCAAGCCATTTTTTCGGCCAAAAAAAAAAGAAAAGGAGAGGTTCTTTTTTTTTCTTACCATTCATTCATTCATTCATGACAATAATTTTCTAGAGTAAGAAAATAAATATGCTCTCTACATCTTATGAGATTTCTAGAGAAATAAACCACACAAAATACTCCCTCTTGACCGAAATTTCAAGAGAAAAATACAATTTATCTTGTGTCAATTTTATAGTAAAACTAATATTATTACTAGATCTAAATAATATTGGTTATTATGAGTTTTACTTGGGTATATGCTTTTGGGAGGGATTCTATATTTGAATCCTTGTTCTTCCATTTGGAGAGCTCAAGAACAAGTGAGTAGGAGAACTCACTTGTGCCCATATATCCGAAAATCATATGGTGAGAAAATGATTTCTTCTCTATATTTTATATTGTTTGCATGCATAAGATCATTTATTAATTTTATGACAAATTAACCTAAAACATATATGAATATGTTAGTATATAGATCTACTTTTCCTTCAATCATTGTATAGGAGAAGACTTCGTAGAGCAACCTTTCTGATTGTTCGAGTTTCGTGCTACTGTTGATTGCTAAGGTAGGGTTTCCCTACTCAGTTTAATGTTCATTGTTAAGACATGTTTTTTTTTGTAAATATTGTTATCTGTTGATCATCGGAGTATGGGTGTTGTGGTGACGGTGTTGGTATGGAGATGTTGTGACGGCTGTGATGTTGTGTGATTGTGATTGTGGTGGAGTCACTTGCGGGAGTGGCTTCACACCCTAGTTCGCCCTCCGTGGAACCCGTCACGGGAGGGGATGTGCACATTAAGGGACAGGGATTGTTAGTCGCTCGTTGATGAGCTGGACTAGGTGGGAGCGGCTGCGGTCACCCACTCGCGACGGGGATTACCTGTTGCGATGGGTAATCTGGCAGGGCTACACACTTTGGTGTGTAGTCGGTTACTATGTGAGATCGGGAGACTGGGGTTGGAGGATGATCAGCTGGTTGTCTCGTTTGTTTGTCTTATATTGATTGAGTAATACTGACCCCGTTGTTGTTTGTGGAATCTGCGGTGATCCATTCGGGGATGGTGAGCAGGCTTGACAGGTATTGCTAGTGGTGAGCTTGGGGCAGTCATGGGAGCGTTGTCATCACCAGTCATAACATCACCGTTCGAGTTTTAGTTTTGATTTTATTAGTTGTCAGACATTGGAGTTGTATTGTTGAATCAGTTTCTTTTGAATTTTGGTTTGATGTAGACTTTAACCCTTTATGGCATTTAATAAATGTGCTCAGTTCAGACGCTTTTGATATGTACTAACCTCGGGTAACCGAGATGGTAATACACTTTCATGGTAGGGTGGTCCTGGTAAGGCACCTTGGTATGAGGGGGTGTTACAGGCCAGGCTCACTAACCTGTCCCTTTCCGGCACCACAAACATTCAACACAAACACCGAGATTGCCCAACAGGATATCAGAAGCTTCCTCACGAAGCCCGCTAATTCAAACAAACTCCACGAAATAAGCCCATCCAATACGGCTACTTCCCTCGGTCGATTAATCGACCTTCCATATGGCTGGCGAGCCTTACAACGCGCATTCAATATGGCAGGCGAGCCGTACAACGCGCATTTAACATGACTGGCGAGCCGTACAACGCGCTTTCAACATGGCTGGCGATCCTTACAACGCGCTTTCGACATGGCTGGCGAGACTTACAACGCGCTTTCACCGTGGCTGGCGAGCCTTACAACGCATGCAGACGGCGAGCCCCCTTTATATATGCACCACGGCTGGCGAGCCCCTTTCATATACGCACCGCGGCTGGAGAGCCCCTTTTATATATGCACCGCGGCTGGCGAGCTCCGTTGATAAACGCACCGCGGCTGGCGAGCCCCTTTCATATACGCACCGCGGCTGGCGAGCCCTTTCATATACATACCGCTGCTGGCGAGCCCGTTTCATATATGCACCGCGGCTGGCGAGCCCCTTTTAAAACGCATCGCGGCTGGCGAGCCCCTTTCATATACGCACCGCGGCCGGCGAGCCCCTTTCATATACGCACCGTGGCTGGCGAGCCTCTTTTATATACGCCCCGCGGCTGGCGACCCACTTCATGTCTGCAACACAACTGGCGAGCCTTTGTCCGCAAACAAGAAACAACCCAAGGACATATCCCGAAGATGCCTCAGGTATGACTCATTCTTATGGCTGACGAGCCTTTGTACGTAGTCTAACGGACTTTAAGCGACCCGCAAGGATAGTCGACAGACTCTAAACTGTTCCCGACGACAGGTCCTCGGCTCGTACCCTCGAGTCGCCTTGGCGTCGCCCTTCGCGACAGCAGGTCGTTGGCCCGAATCCTTTCGAGTCACCTCGACGTCGCTGCAATCTCCAGGTTGTAATCTTTGATTGACCTGGGGGCTCTACTAACCTTACAGTGTGAGATAAATGAGAAGCCTGAGCAAAGGATTGCTAGGTTCTTAGAACGGCTTGATAAGAATATTGCTACTAAGTTTAGAATGCAACCGTTGTGGTCATATGATGATGTTGTCAACTTAGCACTCAGAGTGGAGAAAATGGGGAAATCTAAACATGCTACACCCAAACCTAAGCCTATCTTTAGACCCTATACTGGTGTTAAGATTGCTGAGACACCCAAACCAGTGTCCCAAACAGTAATAGACAAGGGGAAGGCACCTATGTTCCCTAAGTCCAACCCACCTCTGACCAAGGAAATGATTAAGTGCTTCCAATGCCAGGGTTATGGCCACTTCAGGAAGGATTGTCCTTCCAAGAGAGCACTAACAGCAATAGAAGTCGAGGAATGGGAAAGAGAGGGTTCAGTTGAGTATAAGGAGAAACCAATGAATGAGGAGGAAACCCTTGAAGAGGAACCCAACCAAGAAATGATCATGGCTTATCCTGATACATGCCATAGTCTGGTTTTGTGGAGGGTAATGCATTCTCAACATGCACCTTTAGAGGAGGATCAAAGATCCCTCATTTTCAGAAGTTGGCGTACTATTCAGGGCAGGGTGTGCAACCTAATTATTAATGGTGGGAGCTGCACCAATGTAGCATCTGTCACCATGGTTAACAAGCTTAACTTCAGCACCCAGGAGCACCCAAATCCTTACAAGCTCAGATGGATAAACAAAGGAGCAGAGGTCAAGGTGGATAAATAGTGCCTGGTCCCATTTTCAATTGGCAATGTTTATAAAGATGAGATCTTGTGTGATGTTGTCCCTATGGATGCTTGGCACCTACTGTTGGGTAGGCCATGGGAATTTGACAAGAATTTTATCCATCAGGGATGGAGTAATACCCATTCCTTCAAGCAAGGCAGCAAGAAGATCACATTGACCCTTCTACCACCTAATGAAAAGAACTATGGAAGTCCAAGTGTGACTGATGGACTCAATGGGGTTTTATTTCTATCTGGAGCAGAAATGATCAAGGAAATGCAACAAGAACAGCCTGTTCTTATCTTGCTATCTAAGGAAATTCATGAGGATGTGGAGCATCAACTGCCAGCAGAGGTTAGACCATTACTAGAGCAATACCAAGATGTCTTCCCTACTAATTTGCCTAGTGGATGGCCTCCACTAAGAGGTATTGAGCACCAGATTGACCTTGTGCTAGGATCTATACTCCCTAACAGACATGCATACAAGTTTGATCCTGATGCTACACGAGAATTACAGAAGCAAATTGATGAGCCGATGAACAAGGGATTTGTGAGAGAATCCCTAAGTCCCTGTGCTGGCCTAGCATTGTTGGTACCTAAGAAGGATGACAGTTGGAAGATGTGCATTGACAGCAGAGCCATCAACAACATCACAATCAAGTATAGGTTCCCTATACCTAGGTTTGATGACATGCTTGATGAGTTAAGTTGTAACAACTCGGATTATAAAACAATGGAAAAACATATGATATAAAGATATTATCAGAGTATGTGATAACAAATGGGTCTAGGTGGCGGAAACACCTGACCAATCCGGTTCACTACTAAATCAAAAACCAATCTAATACATTATTCAAAGGTTCTCAAAACATGAAAACAAACTCCTAATTTATTATCCGGCTTGCCCATCGATGCATCCCAAACAACATCATCCAAATAGCGACGAGCATTCAACCCGAGAATAGGGGTTCGACAATCGATCGGGAGTAACTAGATGCTCTCCCAGTCATGTTTACAACAATTTTTTTTTCGCTAAAATGTAAGATGTCTACAACAATTGAATATAATCAACAATCATTAACAATTAAAATGTAAAACCAGTAAACATGTGAGATCATCTATACTTATGAAACCCAACACAAACTTACCATAACTTCATCTACCTTAGACAGATGCAAACATGCAAACCTAGACCATATGCAACCACTATACCATGAACACTTACAAGACTAGTAGCGACAAACGACCCACATCAACGAAAGGCACAAAGCTAGCATTAAAGCATAACAAACATGGTGACACACAATCCACAGCAACAAAAGGCACAAAGCTATCATTAAAGCATAGCCGAATAGAGCGAACGCCATTAGAACGTATAACGCACTGCCTCTAACTGCTAGAGCGTTTAACGCACTGCCTCTAGCCGATGGAGCGTATAACGCACTGCCTCCAAGGTACTATATATAGCGTATAACCACTACATCAACGAAAGGCACAAAGCTAGCATTAAAGCATAACAAACATGGTGACACATGATCCACAACAACAAAAGGCACAAAGCTATCATTAAAGCATAGCCGAATAGAGCGAACGCCATTAGAACTTATAACGCACTGCCTCTAACTGCTAGAGCGTTTAACGCACTGCCTCTAGCCAATGGAGCGTATAACGCACTGCCTCCATCGGTGTGGAGCGTATAACGCACTGCCTCCAAGGTACTATGTATAACGTATAACCACTGCCTATATGTCTAAGACCTGCCCAGACTCTCGGTGCAATAACTGTACACCGAACGACACTCGGGGAACAAAGTGTTTAACGCACTGCCTCTGTTACCCCCCGACCATAGATCATTCACCAGGCCCCGAAGGGTAGCTTTTGTTCATTCGGATAGTATATAACTGATACTACCGTCATCTATTCAAACCAACCAACAAATAAATGCACAGTATAACTAACTGTACCAACACGCGTGAACAACATCACGACTCAACTCATAAGATAGTATAACTGACCATGCTACTTATCATATGAACAAGAGTAACCAACGACTCATGCACACATATTTTTATATAATATAACCGAACACCACAATACATGTGAAACAAGTATTAACTATCAATGTTATAGTAACCTTAACCATAACATGAACTCTGGATGCGAGGTTATAGTAACCTCTACTAGAACTTCAGTATATATAACTTGAAGGTATACTTACCTCAACCATAACATTTGAAGAGTCTATCAAAGTCGAAATACTCGACGCGGGGGAGGGGGCGGGGTTAAATTGAGTATTTAAAAACAATTACCCAATTTTTATTTTATATCAAAACAATTAATTACTTACAGTTTATTGAGTAAACTTTAACTAATTAACTAAGTGATTATGAACGTAATGAAATGAACAAAAACGAAAGTTGCAAAGACACACGGTTTTAGGTAAAATAATCCTTAAATTAATCCAAGGGATAACTTAAATAATCTAGCAAACCCTACGTTGCATGACGACCCATAAGCCGTTTTACTAACCAATAGAGAAATGCAAATTATTCATTATAACAACCCATATTTCATCTCTATCATATACACACATGATTTTGAAACACATTTGAAGAATTTTATCTTTTGAAAATGATTTTAAAACTATTAAAATCGTGCCATAAAATTGCTACTCAAAGTTATAGTAGAAACAACTATAAGCTTAAGCTTGGTAAGTAAAGTTATAGGTGAAATAGCTATAACTTTACCTTCCCAATATTAATTCTTAAATTACCGTTATTAGATGAAGACCTATACTAGCTAATCTTCCTGGAGATCTTCAGTGATAGGATCTTCTCTTTATCTTGATCATAAGCTCTTCATCTTGAGCTTGTAATAGACTTGATCGAGCCTTTTGCTTGAGTGATCATCATACTTGAAACTTGTTACAGTTACTATGATGCTTTAAGAATCTTCAATGTTATAGCTCAAGCTACTATAACATTACCTGAACGATGCTTCACAAATCTTCAATGTTATAGCCAAAGTTACTATAACATTACTTCCTAAACTTGTAAACTGAAGTCAATATATTAAAGACTAAACAAACGATTACGAGCAAAAGTATATATAACACGAAACACAAACTTGTCATTATCAAAACTCAAACATATATCTATATTGTCCAACAAATTCCCCCTTTTTGATGATGACAAGTCTCTTACGATTTATGACTAAGTGTAAGTTCCCCCCCAACATAATACTACAAAAGTCATAGTTAGTTCCCCCCAATTTTTATTTTATATCAAAACAATTAATTACTTACAGTTTATTGAGTAAACTTTAACTAATTAACTAAGTGATTATGAACGTAATGAAATGAACAAAAACGAAAGTTGCAAAGACACACGGTTTTAGGTAAAATAATCCTTAAATTAATCCAAGGGATAACTTAAATAATCTAGCAAACCCTACGTAGCATGACGACCCATAAGCCATTTTATTAACCAATAGAGAAATGCAAATTATTCATTATAACAACCCATATTTCATCTCTATCATATACACACATGATTTTGAAACACATTTGAAGAATTTTATCTCTTGAAAATGATTTTAAAACTATTAAAATCGTGCCATAAAATTGCTACTCAAAGTTATAGTAGAAACAACTATAACCTTAAGCTTGGTAAGTAAAGTTATAGGTGAAATAACTATAACTTTACCTTTCCAATATTAATTCTTAAATTATCAGTTATTAGATGAAGACCTATACTAGCTAATCTTCCTGGAGATCTTGGTGATAGGATCTTCTCTTTATCTTGATCATAAGCTCTTCATCTTGAGCTTGTAATAGACTTGATCGAGCCTTTTGCTTGAGTGATCATCATACTTGAAACTTGTTACAATTACTATGATGCTTTAAGAATCTTCAATGTTATAGCTCAATCTGCTATAACATTACCGAACGATGCTTTACAAATCTTCAATGTTATAGCCAAAGTTGCTATAACATTACTTCCTAAACTTGTAAACTGAAGTTAATCTATTAAAGATTAAACAAACGATTACGAGCAAAAGTATATATAACACGAAACACAAACTTGTCATTATCAAAACTCAAACATATATCTATATTGTCCAAAAATTCCCCCTTTTTGATGATGACAAGTCTCTTACGATTTATGACTAAGTATAAGTTCCCCCCCCAACATAATACTACAAAAGTCATAGTTAGTTGAACGCAAGAATAATCCACTTATATACAAAGTATAGCATCTAAGGACCTTAAGAGATTAAAGGTTCTCACAAGGAGCAAGCTTAGGCAAATACTTAAGTCACGATCATATCTCCCCTCTCTTGACATCATCGAAAAGACGAGAAAAGACATGAAACAACTACATTAATATAGATCGAGACACGTATTAATCATGCAACGAAAGATTATAAAACGAGAAAATAATCTACGATAAGCACGTAAAATATAGCATATGTCTACTACAAATCAAGTAGTCTAATGTCAATGGGCCGAAGTGATTAACAAGTATTAAAGCCTAATGGTTCGAATAGAAGAGTAAGCCAAAATGGGCCGAATTAGACATAAATCCATAATATAAAGTCTAATAAAAAGAAGCAAGGAAAGGATTGTGGCGGGTTTAAGGATAGTCGCGTTTCACGACATTCGGGTTAACATAACAGGGACGAGTCCTAAACGCAAGGGAGTCAAGACGATCAAAACACGACCAGACATGGTTAGCTTGTGCCGTGAGACACGTCTCAAAATTAAGCACCTTTAAGGACAAGGCTTTAGAAGCCTCGTAAATGACCCTCATGTCCTTATGCATAGCCTTCCCTTCACGCCAAATCGCCCCTCCTTGACTAGCCAAATTAGCCAATGACCCGGAATGATGAACGCACTCCTTAGCCGCTCTAGCCGCATCACGAGGCATAGCATCAACATGATCCTCCAACCCATGCAAGTAAGCTAAGACCTCGGCATTACTCGAACCCTTCAAAACCGAAGCCCCATCCTTGTCCTTTCCCAAACCCGAGAACAACTCCGCAATCAACTTATTTTGCACATCTAATTTTTCACAAATACTCGTCATAAACGAGTCCAATTTCTGTTCCACATCTAAAGACTTCTCCACCACATTATCCTTAGCCAAGAACACTGAGTTAGGTCCAATCGCACCAATTTTCATGAACACCATGACACCATAGCTAGTAAGACCGAAAACCCCTTTTCTTTCCAAAAGTCGAGAAATCCACATCCCAAACGGCAAGTCTAAGGTAGTATACAATTTCTCCTCGGTGACGGAAATACTTGTTTGAATAATCCGATGAAAAACAAGACGAGGAAGACTAACCTTAGTTCCTTCAAGCCACTTTGAGACCAACACCATTTCATAACTTGACAACTTATCACGACCACCTCTCCTCGGGACAACCGTATTCCAAAGAAAATTTAAAAAGAATTTCAACTTTGGAGAGAAAAAGATCCCGCTAACATATTACTTGACCCCGTAGCACCATCATCGAAAGATCACTTAATTTGAAGCTTCTCTTCCTCGATTACATCTCCCCATTCCGCACTCGGGTTAATTTCGATCCCATCATCGGGGACCGAAAAGAGTACAAAAATCGGCAAGGGATATGGTGACTTCGGACTCATTGACCATTGTATGCAACATGTTATTCCTCATAGAAATGGAAGAATAAAATTGGATTACCTCAATCGGATATACAGGACCAACAAAAGAGCTCACCTTTTTCCATTCTTGATAGGTTAAGAAATCCTTGAAAAATGGTAAAGCTTCAATTTCTCCATGCCACTTTTCGGAATAGGACCGACCTCCATGAATACCATACCGCATAACAAGGTTTACCCGAGTCCTTTCATCCGCGGTAAATCTAACTTATCAAGACCCGTCAATGTTGCATTCGGTATGTATTCACGAAACATAGCTTTTTAAGGACCATCTGGATTGACTACTACCACAGTTTCTTCAACCTAACCCTCAAAACCAACAACCTTCTTTTTACCCTTGTTAAGCTTTCGTCGTTTCCCTTCTATGTTAGGATCAACCTGGTTATGATCAGGATTGGTAGGCTTATGGTTTAGTTGAGGTGAAGAAGTTTTGGTAGGAATAAAGGATTTATTGCCTGGTGGTTTAGAGGACCCGGTCCGAGTTGTGGACCGAGTTGAAGGTGAGTGGAGGCGGGTTAAAGGAGGAGTCATGATGATGTTTAATCTTTGAGGTTGAGTGTGGGAGAGTATTGAGAGAGGTAAATTTTTTGAGAGTTGTGAGGTGATTGTGACGGATGGAGGTGGGGTATGTATGGGGTATAGTCAATATGAATTATGGTAAGTTGAATTTGTGTAGGATTAGGAATGGGAGTAGGGTGGCGTGTAGGATTAGGTAAGTAGATTTTGTAGGATTTTTTTTTATTTACTTACCAAATTATACACAAGGCTTTAGGTAAATTAGTTAGGGTAAATCTTTTGTGATATATGGTAAGATAGAATTTTGACAAAAGATAGAATAATAGAGGAGATTTCAGTAAGGAGATATAAAAGATAAAATTTGTTACCGACGTAATGGTTCGTAATAGAGCATACGATATACATGACTAGTAGACGAAATAATCTCGTAATATAATATAACATTTAACACAAATAAACTTGCAACGAAGAATACGGACACAGTCATACAATCTCGTCAAATCTAGTCAGTCATACGGAAAATAAAATATTTGTGACAAGTTTAGTTGCCACCAATTAAACCAATTTCCAACCGCAAAATCTCAAAACATTCTCTAGCCAATGCTTTGGTAAAAATGTCAGCCCATTGTTTTTCTGTACTACAAAATTCCAGTCTTATGTTGCCCTTATCTACATGATCACGTAGAAAATGGTGTCTAATGTCTATATGCTTAGTTCGTGAGTGCTGCGTAGGGTTCTTAGAAATAATTAGGACACTCGTGTTATCGCATAATATAGGTATACATCCAACATTAACACCGTAATCACATAACTGTTGCTTAAGCCATAAAAGTTGAAAACATACCAAACCTGCGGCAATATATTCAGCTTCAGCTGTAGATAATGCAACGGAATTTTGCTTCTTTGACCCCCATGTAATAATACACGGTCCAACAAACGAAGCTATGCCAGAAGTACTTTTTTTGTCAAGTGAGAAACCTGCATAATCTGCATCTGGATACCCTATAAGATCGAAATTACACTCAATAGGATACCAAAGATATAATTTAGATGTACCAATTAAATACTTAAAGATTCTCTTAACTTCAATCATATGCGATTCTTTAGGGCACGATTGAAATCGAGCACAAACGCATACACTAATCATAATATCCGGACGACTTGCAGTTAAATAAAGAAGTGAGCCAATCATACCTCGATAAGTCGTCTCATCGATAGACTTACCATTTTCATCCAAAGTCAACTTCTTATATGTACCCATAAGAGTTGGCTTAGAATTAGATTTTTCCATACCGAATTTCTTGATTAGCTCCTTGATGTATTTTTGTTGGTGTATCATAATTCCTTCGGTAGTTTGTTGAATTTGGAGTCCAAGAAAGGACTTGAGTTCTCCCATCATGCTCATCTTGAATTCTGAAGTCACTAATTCTAAAAAATACTTACATAAACGATTATTAGTTGAACCAAAGATAATATCTGATGTATCACTTTTATATATACTTTTATAGCTCCTTTCATACCATTTTATATTCCGTTTTCGTGCCTTTATGTCGTTTATATGCCTTATTTCAATGAATTGTCGATAATGCCGCTATTTTGTGTTTCTATGCAGAAATGACGCATTATGAAGATAATCAAGCTAAGATGAGCGTAGCGGAGATGGCATAGTAGAATACACAAAGCATGGCACGAGGAACGAGGTAGCATGAAGGCTAGAAGTGAAAGAAACAAGGAAACTGTATGTGAAGCTGGTTCCTCGATCGAGTCAAGCAGGGCTCGATCGAGCAATCGTCCTCGATCGAGTCATCTCAGGCTCGATCGAGGAACCTCTCTGGCAGATTATTTTCCGGATTTTCCTAAAACAGATATTTTTTATTATAAATTAGAAACTCGTCGATTATTATTAGGTTAAGCTTTATTTTACTTTCAGATGGCTGATTACTCTCTCTAGCATTAATCTTTCCTTGCTACGGTACTAATCTTTCTTCAGTAATTAATCATTCAAGTTTATGTTATTCGATTATTAATCTTATTTCATGTTCTTAAGTATGTCTTCATTTATCATTATTATTGTTATTGCTTTAATTATGAGTAGCTAAATTCCTCATCTAGGATGAAGGGGATCTAGGTTAATTAGAAAGGGGAAATTGATTAATTGCTAGTGAAATCGCATAAGTAGTCGTTTGATTATTGTTCTTCTTCTAGTTAATTAACTTAGGCCCGAGTTTTTAATTAGTGTAGCGAATTAATCCTTTCATCGACCGGGTTAGAATTAATATAGGCTGCGATAATCAAATAGATTGTATCTAGTTATAGCGACCGCATGTCAGAATCGATCTAAAGGGCATAATAGAGTCGACCGATCTTATGACCTTAGACAGCTTGGTAGATCTAGCAATTGATTAATATACCCCATATAGTTGACATAGTGAACCGGAAATCCTAAACTTTTAATATCATTGTTTAATCATTTTTTTATTACTCGCAATTAGTTGGTTAGATCCCAAACAAAACAAACCCCCAGAAAACGGTTACTTCTAGACAATTTAAATATTTACGGACTTAACTTTTACCGCCTCCCTGTGGATTCGATACCTGTCTTACTGCTAGCTATTCTGGTTAGTCTTGAGATAGTTTTACTTTGATTTGGTGATACGACTTTAGACATATCAAATTTGGCGCCGCTGCCGGGGAGGCAACAATTGTTTAGTTTGTTTTTGTTTATTTTGTCTCCTTGTCTCAGGGAACCTAGTTCCTTGAGACCGTTCTCACACTTTTCTTGTTAGTTCCGTGTATGCCCAGGTCTAATAGGTCCGAGATTATTCCTTTTGATCCTGAACCAGAGAAGACTTTTTGCTGCAGACGGAAATTTAATCAAGAAGTGGGTCAAGTAGAAGACTTGAGCATACTTGACATCAAGACGGCGAGCTTAGAACATTCGGCCGGTCAGTCCTATACAGAGGGCGAAATTCCCGAGGCCGATATCCCAGTCAAAACTCCTATTCCTGAGACTACCATTATGCCTACTCTAGCCAGTCACTCCGAGCCGATCTTAGCTTCTTTCCCACAAGGATTTAAGCTGCCCACTACTGACAATGGAACTTTCGAAATTCGGCCATCATACTTCAATTTGGTGGAACGAAACTTATTTGGAGGGGCAGCTGCTGAGGATCCTGTGACACATATGGAGAAATTTGTCACTTATTGCTGTTCCATTCCTTTAACAACTGGAGTGACACAAGATCAGATAAAGCAGGTGCTTTTTCCTTTCTCTCTGAAAGATGGAGCTGCTGAGTGGTTGAGAGACTTGGATATGGAGGGTGAAGGAATTACAGACTGGAATACCTTAGCCCTTGCGTTTTACAAGAGGTACTTCCCGCCTTAAAAGACTAATGCACTACAAAGTCAAATTACCAGTTTTAAGCAAGGAGCTACTGAAGATTTGAATGAAGCTTGGATTCGCTTCAAACGTTTGGTCCGATCAGTTCCCCATCATGGCTTCCCTAAGTGGTTTCTTTGCAACAAGTTTTATAACGGGTTGTATGACGATCATCGTGCCCTTTTGGATTCTTCTGCTAATGGGAGGTTTCAGGACAACACCAATGATGATAACACATGGAAGTTAATTGATCAGATTGCCACCCATACTGCTAGGTATGGAAATCCTAGGGGAAGCACGCGAGGTACCGGTGTTGATAGTGCTCTTGCGGCACAGTTAGAGACTATTTCTTCTCAAATTGCCGAGTTAAAGACTACCCAATCATTGGGTAGTAAGGAGAGAGTTCATGCTATGAGTCAACAAGTAGAGGAGTCTTGTGCTAGATGCAGTTTAGACGGTCACAGTGCAGCTGATTGTTTGAGCACATTGGAGCAGGTTAATGCCTTTCAGGCTTACAGACAAGGTGCACAAGGTACACCTTTCTACAACTTTTATAATGAAAAAACGAAGGAGCATCCATTCCTTCAATGGTCTAGTCATAATGTGCAAAACCCGCAGCAGCTGCAACCGCAAAAGAATACTTATATCCCTCCTAACAATCGTGGTAATCAGCCACAAGGGGGATATCAAAGGCAAAATCAAGGAGGCCAGCAATTTAACAATCAATACTCCCTACTAATTTGCCTAGTGGATGGCCTCCACTAAGAGGTATTGAGCACCAGATTGACCTTGTGCTAGGATCTATACTCCCTAACAGACATGCATACAAGTTTGATCCTGATGCTACACGAGAATTACAGAAGCAAATTGATGAGCCGATGAACAAGGGATTTGTGAGAGAATCCCTAAGTCCCTGTGCTGGCCTAGCATTGTTGGTACCTAAGAAGGATGACAGTTGGAAGATGTGCATTGACAGCAGAGCCATCAACAACATCACAATCAAGTATAGGTTCCCTATACCTAGGTTTGATGACATGCTTGATGAGTTAAGTTGTAACAACTCGGATTATAAAACAATGGAAAAACATATGATATAAAGATATTATCAGAGTATGTGATAACAAATGGGTCTAGGTGGCGGAAACACCTGACCAATCCGGTTCACTACTAAATCAAAAACCAATCTAATACATTATTCAAAGGTTCTCAAAACATGAAAACAAACTCCTAATTTATTATCCGGCTTGCCCATCGATGCATCCCAAACAACATCATCCAAATAGCGACGAGCATTCAACCTGAGAATAGGGGTCGACAATCAGTCGGGAGTAACTAGATGCTCTCCCAGTCATGTTTACAACAATTTTTTTTTCGCTAAAATGTAAGATGTCTACAACAATTGAATATAATCAACAATCATTAACAATTAAAATGTAAAACCAGTAAACATGTGAGATCATCTATACTTATGAAACCCAACACAAACTTACCATAACTTCATCTACCTTAGACAGATGCAAACATGCAAACCTAGACCATATGCAACCACTATACCATGAACACTTACAAGACTAGTAGCGACAAACGACCCACATCAACGAAAGGCACAAAGCTAGCATTAAAGCATAACAAACATGGTGACACACAATCCACAGCAACAAAAGGCACAAAGCTATCATTAAAGCATAGCCGAATAGAGCGAACGCCATTAGAACGTATAACGCACTGCCTCTAACTGCTAGAGCGTTTAACGCACTGCCTCTAGCCGATGGAGCGTATAACGCACTGCCTCCAAGGTACTATATATAGCGTATAACCACTACATCAACGAAAGGCACAAAGCTAGCATTAAAGCATAACAAACATGGTGACACATGATCCACAACAACAAAAGGCACAAAGCTATCATTAAAGCATAGCCGAATAGAGCGAACGCCATTAGAACTTATAACGCACTGCCTCTAACTGCTAGAGCGTTTAACGCACTGCCTCTAGCCAATGGAGCGTATAACGCACTGCCTCCATCGGTGTGGAGCGTATAACGATCGCCTCCAAGGTACTATGTATAACGTATAACCACTTTGCCTATATGTCTAAGACTCGCCCGGACTCTCGGTGCAATAATCGTACACCGAACGACACTCGGGAACAAAGTGTTTAACGACCGCCTCTGTTACCCCGACCATAGATCATTCACCAGGCCCCGAAGGGTAGCTTTTGTTCATTCCGATAGTATATAACTGATACTACCGTCATCTATTCAAACCAACCAACAAATAAATGCACAGTATAACTAACTGTACCAACACGCGTGAACAACATCACGACTCAACTCATAAGATAGTATAACTGACCATGCTACTTATCATATGAACAAGAGTAACCAACGACTCATGCACACATATTTTTATATAATATAACCGAACACCACAATACATGTGAAACAAGTATTAACTATCAATGTTATAGTAACCTTAACCATAACATGAACTCTGGATGCGAGGTTATAGTAACCTCTACTAGAACTTCAGTATATATAACTTGAAGGTATACTTACCTCAACCATAACATTTGAAGAGTCTATCAAAGTCGAAATACTCGACGGGGGGGGGGGGGGGGGGGGGTAAATTGAGTATTTAAAAACAATTACCCAATTTTTATTTTATATCAAAACAATTAATTACTTACAGTTTATTGAGTAAACTTTAACTAATTAACTAAGTGATTATGAACGTAATGAAATGAACAAAAACGAAAGTTGCAAAGACACACGGTTTTAGGTAAAATAATCCTTAAATTAATCCAAGGGATAACTTAAATAATCTAGCAAACCCTACGTTGCATGACGACCCATAAGCCGTTTTACTAACCAATAGAGAAATGCAAATTATTCATTATAACAACCCATATTTCATCTCTATCATATACACACATGATTTTGAAACACATTTGAAGAATTTTATCTTTTGAAAATGATTTTAAAACTATTAAAATCGTGCCATAAAATTGCTACTCAAAGTTATAGTAGAAACAACTATAACCTTAAGCTTGGTAAGTAAAGTTATAGGTGAAATAGCTATAACTTTACCTTCCCAATATTAATTCTTAAATTACCGTTATTAGATGAAGACCTATACTAGCTAATCTTCCTGGAGATCTTCAGTGATAGGATCTTCTCTTTATCTTGATCATAAGCTCTTCATCTTGAGCTTGTAATAGACTTGATCGAGCCTTTTGCTTGAGTGATCATCATACTTGAAACTTGTTACAGTTACTATGATGCTTTAAGAATCTTCAATGTTATAGCTCAAGCTACTATAACATTACCTGAACGATGCTTCACAAATCTTCAATGTTATAGCCAAAGTTACTATAACATTACTTCCTAAACTTGTAAATCAAGTCAATATATTAAAGACTAAACAAACGATTACGAGCAAAAGTATATATAACACGAAACACAAACTTGTCATTATCAAAACTCAAACATATATCTATATTGTCCAACAAATTCCCCCTTTTTGATGATGACAAGTCTCTTACGATTTATGACTAAGTGTAAGTTCCCCCCCAACATAATACTACAAAAGTCATAGTTAGTTCCCCCCAATTTTTATTTTATATCAAAACAATTAATTACTTACAGTTTATTGAGTAAACTTTAACTAATTAACTAAGTGATTATGAACGTAATGAAATGAACAAAAACGAAAGTTGCAAAGACACACGGTTTTAGGTAAAATAATCCTTAAATTAATCCAAGGGATAACTTAAATAATCTAGCAAACCCTACGTTGCATGACGACCCATAAGCCGTTTTACTAACCAATAGAGAAATGCAAATTATTCATTATAACAACCCATATTTCATCTCTATCATATACACATATGATTTTGAAATACATTTGAAGAATTTTATCTTTTGAAAATGATTTTAAAACTATTAAAATCGTGCCATAAAATTGCTACTCAAAGTTATAGTAGAAACAACTATAACCTTAAGCTTGGTAAGTAAAGTTATAGGTGAAATAGCTATAACTTTACCTTCCCAATATTAATTCTTAAATTACCGTTATTAGATGAAGACCTATACTAGCTAATCTTCCTGGAGATCTTCAAGTGATAGGATCTTCTCTTTATCTTGATCATAAGCTCTTCATCTTGAGCTTGTAATAGACTTGATCGAGCCTTTTGCTTGAGTGATCATCATACTTGAAACTTGTTACAATTACTATGATGCTTTAAGAATCTTCAATGTTATAGCTCAAGCTACTATAACATTACCTGAACGATGCTTCACAAATCTTCAATGTTATAGCCAAAGTTACTATAACATTACTTCCTAAACTTGTAAACTGAAGTCAATATATTAAAGACTAAACAAACGATTACGAGCAAAAGTATATATAACACGAAACACAAACTTGTCATTATCAAAACTCAAACATATATCTATATTGTCCAACAAATTCCCCCTTTTTGATGATGACAAGTCTCTTACGATTTATGACTAAGTGTAAGTTCCCCCCCAACATAATACTACAAAAGTCATAGTTAGTTCCCCCCAATTTTTATTTTATATCAAAACAATTAATTACTTACAGTTTATTGAGTAAACTTTAACTAATTAACTAAGTGATTATGAACGTAATGAAATGAACAAAAACGAAAGTTGCAAAGACACACGGTTTTAGGTAAAATAATCCTTAAATTAATCCAAGGGATAACTTAAATAATCTAGCAAACCCTACGTTGCATGACGACCCATAAGCCGTTTTACTAACCAATAGAGAAATGCAAATTATTCATTATAACAACCCATATTTCATCTCTATCATATACACACATGATTTTGAAACACATTTGAAGAATTTTATCTTTTGAAAATGATTTTAAAACTATTAAAATCGTGCCATAAAATTGCTACTCAAAGTTATAGTAGAAACAACTATAACCTTAAGCTTGGTAAGTAAAGTTATAGGTGAAATAGCTATAACTTTACCTTCCCAATATTAATTCTTAAATTACCGTTATTAGATGAAGACCTATACTAGCTAATCTTCCTGGAGATCTTCAGTGATAGGATCTTCTCTTTATCTTGATCATAAGCTCTTCATCTTGAGCTTGTAATAGACTTGATCGAGCCTTTTGCTTGAGTGATCATCATACTTGAAACTTGTTACAGTTACTATGATGCTTTAAGAATCTTCAATGTTATAGCTCAAGCTACTATAACATTACCTGAACGATGCTTCACAAATCTTCAATGTTATAGCCAAAGTTACTATAACATTACTTCCTAAACTTGTAAATCAAGTCAATATATTAAAGACTAAACAAACGATTACGAGCAAAAGTATATATAACACGAAACACAAACTTGTCATTATCAAAACTCAAACATATATCTATATTGTCCAACAAATTCCCCCTTTTTGATGATGACAAGTCTCTTACGATTTATGACTAAGTGTAAGTTCCCCCCCAACATAATACTACAAAAGTCATAGTTAGTTCCCCCCAATTTTTATTTTATATCAAAACAATTAATTACTTACAGTTTATTGAGTAAACTTTAACTAATTAACTAAGTGATTATGAACGTAATGAAATGAACAAAAACGAAAGTTGCAAAGACACACGGTTTTAGGTAAAATAATCCTTAAATTAATCCAAGGGATAACTTAAATAATCTAGCAAACCCTACGTAGCATGACGACCCATAAGCCGTTTTATTAACCAATAGAGAAATGCAAATTATTCATTATAACAACCCATATTTCATCTCTATCATATACACACATGATTTTGAAACACATTTGAAGAATTTTATCTCTTGAAAATGATTTTAAAACTATTAAAATCGTGCCATAAAATTGCTACTCAAAGTTATAGTAGAAACAACTATAACCTTAAGCTTGGTAAGTAAAGTTATAGGTGAAATAGCTATAACTTTACCTTTCCAATATTAATTCTTAAATTACCGTTATTAGATGAAGACCTATACTAGCTAATCTTCCTGGAGATCTTCAGTGATAGGATCTTCTCTTTATCTTGATCATAAGCTCTTCATCTTGAGCTTGTAATAGACTTGATCGAGCCTTTTGCTTGAGTGATCATCATACTTGAAACTTGTTACAGTTACTATGATGCTTTAAGAATCTTCAATGTTATAGCTCAAGCTGCTATAACATTACCTGAACGATGCTTTACAAATCTTCAATGTTATAGCCAAAGTTGCTATAACATTACTTCCTAAACTTGTAAACTGAAGTTAATCTATTAAAGATTAAACAAACGATTACGAGCAAAAGTATATATAACACGAAACACAAACTTGTCATTATCAAAACTCAAACATATATCTATATTGTCCAAAAATTCCCCCTTTTTGATGATGACAAGTCTCTTACGATTTATGACTAAGTATAAGTTCCCCCCCCAACATAATACTACAAAAGTCATAGTTAGTTGAACGCAAGAATAATCCACTTATATACAAAGTATAGCATCTAAGGACCTTAAGAGATTAAAGGTTCTCACAAGGAGCAAGCTTAGGCAAATACTTAAGTCACGATCATATCTCCCCTCTCTTGACATCATCGAAAAGACGAGAAAAGACATGAAACAACTACATTAATATAGATCGAGACACGTATTAATCATGCAACGAAAGATTATAAAACGAGAAAATAATCTACGATAAGCACGTAAAATATAGCATATGTCTACTACAAATCAAGTAGTCTAATGTCAATGGGCCGAAGTGATTAACAAGTATTAAAGCCTAATGGTTCGAATAGAAGAGTAAGCCAAAATGGGCCGAATTAGACATAAATCCATAATATAAAGTCTAATAAAAAGAAGCAAGGAAAGGATTGTGGCGGGTTTAAGGATAGTCGCGTTTCACGACATTCGGGTTAACATAACAGGGACGAGTCCTAAACGCAAGGGAGTCAAGACGATCAAAACACGACCAGACATGGTTAGCTTGTGCCGTGAGACACGTCTCAAAATTAAGCACCTTTAAGGACAAGGCTTTAGAAGCCTCGTAAATGACCCTCATGTCCTTATGCATAGCCTTCCCTTCACGCCAAATCGCCCCTCCTTGACTAGCCAAATTAGCCAATGACCCGGAATGATGAACGCACTCCTTAGCCGCTCTAGCCGCATCACGAGGCATAGCATCAACATGATCCTCCAACCCATGCAAGTAAGCTAAGACCTCGGCATTACTCGAACCCTTCAAAACCGAAGCCCCATCCTTGTCCTTTCCCAAACTCGAGAACAACTCCGCAATCAACTTATTTTGCACATCTAATTTTTCACAAATACTCGTCATAAACGAGTCCAATTTCTGTTCCACATCTAAAGACTTCTCCACCACATTATCCTTAGCCAAGAACACTGAGTTAGGTCCAATCGCACCAATTTTCATGAACACCATGACACCATAGCTAGTAAGACCGAAAACCCCTTTTCTTTCCAAAAGTCGAGAAATCCACATCCCAAACGGCAAGTCTAAGGTAGTATACAATTTCTCCTCGGTGACGGAAATACTTGTTTGAATAATCCGATGAAAAACAAGACGAGGAAGACTAACCTTAGTTCCTTCAAGCCACTTTGAGACCAACACCATTTCATAACTTGACAACTTATCACGACCACCTCTCCTCGGGACAACCGTATTCCAAAGAAAATTTAAAAAGAATTTCAACTTCGGAGAAAAAGATCCCACTAACATATTACTTGACCCCGTAGCACCATCATCGAAAGATCACTTAATTTGAAGCTTCTCTTCCTCGGTTACATCTCCCCATTCCGCACTCGGGTTAATTTCGATCCCATCATCAGGGACCGAAAACAGAGTACAAAAATCGGCAAGGGATATGGTGACTTCGGACTCATTGACCATTGTATGCAACATGTTATTCCTCATAGAAATGGAAGAATAAAATTGGATTACCTCAATCGGATATACAGGACCAACAAAAGAGCTCACCTTTTTCCATTCTTGATAGGTTAAGAAATCCTTGAAAAATGGTAAAGCTTCAATTTCTCCATGCCACTTTTCGGAATAGGACCGACCTCCATGAATACCATACCGCATAACAAGGTTTACCCGAGTCCTTTCATCCGCGGTAAATCTAACTTATCAAGACCCGTCAATGTTGCATTCGGTATGTATTCACGAAACATAGCTTTTTAAGGACCATCTGGATTGACTACTACCACAGTTTCTTCAACCTAACCCTCAAAACCAACAACCTTCTTTTTACCCTTGTTAAGCTTTCGTCATTTCCCTTCTATGTTAGGATCAACCTGGTTATGATCGGGATTGGTAGGCTTATGGTTTAGTTGAGGTGAAGAAGTTTTGGTAGGAATAAAGGATTTATTGCCTGGTGGTTTAGAGGACCCGGTCCGAGTTGTGGACCGAGTTGAAGGTGAGTGGAGGCGGGTTAAAGGAGGAGTCATGATGATGTTTAATCTTTGAGGTTGAGTGTGGGAGAGTATTGAGAGAGGTAAATTTTTTGAGAGTTGTGAGGTGATTGTAACGGATGGAGGTGGGGTATGTATGGGGTATAGTCAATATGAATTATGGTAAGTTGAATTTGTGTAGGATTAGGAATGGGAGTAGGGTGGCGTGTAGGATTAGGTAAGTAGATTTTGTAGGATTTTTTTTTATTTACTTACCAAATTATACACAAGGCTTTAGGTAAATTAGTTAGGGTAAATCTTTTGTGATATATGGTAAGATAGAATTTTGACAAAAGATAGAATAATAGAGGAGATTTCAGTAAGGAGATATAAAAGATAAAATTTGTTACCGACGTAATGGTTCGTAATAGAGCATACGATATACATGACTAGTAGACGAAATAATCTCGTAATATAATATAACATTTAACACAAATAAACTTGCAACGAAGAATACGGACACAGTCATACAATCTCGTCAAATCTAGTCAGTCATACGGAAAATAAAATATTTGTGACAAGTTTAGTTGCCACCAATTAAACCAATTTCCAACCGCAAAATCTCAAAACATTCTCTAGCCAATGCTTTGGTAAAAATGTCAGCCCATTGTTTTTCTGTACTACAAAATTCCAGTCTTATGTTGCCCTTATCTACATGATCACGTAGAAAATGGTGTCTAATGTCTATATGCTTAGTTCGTGAGTGCTGCGTAGGGTTCTTAGAAATAATTAGGACACTCGTGTTATCGCATAATATAGGTATACATCCAACATTAACACCGTAATCACATAACTGTTGCTTAAGCCATAAAAGTTGAAAACATACCAAACCTGCGGCAATATATTCAAAATTTGTAGATAATGCAACGGAATTTTGCTTCTTTGACCCCCATGTAATAATACACGGTCCAACAAACGAAGCTATGCCAGAAGTACTTTTTTTGTCAAGTGAGAAACCTGCATAATCTGCATCTGGATACCCTATAAGATCGAAATTACACTAAATAGGATACCAAAGATATAATTTAGATGTACCAATTAAATACTTAAAGATTCTCTTAACTTCAATCATATGCGATTCTTTAGGGCACGATTGAAATCGAGCACAAACGCATACACTAATCATAATATCCGGACGACTTGCAGTTAAATAAAGAAGTGAGCCAATCATACCTCGATAAGTCGTCTCATCGATAGACTTACCATTTTCATCCAAAGTCAACTTCTTATATGTACCCATAAGAGTTGGCTTAGAATTAGATTTTTCCATACCGAATTTCTTGATTAGCTCCTTGATGTATTTTTGTTGGTGTATCATAATTCCTTCGGTAGTTTGTTGAATTTGGAGTCCAAGAAAGGACTTGAGTTCTCCCATCATGCTCATCTTGAATTTCAAGTCACTAATTCTAAAAATACTTACATAAACGATTATTAGTTGAACCAAAGATAATATCTGATGTATCACTTTTATATATACTTTTATAGCTCCTTTCATACCATTTTATATTCCGTTTTCGTGCCTTTATGTCGTTTATATGCCTTATTTCAATGAATTGTCGATAATGCCGCTATTTTGTGTTTCTATGCAGAAATGACGCATTATGAAGATAATCAAGCTAAGATGAGCGTAGCGGAGATGGCATAGTAGAATACACAAAGCATGGCACGAGGAACGAGGTAGCATGAAGGCTAGAAGTGAAAGAAACAAGGAAACTGTATGTGAAGCTGGTTCCTCGATCGAGTCAAGCAGGGCTCGATCGAGCAATCGTCCTCGATCGAGTCATCTCAGGCTCGATCGAGGAACCTCTCTGGCAGATTATTTTCCGGATTTTCCTAAAACAGATATTTTTTATTATAAATTAGAAACTCGTCGATTATTATTAGGTTAAGCTTTATTTTACTTTCAGATGGCTGATTACTCTCTCTAGCATTAATCTTTCCTTGCTACGGTACTAATCTTTCTTCAGTAATTAATCATTCAAGTTTATGTTATTCGATTATTAATCTTATTTCATGTTCTTAAGTATGTCTTCATTTATCATTATTATTGTTATTGCTTTAATTATGAGTAGCTAAATTCCTCATCTAGGATGAAGGGGATCTAGGTTAATTAGAAAGGGGAAATTGATTAATTGCTAGTGAAATCGCATAAGTAGTCGTTTGATTATTGTTCTTCTTCTAGTTAATTAACTTAGGCCCGAGTTTTTAATTAGTGTAGCGAATTAATCCTTTCATCGACCGGGTTAGAATTAATATAGGCTGCGATAATCAAATAGATTGTATCTAGTTATAGCGACCGCATGTCAGAATCGATCTAAAGGGCATAATAGAGTCGACCGATCTTATGATCTTAGACAGCTTGGTAGATCTAGCAATTGATTAATATACCCCATATAGTTGACATAGTGAACCGGAAATCCTAAACTTTTAATATCATTGTTTAATCATTTTTTTATTACTCGCAATTAGTTGGTTAGATCCCAAACAAAACAAACCCCCAGAAAACGGTTACTTCTAGACAATTTAAATATTTACGGACTTAACTTTTACCGCCTCCCTGTGGATTCGATACTGTCTTCTCGCTAGCTATTTCGGTTAGTCTTGAGATAGTTTTACTTTGATTTGGTGATACGACTTTAGACATATCAAATTTGGCGCCGCTGCCGGGGAGGCAACAATTGTTTAGTTTGTTTTTGTTTATTTTGTCTCCTTGTCTCAGGGAACCTAGTTCCTTGAGACCGTTCTCACACTTTTCTTGTTAGTTCCGTGTATGCCCAGGTCTAATAGGTCCGAGATTATTCCTTTTGATCCTGAACCAGAGAAGACTTTTTGCTGCAGACGGAAATTTAATCAAGAAGTGGGTCAAGTAGAAGACTTGAGCATACTTGACATCAAGACGGCGAGCTTAGAACATTCGGCCGGTCAGTCCTATACAGAGGGCGAAATTCCCGAGGCCGATATCCCAGTCAAAACTCCTATTCCTGAGACTACCATTATGCCTACTCTAGCCAGTCACTCCGAGCCGATCTTAGCTTCTTTCCCACAAGGATTTAAGCTGCCCACTACTGACAATGGAACTTTCGAAATTCGGCCATCATACTTCAATTTGGTGGAACGAAACTTATTTGGAGGGGCAGCTGCTGAGGATCCTGTGACACATATGGAGAAATTTGTCACTTATTCTTTGTTCCATTCCTTTAACAATGGAGTGACACAAGATCAGATAAAGCAGGTGCTTTTTCCTTTCTCTCTGAAAGATGGAGCTGCTGAGTGGTTGAGAGACTTGGATATGGAGGGTGAAGGAATTACAGACTGGAATACCTTAGCCCTTGCGTTTTACAAGAGGTACTTCCCGCCTTAAAAGACTAATGCACTACAAAGTCAAATTACCAGTTTTAAGCAAGGAGCTACTGAAGATTTGAATGAAGCTTGGATTCGCTTCAAACGTTTGGTCCGATCAGTTCCCCATCATGGCTTCCCTAAGTGGTTTCTTTGCAACAAGTTTTATAACGGGTTGTATGACGATCATCGTGCCCTTTTGGATTCTTCTGCTAATGGGAGGTTTCAGGACAACACCAATGATGATAACACATGGAAGTTAATTGATCAGATTGCCACCCATACTGCTAGGTATGGAAATCCTAGGGGAAGCACGCGAGGTACCGGTGTTGATAGTGCTCTTGCGGCACAGTTAGAGACTATTTCTTCTCAAATTGCCGAGTTAAAGACTACCCAATCATTGGGTAGTAAGGAGAGAGTTCATGCTATGAGTCAACAAGTAGAGGAGTCTTGTGCTAGATGCAGTTTAGACGGTCACAGTGCAGCTGATTGTTTGAGCACATTGGAGCAGGTTAATGCCTTTCAGGCTTACAGACAAGGTGCACAAGGTACACCTTTCTACAACTTTTATAATGAAAAAACGAAGGAGCATCCATTCCTTCAATGGTCTAGTCATAATGTGCAAAACCCGCAGCAGCTGCAACCGCAAAAGAATACTTATATCCCTCCTAACAATCGTGGTAATCAGCCACAAGGGGGATATCAAAGGCAAAATCAAGGAGGCCAGCAATTTAACAATCAATATTAACAGCCTCCTCAACAAACCCCTCAACAAGCTCATAACAATGAGATGGCAGAGTTGCGCAGTCTTTTGCAACAAACTTTGTCAATGCAGCAGAAGCAGATGGCTCAAATTTTTGAGCTGATTGCCCACAATAAGATGCTAGATAATCAGGTGGCTCAGATGGCACTTCAAAATCCATCAAAACAGGCCGTGGGTCTTCCTCCTCAAGGTAAACAAGCTTATGAGCAAGCTAATGTTATTCAGCTGAGGAGCGGTACCACATATGCAAATCCCGACCTACAAAGCCTTAATAATGCTCTGCCCACTGCTGATGATGAGGTACCTTTCATGCACCCCAAGGGATTGGGTAATTTGGAGCTTAGTGATGATGAGAAAGAACCTGACGAAGTTGAAACACGAGATGACGATAAAAGCAAAAAGAACGGGAAAGCTGAACCTGCTGAGGTTCCTCGATCGAGTCAGCCTAGGCTCTATCGAGGAACCAGTGTGCTCAATCGAGTCAAGTCAGGGCTCGATCGAGGCACCTCCTTGACAGACGACGGTGTTTCAAAACTTGATTCTAAGGTCAAGCAAGCCGAGCCCATTACTATTGCACTACCTTTTCCTCATCGGCAGCAAAAATCCAAGCTGGATAAGCAGTTCGGTAAGTTTATGGAGGTCGTGAAGAATCTACAGATAAGTGTTCCCTTCACTGAATTAATTACTCAAGTGCCGGCTTATGCAAAATTCATGAAAGAGATTTTAACAAGGAAGAGATCCTTTGATGCGGTGGAAACTATTGCTTACACTCAGAAGTGCAGTGCCATGTTGCTAATCAATTCACCACCTAAATTAAAGGACCCAGGAAGCTTTTCTTTCCCTTGTCATATTGGTCATCTTGCTATTAGTAAAGCTCTTTGTGATTTAGGAGCTAGCGTCAACGTTATGCCTTATTCTATTTGTAAGAAATTAAATATGGGTCCGTTGACAGTTACTAATATGACACTACAGATGGCCGATAGATCTGTTAAACACCCACTGGGGGTGTTGGAGGACGTTCCCGTTCGTATTGGGAAATTTTTCATCCCCGTTGATTTCGTTGTCTTGTACATGGCTGAGGACAACCAAATCTCTATCATTTTGGGCAGACCGTTCGTACACACTGCGGGGGTGGTTATAGATGTTAGGCAAGGGAGATTGACTCTAGCTGTGGGGGATGATATGATTGTCTTTAACTTGGAAAAGGCATTAAAACATCCCATGATAGAAGAGACTTGTCATAGTATATATGATGTTGATTTTACCATGATGAGTGTCTTCCTATGTGTTTGGACAGGGATCCTCTGGAGATTGCCCTAGTCATGGATTCAGCTGATCAGACGGGTTCATGGAGTCCGGAAGTTCATCGGATTGAGAAGCTTCTAACTGGAGAGGAATGCCCCCATCAAAGGGTATATAGTTTGGGCACTGCACCTGATGCGTGCATATTATATAGACTTTTACGGTCTCTTTTGGCACGCATTTCTATGTATTTGAGTGATATTATGTCACTTTATACCCCGAATAGGCTACTTTGTGCTTTTATTGCTATTTTGCAGATTTGTAGCGGAAACCAACCTTTTGTGGCCTCGAGATAGCATTTCTAGAAGATGGACGGAAAAGAGGACGGAGTACTCATGCCTGAGAAAGCGTGAAGACGAAAGTTAACCAAATTAAGCAAGTCAAAACTACTACGGAAGCTGAGAAGTGACTGAAGATCTCGATCGACCACATTTGGCTGTCGATCGAGAGCACAGAGGAACACAAGCCCTCGATCGAGCTGTCCTGTGCTCGATCGAGCTGTCCTGTGCTCGATCGAGCTGTCCTGTGCTCGATCGAGAGCCTTAACCTCTCGATCGAGAGGTTCTCTTTTACGTGCGCTATTAAAGCCCGTAGTTTAATAAAACTACTCGTGAGTTTTGGTTATAAAAACAAAAAGACGAGTTACTAGGTGAATATCTTTGACCTATCATTCATCTTTCCACATACATTTTTACTGCGTTTACTGTTCACTGCTTGGAATTTTACGATCTAGGATTTGGCTGTTCTTTACACCGGATTTGCTATTATAGTATAATTCTTTCCCTTAATCTCTTCTCTTGTTTTTGTTTTATATTTGCTCTTATTAGTTCCATTATTAATTTCTGCCCTAATCTCGTTATTGCTTTTTACTATCATCATATCATGTTTTCCGTTAGCATTTCGTTATTAGTTGTGTTAGTTAATATAATTAGCATGTGTAGCTAATTTCTTTATATGCCGGGATGAGGGAAACCGTGTTAGAAGCATGTTAGGACGACTACTGAGGTAGTTATGCGGTAGGAGTCTGGCCTAAGCAATTTATTTGTAGATTGGTTAAATGAGTGCACGCAGGAGACCGTCTGTTTAGTTAACCCCGACCTGGATCGAAAGATTGGAAGGGTAGACTTGCTTAGTTCTGATAATTGACTCCTATGAGGGCGAAAGTCAAGTAGGATGACCTTAGGGCGACTTTAGACCGAAAGGTATAGTCGGGTTTGAGACCGAAAGAAGATAACCTAGCCCTTCCTGCTAATAAACTTACCGACCTAGTTATTCCGATAGTGCGTAGAACGCGGCGTACCGAAATCCTGGCATATCTCTCTTTATCTGATAGTTTATTTACATTTTCTCCCTGTTTTCTCTTTTACCCTTATTTTCTCTTCCCTTTAAACTTTAGTAGTTAGAACATCAAATTCAAACCCCCAGTTTGTGACCGACAGATTAGACTACAGTTAATAGAAAAGCCTCCCTGTGGATTCGACCCGACTTCCCTAGCTATTTATAGTATAGGCTTGTTGGCATTTATTTTTGGTGTTGAGCGACACGCATCAAATTTTGGCGCCGTTGCCGGGGAGGCAATTTTTATTATTATCTGTGTTGTTTATTTTGTCTTGTCTTAAGGAATTTTAGTTCCTTAAGGCATGTTCTTATTTATTTCCTTTTAGCCGTGTGTATGCGCGCGGGTCTCGTAGGGGTGAATTAGTTGAGACCGATCCCGAACCCGAAAGGTCCTTTTTACCCGAGAAAGAGGGAGTTAGAAAGAGTTCGTCGGGAGGAAGTCTTGAGTACTTCGACGGTTCGATTCTTCGAGGAAACTTCTATTCTTCGAGACTATTATTCCAGTCAAAATGCCTAATATCGCGAGTCATTCGGAGCCTCTGCGACTATATTCGAAGGGGTTCAAGTTGTCTACCGATGAGGACGGCAATACCTTTGACATTCGGCCATCCTACATCAATTTGGTCGAACGGAATTTGTATCGGGGGGTCCCGGGCGAGGATCCTAGGAAACATATGGAGAGATTTGCTAATTACTGTTCATCCATCCCTACATCCAAGGGAGTGACCCAAGACAAGATAAAGGAAGTTCTCTTTCCTTTCTCTCTAACCGATAATGCGAGGGAATGGTTGACGGATTTGGATAGAGATGCAGCAGGTATCACGGATTGGACTACTTTAGATTTGGCCTTCTATAAGAAGTACTTTCCTCCGCAGAGAAATAATGCATTGAGGGCCCAGATTACTAATTTCAAGCAGACGGGTTCTGAAAATGAGTTTAAAGCATGGTGCCGCTTTAAGAAAGCTGTGACATCGGTACCTCATCATGGGTTCCAACAGTGGTTTTTGTGCAACCAATTTTATAATGGGTTGTATGATGATCATAGAGCCATTTTAGATGCTGCAGCCAATGGGAGATTCCAGCGCGAGGTTGATGATGATAAGGGTTGGAAGCATATTGAGGAAATGGCTAATCAGACTGCAGAATATGGGAATCCGCGAAGTGGTACACGGACGATAGCTAATGTCGAATGTGACGATATGGATTCTAAGTTCGAAAGGTTTAATGCTAGGTTTGACCAATTGGAGAAGCAGTCTCCCGGGAGTCAACAAACGGTTCACATGCTAAAGAAAGACAATACGAATCTTTGTGAGAGATGCGGTGAGCTGGGGCACGTTGCTATTGACTGTTTTGCTGATAGGGAGCAAGTCTTTTCTTTCCAGCAGTACCGTCAAGGGTATAATTCGGGTTATGTCCATCCAAATCTGCGATGGTCGAGTCAAAATGTCCTTAATCCTACTCCTCCACCGCAGCAACAAGCTTATGTGCCACCGCATAAGCAAAGTTATCAAAAGCCTCCGCAATTTCCAAATCCGCAGCAAGGAAGTTCTTCATCTGGAGGAATTTCAGAAGTGGGAGAGCTGAAATCCATGATTCAAGCTCTCGCTACACAAGTAAGTAGGTCGGACCAAGCAACCAACGCTACTATCAAATTGCTTGAGTCCCAAATGTTGGAGTAGTGTCCTCCACAATGAGTGCGTTTACATATTAAATCTCGTAAAAGGAATATCAGGGATTTATTTATTTATTTGTCAGCTGGTCATCGTTAATCGGTAATGATTGGCTGACTAGAGGTTGACATTACTGTCGTGTGACGGCGGTGATCAGCTGATCCCTTTAGGTCACACCTGTAGGATAACACCCAAATAGAATAAATTAATTGTTTGTATGAGATACGAAATAATTAATTCCTTGTATTATTTGACTCTTAGTTAGTCACATAAATGTATTATTTGATGACGGGTTACGAACTCGGGATAAAGAGATTTATTATTTAATTATGAGATATTTAAATAATAAATGATTATAATTTATTAATTAATTGTTAATTAATTAATTTTATACGATATGTGTATATGTTTTGAGGTAGAATCAATTAGCTATTAAATTTTACAAGAGGTTGTAAAATTAGCTAAATGGGTTAATATTGACACATTGTATGTTGATAAAATGGTCTTATGATTACTTAATGGTTAAGTAGTTATTAGTAGTTAATTTGTATTGTTTAAGTGTTAAATAATTAAATTAATATTTAATTATGTAAGATAATTAAATATAAGACTTATAAGCATTTGTGGGGCAAATGTCGAAAATCGAATTGGACACATAATTGTCCACTTGGACCGATTTTTATGAGTACACAACAAGTGTCCTCTTTGTGATTTTTTATCATTCTTTTTGTCCCCATAATTGGCTATATATACCCTACAATTCACCTAATAAATGAGTGAAAAAAAAATTGAAGAAAAATTGGTCCTTGATGCTTGCTTTGGTCGTATCATTCACTTCACAAAGTGACTAACTTTTCTTCATTTTTTGTTCATCATTTTTTCACCAAAACCACATATAAAAACTAACTAATAATATTATCAAGGTAATAATATTAATTAGTACATCAAATTTACATTTATACAAGGTTATTACTTTTATTACCTAGTTAGTAATTCTAGTAATCTTTTGGGTTAATCTTGGGTGCCACCAAAGGAGATTACCTATATTGGTAATTGGTGTTCTTGGAGGATCATCTAAAATAGAAAAGCTCAAGAACTATAAAGGTAGGAGACCTTTGTAGTGCCCATATTTGCCTTATAGCAATGTAAGGAACTTTTGTCTTAAGATGGTTTTAGACCATCTCTTTTATACATTCTTTTGCATGCATGTAGATTTAGACCAAAATTAATTAATTTGTTATTTTAATATCATAAGATGAGTATTAATATGGTCTAAATAACTAACAAGTGGTATCAGAGCGTTGTTAAATACATGCATGTTGTCTTAAGACGATTTTAGCAATTTATGAGATAAATCAATAAAATTGATATTATGTTACTAAAATTCGTTTTAACACGTAATATAGTCTTGCATGTAAATAATCTGGTCTTAGGATGATATGGGACGAAAATTTGATTTTTGTTAAATTTTTCCGCTTTTTATTACTTAAATTGGCATAAAATTGAGTAAAAATGCATTAAAATTAATTAAGAGTTAATTAAATTGGGTTGCATGTTAATTTTATGCATGTTTATTTATAAATAACCACATGCATATTATATTTATGAGATAAGTAGATACTATAAATTAATTTGATTAATTTAGGTTGGTTATTAATTTTTATTTGATAAAAATGGGTAAATAGTGGTTATTTTGTAAATAAATATTGATTTAACTTTAGGGCTCGAAATTTCTGAATTTTTAGCTCCTGGAAATTGTTCCAAAATGTACAAAAAATTTATTTTAAGTCGTTTCATTTTTTATGGTTTGATTTAGAATTAAATCGTAAAATTTATCGCTTTACCGATTAAATTGTGAAATCATTTTAAATAAATTTTAAAACCGACTATTTTCACTTGCATGGAATTTTGGGTGTAAGACCAGAATGTTCATGGTTTTGAAATTTATTTTTCCATAAATTTTTATATTAAATGGAATTTTATATGATAATTGTGAATTATTATATCATTTTTGTCACAATTGTGTTTTAATTCCCATATAAATTCAAGATAATTGTTGAGAATGATTATTTTGATAGTAGACAAGATTAGTATGATGAGTAAGTCTTAAAATTGTTTTAAGAAATGATTATGAATTTTTATTGGTAAAAATTCCGTCAAGGCAAGCTCAAATGATCGTTGTTGGTAAGTTAGACGATTTGGCATGTCATTTTTCATAATGCATTTTTTATTCATTTAGATGAATGGTTTTTAGAATTATAATTATGTAATTTTTCCTAATATGGCCATAGGTAGAAGTTGATATTTTCCGAAATGTAAGGGAATATCGACTTGTTTTGTAATTAATTGCGAATTCGTATCGCCTAATTTGTAATTAATTAATAGTTTTATCTTAATTTTATTACAAATTGTATAATAGGGTATTGTTATGTAATTTAATTATTAGTAATTAGATCAAGCTTCTAAAGACGGAGTTTTCATGAAGACGGTGTTTTCGGAAAGGCGTTCCGAAATCCTAAAGAAGGAGGCCAATTTATGAAGACTCAAGGGACCAAGGAGTTGGTTTCCGAAGTGTAATAATTTTAGTTAATTAGATTAACTAGGTGGCCATATTAGGACTTATTTGCTTTAATTCTTTTATGCATTCATGCCAAATCGTCACTACATGTTTTATTTTTGTTGTTATCGATTTAATCGTCTAGCATTCACTAATTTTGTTCACTTAAAAGTGATAGACAATTAAATTGATAAGATCTCTCACATTTGTTTAAAATTGAGATTAAGCCTTACCAAATAATAGCACCTATGAATCCCTTCTTCATTAGAGGTAGGTTCGGATCACCGAGGTACACTCTTTTTACGTTGGGTAAGTAGGGTAATAAAGGTTATTACGCGTGAAAATTGGTTGGACTCAACGGGATAAATATGGGTTGAATCGGTCCACCGTGCCCATGTTTATTCTGGGGCTAAAAGATAGATTTTAAGAAAATCCGTCAACCAAGAGTTCTAGTAGTAGAATCAGTCAAAGTTGTTGACTCACCAAATTTATATAAATATGGGTTGAATCGGTCCACCGTGCCCGTGTTCATATAAAATTGGATCTTGGAATCATTTATATAATTCAGTGGGAGATCATTAAATAAATGGGGACTTGTTAAATAGTTTCACAAGTTAAATATTTCTAGACGATAAATGTTAATCTTTCCTTTATTTCCTTGGTATTAATCACGATGGCTTCTACTAGTCAAACCGCCACCATAGCTAGAGATTCATGGCTACGTTCTTTTATGGACAAATATGTTTTAAAAGCCGACGGTAGTAATTTTAAAGATTGGGAGGAACAACTTCGATTAGCTGCCGCAGGTGATGGCAAATTACGCTACCTTGTCGAACCCTCTCCCCCTTCGCCTAGTACTAGGGCCACTGCCGATGTAAGGGAGGCTTTTTCAAATTATCAAAAGGATTCCGCTGCAATAAAAAATGTTTTGATTTTTTCAATGGATCCTGCTTTACAAAGGCAATGTGTCAAGTTTCGTGATGCACATGAAGTATTTTCGAGGCTTTCAACGATGTTTTCTTAAGCTCCGAGAATAATTCAGTATGACACCGCTGTTCGTTTCTTTGAGGCTAACCTCAAAGATGGTCAACCTGTAAGTTCACATGTACTTAAATTGATTGAGTACGTGGAAACTTTAGAGGGGTTGGGATGCAAAATCCCCCACGAACTTGTGGTGGACCGAGTACTCCACTTTCTCTCAAACGTCAAGGGATTAACCCAATTTAGGGTAAATTACAACATGACAAACATGAAGAAGAGTTTACATGAGCTCCATTCTCTGCTTGTGCAAGCAGAGAAGGACATGGGATTGAGTGGGAGTACAAGGAAGGATGTGCTTGCGATTAACGTGAAGGGGAGGAAGCAGTTTAAGAGGAACGCAGGTAAGAAGCCCGTTCAGGTGGAGGGCAAAGGTAAACCAATTGCGAATTGCTCTACCAAGCCAAAATCCATAAAGGGTAATCCTCTTAAAGATACTTGTAATTATTGTAATAACAAGGGACATTGGAGACGTAATTGCACAAAGTACCTGGATGACATAAAAGCTGGCATTGTGAAGCCGACATGTAATTTCTTAACTGAATCTTTTATGATAGACATAAATTATGCTTCAAATACAACTTGGGTATTAGATACTGGTTGTGGTTCTCACTTGTGCAATCATTTGCAGGGCCTAAAAAGCATAAGAAAGCTAAACAAGGGTGATGTCGATCTCCGAATGGGAAACGGGTCTAATGTAGCTGCCGTCTCTGTAGGAACTTATGTACTTAGTTTAGCTTCGGGGTTGGAGTTGCATCTTAATAATTGTTATTTTGTACCAACACTATCTAGAAATATAATATCAGTATCTGTGTTAGACACAGAAGGGTTTTCCTTTGTAATTAAAGGCAAGTGTTGCACTTTTTCCCTTAATGGGATTGTATATAGTCAAGCTATTTCAATCAATGGTATTTATATTCTAGATACTTGCAACGATGTTTATCATTTAGATAATAAAAGACTCAAAACAGGTGATCCTGATCTATCTTATTTATGGCATTGTCGATTAGGACACATCAACGAGAAGCGCATTAAAAGACTAGTGTCGACTGGTCTAATTAAACCTTTTGATTTCGAATCATTTGGTACATGCGAATCTTGTATTCTTGGCAATATGACTCGTTCAACTTTTCTAGGAAAAGGATCTCGAGCTAGTGAGTTATTGGGTTTAATACACACTGATGTATGTGGTCCAATGACAGTCACTGCTAGAGGTAATTATAACTATTTCATTACTTTTACCGATGACATGAGTAGATATGGGTATATCTACTTAATGAGGTATAAAAGTGAAGCTTTTGATAAGTTCAAAGAGTTTCGAAATGAAGTAGAAAACCAATTAAATAAGAAGATTAAAACATTACGATCAGATCGTGGTGGGGAATAGTTAAGCAATGATTTTAGAGATCACCTTAAAGACTGTGGTATTGTATCTCAGTTAACTCCTCCTGGCACACCACAATTAAATGGTGTGGCTGAAAGGAGGAATCGAACTTTATTAGATATGGTCCGATCGATGATGAGTCAAACAGAGTTACCTAAGTCATTCTGGGGTTTTGCCATTTTATCTGCTGTACAATCACTTAATAAAAGTCCCACTAAAGCAACTGACAAAACTCCATATGAGATATGGAAAGGGAAAGTCCCAAATCTGCGATACATGAAAGTATGGGGTTGTGATGCTTATGTCAAGAGTAAGTCTGACGATAAGCTTGCACCTCGTTCTGAAAAGTGTATTTTTGTAGGCTACCCTAAGGAAACTTGTGGATATTACTTCTACAATAGTAACGAGAACAAAGTGTTTGTGGCTCGTGAAATTTGTCTTTCTAGAAAAAGAGTTTATTTCTAGAAGACAGAGTGGGAGAAAATTTGAACTTGATGAAGTTCAAGAGCCACAAACTGATATGACAATACAGGAAGATGTTCCTTCTACGTCTGAATCGGTTATTGTTCCTTCTGAACCTAGGAGGTCAGAAAGGGTTAGTCGCCATCCTGATAGATACCTTGGTATTATCGAGGAAGATGGTGACTATGAAGTTTTACTTTTAGAAAGTGATGAACCTAAGACCTATAAAGCAACTATTATGAGTTCTGACTCTAAGCTATGGCTCGAGGCCATGCAATCCGAAATGGATTCCATGTACGATAATCAGGTATGGGACCTGGTAGACTTACCTAAAGATGTCCGACCTCTTCAGTGTAAGTGGATATTCAAGATTAAAATCGGCATGGATGGACATAAAGATGTCTACAAAGCTAGATTGGTTGCAAAAGGTTTCACTCAGGTTCATGGTTTACACTATGATGAAACTTTTGCACCAGTTGCTATGCTTAGATCTGTTCGGATAATGTTAGCGATTCTTGCATTTCATGATTATGAGATATGGCAAATGGATGTCAAAACCGCTTTCGAACGGGTTTCGGAAGAGGAAGTGTTCATGACACAACCTGAGGGTTTTGTGGATCCTAAAAATCCTAACAAAGTATGCAAACTTAAGAGATCCATTTATGGTCTTAAGCAAGCGTCAAGGAGTTGGAATCATCGTTTTGATCATGTTATTAAACAGAATGGTTTTTCTCGAAGTGTTGAGGAACCATGTTTATACATGAAGTTTAGTGGGAGTAAAGTTGTTTTCTTACTTCTTTATGTGGACGACATATTACTCATTGGGAATGATGTTGATATGCTTGCTTCTGTTAAGAAGTGGTTGGGAAATCACTTCCAAATGAAAGATTTGGGAGAAGCTCAGCGCATCTTGGGTATCCGGATCTATAGAGATAGACCCAAAAGGATATTAGCATTGAGTCAAGAAGCCTATATCGATAAGATTCTTGACCGATTCAATATGAAAAACTCCAAGAGAGGTTTTTTACCTATGGGTAGTGGGATCACTTTGAGTAAGTCACAGTGTCCTACTGAGCCTAAGGATATTGAACGCATGAAATCGATTCCCTATGCTTCCGCTATTAGATCGATCATGTATGCTATGATGTGTTCTCGTCCTGACGTCTCGTATGCTTTATGTATGACGAGTCGTTTTCAGAAAACTCCAGGTGAGAGTCACTGGATAGCCGTCAAGAATATTCTGAAGTACTTGAGAAGGACTAAAGATTCATTCTTAGTGTTTGGAGGAGAATCTGAATTACGTATAAGAGGTTATACGGATGCCGTTTCAAACCGATAGGGATGATTTGAAATCCCAGGCTGGTTTTGTCTTTTTGTTGAACGGAGGAGCGGTTTCTTTGGAGAAGTTTCAAAGAGTCTCGTGGATGCTGATTCTACAACGGAAGCTAAGTACATTGCAGCCTCTGAAGCTGCAAAAGAGGCTGTTTGGATTAGGCAATTTTTAGTGGGACTGAAAGTAGTTCCAACCGCCGAGGATCCTATCACTTTGTATTGTGATAACAGTGGGGCCATTTTTCAAGCAAAAGAGCCCAAGTCTAGTAACAAGTCTAGACATGTACTTAGGAAATTTCATGTAATTAGAGATTTAATTAAAAGGAAAGAGATTACAGTTTGTAAGGTTGGGACAGCTGACAACATCGCTGATCCTTTAACCAAGCCATTGTCTCAAGCTAAACATGATAGTCATGTAGTTTCGATGGGGTTGAGACGAATGCCGAATCGATGTAAATTATTTGATATGTAATAATCAAATATTGTATTTATTATTTCATATGTGATAAGTTGCATTTATCGTTATATTCAGTTTTATGTCTGAATTTATATACTTTGTTTTCTCCAAATAGGTTGTAAAGACAAGGTCGAACCCTATTAAAGTGAACTGGATTAACATTGTATTTTGTCCCTAGTTACTTAATGAGGTGACGTCTCGGAGTGACTAGATTGTAAGGCGATAGATGACAGGTTCGACTGTCATATGGTCATAGTGATGACTGGTCGATTACACAGGCATATTGTGAGACAATTTGTCGGACAGTGACCGTTTATAGAGTTCTTTTGTTGCTAGGTCGTAGCGAGGATTTCTATTTATTCCTTCGAGTCAATTCTTTAGACTGGGGACTATTTGTCTGAGTTGGTACGGTTTTCCGGTGGCTTTGGTTTTTGTTCTAGGTCGCACCGTAAAAGGAGGCCGATGAGCATTTTCTGGATCATTGTGATCTGTATCGAATGAAGAAAATAGGTCAACATGTTTGTCCTTATAAGTCATATTTTATCTCAAGGCCACTCGAGGAGAGATGACTGTGAATGCGTGGCCACGCTCGGATGATATCTATAGTAGATTATCCGGTCAGACAGTCATTCTCCTGATCGAGTAAACCACTTTATGATATGATCACGTGCAAGAACGACCTGAAAGACATCTTGCATTGAGTGGGAGATATTATTGGACAAGAGAATTGCTAACGCACACTTGTGTCAGACAAGTGGGAGATTGTTGGAGTAGTGTCCTCCACAATGAGTGCGTTTACATATTAAATCTCGTAAAAGGAATATCAGGGATTTATTTATTTATTTGTCAGCTGGTCATCGTTAATCGGTAATGATTGGTGACTAGAGTTTGACATTCTTGTCGTGTGACGGCGGTGATCGGTGATCCCTTTAGGTCACACGTAGGATAACACCCAAATAGAATAAATTAATTGTTTGTATGAGATACGAAATAATTAATTCCTTGTATTATTTGACTCTTAGTTAGTCACATAAATGTATTATTTGATGACGGGTTACGAACTCGGGATAAAGAGATTTATTATTTAATTATGAGATATTTAAATAATAATTGATTATAATTTATTAATTAATTGTTAATTAATTAATTTTATACGATATGTGTATATGTTTTGAGGTAGAATCAATTAGCTATTAAATTTTACAAGAGGTTGTAAAATTAGCTAAATGGGTTAATATTGACACATTGTATGTTGATAAAATGGTCTTATGATTACATAATGGTTAAGTAGTTATTAGTAGTTAATTTGTATTATTTAAGTGTTAAATAATTAAATTAATATTTAATTATGTAAGATAATTAAATATAAGACTTATAAGCATTTGTGGGGCAAATGTCGAAAATCGAATTGGACACATAATTGTCCACTTGGACCGATTTTTATGAGTACACAACAAGTGTCCTCTTTGTGATTTTTTATCATTCTTTTTGTCCCCATAATTGGCTATATATACCCTACATTTCACCTAATACATGAGTGAAAAAAAAAAAATTGAAGAAAAATTGGTCCTTGATGCTTGCTTTGGTCGTATCATTCACTTCACAAAGTGACTAACTTTTCTTCATTTTTTGTTCATCATTTTTTCACCAAAACCACATATAAAAACTAACTAATAATATTATCAAGGTAATAATATTAATTAGTACATCAAATTTACATTTATACAAGGTTATTACTTTTATTACCTAGTTAGTAAAACTAGTAATCTTTTGGGTTAATCTTGGGTGCCACCAAAGGAGATTACCTATATTGGTAATTGGTGTTCTTGGAGGATCATCTAAAATAGAAAAGCTCAAGAACTATAAAGGTAGGAGACCTTTGTAGTGCCCATATTTGCCTTATAGCAATGTAAGGAACTTTTGTCTTAAGATGGTTTTAGACCATCTCTTTTATACATTCTTTTGCATGCATGTAGATTTAGACCAAAATTAATTAATTTGTTATTTTAATATCATAAGATGAGTATTAATATGGTCTAAATAACTAACACCAAATAGCTCAAGTCGCCGCAAATCAATCCACGAGGCAACCCGGACAGCTGCCTTCTCAATCTGAAAAGAGGAAAGAAACGCTGAACATGATAACATTAAGAAGCGGACTGACTTATTTTGATGCTGATATTGCTGGTACTGATGTTTCTGGCATGAATTCCAATGCTACTGCTGCTGATAGTATGACAGCTCTCGATCGAGAGGTTTTTGTTCCTCGATCGAGAGGCTGTTATAGCTCGATCGAGCACTGCTGTTGGGGAAGCTGTTCGATCGAGAGACAAGGTTGGTGAAGTCTCTCGATCGAGTGAAAGTTGTGATCGATCGAGAGAATCTGATGATGAAAGTGGTCGATCAAGACCATTGAGCAAGCGTATGATTAATAACCCTTTGATTCGTGACACGCATAACGGAGCTGCTATTGAAGATGCTCCATATCCAGGGCGCTTGAAGAGGGTCAAGAAGACGGAGCCTGAGTTCGCGCGTTTCGGTGAACTTGTGCGAGGATTGAACGTAAGTGTTCCGTTTATCGAGCTGCTAAAAAAGGTACCTTCATATTTAAAATTTATGCGAGAGGTATTAATGCGTAAAAGGACCATAGATGATGTTGAGACAGTAGCTCTGACGGAGGGTTGTTCTGCATACCTCCAAAATAGGACCCCACCTAAGCTTGCTGACCCTAGTAGTTTTTCGATACCGTGTCACATTGAAGTTCAATTAAGTGATAATGCGTTGTGTGATTTAGGAGCAAGTGTTAGCGTGTTACCCTTGTCTTTGGCCAAACGGTTAGGATTCACTAAATTCCATTGCACCAACATGACGGTCCAGATGGCTGATCGGACCTTGTCACGACCTTTAGGAGTGCTGCAAGATAATCCTGTGCAAATAGGAAGATTTCTTATTCCTGTCGATTTTGTCGTGTTAGACATACCCGAAGACAATCACACCCCAATTATTTTGGGAAGACCGTTCTTGCACACTGCGCAAGCGGTTATAGATGTCGGGTTGCGCACTCTTACGTTTAATGTCGGTGGTGAGGAATTGGCTTTTGCTAAACCCGCTACTCATAGGGGTTCTATGCGTGTTTTGGAGTGTCATGCTATTCCTGCGGTTGGTGTTGTTACGCCACCCATGATTGAGTCGCCTTCCATTCCCGTTGTTGATGTTGAGCCCCCTCGTGTTGTTACTCTACCTGCTACACTTACACCTCCGCCTCGGAATGAGAGCGATAAGGAGGACCGTGCTATTGTTGTTACTTGTGCAGGACCTGGATGGGGAGCGTTGGCGCTTGACCAAGGCGAAATGAGTTCCAAATTTGGAATGGGAGAGGACGATGGTGGCAATATGACACGCATTCTTGCGGAAGAAATCAAGTTGGGACATTCGTCGGAAAGTGGTACTTATGTTTGGAGAAGAAAGTTGGAAGTTACCGCAGCTGAGGGTAACTCTGTTAGCCAGAGGCCTAGCAACGGCCTGAAGGACTTAATTGAGCATTAGCCGGGTTTGCAACCCCGTGCAAATTGTAATAGACAATAGATTTTTTAATTTCATTTATTGTTTTTAAACTTCTTTATTTGCGTTAGACACTTAGACTATAGACAATTTTAGCGTAGAAGACAATTGTGGACTGTAGACAATTTGCTGGTAGTTTGGGATATTTTTATTGTCAATTTTGCAGGTACAGAAAGCCGCACTCAAAAGATCATACATTAAAGTGCGTGCTAGCAGGAAAAGCTCTCGATCGAGGGGATTTGTGAAGAAAAAGAGCTCGATCGAGGGAGTAAGTTCTCGATCGAGCAAGAGAAAGATCAAGGGACAGCCACCTCTCGATCGAGAGGTATGAATTAACTCGATCGGGAGGATCTGAGAGCTAAAGTTCTCGATCGAGAGACTTGTATCTCGATCGAGAAGCTTAACGGGTATATAAAGGGAGTTCTTTTCTCGATCGTCTTCTTTATTTACTCGACCCCAATTTACTTCATTCCTGCATTTTCCAATTGATTAATTACCTTGCAAAATTAGTTTTTCTTGCCCAAAATCTTTCTACAATAATTTACCCATATAATTATCGTCCCAAATTAATCAAAAGCCCTCTCCCAAACTCCATCTTTTTCAATTAATTAGAGTTCTCGGGTTCTTAGGGTTTATCAATTCGAAATTTTCGAATTTGTGCTTTTTATTTCGATTAATTACACTTTTGCGGGTATTCTAGCATCAAGTAAGTTCAACCTTACTCTCCTTATTCAATTAATTGCAATCCCCACTCCCTTTTTGTGATTTAGGGTTCATGTGATTGTTTAGGATGAATTCTGCACTTGAAACTGTAATTTAATTATTTGTCTTGATGCTATTGTAGTTATGGATTCCAGTAAAGAAACCCCCGTCACTGAGACCGTACCTGAGACCGTTGCTAATGCTGAGACGGCTGCTTCTTCCGTTGGTGTCGTTACTCCGGTGGTTACCACCACTGCAGCTACGGCTGCTGCTTCTACCCCAGTGACGGAGGGACCCACGGCTGCCACCGAAGTCACAAAGGCCAAGGCTGTGGGAGAGGTAACCCGTGCTGTTTCTGCCCCTACCAGACCCTTTTCTATGCTGGATCGAGGAGTCACGCTTCGATTCCCGACACCTGGTATGTTGCCACCGCCTAGGCCGAGTCAGCAGGCTAGCCAGCTAGTCACTACTTCCAGCTCTTCTGGGGCTGCAGTTGCGAGAGAGGCCATTCTTACTCCTTTACCGGAGTTACCTACGGAGTGTGAACTTCGGGATGAAGTTCTTTTTAAGGGGGGAAGACTGTAATACTACGTATTTTCTTTGGTGACTACTCGACCGAGTAGAGCCTACTCGGCCGAGTAGTGCTGTAGTTATAGTCTGTTTTGGTTCTGCCGAGGAATACTCGGCCGAGTATAGTGAATACTCGACCGAGTAGAGGATACTCGGCCGAGTATACACTTTACTCGACCGAGTATCCGGTCTGGCGAAGTGTATTTTGACGGTTTGATTAGGGAATGTTTAGGGTTATTTTTATATCCCGCGTCAGTTTCTAAAACCTTTTTTCAAACTTAATCATTTCTACGGTTACCCTAATCACTTCCTAATCATTCCCTAACATCGTGGTGTGTGCGATCTTCGTGGTTCTTGTGTATAATTCCTCATTCTAATGTTGGTAAGTTCTATTTCTATGTTGTTTGTATTCTTTGGGGTTACTGTATACATATATGGAATTGGGAATATGGGGGTTTGTGCAATGTGTAATTGTGTTATGTGATCATTGTATAGGAGAAGACTTCGTAGAGGAGCCTTTCTGATTGTCCGCGTTTCGTGCTACTGTTGATTGCTAAGGTAGGGTTTCCCTACTCAGTTTAATGTTCATTGTTAAGACATGTTTTTTTTTTTGTAAATATTGTTATCTGTTGATCATCGGAGTATGGGTGTTGTGGTGACGGTGTTGGTGTGGAGATGTTGTGACGGCTGTGATGTTGTGTGATTGTGATTGTGGTGGAGTCACTTGCGGGAGTGGCTTCACACCCTAGTTCGCCCTCCGTTGAACCCGTCACGGGAGGGGATGTGCACATTAAGGGACAGGGATTGTTAGTCGCTCGTTGATGAGCTGGACTAGGTGGGAGCGGCTGCGGTCACCCACTCGCGGCGGGGATTACCTGTTGCGATGGGTAATCTGGCAGGGCTACACACTTTGGTGTGTAGTCGGTTACTGTGTGAGATCGGGAGACTGGGGTTGGAGGATGATCAGCTGGTTGTCTCGTTAATTTGTCTTATATTGATTGAGTAATACTGACCCCGTTGTTGTTTGTGGAATCTGCGGTGATCCATTCGGGGTTGGTGAGCAGGCTTGACAGGTATTGCTAGTGGTGAGCTTGGGGCAGTCATGTGAGCGTTGTCATCACCAGTCATAGCATCACCGTTCGAGTTTTAGTTTTGATTTTATTAGTTGTCAGACATTGGAGTTGTATTGTTGAATCAGTTTCTTTTGAATTTTGGTTTGATGTAGAATTTACCCTTTATGGCATTTAATAAATGTGCTCAGTTCAGACGCTTTTGATATGTACTTACCTCGGGCAACCGAGACGGTAACACACTTTCATGGTAGGGTGGTCCTGGTAAGGCACCTTGGTATGAGGGGGTGTTACAGGCCAGGCTCACTAACCTGTCCCTTTCCGGCACCACAAACATTCAACACAAACACCGAGATTGCCCAACAGGATATCAGAAGCTTCCTCACGAAGCCCGCTAATTCAAACAAACTCCACGAAATAAGCCCATCCAACACGGCTACTTCCCTCGGTCGATTAATCGACCTTCCATATGGCTGGCGAGCCTTACAACGCGCATTCAATATGGCTGGCGAGCCTTACAACGCGCATTTAACATGACTGGCGAGCCGTACAATGCGCTTTCAACATGGCTGGCGATCCTTACAACGCGCTTTCAACATGGCTGGCGAGACTTACAACGCGCTTTCACCGTGGCTGGCGAGCCTTACAACGCATGCGGACGGCGAGCCCTCTTTATATATGCACCGCGGCTGGCGAGCCCCTTTCATATACGCACCGCGGCTGGAGAGCCCCTTTTATATATGCACCGCGGCTGGCGAGCTCCGTTGATAAACGCACCGCGGCTGGCGATCCCCTTTCATATACGCACCGCGGCTGGCGAGCCCTTTCATATACATACCGCAGCTGGCGAGCCCGTTTCATATATGCACCGCGGCTGGCGAGCCCCTTTTAAAACGCATCGCGGCTGGCGAGCTCCTTTCATATACGCACCGCGGCTGGCGAGCCCCTTTCATATACGCACCGTGGCTGGCGAGCCTCTTTCATATACGCCCTGCGGCTGGCGAGCCCCTTCATGTCCGCAACACAACTGGCGAGCCTTTATCCGCAAACAAGAAACAACCCAAGGACATATCCCGAAGATGCTTCAGGTATGACTCATTCTTATGGTTGACGAGCCTTTGTACGTAGTCTAACGGACTTTAAACGACCCGCAAGGATAGTCGACAGACTCTAAACTGTTCCCGACGACAGGTCCTCGGCTCGTACCCTCGAGTCGCCTTGGCGTCGCCCTTCGCGACAACAGGTCCTTGGCCCGAATCCTTTCGAGTCACCTCGACGTCGCTGCATTCTCCAGGTTGTAATCTTTGATTGACCTGGGGGCTCTACTAACCTTACAGTGTGAGATAAATGAGAAGCCTGAGTAAAGGATTGCTAGGTTCTTAGAACGGCTTGATAAGAATATTGCTACCAAGGTTAGAATGCAACCGTTGTGGTCATATGATGATGTTATCAACTTAGCACTCAGAGTGGAGAAAATGGGGAAATCTAAACCTGCTACTCCCAAACCTAAGCCTATCTTTAGACCCTATACTGGTGTTAAGATTGATGAGACACCCAAACCAGTGTCCCAAACAGTAATAGACAAGGGGAAGGCACCTATGTTCCCTAAGTCCAACCCACCTCTGACCAAGGAAATGATTAAGTGCTTCCAATGCCAGGGTTATGGCCACTTTAGGAAGGATTGTCCTTCCAAGAGAGCACTAACAGCAATAGAAGTCGAGGAATGGGAAAGAGAGGGTTCAGTTGAGTATGAGGAGAAACCAATGAATGAGGAGGAAACCCTTGAAGAGGAACCCAACTAAGAAATGGTCATGGCTCATCCTGATACAGGCTATAGTCTGGTTTTGTGGAGGGTAATGCATTCTCAACATGCACCTTTAGAGGAGGATCAAAGATCCCTCATTTTCAGAAGTTGGCGTACTATTCAGGGCAGGGTGTGCAACCTAATTATTAATGGTGGGAGCTGCACCAATGTAGCATCTGTCATCATGGTTAACAAGCTTAACCTCAGCACCCAGGAGCACCCAAGTCCTTACAAGCTCAGATGGCTAAACAAAGGAGCAGAGGTCAAGGTGGATAAATAGTGCCTAGTCCCATTTTCAATTGGCAATGTTTATAAAGATGAGATCTTGTGTGATGTTGTCCCTATGGATGCTTGCCACTTACTGTCGGGTAGGCCATGGGAATTTGACAAGAATTTTATCCATCAGGGATGGAGTAATACCCATTCCTTCAAGCAAGGCAGCAAGAAGATCACATTGACCCTTCTACCACCTAATCAAAAGAACTATGGAAGTCCAAGTGTGACTGATGGACTCAATGGGGTTTTATTTCTATCTAGAGCAGAAATGATCAAGGAAATGCAACAAGAACAGCCTGTTCTTATCTTGCTATCTAAGGAAATTCATGAGGATGTGGAGCATCAACTGCCAGCTGAGGTTAGACCATTACTAGAGCAATACCAAGATGTCTTCCCTGCTAATTTGCCTAGTGGAAGGCCTCCACTAAGAGGTATTGAGCACCATATTGACCTTGTGCTAGGATCTATACTCCCTAACAGACATGCATACAAGTTTGATCCTGATGCTACACGAGAATTGCAGAAGCAAATTGATGAGCTGATGAACAAGGGATTTGTGAGAGAATCCCTAAGTCCCTATGCTGTCCTAGCATTGTTGGTACCTAAGAAGGATGACACTTGGAAGATGTGCATTGACAGCAGAGCCATCAACAACATCACAATCAAGTATAGGTTCCCTATACCTAGGTTTGATGACATTCTTGATGAGTTAAGTTGTAACAACTCGGATTATAAAACAATGGAAAAACATATGATATAAAG